>NC_138178.1:3634830-4260792 GCF_964165515.1 Mesoplodon bidens | reverse complement strand
TGTCATATCTGGCCTTTATTATATTGAGGTAAGTTCCCTCTATGCCTACTTTCTGGAGGGTTTGTATCATAAATAGGTGTTGAATTTTGTCAAAAGCTTTTTCTGCATCTGTTGAGATTATCATATGGTTTTTATCCTTCAATTTGTTAATACGGTGTATCACACTGATTGATTTGCGTATATTGAAGAATCCTTGCATTCCTGGGATAAACCCCACTTGATCATGGTGTATGATCCTTTTAATGTGCTGTTGGATTCTGTTTGCTAGTATTTTGTAGAGGATTTTTGCATCTATGTTCATCAGAGATATTGGCTTGTAGTTTTCTTTTTTTGTGACCTCTTTGTCTGGTTTTGGTATCAGGGTGATGGTGGCCTCGTAGAATGAGTTTGGGAGTGTTCCTCCCTCTGCTATATTTTGGAAGAGTTTGAGAAGGATAGGTGTTAGCTCTTCTCTAAATGTGTGATAAAATTCGCCTGTGAAGCCATCTGGTCCTGGGCTTTTGTTTGTTGGAAGATTTTTAATCACAGTTTCAATTTCAGTGCTTGTGATTGGTCTGTTTATATTTTCTGTTTCTTCCTGGTTCAGTCTCAGAAGGTTGTGCTTTTCTAAGAATTTGTCCATTTCTTCCAGGTTGTCCATTTTAATGGCATATAGTTGCTTGTAGTAATCTCTCATGATCTTTTGTATTTCTGCAGTGTCAGTTGTTACTTTTCCTTTTTCATTTCTTATTCTGTTGATTTGAGTCTTCTCCCTTTTTTTCTTGATGAGTCTGGCTAATGGTGTATCAATTTTGTTTATCTTCTCAAAGAACCAGCTTTTAGTTTTATTGATCTTTGCTATTGTTTCCTTCATTTCTTTTTCATTTATTTCTGATCTGATCTTTATGATTTATTTCCTTCTGCTAACTTTGGGCGGTTTTTTGTTCTTCTTTCTCTAAGTGCTTTAGGTGTAAGATTAGGTTGTTTATTGGAGATTTTTCTTGTTTCTTGAGGTAGGATTGTATTGCTATAAACTTCCCTCTTAGAACTGCTTTTGCTGAATCCCATAGGTTTTGGGTCATTATATTTTCATTGTCATTTGTTTCTAGGTATTTTTTTATTTCCTTTTGGTTTCTTCAGTGATCTCTTGGTTTTTAAGTAGCATATTGTTTTGCCTCCATGTGTTTGTATTTTTTACAGTTTGTTTTCCTGTAATCGATATCTAGTCTCATAGCGTTGTGGTCCAAAAAGATACTTGATACGATTTCAATTTTCTTAAATTTACCAAGGCTTGATTTGTGACCCAAGATATGGTCTATTCTGGAGAGTGTTCCATGAGCCCTTGAGAAGAAAGTTTATTCTGTTGTTTTTGGATGGAATGTCCTATAAACATCAGTTAAGTCCATCTTGTTTAATGTGTCATTTAAAGCTTGTGTTTCCTTATTTATTTTCATTTTGGATGATCTGTCCATAGGTGAAAGAGGGGTGTTGAAGTCCCCTACTATTATTGTGTTACTGTTGATTTCCCTTTTTATGGCTGTTAGCATTTGCCTTATGTATTGTGGTGCTCCTATGTTGGGTGTTAAATATTTACACTTGTTATATCTTCTTCTTGGATTGATCTCTTGATCATTATGTAGTGTTCTTCTTTTTCTCTTGTAATAGTCTTTATTTTAAAGTCTGTTTTGTCTGATAGGAGAATTGCTACTCCAGCTTTCTTTTGATTTCCATTTGCATGGAGTATCTTTTTCCATCCCCTCACTTTCAGTCTGTGTGTGTCCCTAGGTCTGAAGTGGGTCTCTTGTAGACAGCATATATACGGGGTCTTGTTTTTGTATCCATTCAGCCAGTCTGTGTCTTTTGGTTGGAGCATTTCATCCATTTACATTTAAGGTAATTATTGATATGTGTGTTCCTGTTACCATTTTCTTAGTTGTTTTGGGTTTGTTTTGTAGGTCTTTTCCTTCTCTCGTGTTTCCTGCCTAGAGAAGTTCCTTTAGCATTTGTTTTAAAGCTGGTTTGGTGGTGCTGAATTCTCTTAGCTTTTGCTTGTCTGTAAAGGTTTTAAGTTGTCTGTCAAATCTGAATGAGATCCTTGCTGGGTAGAGTAATCTTGGTTGTAGGTTTTTCCCTTTCATCACATTAAGTATGTCCTGCCACTCCCTTCTGGCTTGCAGAGTTTCTGCTGAAAAATCAGCTGTTAACCTTATGGGGATTCCCTTATATGTTATTTGTTGCTTTTCCCTTGCTGTCTTTAATATTTTTTCTTTGTGTTTAATTTTTGATAGTTTGATTAATATGTCTCAGCATGTTTCTCTTTGGATTTATCCTGAATGGTACACTCTGTGCTGCTCTGGGGGCAGAGTTTAGGCGCGGTGGAACTTAGGCAGGGGTGGCGTTTAGGTTGGGGCGGGACCTAGGTGGGTGGGGGATGACGTTTGATAGTGGGGCCGGGCCTCTGCTTAGGACCTGCCAGAGGGGAGCAGCAGCACATGGAAAGGAAGGTCTCTGGAGGGTGGAGTTCCGGAGCTTGGAGGCGGGCCCCTGAGTGCGGGGGTGTGGGTGGGGTTCAGGGCCAGCGCGATGGAGGGGGTCTCAGACGGGGTCTCCGAGTGTAGAGGTAGGGCCCTGGGTGGGGCGTAGGGGCGGGGCTTGGGCTCTGCACACGGCAGGAGGGAGGCTCCGAGGGCAGAGGATTAGGCCCGGGAGCCCAACAGGCTCCCCGGTGCCTAAGTGGACAGGGAAAGCGCTGGCCCCTTTCACTTTCCATTCCTTCACGCCCCTCCCCCAGGGTCTCCCTCTTCCCCGCTGGACCCCTAACCGTGGGTGGGTCCCGCTGGGTGTAGGAACTCCTCCCCTCCCCCTGCCGCCCCTCAGGGGTGCCGGTCCCGGAGGTCCGACCTTTACTTTTGCTCCCCCTTCCCTCCCTCCCTCTCCCTCAGGACCCGCGTGGCTGGAGGGGGCCTCGGTGGGCAGAGGATCAGGCCCGGGATCTCAGCAGGTTCCCGGGGGTCCAGGTGGGGAGGGGAAACCTGGCCACGCTCCCTTTTGATCTTCCGCCCTCTCGATGGTCCCCCAGTTTCCCCCTTCGGGCGTGGGATCCCTTCCCCTCCCCCAGCCGCCCCTCAGGGGCGCCGGTCCCTTCCCCCTCCACTTCCCCTCCCCCTCCACTCCCCCCACAGCCTACGTCCTACCCGGTCGCTGGGGGTTCTTCCCGTTCCCTTAGGTGTCCGTGGTCCCCCACCGGTGCCTGGTAGGTGCCCTAGTTGTGAGGAGGCACAAAGTCCACGTCCTTCTCGTAAGCCATCTTGACTCCGCCCTCCTTTCTCAGTTCTGATGTGATAGAAAACAGTTCACAACGACGATCACACGGTTCTTTTACAATATTAAAGCTGCATAACAAGAAAACATACACAAAGAAAAGATAGTCCAGGAGAGTGAGTCAGAACATCGCACCGTAGTTTCTATAAGTTGGTAAGTCTGCAGCAACAGGGAGGTTGAATTCCAAAGTATCTGTGCTATTAATGCAATTAAGGAAAAATAGCTAAATTTTTTTTAAATATGAAAAAAATCTCCAACTCCATATATTGAGATACAGACAGATACTTTTTGACTTTATAAATTATCAACATTGTTACACTTTCAATAAAATTGAAGCAAATTTATCAAACATCCTGGTAGCTATGAAAAGAAATTGTTATAGAGCTTGCAGGACTACTAAGATAAATTCCCTCAACTTCAAGAGCAATCGGAACTCACTGTTGTATTAATTATGACAAAGAATAAACACAAAGTTGCTGTTAAAATATTTTTAAGTTAAAAAAAAATGGTGATTCATAAGACTCCTAGAGAGCTAGTGAGGAAATTTTGTGTTTAGCAGTAAGGCCAACCTGACTGCTTACTGGGACCACACTGGAGATTGTGGAAACAGGAAGATGAAAGAGGTCACAACCTAAGACAACCTGGCAGAGTTTAAAGAGCGAGGGTTTTGGTGTCCGAGGGCTTCGAGCTGGAATCCGAGCTCTGGCCCTCACCAGCAGTGTGTCGTTACACCTATCACTTTGCCCTCGGAATCCTGTTTCCTCAATTGTGAAACTGAGTGAGTACTACCAGCAGGGCTGCGTTGCTGGGGAGAGAAGTGATGCACGGTGGAAGATGCTGGCTTTTGTCACTGACTGTTTTAATGTGCTAATTAGGAAGAGCCAACTGGCTTCTCCATAGTACTGCTGTCTGCCGCAGTGACCTTGGCTACAAGTCTATTACATCACCAAAAGGGATTTTAAGACTTTTAAAACCCCATCACAAAAGAGTTCCTTTAGAACCACAGATGTCTGGTTTCTTTGCTGAGTTCCATATGAAGTAAGACCATGGAATTCAGCAATGAATTTCAAACATCAAAATTTTACTTTTGAACAAAAATCTTTTAAAAACTTAAAATCGTGAAACCATTTCCTAATTTCTGTATGTTGGTGGCAGTGGGGGTGCCTGAAGGATGTGACTTTTCCTGATGTGCAATGTAATGTCTCTTTTTAAAAAATCTCTGTGCTTCTGCAGGCGAAACGTGATACTCATTCACGCCCAGAGCAGAGACCTCCGTTAAGTGCGCCTCAAGCAGTTTTATCAGGGCGTTTTGATTTCATTAGTTAAGGTCACATTTCTGAACAGCTTTCCCGAGCCTTTTGTCAACCTTATCTAGGAAGACTTGAGTGTTGTTAGGGTTTGACAGAGAAGCATCCTTGGAGAAAGAAGGACTCCCTACCCAGCACACACAAGCCCAGTGGCAGACAAATGTCACCCCAAAGAGGTCCACATCCAAAGCCCTCAACCCGTGAGTACGTTACCTTACGTGACCAAAGGGACTTTGCAGTTGTGATCTTGTTAAGGATCTTGAACTGGGAAGATTATCCTGGATTATCCCAGCAGGTCTAATGTAATCACAGGGTGATAGGAGACTCAGAATCAGAGAAGGGGATGGTGACAATAGAAGCAGAGGTCAGAGGGATGTGATGGCTGGCTTTGAAGTTAGAAAGGGACCAGGAGACAAAGAATGCAGCAGCCTCTAAAAGTTGGAAAATGCAAGGAAACAGATTTTCCCCTCGAGTCTCCAGAAGGGACACAGCCCTGCCGACACCTTGATGTTTTCCCAGTGAGATTCATTTCAGACTTCTGACCTCCAGAATAGTTAGATAATAAATCTGTGTGGTTTTAAGCCGACATATTTGTGATCATTTGTTACAGCAGCAACAGGAATCTAATACAAGCACATGGTATGTAAAACCACCCACTGTGTGCCTGTTGTGTGTTTCTAGGTGAACCAGGCTGGAACTGCCAGAAGTAAACCTGCAGTGTTGTTGCCCGTGTTCCTTTTTATTTTTGCCAAAACTATACAGAATGTGTTTAGTCTTTGGAGTTAGCCATGTGGTTACCTCTCCTCCACCAAGAAGTGAGAAGGTCGCCTGCTACCAGGCATTATCCTCTCCAGCAAGGTATCTTCTGGGGTGGAGCCTAGAATTTTAATTTAAGAGAGGTTCAGAATCCTGAGAAGGTAAAGGTATGGGGTAGGAAGTGTTCCTACGTTCCTTAATACAACATGAACTTGCATTTATTTTTATTTTGACTTTGCTTTCAAATATGCATTGTTCTTATATTAATCAGGAGTTGGGAAGCAATCTATCAGCATCCCTGGGGAGGTGCTGGTGGAGAAGATGTGGAGAGGGAGCATTCACTGTGACCCTAGGAACAAATGTTCAGAAGGGATTCTCTGTTGGCTCTTCCGCTCCAAGAGTTCAGAGAATGGCTCTAAGTCAAAAACTTCAGTGTCCCCTGGGTCCCGAAGGGAAAAAGTCTTAGATGAATGGCTAGATCTCTAGTGGTTAAACACACCAGTTCTCCATTCAGACTTCCTGGCATTGAAGCCCCACTCCACTTCCCCTCGCTGTGTGAGCTTAAGCCAGTTAGGTAACCTCTCTGTGCTCAGTGTTCCCATGGGGTAAATGGGTACAGAAAAACTAGCTTAAAAGATTGGTGTAAAAATTACAAGAAAAAAAGGGAAAGTGCTTAGTACATAGTAAGCACTCCATAAATGTTAAACAGTTACTGTAATTACGACATCCTTAGGAAACATCAGAATTTTGACAGAAAGATTAGTATCTACCCTTAGAAGAAAAGACAGATAAATGTATCTCTGATCTCAAGATGGGCAAGACTTGCCAGGCATGAAAATTGTGATTTTTGAATAAAGTCTTCTTGATCACACACACAAAAAAAGTGTTTTGAAAAGGAGAACCAGTAAGCTCCTAGTCCTCTATTTCTTTCAAAAAAATTTTTTTACGATATTTTCCCTACTTCTTCTGACACATAAATGAGCCAAAGATGCCCCTCGTTTATTGACCCCAACGTTGTTCATTTCCTCACTGAGGGCTGAAATCTTTTAGCTCAAACGCAGGCTGGTGCCAAATTCAGATTTTTATATATCCAGTTGTTTGAAACATAGCCCACACGAGCAGATTTTTAGCCCTTTCCGGCCTGCCTGGTTTGCATAACTGATGAAATCTCACCCCACATCTGCTGGCCGTAGATAAGATAGAGCCTGTGGTTACAAGACTCCAGGAGGCTACAGCCCTTCGAGGTCTCTGACCCAGAGACGCCTCGCCACGCCTCTGAGAGACATCACCCAGGCACTGTAAGCCCTCTTCCATCCCCCGCTCCCTTGGGAGTTCCCCTGTCGTCCTCCCCTTCTGAGCAGCAACCCCTGTGTGCCACAGACTCTGGACCAACACCTGCTGGGAGGGACATACCCCAAATGCAAATCTGTCAGTCACCTTATAAAGTTCGTGTGACCTCGGGGTCATATCTTTTGCTTTGATCAGCCCCCAAATCCCTCAGACCCCCTGCATCCTCTTTTCCAACGGATACCAACTCCCAGTCAAAGAACATTCAAGCGTATTTTTGCTTCTCCCCCTCATCATAAGCCAAATAGAACCAAAGGACAGAGAAGTCAATGTCTTATTTGCTTTAGAGTTGCCCAATTTGGGATACGAAGTGTTGGGTATCGGAAGATTGTCAGGGATGCCAAATAGCTCAAACGATTCCATTCTTTCCAGCCCACCTTTTAAAAACATCATACACTAAGATTATAGGCATATCTGTTGGTACTTTCCAAAATAAATCTACCGAATGAGAAAAATGAAATTCAAATCTATAAACTTAAGCTTTGAAAGTCAGTAGACAGGGAACGCTGCCCAACATTCTGTAATAACCTAAATGGGAAAAGATTTTGAAAAAGGATACATGTGTCTGTATAACCAAATCACTTTGCTGTACACCTGAAACTAACACAACATTGTCATACAACTATGCTCCAATATAAAATTAAAAAAAAAAGAAAGAAAGAAAGTCAATAGAAAGCCTCATTTCTCCAGAGCCAATTAAGTTCATGTTAGGACCCAAATGAACTATTCCTCATGAAAGAGGAAAAATGTTTATATCAAACATAATGAGTTGGTTCTTTCAAAAAAGGAAAATTCATAGTTCAATTACTTGGCCTTTGGAACTGTCTGGTACATAAATGAGAAGAATAAAATACTTCTGTGGTCCGACAGTAAAAAAAAATAGTTGGGCAAATACATGATTTTTTTGGAAGTACTTTATCCCTAACCAGATGACTCTCCCCAGATTTCACTCTTTCTGATCTTAAAGTTGAAAGACCGTTTTTCTGTTCCATCTAGCTTTCTTGTAGGGTTCACAGCTAATTAACTCAGACAGGGAAAGGGGAAAACATGAGATGGTCTCATCCAGTTCTTTGCTCCATGTTGTTCCATTGTTGGTGCAGTATTATGGCAAGATGAACTTCATTTGAAGGCATCTTAGAACGGAATGTCTGGGATCTCATTGGACATGTCTGAAATTCTTCCTGTCCTTCTGTTCTATAATTTTATATCTTTATAACCAACATCTTTTCATAGTCCCTCACCCCCGCCCCCTCCACTGTCCTCTCTTTCCTCCTGACTGTGTAGGTGCCATAATCCATGCAAACATTCTCAAATCTCTCTCTCTCTCCCCCTCTGTCTAGTACTCCTGGGAACTCCCAAGCCAAGCTAAATCTGATTCTCATGGACTCTGCCGTTGAACTTTAGCAGATGAATATGGTGGAGGGAAGGAACCACACTATAGGGACAGTCTTCCTTAAGTTCCTGACACAGATGTCCACCTGCCCTCAGAGCTACCCATCTGTCCTGTCTCCCTGGTCCTTCAAGTGGTCCCTCTTTCACATATTCTACCTTGTCCTCAATCTCCAACACTTTCTCCATCTTCTCACTCTGTTAATGGCCTTTATTCGAATTTCATTGAGAAAATAAAAACTCTTCCAAAAGTCCTTCCTACTTTTCCTTCCATTAAATCTAATGGAACCAAAACCCTCTGCCCTCCTTCCTGTTATGGCAGGTGAACTGACCAAGAGCCCATCTCAGCCAACCGCCTTGCTTGTGCACGGGGTCCCATCCCCTCTAGCCCAGCCAAGGACTTTGCTCCTGCTGTTAACTGTGGTCTCTCTTGAAGCATCCTTCCCCCCTTCTCTTTCCTGTAATGCCTCCCGTTCAAGGGGGAAAAAATCCTTACTCCCACATTTTATTGCAGCTGTGTTTTCATTTTTCTTTGCTAAAGAAAATCTCCTTGAAAAAGGTCTCTCTACTCACTGTATCAAGTTTTCCCTCCCTCTCTTGATTGAATTTATTTTGATCAGACTTTTTTTTGTGTGTGTGTGGTATACGGGCCTCTCACTGTTGTGGCCTCTCCCGCTGCGGAGCACAGGCTCTGGACGCGCAGGCTCAGCGGCCATGGCTCACGGGCCCAGCCACTCCGCGGCATGTGGGATCTTCCCCGACCGGGGCACGAACCCGTGTCCCCTGCATCAGCAGGCGGACTCTCAACCACTGCGCCACCAGGGAAGCCCTGATCAGACTTTTGACGGAGCCCCTCCATCAGATCCAGGCTCTCATGATCATCAGGAGCCTCCACCTGAGTAGATCTGATGGTCGGTTCTCAGACTAGTCTATGTCTAACTTGATGGACATTTAGGTTGCTTCCATGTCTTGACTATTGTAAACAGTGCTGCAGTGAACATTGGGGTGCATGTATCCTTTTGAACCTATACTGTTGGTGGAAATGTAAATGGTACAGCCACTATGGAGAACAGTATTGAGGTTCCTTAAGAAACTAAAAATAGAGCTACCATATGATCCAGCAATCCCACTTCTGGACATATATCCAGAGAAAACCTTACCTTTAAAATATATCCATGGATATATAAAATATATCCATTTCCCCCGCTAATGCTTTAGACCAAGCCCCTCTCACCTGGACTGTTGCAGTAATCTCAGAAATGATCTCTATCTACCTTAGCTCCCTGGCCTCTTCATACAGCAGACAGAAGGCCACTTGTAAGATGTAAATCAAATCACGTGTCCTTTTCAAAGCCCTCCAGTGGCTTCTCTTCACAGTTTGAATAAAATCCAGTCCTGCATTGACCTGATGATCCTAAGTGATCAAGCCCCTGGCCACTCACTGGGCTCCAGCTGCAGGCGACTTCTTGCTCTTCCTCCTGTGGGCCCAGGGCATTCCCTTTCATGGCATTTACGTGGATTTTTTCCCCCAGGTGGTGACATGTCTCACTCCAACCCTTTATTCTGCTCCAGGGTCATCTTTCTAAAAGGCTTTCCCTGACCAACTTATATAAAGTAGAAACTTACCCCTCCCCCCTTCTTTATCCCACTTCACGCAATGCAGAAAAAATGCACGTTGACACTTTTTAACATTTCTTTCCATTTCCATTGCCTGCCTAGTTCCATGAAAGTAGAGATTTTGAGTTGTTCACCAGTGTAACTCCACTGTCTGGAATGGGACTTGATGCCCAGAAGGTACTCAAGAGATAGTAGTTGAGTGAATGGAAAGAGCTAATAAATTCTTCTTATTTGCTCAACAACTAATTGGAGACAGCAATTAAGTCTTAGCTTAGGTTGGTAACCCCCGTTAATTTTGTCTTTCCCCGAAGCCTTATTCTTCAACATCAGCTTTGCATTTCTTCCCAAATCTCTCCCCAGGTTTTGAGTATTTTTAGGAATAAGTTAGAAAACCCAGCATTAGACCAATGTCTAACCAGTTGTCGTAATGGATTTAATTTTTCCAGTATGTTTTATGGACATGTCAAATTTTCTATTTTTTAAAATTTTCCCATTATCAGTTCATTTCTGCCTATTCTCTATATTTTAATATAAACACTATTCTTTATCTTTTTCCTTTCTTCTTTTTTTTCTTTACATTTATTTTCTCTAAAGGGATTTTTTTCTCACTAACTTTGTTTTGTATATTATTCTTGATGTCTGGACACTGGCCTGGTGTTTTCAATGTCAAGGAATATTTCAGGGTATTTATTCATTCATTTATGTAACCCCAAAAAAACAATTATTGAGACCCTATTATGTACTCACAGCATAATTTGAAAAGGACACAATAATAGTCAAAATATCCATTTATTTTCAGACTTGAGCTTAGCAGAAAACAGAAAGTTTGGCCATCTGCGAGAATATTTCCATGAAATCCTCAACAGACTCTTAGCAGAGTCTATGCAAACTTTGGCTCCAAATGTTATTTTCTTACTTTGTTTCTAAATGGAAAAATTTGGATTTAGTGGAACTATGTGAAGTCTCGCTTCAGTGAATATATACAGACCCTTGGCTACCCGCGTGGCCGACTATCGCCTCTGCTTGGCTCACATACGTAGGAGGCACCCAGTAATCTTCTTGAACTGAATGGGGCCTACCGGAGCCATCCTGTCCTCTTCTAAAGTAATTAAATTAACCTGGACGCACTCACTTTCATATTACGATAGAAAAGAATAATACTACAGGCTTTTCTTTGAGGGGAGGATGAACTAAAAGAGCACATTAGAACTATTAAATACGGCTTCCCCGGTGGCGCAGTGGTCGAGAGTCCGCCTGCCGATGCAGGGGACGCGGGTTCGAGCCCCGGTCCGGGAAGGTGCCACATGCCACGGAGCGGCTGGGCCCGTGAGCCATGGCCGCTGAGCCTGCGCGTCCGGAGCCTGTGCTCCGCAACGGGAGAGGCCACAACAGAGAGAGGCCTGTGTACCGCAAAAAAACAAAACAAAACAAAAAAACTATTAAATAGAACATGAACCCAAGGTGATATTAACGCCTAATACAGTAGTCTGTTTTTTAGAGAACTTGCTGAGTGATTTTGAACATTTATTCTAATATAGACTCGTTAGTAATTTTTGACGTAATTTCATTTCTCCTAAAACACAGACAGACAGACACTTTGCTGTGCCTTTTTTTAGCTTCTCCTCCTGTCTAATCCTCCAGAGAGTCTTAAAGAACTGCGAAAAACTGGCCAATTTAATGACATGTGCAAGGCAGTTTCTGTTTGACCATCTTAACACATCTTTTCTGAACTAGTCCTTTGGGCCAGTCTGCCCTCGGTTTTAGCACATCATTTTTTTTTTTTTTTTACATCTTGATTGGAGTATAATTGCTTTACAATGGTGTGATAACAAAGTGAATCAGTTATACATATACATATGTTCCCATATCTCTTCCCTCTTGTGTCTCCCTCCCTCCCACCCTCCCTGTCCCACCCCTCTAGCTCATCATGTTTGAAGTTGTCCATTCTCAATGTGGAGAGCCTTCAGCAAGCAACGGCTGCAGAAGAAGGCCTTCTCCTTTTGGACAAACTAAAGATTAAAGATACCCAGATGGTTGTGAGCATCGTACAACTACACACCATACTTGAGCGTAGAACAGAAAACCAGGCAAATTGCTTTTGACCTAGACACCATTGATCTTGGGCTTCCTCTGTTTCCGTCTCCCCATCTCTACTCTCTGAAGCCCTTATCCGAAGCCCCAACATCATGCTCCAGCTCCTCCCAGGTCTGTTCTTATTCTCCAAGTGTCCGTTCACTGAAGCCACCTGCTCCTCCTCTTGCATTCTCTGAAATGTTTCCTTGATAATTAGGTGCTTGGAAGAAAAGCTATTGGCTTCAACTACAACTGCAAACCGAGGGAGGGTGGCCTTGTCTTAAGTGTTCTTGTCCTTCATTGTACTTCCAGCTTGATTGTTGGATCTGTGTTGAACAAGCCACTGAAAATCTGTCTTAAGGTCATTGTCATTTCATTTTTAACAGAAGCTCTTCAATGAGAAACAATATTCAGTGGAATTGTTTGAAGGGCACAGAGTCCATCACTGTCTAAAACTCTGGAGGCCTAGTGTTTAGGAGCAAGTGCTTTGGAGTTCAACAGATCTGAATTCAAATTGCTACTGCTTATGAGTTGTAGGACCTAACTCTTGTCTGTTTCCCCCTTTGTAACCCAGGGATAAATAATAACCATACCTTCTTCAGAGCTGATATGAGGATTAAAGGAATAGTGCTTCCTCACGTCTGCGTCAGTAGATGTTAACTCTTCTGGTTGTTGCTGTTGTTAATACTCATGGATCAAGACGCATCTGTACGGGTTTAGGTATCTGGTGGAGCCCAGTCTCCCCTGATTCCCCTGGATTATTTTATTGAAGGTTGCTGTGGGGGGAGACTTAGTTTCCAGGGAAGGTCAGTCTAAGAAGCATCTCTTTACCACCCACGGTAGCATTTCCTGTAAGGACGCCGTCAGGAGCACTCTTTATCACTTTCCAACAATGTCCCTTTTTACGGGGACTTCCAGGAAAATTCAGGGTCCAGTGTCAGTGCCAAGCAGAGACGTTCTCTTGAGCATTTGGTTTATTTTAAGCTCATGGACAGTAAATTATATAACCGACTGAGTTTCCCTTTTTGAGTTGGCTGCTAGAAAGCTTAGAGCCAAATGCATGGCTCATTTGTTGGCAGTGCATCAATTATTATGGGATGCATTTTGTGTCCCTGTCTTTATTATTCTGTTTTTTCTTTGAATCCTTCTTCCCTTTCATGCAAATTAAATGTTACTTTAAAATTTATTCTTGTAAATTGCCTAAAATTATTTCTGAAGCAAGATGAGTAATACATAGGTAGAAAAATAGATATAGATATATAAACTAAGGCTTTCAATAATTTAACCTGTATAAATGGCTTGTAGCTTGTATATCTAAAAGATGTTTAACTTTTGTAAGAAGATACTTGTTATAGAAAAAGAATTTCCCAATGGGTAAAATTTCAGATTTTGCATGAAAGAGAAAGGAATTGGTTCAAAAATGGGAATGTTTTGCTGGAAGATAAGTTTGATTTGGGAAACCAGTAGGGGAGCCACTGAGCTCTTGGTGGAGAAGTGTCTTATATGATTGGATTAGTTAATTAACTTAATCATTGTGTACAACCCCAGGGTCAGTTTATAAAAAGAATTTTTAACCTTTCATAGAGAGCATAGGACGACTGTGGGCTCAGGAGTCAAACTCCTGGATGGAAATCCTGGCTCTGCCATTTACTTGGACAATTTAATTAACTTCATTGTTCCTCAATTTCTTTGTTTATAAAATGGAGATCAAACTAGTACTTACCTCATAGGGTTCTCAGGGAAATCAAAGGATAACATACACGTACCAAGAGTTTAGAATAGTGACTGGCATTTGGTAGGAGTCAATGCATATTAACTCTTATTCTTCTTTATCTTTTCCACTGGAGCCCAAGGATTTTAAAAAAGATGCCACTTGTCAGTTTTGTAAATATATCACATAGTAGGGCTGGTCAGAGAGTGGTGATGGCAATAAAATATATATGTGGTTTATACATATGCCACAGAATTTCCAAATCTATCATGAGTGGTTCATGGCAACTTCAGAGAAAATGTGTGTTTTTCTTTCTTGGTCTTTCCAAACAAACAGGAAAGCAAAACAGCTTCTGTGAAATATTCTATCGTATTAACATCATAGATTTGTTCATGAAACATGACACCATGAATAGTGTGTCTTGCCTTTTTTACACCCAAGGCTCAGTGTTTTCTTTCTTATATACATGTTCTATTTCCTTAGATCTATAGTGAGTGAAAGGAATTGATTGATCAAATGTATTTTCTGAAAAAATAGTGTTGTATGGAAAAATTTAACATGTAAATGCTCTTGCCCGTTCTCCTTCCTCAATTCCTCTGCCTCCCAATATAAAGAGAATGTGTCTGGCCTATTCAGTGTTGAAAGAGAGTAAAAAGCTACAGAAATTAAGCAGATCTGCCAAATATAAGGCTGGGGGATGCAGGTTGAGGGAGAGAAAATAAGGAAACTGAGGGCCTGGGAAGGGAATTTTCTGATGTTTCTGTCTGTGTCAGAAATTGAAGAAAGAAAGCAATCTTGAGAAAGAAAAACAGAGCTGGAGGAATCAGGCTCCCTGACTTCAGACTATACTACAAAGCTACAGTAATCGAGACAGTATGGTACTGGCACAGAAACAGAAATATAGATCAATGGAACAGGATAGAAAGCCCAGAGATAAACCCCCGTACATATGGTCACCTTATCTTTGATAAAGGAGGCAAGAATATACAGTGGAGAAAAGACAGCCTCTTCAATAAGTGGAGCTGGGAAAACTGGACAGCTACATGTAAAAGAATGAAATTAGAACACTCCCTAACACCATACACAAAAATAAACTCAAAATGGATTAAAGACCTAAATGTAAGGCCAGACACCATCAAACTCTTAGAGGAAAACATAGGCAGAACACTCTATGACATAAATCACAGCAAGATCCTTTTTGACCCACCTCCTAGAGAAATGGAAATAAAGACAAAAATAAACAAATGGGACCTAATGAAACTTAAAAGCTTTTGCACAGCAAAGGAAACCATAAACAAGATGAAAAGACAACCCTCAGAATGGGAGAAAATATTTGCAAATGAAGCAACAGACAAAGGATTAATCTCCAAAATTTACAAGCAGCTCATACAGCTCAACATTAAAAAAACAAACAACCGGGGCTTCCCTGGTGGCGTAGTGGTTGAGAGTCCACCTGCCGATGCAGGGCACATGGGTTCGTGCCCTGGTCTGGGAAGATCCCACATGCTGCGGAGCGGCTGGGCCCGTGAGCCATGGCCGCTGAGCCTGCGCGTCTGGAGCCTGTGCTCCACAATGGGAGAGGCCACAACAGTGAGACGCCCATGAACTGCCAAAAAAAAAAAAACCAACCCAATCCAAAAATGGGCAGAAGACCTAAATAGATATTTCTCCAAAGAAGATACACAGATTGCCAACAGACACATGAAAGAATGCTCAACATCATTAATCATTAGAGAAATTCAGATCAAAACTACAATGAGATATCATCTCACACCAGTCAGAATGGCCATCATCAAAAATTTACAAACAACAAATGCTGGAGAGGGTGTGGAGAAAATGAACCCTCTTGCACTGTTGGTGGGATGAAAATTGATACAGCCACTATGGAGAACAGTATGGATGTTCTGTTCCTTAAAAAACTAAAAATAGAACTACCATACAACCCAGCAATCCCACTACTGGGCATATACCCTGAGAAAACCATAATTCAAAAAGAGTCATGTACCAAAATGTTCACTGCAGCTCTATTTACAATAGCCAGGACATGGAAGCAACCTAAGTGTCCATTGACAGATGAATGGATAAGGAAGGTGTGACACATATATACAGTGGAATATTACTTGGCCATAAAAAGGAACAAAGCTGAGTTATCTGTAGTGAGGTGGATGGACCTAGAGTCTGTCATACAGAGTGAAGTCAGAAAGAGAAAAACAAATACCATATGCTAACACATATATGTGGAACCCTGAAAAAAAAAAAAAGGTTCTGAAGAACCTAGGGGCAGGACAGGAATAAAGATGCAGATGTAGTGAATAGACTTGAGGACACGGGGAGGGGGAAGGGTAAACTGGGGCGAAGTGAGAGAGTGGCATGGACATATATACACTACCGAATGTAAACTAGATAGCTAGTGGGAAGCAGCCACATAGCACAGGGAGATCAGCTTGGTGCTTTGTGATGACCTAGCAGAGTGCGATAAGGAGGGTGGGAGGGAGGCTCAAGAGAGCGGGGATATGGGGATATATGTATACATTTGGCTGATGCACTTTGTTATACAACAGAAACTAACACAGTATTGTAAAGCAATTATACTCCAATAAAGATCTATTTAAAAAAACATATGTATACATACATATATATACACATATGTATATAAATATATATACACATGTATATATCAATATATGTATATATACATATATATCTGAATCACTTTACTGTGTACCTGAAACTACCATAACATTGTAAATCAACTACACTTCAATAAAAATAAGTAACTTTTTAAAACTTTTTTAAAAATTAAAAATTAAAAAAAGAGAAAAAAATTAGTGGAGAAGTTTTTGGTGCACTTAAGAACACTAGGCTCTGCATGGGTGCAGTTATAACAACATACTCTGAAGAAAGAGTTCACTGAGCAGGTATATGGGCTGCAGTGTCTGTGAGAGGAGGGGCTCTCGTTTCCTGAAACCAGAGCCCCCCAAAGAACTGTAAGCACTCAGGCAGCATCAGCCCTGACAAGAGACCTTCACCTGCTATACCAAAGGCTCCTCTAGATACAGTTTCATTCTTTGTCATCAAAGACTCCTCCAAGGAAGCGCTTTATCCTGTTCAACACCCTCTGTGTACTTTATCCCTCATAACTGCTAGTAATGTAGAAAATGAGTAGTAAATAAACTTGAATTCTCCTCCTTTAGAAAGACGGCCCAGAAATAAATCTCTTGGGACTTTTAAAATTCCTGACGTTGAGATCATAGGCATTTCTCTCTAATTATATTGAACGTGTTGCTTGTGTTATTCTACCTCTTGTTGTCACTTTGTAATATTTTACTTGTAATATATCTTGCGTGTTAACAACCTAGCAAATTTAACAGTTCATTAGGTTTCCGATTTGGCTACATGAACCAAACAGCTAGTTTTATTGACTTGATTTGATTTCATTATTGAGTAGACAGACATTTATTTCAGACAACTACAGAAGTTCAATAACTTCACATTTCTCACTAATAGAGAACGATTGACTAGTTTTTACAAACTAACAGTATGGAGTGGGGTTTTTTCCTATTTCTTAATACAGCCACGGAAATGTTCACATTTAAAGGCTTCAGTGGTTCTGTGTGTCCTTCAAGATAAAGTCTGAACTCTGTGCTGTGACGTTCAAGGAACTTCACGGTCTGGTCCCAGCCTGTTCTCCTGTCCCTCCCTTGGCTTCTTGTCACTTTTTCCTGCTCCTACTTCCCCATCCTCCTCCACAATCTTAGCGTCTGTGAATTAAGCATTCATTCCAGAAATGCTTTGAGGTATTTTTTTTTCTTTTTTAAGAAATTTATTTATTTATGTATTTATTTTTGGCTGTGTTGGGTCTTCATTGCTGTGCACGGGCTTTCTCTAGTTGGGGCGAGCGGGGGCTACTCTTAGTTGCGGTGCGTGGGCTTCTCATTGCGGTGGCTTCTCGTCACTGAGCACGGCCTCTAGGCACGCGGGCTCAGTAGTTGTGGCACGTGGGCTCAGTAGTTGTGGTTCGCGGGCTCTAGAGTGCAGGCTCAGTAGTTGTGGTGCACGGGCTTAGTTGCTCTGCAGCGTGTGGGATCGTCCCTGGCCAGGACTCGAACCTGTGTCCCCTGCACTGGCAGGCAGATTCTTAACCACTGCGCCACCAGGGAAGTCCCATGAGGTACTTTTAAATACAGGTTTAGCTTCTATAACTGGGGTGAGACTCAAAGTGACTTAAACAATACAGGCAGACCTCATTTTATTGCACTTCACAGATATGGCGTTTTTACAAATTGAAGGTTTGGGGCAACGCTGCAAGTCTATTGGTGCCATTTTTCCAACAGCATTTGCTTTGTGTCTCAGTGTCACATTTTGATAATTCTCATTTTATTTCAGACTTTTTCATTATTATTCTGTCTGTTATAGTGATGTATGATCAGCGATCTTTGATGTTGCAACTATGACTCACTGAAGGCTTAGATGTTGGTTAGCATTTTTTAATAAATAAAGTATTTTTCATTAAGGTACGTACATTGCTTTTTAGATTAACAGACTACAGTGTAGTGTTAACATAACTTTTATATGCATTGGGAAACCAACAAACTCCTGGGACTAACTTTGCTGCCATATTCGTTTTATTGTGGTGATCGGGAAGGGAACCCCCAATATCTCTGAGGTCTGCCTGCATAGGAGTTGGTTTCTGTTTTATGTACTGTAGAGCACAGGGAACTGTACTCAATGCTGTTTAATAAACTATATGGGAAAAGAATCTGACAAAGAATAGATATATGTATATGCATAACTGAGTCACTTCGCTGTACGTTAAAAATTAACACAACGTTGTAAATCAACTATACTTCAATTTAAAATTTTGATAAAAAATAATAAAATAAAACAAACAAAAACTAACCAAAAAAAAAAAAAGAAAGAAAAAGAAAATAGAGTCCAAATGTCAGCGATATAGAGCTGGCTTGGTAGCAGCACTGTCCTACCTGTACCTTGGTAGCGACACTGTGTCCTACAAGACACAGGCTCTTTCTGTCTTGTTGCTCTTTTCTCCTGAATATGCAGCATCCTTCAATATAGCCGGCTATTCCGGCTGCCAGCAGTCCACCTCCCCTCAAGCCAGCAAGAAAGGGAAGATGAGAAAGGGGAAGGCACATGACTAAGGTGTTGGCATGTGCCATTTCCGCTCCTATCCTGTTGAACACATGTCAGTCACATGGCTGTACCAAGTTGCAAGGGAGGCTGAGATATTTCTCTAACTTAGCCCAGCAGCCCCAGGTCCATTTCTGTTACTTCAGATGAACTAGAGAATGTGTGATGAGGGGAGTCCAAATCTTTGTCATACCTACCATGTCTATGTTACTGCTCTAAGTGCTAGGGATAGAGAGATGAATAAGGACTGGATTTGGGGGAGAAACCAGTAGAGTTGGAGAGATTTGGGGTAAATCCCTGTTGTCTCAATGTATCATAGATACTGAATCTATATACATTCTTCTTTACCTTCTATATAAACAGAACTTATTCTGTATATAATCTGTATATAATCTTCTGTGCTTTTGTATTTTCTGCCCCCTTCCCTGGATTCTTTCTGCCCCCTTTCCCACTGGATGCAATTCTACCCACTCTGCAAAGAGTAGCCCAGGAGTTCCCCCACCTTTGCTAAGCCTTCAGCACTCCTTCCAGGGACAGGTAGGAGTTGTGTCCTTAGTGTTCCCTTAGTGCTCAGATGCTGAGTTCTCTTTCCCCTGTTTTGTTATCAATGCTTGGAGGCAGGTATGGACTGTGTTTTATTCATGTCCTACCCCCAGCACCTAGGACAGTGCCAAAGCAAATAGAAGATGCTGGATAAATGTTTGCCAAGTCACATTAGTGCTTGGCCTCCTGTTGTGGATTCTGGAAAGGCAAAATGAGTGGACTGTTTAATGAACTGGGGAACTCTCATATTGTGTATAGTAATATCACAGTTGATAAGAAGTTAAGTGAATTCCAAATCAAATTCATAGAGGAGATCGTGTTTCCAATGCTTTCATCTTATTCTAACTTTGAGTTTGTTTTTATTTTTTATTTTTATTCAGTTATCCTAGTAAATGTGTTCTGGCTGAGGGTGATGAAGGGGGCTTAAGAAAATGCTAGAATTTGAATGATATGTTCTCTTATATTACTTGCTGTATTTCTCACTAAAGTTGATTTCGAAAACCAAAGTGATATCCTGCTTACTAGAAATCAATCTTGTGTGGTCCAGGAAATGTTGAATTTTTTCCAGGACTTACTTCAAAAGGCAATTTACAACCTGATTCAAAAATTTTATTTTACTTTGGGTTCCTGATGTAATCCCAAAAGGAACCTTACTGTCTGTCCATAGCCTCTCCATGATTCCGTTTTGGATCTTCGACTATGTGGGAGATGAATCAGTATAGGATAAAAACCATAGAATTTTCACAGACTATTCCAATTATATGAATTACTAGATATTAGTAATATGATTGCTTATGTTACTTACAGACAAAGCACTTGACCATTTGGGCCTCAGTTCTTTTATTAGTCAAATAAGAACATTGAACTAAGGCAGATTTTTTCAGCTCAGCCTGTTAGACTATGAATAATAATAAGAGTTGTTACTTTAAATGATAGGTTTTCAGGAAAGAATGGTAAAGTGCTGAGAATTAATGGGTTTGCACTTTCCATGGGCCTAAAGACCATAATGGTGTGTGATCTCATCTGTGACATGAAGTAGTTAAAATATCTTCTCAGGTGGCAACAGTATGTGGCATGACGTGGGCATGGGGACAAAGGTGGGTCAGTAGCTGCGGCTATATAAATCATTGCTTATTAGAACGGTTGATACCGTATAACTTAATAGCTTTTTCCCCAAATGCCTTAATCATTCATCTTTTCAGGTGTGACATGTACAAGGCCTTTTAGAAAGAATGTTGTAATCAGCTACCTCTCTGCAAACTGTGTCTTTAGAAAAAAGATGTAAAGTACAGCTTACAGCTTACAAGGAGTATTCATTTGTGAGATCTGGGGCTTGGAAAGCAGGCTTATTGAGTTTCTTGTATTAAATCATAGGTGATATATTAGCTAATTAATTAATGAAGTCTGACTCAGATCTGATTTGCCTGCCGGAGTTATGTTTATTTAATGTGCTTTCACGTAGAACATGAGTATCTGGCAGTGAGCAAAAATAAAAAGCACACAGAAACCTGTGTAGCTGTAGTGGCTGAGTGAGTTGGGTCCTGAGGCCAATCCTTCGTACAATTCATGTGAAACACGTACTGCGAGATGAAGCGTCTGACAATTTGGAGGCTGGTTCTGTAGTCCTAGGAATCTGGAGTGAATTAAAGTCTAGACTCTGTTATTTTTCAGAGGAAAGGGAGGAGGGAGAAATCACAGATCCGATATGGCCAAAGTGATACGGAGGCACCACTGAAGCAAGGATGCTGCTGCTAGTCTGTGGAGGCTTCAAGGCGGTAATGGCAGAGCAGCTGCGTTCTCAGAGGGTTGCGGGCAGAGTATCAGGAAGAGGCCTCCCCTTGTAACAGAGCAGGAGGCTGCCGGCTTGTGGACGGCAAAGATGCTCTGCTGTTTGAAAATCTCCCCAGGTGAGAAGGGCTACCGTCAAAACGTTGCCAAGAAACTCTCATGATCCAGACCGTCACAACTGTATGTTAGCCATAGTCGTTTCAGGAAAATAAATGATACTTTGGGTAGATTTCTGGTCAGTTTCTTCCCTGAAGCTGAAGAGATCGGATTCCCGAGCAAAGAAAAACAGGGAAGAACAAAGTTTGGGCATGCCTGCAGGAACAGCAGTATCTTTAGAAACTACCTGGGAGGCAGAAGCTAAGTGTTGATTTGCCCGTGCCTCCTACCTGGGAGTGGAAGGTGGGAAGAAATGGACAGTGGGTCTGCTCCAAAGAGGAGGTACAGTGCAGCTTGGTGAAGCCACACGCTGACTGCGTTCTGCACGGCTCTTCATGCAGTGCTGTGGGCTGGTGCACCGGAGGCGAGCCCGGGTGTCCTATGTAAGTTTCTGTTGCTGTACATTGCAGCTAGGGGCTGAAAATACTATTCGTGTCTGTCTGGTGAGTGGTGCCTCTTTCAGATGTTTTTAATCCCTGTGCTGGGGATCAGCCAGACAGTCAACCATTTGTACAACGAGTTTTCAAGCCACCTGAGGTATCTGAGATTCTGAGTTTTTCCGGAGATGTTTTTTTTTATGTATCTTTGGTGCCGTGTTAACTTGGATAAGGTCGAAAATAACTTGCCCTGGGATCGCTTGGGAAGTGCATTGTCTCAGAGGTCTGTATCAGTTCAAACCAGTTGATATTCTCTTTTACGTAGAGTCCTGCTTTCATCTTTGAATTATGGCATGAATAGAATCTTTTTTAGGGAGAAATACCACAGTTTGTCAAATTAAAGATAGCCACAGACTCTCCCTTTAAATCCTATTTTGAACAGCTTTAGAAAAATAGGAGATGGATGACACAGCTGTTGCAGTTACGCCAGCATTTACAGCAGCTTTATCATTCTATGACTCTTTCACTGAAATAGCCCTTATTTCATGGACCTGCTGTGTTTTGCAAAATGGCTGTCTGAATATTAAATTCTACAAGGCAGGCTTACACAAACACTGAAGTATCACTACTTAAAATGATTGGATGCTAATTGAAAGATGCTGCACAGTATGCTAGCTGACAAGCTCGGAGGAAACGCTCGCTTTATTTTCACCCTCCTTTGGCGCGTGGCTACTTGATTTTCAGGGAGTGGTGTGAAAGCAAGCAAGAGGCTTATGCAGGCTGGACAAACTGCAGTGCTGAATTGCTTAACACTGCTCTGAGATTCCTGGCTGCAAAACAAATAGAAAACCTACAAAGAGAGCTAATCAATACTTAAGGGTATAGTGTAGAGAAATCTGTGACCTTGGAAAACTGGCCACTACAAGAGATATGTGTGACACTTCCAGGACAAACAAGGTCAAAATCTGATACAATCTACCTAATAAAGTTGGAGACCAGGAAGGTGGGAAGATGAGAAAGGGATAATTATATTCCTATCCAATCTTAAAGAGAAGATTCAATTTTATTAAATAATTTAAAGCGTAAAAAGCCCCATTAACTTACCAATTTTTGTAAGGGTTATCTATTCAGGGTCATTTGTCTTTCTGAATGCAACAGTTGACATGTGAGGAATAAATGTAGTAGTGAGGTAGCCAGCAAAGATTTTTAAAGACAACATCTGCAGAAATAGATATTTTTTTCAGTAGAAAAATTAATTGCTTTTTAATAGGATTTGGGAATAAGTATTAGAAAGTTTCTAAAGTCTAAAATTAACCACATAAAGAAAAATCTTAAATTAAAAATAGAAATCATTTGAAGTTTAAAATCCGTATTTTTATAGATTCGTGAAGATTGACAATTCCATAGTTTCATATATTTCTGTTTATTCTTATATAATAAATTAGAGGAAATCTGTGGTTATGTAGCCTGCTGGCTAGAGGAATTCTGAAAGAAAGCCTCAAACAAAGCAGTCTTTTTTTGCCCAACTTATTTTTGTCCTTTTCCTGACATTGAACATGTAAACAAATAGAAGAGACGGCATAAACTGTATTTTCTGGAGTCTTGACTGAAAGCTTAGAAGATTTGATTCATCTGCTAATTCTCAAACTTTTTTACCCTGTGTTTTGGTGAAGGAACTACAAAACATATAGCACAAATATACCTTAAAGATAAAAGAAATTCATATATCTTGGTCACTAGAAACAAGTCTTCCTTTATTTTAGAACATTTATCTCTTGGGAACTCTAACCTGTAACCCACCTGCTGCTATTTTAGCCTCTTTTCTCTGGTAGTTTAATACATGGATTGCAGTTTTCTTTATAGATAGTCAACCCAATGCTGTAGTATGTTAAATCTGAAACATATTTCATTTCCTTGGAGGAGAAGAACCTCTAAGTATATATCTGGCAGTGAGAACTCTCATTTGCCTGCGAAGCAGACAACACGTGGAGTCTGGAAGCTGCTCGGTGAATAAACAGGTAGACAACAGGGCAAAGGGTGCCCGAACCCATGTGTTGCACAAGTGATGGGGGCCTTGTCCATTAAGTGGACTGTCTCGGTGTCCTTTCTCCAATTTGTTATCAATTTGATGGAATGATAACTTAGATCAGGCTAGTCCTAAATTCCAACTAAAGTTTAGGAATTAAAAGCGGGTATATATAAATATATATATATATGTACGAGGTATAATATATAATTCAGTTGGCACGGTGTATGTGTAATCATCCACTAGTTCTTATACCTTTTTTTAGTACGACAGTTTTCTCAAGGATTCTTCCTAGTCTCACATCGTCTCTCAGAAAGAATATGAAAGTTCTGTGGGTTCTGAATCAAGTCATGTATGTACATATTCCATAGTCCTTTTGTTTCTAGGTTTTTACCTTCCGTGGCTGTCACCTTTATTAGGCGCCCTCCCCTAACTCATTCAGAAATTGTCCCATGAGCACCCTGTAGGCTCTGGCCCCTCTTGTTCTCTGTAAGACGCAATTCATAAGCCTCTCTTTTTGGCATTATTGAGTATTTGAACTCAAGAGCTAGTCTTCGTTATTTTGTTTCTACCAAACAATCGTTCTTTTAGTACCCAGCTTCGCATCTTAGACGTAATTCCTACTTTTATCTCAACTGTCCTGCTATTTTTATTTTATTAAATGACATGAAAATCTGTCAGCTGAATAAATACTCTTACACTTAAAAGGATATAGAAGCCTGATAAATTCTGTGTGTATCTCTGTGCAACACTTCTAAAATATTGACATTTGCATGCTTTGGGGGAGCAGAGATTGATACTAACTCTTTTGGAGTAAACTTTATTGAAGTATAGCACACATGCAGAAAAGTGCAGAAATCTTAAGTGTTGAATTTGATGAAAGTTCTCAGAGTGAGCAAGTTTGTGTAACCAACACGAAAATCAAGAAACCAAGCAATGTCAGAACTCTTACCCTACCTTCCACTGACCAATCACCTCCCCCCTCCTCCACGGTACCCCCAATTTGGCTTTTTCCTATTTCTGAATTTTATACAAATGGACTCATTCCATATGTATTATTTTTTGTTCAGCTGATGTTGTTATCATTTTATTTATGAGATTAACCATGTGGTTGCACGTAGTTATAGCGGTAGTCTGCTAACTCTCATGGCTGTATAGTATTCCATTATGTGACTAGACCGTAATTTAATTTTCTATACTGTTGAGATGCTTTTGGGTAGTCTCCAGTCAGGAGCTATTGTAAATACTGCTGTTATAAATGTTTGTACCATGTTCTTTTATTGATGCTTACGTATGCATTTCTGTTAGATATAAAGCTAGGAATGAAATTGCCAAGTCATGGGGCTTATACATATATTCAGCTTAAGTCAAAACTGGGAAAGAGCTTTCCAAAGTGGTTCAATCGATTTACACTCTCACCAGCAGTGCCTCACCAAAACTTGATGTTGTCTTTTACATTTTAGCCAGTCTGGTAAATGTGTACAAGTACCCCATGTATGGTTTGACTTGGTGTTTCTCTGATGACTATTGAAATCAAGTACCTTCTTTATATATTTATTGGCCAGTTGGAGAGCCTCTTTTGTGAAGTACCTGTTTGAGTGTCTCTTTTTTTTTTTTTAAATATATTTTGGAATTTTCATACAGTAGAGATTTTGAAGATTTTTTTTCAAATATTTATTTATTTATTTATTTGGCTGCGTTGGGTCTTAGTTGTGACACGCGGGAGCTTCATTGCGGCATGCGGGATCTTTCGTTGCAGCGCGTGGGCTCTAGAGCGCAGGCTCAGTAGTTGTAGCACACAGGCTTAGTTGCCCCATGGCATGTGGGATCTTAGTTCCCTGACCAGGGATAAACCAGCATCCCCTGCATTGGAAGGCGGTTTCTTAACCACTGGCCCACCAGGGAAGTCCTTGTTTGAGTCTCTTGATTATTTTTCTGTTAGGTTCTCTGTCTTTTGAGGCTTTTTTGTTCAAAAAAAGAATCAGGCCAATCTAGGTTTGATTCTTGGTGTCATTGTTTATTTACTGCATGATAGTGGGGAGTTGCTTTTTTTTTTTTTTTTCTTAGTCTCAGCTTTCTCATCTGTATAATCGGGAAAATACGGCAAGCTTGAAGGATTTTTTTGAAAGTTAAAACGAAATGTTGACAAAAACAAAGCAAACAACAAAAAAACCCAAAAATAAATAAAGTGAAATGTTGTGCTACAACATTGTAAATCAACTATACTTCAATAAAAATTAAAAAAAAAAACTGAAATGTTTTTGTCAGCCCCTACCAGATCATGAGATGGAGAAACTATAGGAAGAGAGCAGGAGGGGATGGTAGGGAGGAAAATGGTTAAAACTGCTCTTTTTAACGTGGAAGTATAGTTGATTTACATTATTATATTAGTTTTAGGTGTACGACATAGTGATTCAGTATTTTTATAGATTATACTTCATTTAAAGTCATTATAAAATATGGTCTATTTTCCCTGTGCTAGACAATATATCCTTGTAGCTTATTTATTTTATATGTAGTAGTTTGTGCCCCTTAATCCCCTACTCTTTTATTTTCCCTCCCCCCTTCCCTCTCCCCGCTGGTAACCACTGATTTGTTCTCTGTCTCTTTCTGCTTTGTTATATTCAGTCGTTTCTTTCATTTTTTAGATTCCGCATATAAGTGATAACACACAGTATTTGTCTTTCTCTGTCTGACTTATTTCACTGAGCATAACACCCTCCAGGTTCATCCATGTTGCTGCAAATGGCAACATTGCATGTCTGAGTAATATTCCATTGTATGTATGTGTGTGTATATACACATACACACACACATATACAAACACACACACACACACCACATGTTCTTTATCCATCACAAAATACTTCTAGGCCCATTGTGTCATTTGATGTTACAACAGTGTTTAAGAGTACAAAAAAACAAGGCAAGTGATGATAACACCATTTTATAGATGAGAAAACTTCAGATGAGAGAAGTAAACTATATCGCCACAGGCCACAGGATCTGATGGGGCCAAGCTGAGATTCAAACTGAAATTTATTTTTATTCCACATGCCATGTTTTGTGCATCTTGTTTGGAATGTAGTTCTAAGTTAAAATAATGGGATTATAATTAAATTTAATTAATGCTAAATTTTTGTAGTGCTTTTGAGTATAAAACTCAATTATCATTGAACTTGAGAAGTATTGTACTAAAGTGCCAGTAATAGAGATTTCTGCTTAGCAGAATTGTAGGTAATATATTTTATGAATTATAGTTTTTTTCTCACAATTCGTACTTTTTTCCAAATTATCATAATTGTCTTATTAGGGGAAAGAAGTTTAAGCTATACACTTATTATATATGTTCTGGAAAATATATTTTTATGGCAAAAGACTTTTTAAAGAGTTTTGAGAGGCATCAGTTTTGTTCTCCAACAGATAAAGGAATAAGGTTCATATGCATTAGTGGTTTTAATACAGGTGTATATATATACATACAAATATATTACACCCATATTTATATATTATATACCTTAAATAACGTGGTACTTTTCCAGCCATGTCTTAAGATGTCCTTGAAGGGTACTATTTGGCTCTTAAGACCTGTGTCTTGAAAAGTCAAATTTATACATATTTTGCCTGGCCTACTCTTAAAGGTATTTTCTCAACATTTTGGGACTGCATGTGTTTTTAATAGTTTTTAATTTTGGCCCTATTAAAATCCTTAATTCGATCCTTCAAATTTGTCAAGTGCCATTAATTCTAAAAAAAATTTTAACTCATGTGCATCTTTCTAGGATGTGAAAATATCCTTAGACGGTAAATGCTTACATCAGAGCAGTAGACCACAGCTTCAGAAATGACGACCATGAGTATTTAAGATATTTCACAATAAAAATGCTACTTGACGACTTCATTTTTTTCAGAGCTTTAAATTTTGCTTTAATTATACGCTTCAGTACATGAGGAAATTTTATTAATAGAAAATGAGAAAGATGAGCAGGCCTGTAAGTGTTAAGGAGTACAGAGGGGGAAGATGAAGTTGAGTCAGCAGTTTGCAACCTCTGGGCGTGTACTGAAAATAAGCTTGTTGATGAATTTTCAAAGACGTGGGACCCTCTAGTTGCTTTCGAGTGTTCTCAGCTCATCCCTTTATCACTCAATGCTTTTCTTCCCACTGGAGAGGCAGTTTTGTTTATGTACTTATTTTTAGGAAGATAGCATTTAAATTTTTTTCAGTTTTTTTGAGGTATAATTGACAAATAAAATTATGAGATATTTAAAGTGTACCTCGTGATGATTTGATAAATGTCTACATTGTGAAAGATTCCTTCCACCTAGTTAATTAATACATCATCCATCACATATTTATCTTTTTTCTTTTCTTTTTTGATGAGAACATTCAAGTTCCACTCTTTTTGGCAAATTTCAATTCTACAGTACAGTGTCATCAACTCAAGTCCCCATGTTATTCATTAGATCCACAGAGCTTATTCATCTTAGAGCTGAAAGCTTGTACCCTATTACCAACCTCTCCCTATTTCCCTCACCCCCCAGCCCCTGGCAACCACTTTACTATTCTCTGTTCCTGTGAGTTTGACTTTTTTATTTTTGATTCCACATGTAAGCGATACCATGTAGTATTTGTCTTTCTCTCTCTGACTTATTTCACTTAGCATAATGCCCTCAAGACCCAGCTATGTTGTCACAAGTGGCAAGATTTCCTTCTTTCTCACGGCTGAATAGTGCTCTATTGTGTGTATATACGTACCACATCTTAATTATCCAGTGGGGTGTGTGTGTACATATATATTCCACATCTTAATCCATTCAACCATTGAGGGACACTTAGGCTGTTTCCTACCTTGCCTGTTGTGAATAATTCTGCAATAAACATGGGAGCATGAAGATGTGGTTTAATATGTGTATGACAGACTGGAGCACGGGCACAGGCTCTGTACATTGTAGACCTTTGGGCAAGTCACTCCGTCACTCTGTGCCTCGATTTTCCTTTCTGTTAAATGAGGAATAACCACAGAACCTTACTCACAGGTTGGCCGTGTACATTCCTTGGGTTAAACGATGAGAACACTTGGCTTGTGGTTTGTACTCAATTAAGTGTGAACTATTTTAATTATTGTTATTCCCATCTCCCTCTGCATCTGAGCACTACTTCTCCTGGGGTAAAAAAATGGCTGAGAAAGAGCCATCACTTTTGGAAGGGTGAGTTCATTGTTTTAAAGAAAGCTTCTGTCAAGTTTATTTAATCACAAAGAGCTGTGATAGTCATCATCCTCCCATTCTTTCGTGAAGCAGTTGCTCAGCACCTGCTCTTTGCCCAGGGCTATCCCGAAAGTTCAAAATACAGAGAGGAATTGAACCCCTAATCCCCACCTTCAGGAAGGCCTAGTCTGATGCTGGAGATACATGAATTTATGGGAATATTACAGTGTTTGACCTAATGAGAATATCCAACAGTAGGAAGAAAACAAATGGCATACCACCTGTAGCAGGGAATAATACCACACCGGCATTAAAGAGAAAGCTGGATCTGTACAGACCAACACAGAACGGGGTCTACATTCTGAGAATATGTTACTTACAAGTTAAGTTGCAGAGCATTGTATATAGTATAATCACTTACACTGTACATGTGTTTATTTCTTTATGGGCATTTGTGTTTATGTCTATATGGGTATTTAAGAAGAGGCCTAGAAGGCTCTTCCAATGTATGGGCGTCTTACAGAAGTGGGCTTATCAAGGACGAGGTGGGATTTTACTGTTTATATCACTAGACATTTTACAGTAAGTATGTTTTATTTTTGTAATAAATATTGAATGTGGCAAATGCCTTTAAATTAATTTTTCCCTCACTTTCTTCCAGAGAGGCTTATAAAATATAAATTAATGTATATAATATACATATTTGCTCGTTAGAAAGCACTCAACTTGAAATGCATGGAACGAAAGTAATCCAGAAATTGAGGAATCTGTTAGTTGAGAAGTTTTCATATGTACTCCAAGTACTTTGAAACAAGAAGGGTAGATTTTGGCTGGTTCTTTAGGCCTGTCCTTCAGGGGTGTGATGTGCACATGTGCTCAAATATGGGAGAGGGTTCTAATGCTTTGCTTTGCAGGCTAAGAACTGTTTCATGAAGGATGGTCACATCCTTTTGAATTCATTTGCACTCCAGCATGCCTTTATTGTTAGCATATTTCCTAAGTAAATGAAGGTCTGAAGGGATGTATAAGGTCTGAGCAGAGGAACATAAATCATCTTAGGAGATATTTCCATTAATTTATGCTGGCCTGGTGAGTCATCTCCCTCCAGACAAAATGGTCAAGAGAGTCAGATCCAGTGGTCATGGCCCCATCCAACTGTCTTGAACCATCTTTTTCTTCGCTTCTGTGTTGCCTCGTTTGCCTGTTTCCATATATCTCTTCCTATTCCTCTCCTATACATACGATATCTTCATTTTCTGATTTATATTGGTATTCCGTCAGGTAGTCAGTTCTTAGAGAATCCGATGAATACCAACATACATATGAGGAATGGTTAAAAGAAGGAAAACATAAAGAAAAGTAGCCTTAGAAGAAATGGCCAAAATGACGGAAGGAAAACAGTTCCACGTCTATGCTGATGGCCCCTAAATCGGTATGTCCAGCTCAGATCCTTCTTCCAAGTTGCAGACCCATATAACCATGCAAAAGCCTTTCGATATCTTTATCTGGAAACACCATGGGCACAGCAGACACAACCAATGCAAGACTGAATTCAGTCGTCTTTGTCCTGGTCCTCCTCATCTCTGCCTCTTCCTTCCACTCTCCCGCCAAAACCTGTGTCTGCTTCCACCGTATTGGTCAGATTAAAAGGCACCACTATCCTCCCAGTTGTCCAAGCCAGAAACGAATCATGGTCCTTTCTCCTGACTCTCAGATCCAATCACTCCTTCCTTTCAGTCACTTCTCCCTCAAGAGCTCTGGAATCTATACTCTTCTCTCCTCCACCTAGCTTGACCCTAGCCGAGGCTCCAGGTATTTTCCTCCCAACTTGCTGCAGCAAAACCTCCTGAATGGTCCGCCTGTCGTAGTCTTCCTTCTGCAACAATCCTTTCTCCACATTGCAGCCGCCATGGTGATTTTTCTCAAAGGCGATCATGTTATTTCCTTGCCTAAACTCCTCAGTGGATTCCTATTCTCTGAGACTATCAGGACAATCCAAGTAACATGTTACAAGGCCCTTCTTGGTCAAGCCTTTGTTTGCCTCCTGGGCCTTAACCCTTAGCACCTTCACACTCTGAAATCCCAATGGCGTTGACTGTCATTCACTTCCCAACACCTTCTGCCTCTGCTCCTCCTAGAGTCTGTTCCCAAGTCCAGGTCAGGCATCCTTGCTCTTTTCCGACGGTAGCACTTCCTATACCTTCTCGTAATTACTCCTTTACTTGTCCGCCCCCCTCCTTTGAGCTCTACGTTCCCTTAGTTCCCTTTGCCTTGTTGCATCCCTATTGTCCAGGAAGAATGCCTGGCCTTTGGCCAATGTTCAAGACATATTTGTTGAATAAATAAATAAATCGTGCTGGAGGAATATTATCAAATTCTTACTTTTCCATGAACACCCTTCTCTTCCCACTAGTCATTATAATACGCAATTTTAATTTTATATTTACATAAAGTTCATTATGGATGTGTCTATGCGTGTGTAAACACACATATACATGTGCGCGCACACACACACAACAGGGTTTTGTGATATGAAGTTAGGTTCCTTGGTCTCTTCCATATTTACAAAGCAGAAGGTAAATTTTGTTGCAGGAGTTTGAAACTATGTAATCATTTACTCTTTAGACCTCTCTTCATTGTTTAGATTAGATTCTGGATATTTCTTTTAAAGATCTAAAGCAAGAACCAGCTCATTTACCCATGGCAAGGACCTGCTCCAGTGCTGCAGAGATCTGAGCTTGATTTCAATGGTGAAATTAACCCAAACCTACAAACTAGCTTCATTTAAAAACACTGGTTACCAGGAATTCCCTGGTGGTCCAGTGGTTAGGACTCCGTGCTTCCACTGCAGGGGGCATGTGTTCGATCCGTGGTCTGGGAACTAAGATCCTGTAAGCTCCGCAGACAAAAACAGAACAAACAAACAAGCAAAAACCACTGGTTACCAAATAGGTAAATATGTATGAAAAATATTTTTAAAGTATCTTTAAGCACAGCCATTGAAAAATGAAAATACCACCATATTATTTTTTGAAGCCTTGAATTAAAGGCTTTAACAGCTCTATGTATTGAAAGCTGCCCTAACATCTTTCCCATATATAACTTAGGGGCACCTGTTTTAGGAGATGCCTCATTCCTCCTACATCCCCTGTTGAAGCTCAGATAGCAGTGCTCTGATGCAGCCTTTTGTGTTGTTGGTTTAGAGACCTGCTATTGCCAGACGACCTTTCTGCTGAATAGATCTGCTTCCCATTGAGCCAGAGTCTTCTGTTTGTTCTCTTTCTTGGTATTACATTGAGATAACAGCCAGTTCTCTTCTGTTTGAATCATCAGAAGTAGCCTCAGTTTTGTTTACTGGGGTTTTTTCCCATTGCACTCTTTTTTTTTTTTTTTTAACATCTTTACTGGAGTATAATTGCTTTACAATGGTGTGTTAGTTACTGCTTTATAACAGAGGGAATCAGCTATACATATACGTATATCCCCATATCTCTTCCCTCTTGCATCTCCCTCCCTCCGACCCTCCCTATCCCACCCCTTTAGGTGGTCACAAAGCACTGAGCTGATCTCCCTGTGCAGCTGCTTCCCACTAGCTCTCGGTTTTACATTTGGTAGTGTATATATGTCCATGCCACTCTCTCACTTTGTCCCAGCTTACCCTTCCCCCTCCCCATGTCCTCAAGTCCATTCTCTAGTAGGTCTGCATCTTTATTCCAATCCTGCCTATAGGTTCTTCATGACAATTTTTTATTTTTTTAGATTCTATATATATGTTAGCATATGGTATTTGTTTTTCTCCTTCTGACTTACCCCACTCTATATGACAGACTCTAGGTCCATCCACCTCACTACAAATAACTCAATTTCATTTCTTTTTATGGCTGAGTAATATTCCTTTGTATATATGTGCCATATCTTCTTTATCCATTCATCTGTCAATGGACACTTACGTTGCTTCCATGTCCAGACTATTGTAAATAGAGCTGCAAGGAACATTGTGATACATGACTCTTTTTGAATTATAGTTTTCTCAAGGTATATGCCCAGGAGTGGGATTGCAGCATCGTATGGTAGTGCTATTTTTACTTTCCTAAGGAACCTCCATACTGTTCACCATAGTGGCTGTATCACTTTATATTCCCACTAACAGTGCAAGAGGGTTGCACACCCTCTCCAGCATTTATTGTTTGTAGATTTTTTGATGATGGCCATTCTGACTGGTGTGACGTGATACTTCAATGTAGCTTTGATTTGCATTTCCCTAATGATTAGTAATGTTGAGCATCCTTCCATGTGTTTGTTGTGTTTGTTGGCAATCTGTATCTCTTCTTTGGAGAAATATCTTTTTAGGTCTTCTGCCCATATTTGGATTGGGTTGTTTGTTTTTTTGATATTGAGCTGCATGAACTGCTTGTAAATTTTGGAGATTAATGCTTTGTCAGTTGCTTCATTTGCAAATATTTTCTCCCATTCTGAGGGTTGTCTTTTGGTCTTGTTTATGGTTTCCTTTCATGTGCAAAAGCTTTTAAGTTTCATTAGGTCCCATTTGTTTATTTTTGTTTTTATTTCCATTTCTCTAGGAGGTGGGTCCAAAAAGATATTGCTGTGATTTATGTCATAGAGTGTTCTGCCTGTGTTTCCCTCTAAGAGTTTTATAGTGTCTGGCCTTACATTTAGGTCTTTTATCCATTTTGAGTTTATTTTTGTGTATGGTGTTAGGGAATGTTCTAATTTCATTCTTTTACATGTAGCTGTCCAGTTTTCCCGGCACCACTGATTGAAGAGGCTGTCTTTTCCCCATTGTATATTCTTGCCTCCTTTATCAAAAATAAGGTGATCATATGTGCATGGGTTTATCTCTGGGCTTTCTATCCTGTTCCATTGATCTATATTTCTGATTTTGTGCCAGTACCATACTGTGTTGATTACTGTAGCTTTATAGTATAGTCTGAAGTCAGGGAACCTCATTCCTCCAGCTCCGTTTTTCTTTCACAAGATTGCTTTGGCTATTAGGGGTCTTTTATGTTTCCATACATATTGTGAAACTTTTTGTTCTAGTTCTGTGAAAAATGCCAGTGGTAGTTTGATAGGGATTGCATTGAATCTGTAGATTGCTTTGGAGAGTATAGTCATTTTCACAATGTTGATTCTTCCAACCCAAGAACATGGTATATCTCTCCATCTGTTTGTGTCATCTTTAATTTCTTTCATCATTTTCTTATAGTTTTCTGCATCCAGGTCTTTTGTCTCCTTAGGTAGGTTTATTCCTAGATATTTTATTCTTTTTGTTGCAGTGGTAAATGGGAGTGTTTCCTTAATTTCACTTTCAGATTTTTCATCATTAGTGTGTAGGAAAGCAAGAGATTTCTGTGCATTAATTTTGTATCCTGCTACTCTACCAAATTCATTGATTAACTCTAGTAGTTTTCTGGTAGCATCTTTAGGATTCTCTATTTATAGTATCATGTCATCTGCAAACAGTGACAGCTTTACTTCTTCTTTTCCGATTTGGATTCCTTTTATTTCTTTTCTTCTCTGATTGTTGTGGCTAAAACTTCCAAAACAATGTTGAATAATACTGGTGAGAGTGGGCCACCTTGTCTTGTTCCTGATCTTAGTGAAAATGGTTTCAGTTTTTCACCATTGAGGACGATGTTGGCTGTGGGTTTGTCATATCTGGCCTTTATTATATTGAGGTAAGTTCCCTCTATGCCTACTTTTGGGAGGGTTTGTGTCATAAATAGGTGTTGAATTTTGTCGAAAGCTTTTTCTGCATCTATTGAGATGATCATATGGTTTTTATTCTTCAATTTGTTAATATGGTGTGTCACGTTGATTGATTTGCATATATTGAAGAATCCTTGCATTCCTGGGATAAACCCCACTTGATCATGGTGTATGATCCTTTTAATGTGCTGTTGGATTCTGTTTGCTAGTAGTTTGTTGAGGATTTTTGCATCTATGTTCATCAGTGATACTGGCCTATACTTGTCTTTCTTTGTGACATCTTTGTCTGGTTTGGGTATCAGGGTGATGGTGGCCTCACAGAATGAGTTTGGGAGTGTTCCTCCCTCTGCTATATTTTGTAAGAGTTTGAGGTGTATAGGTGTTAGCTCTTCTCTAAATGTTTGAAATGATTCAACTGTGAAGCCATCTGGTCCTGGGCTTTTGTTTGTTGGAAGATTTTTAATCACAGTTTCAATTTCAGTGCTTGTGATTGGTCTATTTATATTTTCTATTTCTTCCTGGCTCAGTCTCCAAAGGTTGTGCTTTTCTAAGAATTTGTCCATTTGTTCCAGATTGTCCATTTTATTGGTACATAGTTGCTTGTAGTAATCTCTCATGATCCTTTGTATTTCTGCAATGTCAGTTGTTACTTTTCCTTTTTCATTTCTAATTCTATTGATTTGAGTCTTTTCCCTTTTTTTCTTGATGAGTCTGGCTAATGGTTTATCAATTTTGTTTATCTTCTCAAAGAACCAGCTTTTAGTTTTACTGATCTTTGCTATTGTTTCCTTCATTTCTTTTTCATTTATTTCTGATCGGATCTTTATGATTTCTTTCCTTCTGCTAACTTTGTGGGGGTTTTTGTTCTTCCTTCTCTAATTGCTTTAGGTGTAAGGTTAGGTTGTTTATTTGAGATGTTTCTTGTTTCGTAAGGTAGGATTGTATTGCTATAAACTTCCCTCTTAGAACTGCTTTTGCTGCATCCCATAGGTTCTGGGTCACCGTGTTTTCATTGTCATTTGTTTCTAGGTATTTTTTGATTTCCTCTTTGATTTCTTCAGTGATCTCTTGGTTATTAGGTAGTGTATTGTTTAGACTCCATGTGTTTGTAGTTTTTACAGAGTTTTTCCTGTAATTGATATCTAGTTTCATAGCGTTGTGGTCTGAAAAGATACTTGATACGATTTCAGTTTTCTTAAATTTACCAGGGCTTGATTTGTGACCCAAGGTATGATCTATCCTGGAGAATATCCATGAGCACTTGAGAAGTAAGTGTATTCTGTTGTTTCTGGATGGAATGTCCTATAAATATCAATTAAGTCCCTCTTGCTTAATGTATCATTTAAAGGTTGTGTTTCCTTATTTTCTGTTTGGATGATCTGTCCATTGGTGAAGGTGGGGTGTTAAAGTCCCCTACTATGATTGTATTACTGTCAATTTCCCCTTTTATGGCTGTTAGCATTTGCCGTATGTATTGAAGTCCTCCTATCTTGGGTTCATAAATATTTACAATTGTATTATCTTCTTCTTGGATTGATCCCTTGATCATTATGTAATGTCCTTCTTTGCCTCTTTTGATAGGCTATGTTTTAAAGTCTATTTTGTCTGATGTGAGAATTGCTACTCCAGCCTTCTTTTGATTTCCATTTGCATGAAATATCTTTTTCCATCCCCTCACTTTCAGTCTGTGTGTGTCCCTAGGTCTGAAGTGGGTCTCTTGTAGACAGCATATATATGGGGTCTTATTTTTTGTATCGATTCAGCCAGTCTGTGTCTTTTGGTTGGAGCAGTTAATGCATTTACATTTAAGGTAATTATCAATATGTATGTTCGTATTACCATTTTCTTAATTGTTTTGGGTTTGTTACTGTAGGTCTTTTCCTTCTCTTGTGTTTCCTGCCTAGAGAAAAGTTCCTTTAGCATTTGTTGTAAAGCTGGTTTGGTGGTGCTGAATTCTCTTAGCTTTTGCTTGTCTGTAAAGGTTTTAATTTCTCTGTCAAATCTGAATGAGATACTTGCTCGGTAGAGTAATCCTGGTTGTAGGTTTTTCCCTTCATCACTTTAAATATGTCCTGCCACTCCCTTCTGGCTTGCAGAGTTTCCGCTTAAAGATCAGCTGTTAACCTTATGGGGTTTCCCGTGTATGTTATTTGTTGTTTTTCCCTTGCTGCTTTTCATATTTTTTTCTTTGTATTTAGGTTTTATTGTTGTTGTTGTTGTTGTTTTTTGCGGTACATGGGCCTCTCACTGTTGTGGCCTCTCCCGTTGCGGAGCACAGGCTCTGGACACGCAGGCTCAGCGGCCATGGCTCATGGGCCCATCCACTCCGCGGCATGTGGGATCTTTCCGGACCGGGGCACGAACCCGTGTCCCCTGCATTGGCAGGCAGACTCTCAACCACTGCGCCACCAGGGAAGCCCTGTATTTAGTTTTTGATAGTTTGACTAATATGTGTCTTGGCGTGTTTCTCCTTGGATTTATCCTGTATGGGACTCTCTGTGCTTCCTGGGCTTGATTAACTATTTCCTTTCCCATATTAGGGAAGTTTTCAACTATAATCTCTTCAAATATTTTCTGAGTCCCTTTCTTTCTCTCTTCTTCTTCTGGGTTGCCTATAATTGAAGTGTTGGTGTGTTTCATGTTGTCCCTGAGGTCTCTGAGATTGTCCTCAATTCTTTTCATTCTTTTTTCTTTATTCTTCTCTGCAGTATTTGTTTCCACTATTTTATCTTCCAGGTCACTTATCCGTTCTTCTGCCTCAGTTATTCTGCTATTGACTCCTTCTAGAGAATTTTTAATTTCATTTATTGTGTTGTCCTACATTGTTTGTTTGCTCTTTAGTTCTTCTAGGTCCTTGTTAAACGTTTCTTGTATTTTCCTCATTCTGTTTCCAAGATTTTGTACCATCTTTACTATCATTATTCTGAATTCTTTTTCAGGTAGACTGCCTATTTCCTCTTCATTTGTTTGGTCTGGTGGGTTTTTACCTTGCTCCTTCATCTGCTGTGTGTTTGTCTTCTCATTTTGCTTAGCTTGCTGTGTTTGGGGTCTCCTTTTCACAGGCTGCAGGTTCGTAGTTCCTGTTGTTTTTGGTGTCTGTCCCCAGTGGCTAAGTTTGGTTCAGTGGGTTGTGTAGGCTTCCTTGTGGAGGGGACTGGTGCCTGTGTTCTGGTGGATGAGGCTGGATCTTGTCTTTCTCATGGGCAAGTCCGCCTCTGGTGGTGTGTTTTGGGGTGTCTGTGACTTTATTATGATTTTAGGTAGCCTCTTTCGTAATGGGTGGGGTTGTGTGCCTGTCTTGCTAGTTTTTTGGCATAGGGTCCCAGCACTGGAGCTTGCTGGTCGTTGAGTGGAGCTGGGTCTTGGCGTTGAGATGGAGATCTCTGCGAGACTTCTTGCCATTTAATATTAAGTGGAGCTGGGAGGTCTCTGGTGGACCAATATCCTGAACTTGGCTGTCCCACCTCAAAGACACAGTCCTGATGCCCAGCCGGAGCACCAAGACCCTGTCATCCACACGCCTCAGAAGAAAGGGGAGAAAAAGAGAAAAAAAAAGAAAATTAAAAAAAGTTGTTAAAATAAAAAATAATTATAAAAAAAATTTCTAAGTGATAAAATAAAAAAGAAAGAAGAGAGCAATGAAACCAAAAAACAAATCCACCAATGATAACAAGCACTAAAAACTATACTAAAAAAACCAAAAAACAAAAAAACAGACAGACCCCTAGGACAAATGGTAAAAGCAAAGCTATACAGACAAAATCACACACAGAAGCATACACGTACACATTCACAAAAAGAGAAAAAGGAAAAAAATATATATATATCGTTGCTCCCAAAGTCCACCTCCTCAGTTTGGGATGATTCATTGTCTATTCAGGTATTCCACAGATGCAGGTACATCACGTTGATTGTGGAGATTTAATCCGCTGCTTCTGAGGCTGCTGGGAGAGATTCCCCTTTCTCTTCTTTGTTCGCACAGCTCCCGGGGTTCAGCTTTGGATTTGGCCCCGCCTCTGCGTGTAGGTCGCCGGAGGGCATCTGTTCTTCACTCAGACAGGACGGGGTTAAAGGAGCCGCTGATTCGGGGACTCTGGCTCACTCAGTCCGGAGGGAGGGAGGGGCACGGAGGCGGGGCGAGCCTGCGGCGGCAGAGGCCGGCGTGACGTTGCACCAGCCTGAGGCGCCCCGTGCGTTCTCCCGGGGAAGTTGTCCCTGGATCCCGGGACCCTGGCAGTGGCGGGCTGCACAGGCTCCTGGGAGGGGAGGTGTGGAGAGTGACCTGCGCTCGCACACAGGCTTCTTGGTGGCGGCAGCAGCGGCCTTAGCGTCTCATGCCCGTCTCTGGAGCTCGTTTAGGCGGTTCTCTGAATCCCCTCTCCTTGCGCACCAGGAAACAATGGTCTCTTGCCTCTTCGCCAGCTCCAGACTTTTTCCCGGACTCCCTCCCTGCCAGCTGTGGCGCACTAGCCCCTTCAGGCTGTGTTCACGCCGCCAACCCCAGTCCTCTCCCTGCGCTCCGACTGAAGCCCGAGCCTCAGCTCCCAGCCCCCGCCCACCCCGGCGTGTGAGCAGACAAGCCTCTTGGACTGGTGAGTGCCGGTCGGCACCGATCCTCTGTGCGGGAATCTCTCCGCTTTGCCCTCCGCACCCCTGTTGCTGCGCTCTCCTCTGCGGCTCCGAAGCTCCCCGCTCCGCCACCCGCGAAGGGGCTTCTAGTGTGTGGAAACCTTTCCTCTTTCACGGCTCCCTCCCACTGGTGCAGGTCCTGTCCCTATCCTTTTGTCTTTGTTTATTCTTTTTTCTTTTGCCCTACCCAGGTACGTGGGGGAGTGTCTTGCCTTTTGGGAGGTCTGAGGTCTTCTGCCAGCGTTCAGCAGGTGTTCTGTAGGGGTTGTTCTACATGTAGATGTATTTCTGATGTATTTGTGGGGAGGAAGGTGATCTCCGCGTCTTACTCTTCCCCCATCTTCTCCCCTTGCACTTTTGTGATGAGCTAATCACCTTTCTCCTCTCCATCACCAAAGGAATAATTTATATAATCCACTCTGATTTCCAGACGGCAATGTAGCATAGAATAAAGGACTAAGAGGAAAAGCCATTTCTAAGGCCGTGGGTATGTTGAAGTTTCTGTCTCTCACTATTATTATTATTTTTTTTTTGGTAATGGTCTCAGTGATTCTTTGATGCTTTCCCCAAATGAGTCATTGAGTCCTCTTTGGTAATTTCATTATTGGGAAAATTAGGTTGTTCTTTTGGGTGGATTTCAGACTGAAACAAAGTGATAGTCATTCAGACGTGGTGGATTGCAACCTTTTTTCTGTACAGAGATGAATAGGACACCTTCTCATCAGGAATAGAAGCTTCTTCACAATTTTTCAAGGGTTCTGGTTGAAGGGGGAAAGGGCAGGATGGCAGGGAAGGAGGAGTTTTTTGGGGTTTTTTTTAAATTGTTTTTATTAGTTTCTGCTTTATAACAAAGTGAATCAGTCATACATATACATATGTTCCCACATCCCTTCCCTCTTGCGTCTCCCTCCCTCCCACCCTATCCCACCCTCCAGGCAGTCACAAAGCACCGAGCTGATCTCCCTGTGCTATGCGGCTGCTTCCCACTAGCTATCTACCTTACGTTTGGTAGTGTATATATGTCCATGCCTCTCTTTCGCTTTGTCCCAGCTTACCCTTCCCCCTCCCCATATGCTCAAGTCCATTCTCAAGTAGGTCTGTGTCTTTATTCCTGTTTTTCCCCTAGGTTCTTCATGACATTTTTTCTTCTTAAATTCCATATATATGTGTTAGCATACAGAATTTGTCTTTCTCTTTCTGACTTACTTCACTCTGTATGACAGACTCTAGGTCTATCCACCTCATTACAAATAGCTCAGTTTCGTTTCTTTTTATGGCTGAGTAATATTCCATTGTATATATGTGCCAAGAGTCCCCTCAAAAGATCTGGAATCTCTCTCCTCTCCCAAGGTAACACACCTCTATAATAATCATCACTTTTCAAAGCTTTATAAAGAGTAATTAAGTCCGGGAAGATCCCACATGCCGCCCAGCGGCTGGGCCCGTGAGCCATGGCTGCTGAGCCTGCACGTCCGGAGCCTGTGCTCTGCAACGGGAGGGGCCACAACAGTGGGAGGCCCGTGTACCGCAAAAAAAAAAAAAAAAAAAAGAGTAATTAAGATCATTTGGTGATACACAATAAAAATCACCTCTTTTTAATTTAAACATAGAATTCATTGGCAATCTACACCAATGTTTTTCAGTGTGTTCTTTGAGTCACTGGCATAAGAATTCTTGGGGATGTTTGTCCAAAAAAATGCAGGTCCCTGGAACCATCCCAGACCCATAGAATCTGCATCTCAGGGATGGATCGTCTTCATTTAATTTTTGGTCATCTCTCAGTGTGATTTCTGTGCACATAATTGTTTGTGGAGAGCTCAGAGAATCACAGAACATTTGAAAGTCAGGACTGGAGTGTTGGGAATCATGGCTGGGCTCTTCAGGGTCCTTCCTCTGAGATGAGTGTAACTCACCTCAAGTTGACTTGTGTCAAGTTACTCAGGGTTCACTTCCTGAGAGAGATGACCCCAGAGGGATCTTCTCAGGCCAGAAGAGGGGAAGATGACTTGGCAGACTCTCATCAAGCCAGCATACGATGGAGGAAGAGAATTTCCAAAGGAAAATCCACATCTTGTTTCTAGAAAAAAGAATAGATCCTGGATGGCAGAAACCACGGGTGATGTTTACACATACAAAGAACACAGTCATAAGATTTTTGTTTTAACGAACCACACTCTCCTGTGGTTAAAGCTTAGAACATAAAGCATGACCACCTTCAAGCTTAGCAGTGCTGATGTTTCTCAGTCACATAAACGGGGATTATGGACAAGGTAGCTCATGGCAATGCGAGTTTGTAGGAAAAATCCAGAATTGCCTTTCCAGGAGAATTAATGCCTTGTCAAGAGTGAACTTGTCAAGAGTAAAGACCTAATATTTGAATTGATCTAAATAACTAATAATGACAGTAAAGATTTTATTCAGACATTCTGTAAATATTGGCAACTTATTGAATTATAATATTAAATTACAATTGAAGTTTATAGAATAAGTTAAGCAATGCTGTGAGGAGTCTATCAGTAAAAGACCTAACACAACATAACGTGAATTATCTCCTTCTAAGGTACAACTTTTATTGCTTGATCTGGTTCATGCCATTAATTTCTACTTGTGCACTACTGACCTTTTTGGAACTGTGGGTCTGTGCAGACACAGTTTTGGTAAATGTCTACCATGAAAGATATAATGTGGATTTTGTATTTCTAGGAAGCTCTTCTCTTTGGGAGTCTTAATGACCTCTAATTGTGAAATCATTATAGATGCTGCAGAAAGAAATAGGATATCTATTTTTGGTGTGACGGGCTACACTGGGAAAACGTATGGGCAGCTTTCCAACCTGTCCACTTATTTTGATGAAAATAAATTTCAGTTCTAGAAAAATAGAGAAGGGAGAGGAGGCATCTGAACTGGGAAGGCATAAGAGAGTTTACAAAATTGTTTCAAATTATGAGTAACAGTCAGTATCTCAGCATCTTTTTTTTTCTGTAAGAGCACTGAATATGTCTTAAAGAGTGATTTAATTACATGCAGAAGTTTCCTGAACCAACTTCCAAATGTCTACTCCCCAAATTTGAATAAGACAACAATACAGACAGACCTTAGAACTTGTGATCTTTTATATGAGGGCTCTCAGCAAAGTTTGCCTATTAATTTTTGTCTGATTGAAGGTGGGTACAGAGGTCAAAGCTTCCCGTCATGGCCTCTCTTCCTTTGGGGTCACAAACATTCTAGAAGAGAAATCTGTGTATTTTTTTTTTAATCTTACAGGGTAGACCTCCACTTCAGTTAAATTCTTCTGTTTTTTTTTAATGTTTTATTTTATTTATTTTTGGCTGCATTGGGTCTTCATTGCTGTGCGTGAGCTTTCTCTAGTTGCTGAGAGCGGGGGCTGCTCTTCATTGTGGTGTGCGGGCTTCTCATTGCTGTGGCTTCTCTTGTTGCAGAGCACGGGCTCTAGGTGTGCAGGCTTCAGTAGTTGTGGCACGCGAGCTCAGTAGTTGTGACTCTTGGGCTCTACAGTGTTGGCTCAATAGTTGTGGCGCACGGGCTTAGTTGCTCCACGGCATGTGGGATCTTCCTGGAACAGGGCCCGAACCCGTGTCCCCTGCATTGGCAAGCGGATTCTTAACCACTGCGCCACCAGCGAAGTCCCTCTTCTGGTTTTAAAAATGTATTCTTTTAAAGAACTCTTGGTCAATCCCTCTTGATGTAACCAATTTCATAGAATTTTCATGTCTGAATTCTAGTTATTATGTGCTCATTACCATTAAAAATAATAGAATTCTTATTTCTACCAGCCAAGAAGCACTTAAAATTTTGAAATGTGTCTCCACTTCAAAGGGAAAAGCCATCACTGCTGGAGGGTACTTCTCTGAATTTTCTTGTATGATCCCTTTTTTTTTTCTTTTTTTCTTTTTTCTTATTGCACTATTTTTTCCATTGAACTTGACTCTTGAGCCCTGATTGGCAGTACAATTGGATTAAAGAATACTCTTAAAAGACACTGATTTGGGTTCTCTTCACGTTACAGCTTCATGAAAAATGAGATGGCAATCTGACTTTTTTTTCTGAGTTGACTGGATATTCCATATTTACTTTACTTTTTTTTTTTTTTGGCTCCGGATGCACAGGCTCAGCGGCCATGGTTCACGGGCCCAGTCGCTCTGCGGCATGTGTCTTCCCGGACCGGGGCACAAACCCGTGTCCCCTGCATCGGCAGGTGGACTCTCAACCACTGCGCCACCAGGGAAGCCCTTTACTCTACTTTTTAAGTCCTTGGTGAGACTGGCACTTCTCCATGGCATTTTATATTCTCATTAAGTCGCTGAGGATTTCTCTCTGACAGCTTTGCTCCATTGCTATCTGGAGAAAACGGCATTCATTTGGAATTGGTACAGTCTCATCTGTGGTTAGATTTCAGGCTGTAGGTCTTAGTTAACTGCTAGAGCTTTGAAGGCAGATGTAAGTACTGATGTGCCATCTAAATACTAGCTTTCTGAATTCATTTCCCAACATTATCCTGTTAATGCAAGTACTTCATTAAGGGGAAAGGGTAGCCTCAGAATAAGGGATTAGATACAGGAGACTGCAGACACGTGTTTTTGAAACTCAGCTTCTAGAAGCTGATGAAAGGGTATGCACAGAGAAGTATTCTCATGGTAGGTGAATTGCTGCAGGAAGAAAATAAAGTCTGTTCGTTGTCTCCCATGCAAGAATGGTTTTTCAATTTTATTGATTTTAAATAATGGCTCTGCTTTTTGTAAAACCTAGACTAACACAATAAATATTTTTATTAATGGTGTCTAAATTACCATGCAGTCCAACTAAGCTCAAGATTTTAAATTTCAGAGTAAAGCTTCCCCATCAGCTTTTATTATTAGTAATATGAACTGATTTCTCTGGTTTCAAAGTATGGGACTTAAATGCAACCAGAGAATGAGACGTTGTTCAGATTAAATCAAGAACTTATGATTCAACTTTTCTTCGTTCTTGGCCAGTCCTTCATAAATGTCAATAAGTCAAAGTATTAAAACATATTTTATAGTCATTCCAAATAATAACTAGTCAATAAATACAGAACATCAGTGTTCTATGCATTGTTTGCAGGTTCACATAACATGAAAGATTAGAACAGTTGCACACTTAGGGCACAAAAACAATGAACTCAGACAATTTCATAATAACTTAATCTTAGAAGCAAAGAGTGAAACTGATATAAGCAATATAATGAGGTGAATAATTATGTCAACTTATTAGTATGTCAGTCAGGTACTTGCCAGCCTATAGCCTTCGACAATGTGAAATTGCTGAACCCGTCATTCCTAACAAAGGGCAGCCCCCTGTGACCCACATGGACTGTACTCTCCCCCTACCCCAACAGGAAGCCAAAATGTGTTGGATTGAGATGAGAACTTTGATTCAGAAATTTGAGTGGGGAACCCACAGATTCAGTTACCATTGGGAGCAAGAGCTGAAAACTTGTCATGGATGAGAGTCGTAGTCATTTGGACTCGTGGCCAAGCCCAGGTGTTTAGTAAAAGCATTGATCCTATAAGGAGGCAGAAGCTCTGTGAGAAAGAGCATATATAGGAAAAGGAGCGAATGGTCATAGTGGCCCAGGGTAGGGAAAACAGAGCTTTGTGGAAGCGTGAGATTGAAGATCTGAAATGGTTCCTGGCCTTGCTGAAGTCTGATTGTTCAGGTTTTCTGAGTTCCTCCCACTGTGTATCCTTTAATTAAGGCCCCGCCACTTGGGGGGCAGGATGGAGGTTTCAGTGATCTCTGTCCTTTTCAACCAAATAAAACAAGGAAAAAACTTGATTGATTGAGGAGATAAGAGTGAACGCCAAATGTTTTCATAAACTTAAAAGATATGACATGTGAGGTAGAGATCAAATATTTATGAAGGGGTTCAAAAAATAAGGATGATAATCAAAGCATGATATCTCATGCACTGCAAATCGAAACATTTAATTTTTAGCTTAATGATGTTTAGGTTTATTCATTTATTCAGTATTTATCTAGTGCCTAGCAAATATCAGGTACTCTGTTATTTGGGGGAATATAAAGATGAATTAAAGAGTCCCTTTCCTCAAAGAATTTATAATATATAACATGGAATAAAATAATATCTCTTTCATTTCAAAGAAAAAAAAAAACCATACTGTTTTTGAGTCCCCAGACGGTTATCCTCACTAAGGCAGATCTTCTATGGGGATTTGGGAACCAATTTCCTACAACCAGTTCTAATATAATGTGGCTATTGATGCATAAGTTTTGTCTCAACTCCTGGATTTAAGTCTATAGCCTGAGTCCTATCCAGAAATAGATGATTTTCTGGCTATTGTAAAGATTTGTGTACCCATATATCTAATAAGAAGAAAATGATTGTTCTTAATATCACTGTCACTACACAGATTAATTTCAAGCCTAATCATAGAACTGCTACGTATACATCACAAGCAAAGAGATGGAGGATTTGGATTAAGACTTGATATGGGAAGAAATAAAAAGCTGCCTTATTCGTGATTGTAAATCTACACTGATGTGAACAGAGGCACTCAAGGAAGGCTCTTTGGCAGCTTAGACAGTTAGATTTGGATGGGGAAGGTCAGGAGGACCACACTCTCGTATGTTCTCGAGATGACATGATAAAAAGATAAGAGTCACAGCGATGGGGGTTGTTAACAGAAGGAAAAAAATGAAACTAAAATACGGTGATTCTAATTTTTCTTGTTTTTACTCATAAAACATAGTTTATTTAGATAAAATTGCATCTGTAATAAAGGAAATGAAAATACAAAATGGCTAAGGTAGCCACAGATAGTCACTCTGCTTTTCACAATGTATTTTGGGTTAATTGCCTCTGAAAATAGGTTTTTTTTTTTTTTAATCTCTAGTAAGTTTGGGTTGAAATGGAGGATGCTTGCAAAGCTCATGAATCCTCTCTAGCCATTCCTTCACCTTTTTGTTATCAAGGACGTTTTAATTGAGTTGGCCAAATTAATAAAATCTGAATGGCTTTGGCTCTCTTTTTGAAAGCTGTCCCAGAACTGGTACAAACAAATGGTTCTGTTCTTCCTGGAAGAAGTTCAGACACGCCCTCCCTCCCTGACCCTCCCCCATTTCCCTTTCTCCCCTCCCCTCCCAGTGTTCTGTCAGAAAGAGCCAGAAAATGGCTTTGTGACCATTATCGAATGACAAGTCATTATTGATGAGTCGCTCCAAGGGGACGGGATGCCGTGGTTAGACCCTTGCTTAAGAAGTCATTGTCTTATGACATTTGCCATGTCCTTGTCCTCTCTGGGTGATGTGACTGTGGAGTGCTGTACTGGGATGCGTCTTTGGAGTTCACTTGGCAGGCGCTTGGATTATCATTGCAGCCAACATTTTTTTGTATATGATATGTCATAGTAGTATATATAAAAATGATGAATATGGTTCTTGCCCTTGAAGAATTTGTCATCCACAAAAGGACAGCATTTAGTTGATAAGTCATCAGAGGATGACAAATTCTTGTAAGAAGTCTCATGACCCACTGACAGAATTTTAGGCAACTTATTAGTAGTATTCCAGTTGGAAAGGCATGGCCCATGGCATGCTTACTACATGCTGGATGAATAACTAAATGGGTGCATTTACCATAATTCTGGGTGCATTTTATTTCCCTTCCAAATGATTTTTTTTCCAGATATGCAAGATATGAACACAACTGAGATTCTTGTGCAATAGTTGGGTATCTATTTGTGACAAAACCCCAATTTAAATAAAAAAGTAAACATTGGAAGAAATACTCAGATTGATCTAAACTAAATACAGAGCTCTTCAAAGTCATTGGTACTAATAGCCCTGACTTGAGCCAAACAAAACAATTTCCTATCGAAGAGAAAAATTATTCTGACAGCTGTTTCACATCATCAGAGCCAAGTTTTTATAACTTGTATGTTTCATTAGTCCATCAATTTATTCATTATACTATTCATTAATAATTAAGAAAAACAAATGTATACATTGTTAACCGGCCTCACTCAAAAAACATGTGTTCTCATAGATTCATTTTGAATAGACATAAATTTTATGTTGAAAGATTAATTCACAGTAATCAATTTTGAAGGGCCTTTGTGCAGTGCACAGATTGTACCACTGTGCATGACAGCCTCACCCCCACTTCCTCCACTACCCATCATTACTTTTGCAAATCTCAAGTAACTTTCACATGCATTACATGATTTTATTTGATGTTGGCTTCAGCCATATTTGGTAAACATGAAAGTTTTTAATTATCCTTCCCTTACAAAAGAGAAATATAAGGCTCAAACAGGTTTATATATTGATCACACAATAAGTACCTCATGAAAACCAAGCCTGAACCCAGGAGCAGGTAGATCCCAGGTACTGAGCTACGGTGTGCTTTACTTTCCAACACTCTTTACACGTGATTTCATAAAATGCTCACAAAAGCTTTGCAGGGTTGGTATCACTTGAATCTTTATGTGGATAAGGACACAGGTCCGCTAATGTTAATTACCTTGCCCCAGTTTCCATATTTTGTAAATGGAGGTGTTGGAATGCAACCCTGGTCTGTCTGACTCCAAATCTATGCTCTTTCTGCCACGCTTACTTCATCTCTATTGAGTCTATCTGATTGTTAGTCATGCCCTTACAAAATAACACTCATTAGTGTTGGATAGTTGGAGTTAGGAAAAAGCACTGCTTAGTCAGAGAAACTTTCCTATGGAGGATACACTAGGGAGATACTGCTTGCATTTTTAATAGATTAGGACATAAAGAGGTAATATTTTCAAGGGGGAGAACCAGTTAGTCAGCCTGTACTAATTGAGCACCTGTTAAATGCCAAGCAGCCATTTGTGTGCAGTGTGAGAAATGACTCAGAGTCAAAGCACTTATCCTCAAGGGGATCACCATCTAATTAGAGAGATAACTAAAGGGCCTGGATGTGAAAACTACAGCTACTCAGTAATCTCCAAAGACCTCTTTCAGGAGGGGCTCACTTAGTGAATTCACAGAAGAAACACAGATTTGGAATGTGTACTCCATTCTCTCCACTCAATAGAGTGGATGCATCTAATAATAACAGACCTTGTTTCCCCAAAGCAGAGCCTGAGACAAGGATTCAGTGTAGGCAGTTTATTGGGCTGGTGGTCTCTGGGAGACAGGGAAGGAGGAAAAACCAATATAAAAGATCATTATCAAGGTTGTAGGCAAAGGGGGCTAGATTCCTCCAACCTCCCTGAGAGCTATACCAAAACCTCCCAAAATTGTCCACTCTCAGGATGATGGCAATCAGGAGCATGTGTTCACCAGCTCCTGTCTGCTGTTCACTGAGAGTTGATGCTAGGGGCAGTGAGTCCCCCCACACTTCTGTGCTGGCTGTCAGACTGAGCGGATGTTTGCAGGATCTAAGACTCGAGCAGAGAGTGGGAAGTTGCATGTCTTGGGCTTGAAGTAGGACACAGAGTAAATGGCAGTTGTGGCTGAAATCAGAGGTGGGTTGAGAGAATGGGATGCTATGAACCTGTCTCAGGGCCCACAGTGGGTGGTAGCCCTGGTCAGCTGTTCTTACTATAACTGAAAGATACACCAAGCAAGCGAGCAGATGTTGGCATCAGACTGTACAGGTGTTGCCAGTGGTCACCTGACATTTCCTATAAACTGGAAAGAGTAACAGTCCCTGCCATATAGGTTATTAAGAAGACTAATTAATTCAATGAGATAATGTTTTATAGAATTCTTAGTCAGTTCTAAATCTTTGGGGAAATACAGACCCTGAAAGACCTGTATTGACTGGAACAGGAGTTTATTTTTCTTTTCTTTTTCTTTATAGTCTAACTTGTTAATTCACCTAGTTTATCTGTTTCTACTTTTTAAAATTCTACTAAAAGGTCAGTTAAGAGATTAATCTGCTGAGGTATCCTTGACCAATGGGATATACCTGGTTGGACACAATAAAGTTCAAATCCTTTATTGCAAATACATATGCCCTGAAAGAAAAATGCTAAACCACATCAAGGAGTAAAACTTCCTCATCTCATTCTTTCCTCAGAAACTAGAGCCAGGAGAGTTGGCATGTGAGTTCTTACGGGTTGTGAGTTCATATTGATGAAAACTTTTGTTTTATTCCCCTAACCCACTTCCAAAGGCCATAAGAGCTTTGCACATCTTAATTTTATGATGATGAACGTTGTTTATTTTGGGGGGACTTCTGTGTACTAGGCAGTATGCTTGGTCTTTCATATGGAAAGGGTATGAAAAAAAACAACAACCAATAACGAATCTCTTGTTTTCAAGACAGATTGCCCTTATTGAAGGAGTTAAATGAGAATGGTTGAACTTTTAGAGATAATGGGGAACTAGGGAGTACTAAATCATATTTTCACACACACATTTTCACCTATCCAAGGCCACAATAAGAAATTCAACAGGAAAGGAATTCATCTGGGGCTCTGTGAGAAATAATTAGCTAAATATCAATTAGTTAAGCTGGAGACACAGGTGAGCATGACTTGCAGAAGTCTCATGCTAATCAAATACAGAATCATCCTCAGTTCTTCACCCAGCTGTGCATGATGGTTTCTGGATGTGTTGTAGCTGGTGTCCACAGATGCCCCTCTGCCCTCACCATGAGCCACATGGCCAGTATTCATGCCCTTGTATAGTCCCCTCCCTCTGAATCTGGGCTGGTCCTGTGACTCAGTTTTGACATGTAAACTATGGTGGAAGTAGTGTTGTGTGATTTTCAAGGTTATGAAAGAATCTTTGCAGCTCCGCCCAAGGTATCTTGGAATGCTTGCTCTTGGAACCTAGATGGCATACTGTGAGACACTCCAGCCACATGGAGAGGTCACATGTTTTTCTGTGGTCACCAGCCCCAGCTGAGGTCCCAGCTGATGGCCAACGTCATCTGTTAGGCATGTGGGTGAACCATCTAGGATGTCTGACCCAGTCAAGGCTTCATCTGACTCAGACAGCAACCAACTCCGTTTGGGAGTCCCCCAAACGGAAACTGCACAGCTGAGCCCCATGACCCCACAGAACCATGAGAGATAGTAAATTGTTGCTTAAGCCATTAAGTTTTGGAATATTTATTACACATCAGTCCTTAACTGGCACAGAATATAAATCAAGGATTTCTTAGATATCAGCCAGGTTTTAATTTCACACATGGTTGCTACATGACAATTTAAAGATTCAATTTTCTTACATTTTACTTACCCTAAAGTCAACCCTTTGAAATAGCTTTGTGGAATAATATTGTTGCTTTATCAGTTTCCTCGTGATGACTTCATAGATGAAATTCTTTTTTTATTGAAGTGTAGTTGATTTACAATGTTGTGTTCATTTCTGCTGCACAGCAAAGTGACTCAGTTATACATAGATATATTTTTTCATATTCTTTTCCATTATGGTTTATCACAGGTTATTGAGTATAGTTCCCTATGCTTTATAGTAGGACCTTGTTGTTTATCTGTCCTATATTTAATAGTTTGCATCTGTTAATCCCAAACTCCCAGTCCCTCCCTCCCCCACCCACAGAGCCCCAAATGAATTACTTTCCTGTTGAATTTCTTATTGTGGCCTTAGATAGGTGAAAATGGGGCCAAATATGTAATTTAGTACCCTCCCCCTTGGTAACCACAAGTCTGTTCTCTATTTCTGTGAGTCTATTTCTGTTTTGTAGATATGTTCATTTGTGTCATATTTTAGATTCCACATAGAAGTGGTATTGTATGGTATTTGTCTTTCTCTGTCTGACTTACTTCACTTAGTATGATAATATCTAGGTCCATCCTTGTTGCTGCAAATGGCATTATTTCATTCTTTTTATGGCTCAGTAGTATTCCATTGTATATATATACCACATCTTTATCCATTCATCTATCGATGGACATTTAGGTTGTTTCCATATCCTGACTATTGTAAATAGTGCTGCTATGAACATTGGGGGGCATATATCTTTTTGAATTATAGTTTTGTCTGGGTATATGCCCAGGAGTGGAATTGCTGGATCATTTGGCAACTCTATTTTTATTTTTTTGAGGAATCTCCATAGTGTTTTCTGTAGTGGCTGCACCAATTTACATTCCCACTAACAGTGTAAGAGGGTTCCCTTTTCTCCATACCTTCTCCAGCATTTATTATTTCTAGACTTTTTTTTTTTTTTTTTTTTTTTTTTTTGCGGTACGCGGGCCTCTCACTGTTGTGGCCTCTCCCCTTGCGGAGCACAGGCTCCGGATGCGCAGGCTCAGCGGCCATGGCTCACGGGCCCAGCCGCTCCGCGGCATATGGGATCCTCCCGGACCGGGGCACGAACCCGTATCCCCTGCATTGGCAGGCGGACTCTCAACCACTGCGCCACCAGGGAGGCCCTCTAGACTTTTTAATGATGGCCATTCTGACTGGTGTTAGGTGATACCTCATTGTGGTTTTTTTTTTTTTTTGGACTCTAGTTGATTAACAATGTTGTGTTAGATTCAAGTGTATAGCAAAGTGATTCAATTATACATATACATGTATCTATCCTTTTTCAAATTCTTTTCCTGTTTAAGTTATTACAGAATACTGAGCAGAGTTCCCTGTGCTATATAGGAGGTCTGTGTTGTTTATCTATTTTAAATATAATAGTGTGTATGTTTCAATCTCAAACTCCCAATTTATCCCTCTCCCCCTTTCCCATTTGATAACCATAAGTTTGTTTTCTAAGTCTTTGAGTCTGTTTCTCTTTGGTAAATAAGTTCATTTGTATCATTTTTTTAAGATTCTGCATATAAGTGATATCATATGATATTTGTCTTTGTCTGACTTACTTCATTTAGTATGATGATCTCCAGTTCCATCCATCTTGCTACAAATGGCATTATTTCATTATTTTTTATGGCTGAATAATATTCCATCGTATATACGTACCACATCTTCTTTATCCATTCATGTGTCAATGGACATTTAGGTTGCTTCCATGTCTTGGCTATTGTAAACAGCATTGCAATGAACATTGGGATATATGTATTCTTTCAAACCATGGTTTTCTCTGGATATATGCCCAGGAGTGGGATTGCTGGATCATATGGTAGCTCTGTTTGTAGCTTTGATTTGCATTTCTCTAATAATCAATGATTAAGACCATCTTTTCATGTGCCTACTGGCCATATAGATGAAATCCTTAAATTTAGTGTGCCTTGGACCCTTTGTAGTCTGGTCAATCCCAAGGGAGTATTTCTTGTAACAGTATTTTTTTTTTTTTTTTTTTTTTTTTGCGGTACGCGGGCCTCTCACTGTTGTGGCCTCTTCCGCTGTGGAGCACAGGCTCCGGACGGACACGCAGGCTCAGCGGCCATGGCTCACGGGCCCAGCCGCTCCGCGGCATGTGGGATCTTCCCGGATCGGGGCACGAACCCATGTCCCCTGCATTGGCAGGCGGACTCTCAACCACTGCGCCACCAGGGAAGCCCTATTTTTAAGTGCATAATATGAAATTTGTAGAATTACAAGGGAAATTAATCATATGATGATACAGTTTGCAAAATATATTAAAAACCAAATCTTTGATATGATAATGTATGTACTTATTATTATGTACTAAATAATAATACTAATGATCTTACAGAGAATACTCATGTACTCTCTCTAGGTTCTCCCATTAACATTTAATATACTTGCTTTATCACATATCCATCTAACCAGCCAGCCAGCCAGCCTCGCATCATCAAACCATCCTAATGTTTTTATGCATGTCAGTGTAAATTGCAAAGCAAATTGCAGGTTTCCCCTAAATAACTTAGCATGTATATCATAAACTAGAATATGGACATATTTCAAGCTATCTGAAACAATTATAACCTGATATGAAAATATCTGTTATTTCTATTGCTGTCCTCATAGGTACTGCCAACATTATTATGGTTTTTTGACCACATTCATAATGGAAAAAAATGCCAATTTTTTGTCTGAAGTTTATTACTGAAAATAAGATGTCATTTTTTTTCCATTCAAGGTCGTGAACTTCTTAAATTCTACCCATAGACTCCTTGGGATCTAAGGGCCGTAGGTTAAGGAGACCTACTATGTGAAATGTGCAGATAGTCTACAAACTAAGTGAAAATTGAAGTCAACTATGTAAAATAATATAGGTATACTTTAAAACTCAACTTTTAAAAATAAATCCTGACATTTCTATCTTTAGGATTTTGTAGGGAAATTAATGAAAGAAGCTTGGAATACTCCAAAGGGTCATTGAAAAGAAAAAGAAAGGAAGAATTATTGAATTGACATCTAAATTAGTTTGCTAAGCCTTTTGTAAGTACCAAAAGCTGGGTGGTTTACAACAGTAAGAAATATATGGCCTCATAGTTCTAGAAGCTAGAAGTCTGAAATTGACGTTATCTGCAGGGCCACGCTTCTCCGATGGCTCTGGAGAACACTCCTTTGCCTCTTCTAGTTTCTGGTGTTTGCTAGCACTCCTCGGCATTTTTTAGCTTGGAGACGCATCGCTTCAGTCTCATGACTGTCTTTTCCCTGTGTGTCTTCCATCATCTTCTCTCCATGCATGTCTGTCTCTACATTCAAATTTCCCCTTTTTGTAAGGACAGCAGTCATTTTGGATTAGGGTTCACCCTTATGACCTCACTTTAACTTCACTACCTCTGTAAAGACTTTATGTCCAAATAAGGTCATATTGTGAAGTACTGGGGGTTAGAACTTAACCATATCTTTTTATGGGAACATAATTCAACCCATAACAACATCAAACTATGATGATTCAAAAGAACAAAAGTTTGGTTGTAGTTTGAAACCAAATATTTCTAGGTAGATCTGAAATTAAATATGTCTGGAGTTACATGGTCTGGTCTTAGTTTTCTACAACTCCCTCCTCCAACACTCAATTTGTGCTGAATATCCCTTCATGAGTTTTAGGAAATATAAAATATAAAAACACACATTTAAATAAGGACTCCCTAGTGTTCATGTTTTAGTCAAAACATTGGGTTTCACATTGCTGTATCTGTTTTTCCATAGTATTATACTGCAAAAAGTTTTAACAGAAAATTATATTCAAAGAACCATTTTAAAATTCATAATGGCACAGCAACTAATTAGTCAACAACAGCTGCTGAGCAACAATGAGTACTATTTCCCTTAAGAGAAAAAATGTAGTAGACATGGACCATGTCCTTAAGGAGTTCTAGCATTATAAGGCAGATGAGATTTACACACACACACACACACACACACACACAGACTCACACACAGGGTACTCACAATAAAGGAAATCTTTCATTTAAAAAATCCTTTTATCTCCACTTCTGTGTCTATTTTAATTTTTCTTCTGATTTTGAATGGGTGGAAATTTTAGTTCATATCTGTAATTTTAGTTGCAGTGTCAGGGTTTTTTAAAATTCAATATCGATTAATAGTAACTTTACCAAAATCTTCCAAAATCATTTGAAATCCCCCTCATGAGGTGGTTGTTGTTTTGAGTAAGATCAGAAAGGTAACATACTTACCACATTTTCAATAAATGTCAGCAATTATTGACATACCTGTTGAAGATCTAGCACAAAATCATCAGTCACACCCCCTGCTTGCAGCACTGATATTTACATGGGTAACTGTATAGCCCCACTTGAGCTATTTTATACTTTACAAAAATTTGATCCAAAATATTTCTTTTTTTAAAAAATAGATTTATTTATTTTTGGCCTCATCGGGTCTTCGTTGCTGCACGCGGGCTTTCTCTAGTTGCAGTGAGCGGAGGCTACTCTTCGTTGCAGTGCACGGACTTCTCATTGCGGTGGCTTCTCTTGTTGCAGAGCACGGGCTCTAGGCGCACGGGCTTCAGTAGTTGTGGCACGCAGGCTCAGTAGTTGTGGCTCACAGGCTCTAAAGTGCAGGCTCAGTAGTATGTGGTTCATGGGCTTAGTTGCTCCGCGGCATGTGGGATCTTCCCAGACCAAGGCTTGAACCCGTGTCCCCTGCATTGGGAGGCGGATTCTTAACCACCGCACCACCAGGGAAGTCCCCCAAAATATTTCTTATGATGAGCCCTACAACATTATTATTTTCAAAATAAGTAGGAACCATAATTCCAGAGAATTCTTAAATACTTAAGGGCAACATATGGTCCTTAAAATACACACACACACACAATTTATTTTTGCTTTTGTTTCCCTTCAGTTCTCCTCACAAGGAAAACCTTTTTTTTCTATTTCTTTAATTTTGTATCTATGTAAGATGATGCGTGTTCACTAAAGTCATTGTGGTAATCATTTCATGGTGTATGTAAGTCAAATCACTGTGCTGTACCCCTTAAACTTATATGGTGTTGTATGCCAATTATGTCTCAATAAAACTGGAAGGAAAAAAGAAAAAAAATTTAAATTCTAATATATATATATATATATATATATATATATATATATAATAGTAGATTGGAAAAGATCCAAAGAAGAAAATCCAGATGCCATTTGATTTCATTGAGAGAGGAATCTAAACAGCATTGGTTTGGCTCAACACATCGTCCTTGAGAGGCATTTAACATCTCTAAATCTTAGTTTCTTCCTCTTTAAAGTTCTATACCTACTTCCAGGATTGCTTGGTCTGAGAATATATAAATTTCCTCAGGCCGTTCCTGGCATATAATAGCTGCTCAAAAAAAGTGACTTCCAGTGAAACACCTTCCATGGTCTCCCATGACCTCCATCTCTTGGTCAAAGTAGTCACCCTGCCAGGAAAAATAATTTTGACGAAATGGAAAAATGCTATGTGTTTTTTTTTTTCCTGTAGTAATTTAACCTTCCATCTGAGAGAACATTAGAATTTGGAAGAATACCAAAGTACAAAGTGAGATAGCTGGTTTCATCCCCCTCTGTTTGTGTCTGAGCAGCTTCACGTGGCCAGGTTTTCTCTTGGGAGCCGGTTCCCCCGGCAGAACCTTCCAGAATGCTCCAGTCCGGTGAAGAGAAGGGCAACAGGCTTTCCAGTCGCGTGGTGTGGCTTGCCGGGGGGAGAAGGCAGAGGCCCGCCTGCATAATCCGATCTCATCAACTCAAACTAATCACTACTGATAGTAGCAAAATTTAGCCTGGATCTGCTTAGTTAATCTAGATTGACAGGAGGTAGGAGAAACGGGACACAAGGACACAGAAGCAAGGGGAGGAGACCGGCACTGATTTGCAGCCTTGCTCTTCCATCTGGAGCTTCTCATTTGCTCCCCTCTGGGGCTTTTCTTTTTCTTCCCTTATAAACAAATGTTCCTGGTTGTTAGGAGACCAGCTTTTTACGGCGCATCCTCACCGACAGCAGGTGGACGGCGAGGCTCGGGGCTGCGCAGAGCGATCCTTTCGGCTGTGGCTGCGCAGAAGGTCCCGCCAGGTACACGCTGTACCTGAGACTATGTATTATTTATTGAAACTGAGCTCGGCTTTCTCTTTATCCTCGGGGCAGCCCTGGAGTCAGGCGCCTCTTAAAATGGATGCCACCAGCAGCTAACCTACGAAGTCTTCTAAATGCTACTTGCTTTTCCTCTTTTTCCTGCTAAGTAATCGCCAAACATCACTACCAAGCTTTTTGTTCAGTCTTGGGGGGTCCTTGGGAATTGCCGTTTCGCAGAGCGGAGGGAAGAATTCCTCTGTGATTTGGGACGTTTCCACCTGGAATCGGGTCTGTTTTTTAAGGAAAGACTCCACTCTGGATTTTGCGGAGGTAGAGAAGATCCCCATGTGACAGCGTCTGCCTCCATAGACTGGGTGATTACAGCGGTGATCTGTGATGTGTGTGTTTACATGCTTAGCCCTGCGAAGAAAAATGGGTTCTCTGGAGGTGATCTTTATTTTTACTTATGATATCTGTGTCTGGCAAACCAGGGAACTTTTTGCGTTTGGGTAACAGAGACCTTTGGAATCTCCTTCACTGGATTGTCCATGTTGGTGAAATTGCTGTTGGCCACCTCAGCACTGCATGTTGCCATGCTAAAGACACCGAAGGGTAAAAATGTCTCCTGGGTAAGTAGAGGATGATTTCCTAACTCTTCAAAATATATTTGAAGCAGAAACGCATAATTTGAGAACTTAAAGGCATCTAGGAGTTTCATGTTAGAGAGAACTTCAGAAAGTATTTGCCTTAGAAAAGCATATAAAGATCTTTATACTTGTTAGAAATCCTTTGGAAAAACATCGTGACGGTGTGTTTGCTAAAATATAAACTATAGGATGTAAACTCTTCGCTTGTTTTGGCATTTTTAAGTTGTTTCATAGTCACATCTACACACACAACTTAAAATGTATGAATCCAAAGTCAAGGTTATTATTTTAAGATGTTTGTAACTCCAGAATTCTTTAGGTTCAATAACGATAGTGTCGATTTCTTTGGGGGTCATTAAGTCCAATGTTAAAGGTAGGATGTGCAGAGTTTTCATTATTTGGGGATATTGTTGTTATGTTCCTATTATCTTAGGAACAAGATAGCAATAGGTATTTATCAGTTTCACATCTAATTTCTGTCAATCCATAATAGACGTGTATAGTGAAAGTTTAACATTCCAGGGATAACAATATGTTAATCCTAATCAAACTTAACTCTTTAATGTTGTTTCAAGTTAGTTTCCTACCAAAAATATAAAATAGATTGAGCTCAGTATAATGAGAACAGTCTGTAAACTCCTAAAAAAAAAATAAAACAAAGAATGGCTTTAGTTCCCTGCTATCGTATTTACTGAGCTTGATATATTAAAATTAACAGACCAATGGATTCCCTTGCAAATAAACTTGTGTCTCTAACACCGATGTTTTAGCTGGTACTTGTCACAGAATTTGACATGTATGATTATGATTACAGTTTTCTTAAGATAACTCAGAAAAATAAATGATTCCATATTTTTGGTTAAAGAAATCATTTTGACTACCTTAACTTGAAATTCACTATTTAGGTTATTCTTACTTTACATGATATAGCACAATTTGTCTGAAAACAGTGATTGTGATTTTTTTCTATTACAGGTAGATATTCTTTAGAGTACTTAATGAAAAGACATGTATCTTAATTTAGAATACAACTCCTAAAATTATTTCCAAAATTTTCCATGTTATTCATTATTAAAAATTAATATTTCTTGTCTTGATATTATTGTTACTGTTGCTTTTTTATCCTCCCTGCCTCCTAGTGTAATCAAGAGATAGGATTCAGGGACCCTTGGCCTAACCAGTGAGTTTTCATTCCCTCCCTCTACAGGTGGCTCCCACAGCTAATTCTGATGCCCATAGGGGTGTCTGCCACCCCTATTATATATTATATCATATATATATATATATATATATATATAATAGTAGATTATATATATATAATAAACACCAAAGAAAGGAGTAGTTTCAAAAGTATATCCCCTCCTTCATCTGTTTAATCCTCGTAAAAGATTAATTCTCCCAAAGAAGTGCCTGCTTAACGGAGTATTTCTGCCATGAGGGCAAAACTTGAAACATTTTAGCATCTTAAACCACCATTAGGTTTGGTTTCCTTTGGACTCAATGATGCTAATATTTTTTGAAGAGTTCAAGTTGTTGGCTAAAATTTTGGAAGCAATTCTTTTAATAGAATCAGAATACTTGTATTTTCTTAGGTTAGAATGTTCCTGGTATATTCCACTTGATTACACTTGTCTCTGTACCAGAGTTTGTCAAAAGCAAAGTTTAGAAATTTAATGACTGTTGCCTTACAGGGAATTTTGTAATTTGGGTGGTGTGTGTTTTTTGTGCAAGGAATGAATAATCAATGTTTATGAATATTATAAAATGCCTTATTTTGAATAGAGGGTGTAGAGAGACACTTTCAAATGTCGGCCATCGCTTCAGTTTCAATGAGTTGTGGTTGTTTTAGGCATTGAATGACTTTTCTCTGAGTTCTGTGTGGAGTGAAATGTACCCGGTATTCCTGCCTTTACCATTGTCAGTTTTCATTTGAACATTCATTTAGACTTGAGTTCAAGAGGAGAATGAAATGATTCATCTCATCTCGAACTATGTCGTGAACCTCGCAGTGGTGAGAATAGGTCACGTATCTCTCTATCCCTGGTTCCTCTAGAATATTCCTTAGACGTACTTTGCCCGCACTGATAAACACAAATAAGAACATCACAAGCTCGGGGTGAAGCACCACTTTTCTTTTCCGGGTGCACACTCTCTGGCAGCATGGTATCTCATCTGGGCATCTGGTTAAACGTGACTGAGAGGTCTCCTGGCTGTTAGATGAACAAGAGGGTAGTTAACTACCTATTTCTCTGAGATGCAGTGAGGATTGGCAAGTCATCTTGCTATAAGGGTTCAGCAGTCAATCAACAGATGTTTATCGATTGCCTCTTCTATGATATTCTCGGCGCTGAGCAAACAGCAGTGAGTAAGATACTCGAAAATCCCAGTCCTCAAAGAGCTGACATTCTAGTGAAGGGAGATCGGAGATACATGAGAATAAAGTCAAGCGGGAGACATGAACTTATCTGTGAAGCAGAAACAGACCCGCAGACATAGAGGACAGACTTGTGGTTGCCAAGGGGGAGGGGGAATAGGGGAGGGATGGACTGGGAGTGTGGGGTTAGCAGATGCAAACTAGTATATATAGGATGGATACACAACAAGGTCCTACTGTATAGCACAGGGAACTATATTCAGTGGCCTATGATAAACCATCATGGAAAAGAATATAAAAAAGGTGTGTGTATATACATATATGTATTGTATGTGTGTATATATATATATATATATGAATGTATATATGTATATAACTGAATCACTTTACAACAGAAATTAACACAACATTGTAAGTCAACTGTACTTCAATTTAAAAACAAAAGTCAAACAGGAGATGGGTTAGAAAGTGCTGGGAATTGGGAGGGGGTGTTGCACATTTGTTGGTCCAGCTATTTGAGTGAAGACTTGAAGTAGGTAACAGAGTCAGCCATAGGGGAAACGTAGCAATTGAGCGTTTCCAGCAAAGAAGATTTCAAGGTGCAAGGTCCTGAGGCTGGAGCGTGTGAGGAGTGGGAAGGCCAGTGTGGCTGGACTGTGGTTACGTTCTTGGAATTTCCTTGAGTCTCTTGTATGCATTTGCCTATTGTTGTAATTGCTTCCTTGGGGATTCCAAGGCACATGGACATCCCTTCCTTCCAATCCACAGAGAGTAGGTACATAGAGGCTTCACGGGACAGCACATCCAGGCACCTGTACAACCAGCAAGGTGACGGGCAGCAGGAAGGACGGGGAGAGGACGGATCATCATGACACACTCATGCTTTACATGTGGCCCTTAAGAGTTGACAAGCTGTTTTTAAATTATTTTTTAATGTTGTTGAGACAGTTTCACGGAGGAGCATGATACTGCTTTGTAATAACAGAAATTAGAATAAATTTTAAAGTAACATTACAGATAGAATTAAGAAAGAGGATTTGGGAGTAAGGATCCAGATTTAGGGAACACAGCTTTTCCAAGAGCAATTTTTACTTTTTGTGAGGACAAGTACTTGATACAGAACTTTATCGTGGAATCTCCATGTATTCTTGGACCATAAAAAGCCCTTCCAAAAGTCTGTTTTGGGGGACATGGTCTTGTGGACATTTGTTCATGAAAGCTGTAGGGGTCCCCTTAAGACTGTAGATCGGACTTTATGCCAGACTGACCTACTTTGTTGAAAAGTCATTTCACCCTGGAGATACAAAAATAACAGGTCCCATTTTGGATCCTGTCGCGGTGCAAACTCCCTTGCTGTTCTTTTAATCCTCAAGATCTGAAATCAACCATACTGAACTTTATGGTATTCCAAATCTGTGGTACTATATGTAATGATTATTATTTGTGTATAGTATATTTCAATAGCTGCTTTTCCATTTTTGATTATGGGCCATAAGAAACTAATAAAATTCATTTAAGAAAATAAAGAGAGGCTATAAAGAATGTAAAGGAATTACAATCCTATAACCGAGTACTTGAGGTTAAATAAGAACTCAGAACTTTGGGGTCTGCTTTCTACAGATGCTTCTAGCAAATGCATTATTATGTGCATGTGTTTCTATTATAAAATAGATGTTACTAGAAATTGGCTAAAAGACTAACATGAAAATTCAGCACTCTCCATGTAAGATGGGACACTGGCTCATTTCTGAAGTGGAAAAGGTGTCCTCCAGGGAAGGAATACCTCCTTTCCTTGGTCATTGACTCCAACATAGATGTTTCATCTTATTTCCATGTAGATGTCTCTCTCAAATTGTCAAGAATCACTGTTCCTCTCATTTTTTTAACCTGTCTGATCACTGTAGATATGTGAGTCTGTCTTGATGAACCTAAGGCCGAATGGCATTAAGTTATGACTGTCAGAGATTTACCTCTCATTAGCTGTGCTTCATGTGATATGTATGTTTCACTGCAGCATCTAGATTACTGGTTTCGGACAATAACAGTTTCTGAAAATATCCAATCTAATATTTTCCTTTTTCTGCTCCAAACCTATACCAGTGTCATCAGAAATACTCTTTCCCTCTTACTTTCTCTCCTCTCTTTCCTTGTTGGGATACATTAAAGGGTTTACTAAACGTATTTCCAACACCTGTGCAGGTTTTAATTTTTTTCAACTTCACAGTTGACAGGAAATCAGGGTGCCTGGTGATACAGATAAATTATTTACATTTGCTCGCAGCTGCTAAGATTCTTCCAGAAATTCACACGTGAGGACAGTTTTTTCTTCTTCCAGTGAATATTTTTTCACTCAATAAATGAACTCTGTATCTCGGCTTGGAAACCTGAGAGATTCCACCAGGTGGTTCTAGTAAATATGGACGTGTGGTGCTTTATATAGTGAGCCAAGAAGCATTAAAAAGGGTGTACTTGCACGAAGCCTGCTATTGTTAATTATGTTTTTTAATATTAAAATGCATACCCTTTAAAAGTAATCTTAGAGCGTTCTCATACGTTTAAAAGGGAGGAAATCATTTGCTGCCTCCAAACTCACCCTTTTCCCCAGCTTTCCTGTTTGCCAGTTCTTTTTTTAAAAATTTTATTGAAGTATAGTTGATGTACAATGTTGTGTTAATTTCTGCTGTACAGCAAAATGACTCAGTTATACATATATATTCTTTTCATGTTCTTTTCCGTTATGGTTTATCAGAGGATATTGAATATAGTTCCCTGTGCTGTACAGTAGGACCTTGTTGTTTATCCATCCCATATATACTAGTTTGCAACTGCTAACCCCAAACTTCCACTCCATCCCTCCCCCCACCCCTCACACCCTTGGCAACCACAAGTGTGTTGTCTATGTCTGTGAGTCTGTTTCTGTTTTGTAGATAAGTTCATTTGTGTTGTATTTTAGATTCCACCTATAAGTGATATCATATGGTATTTGTCTTTCTCTTTCTGACTTCACTTAGTATTACTGTTAATCTCTAGGTACAGGCATGTTGCTGCAAATGGCATGATTTCATTCTTTTTCATGGCTTAGTAATATTCTATTAAATTCTGGTACTTCCACTAGCTGTGAGATCTTGAAGAAGTTATTAACCACCGAGAGTTAGTTTATTCATCTGTAAAATGGGGATAATAAAACTTTTCCCTTAGGAGTATTTTAAAAATAATGTGTATAAAGTGCTAATCATACTGCTAGTACTCATAAGTAATGTGTTCAATTCCAATTTCCTCCTTTCCTCTGCCCTTTCCTTTCCAATCCCACTGCTATAGCACTAATTCAGGGATTTTTCGTATCTACTAGATCCTTACCCTTAGCAGCCTCCGTATTGAGCACTAACTTCCAAACTTGCCCCTCTCCAGTCCATTCCAAATGCTTCTCCTAGTCAGTAAGCTCCCTTAAACCTAGATTTTCATCAGTTGTCTGGCAGATCAAGTCCTTTATAGATGCCTCACCATCCATGGATAAAGTTGAACCTTCCTGAGGTCAAATGATTCCTTTCACAGAGAAGACAACCGAGAAGTCTGGCATCAGGGGCAGGATGGAGCCCTGTGCTCGCTCCTCTGGCTCCTTTCCTGTGGGTTTGAGCCTTGGGCTTGGACAAGATGAGCTTCCAGCTGGTGGAACTTCTTTCTCTTCCCGCAGAGGTTCACCCTGCACTCGGGGCTAGCATCTCTGCCTAGGTATTCCTGAGTCTAAACATCATGACTGAAGGCCGACAGAATGTGGATTGGGAAGGGTGAGGAAAATCAAATAATTATCTGCAAGTCATTAAGTATTTTTGGTGAAATCGTCCCTTTTTCTATTTGGGTGAAAGTTAAAAAAGAAGAGGGAGAGAGAGAGAAACGTGCTCAAGCAGGTGCATGAAAGATATCATGGAAAATCTAAACTTGAGTGCACTGTATCCAAACTAAACAAGAAGTGTGACGTTTCAGGGAGGAGGTGTTGATCTATATCATGGTTCATCTTCGATGCCACATCTGAGGCTTTGAGGGTGCCGAATGGGAGGGCCAATTGTGAATGGTTCCGTAAAATCCAGAGGTGACATAATTTGCAGTGGGTTCCCAAATCCCAGTCTGTTCACAGGGATCTGGGTCGGTGCCCAGCTGGGGGATTTTGTTCTTACTGCCCTGGCCTTAGTGCAAGCTGCCTGTGAGTGACAGCCTTTGTGAGCAGCAAGCCTTTCAGGGAAAACATGCCACAGCCCTGCAGTCCCATGGCAAGTGTGGCAGCCCTCCTTCCATACAAGTAAAGGGTAAGCAGAAGTGATGAGGATGGGGAGGTTGCTTCCACCCTGAGAAAACTGCTGTGTGGGGTGGAGACAGGCCGCCCCTTGGAGCAGTTAGATGGAGTCAAGTTCAGGGATGCTACCTTTGGAGAACAGGTTGGAGAGATTCCAGTGTGAGCGATTCCAAATTAAGTTATCAAATCAATGCTAATCCTGTTTCAAGGCTTCATTCAAACTAGGGTGACCAGAAGTCCCAAATTAGGCCTCTTGCCCCACAGTGATGAATCGTGTCTTCTTTCATCCTCAGAAGTATTCTGAGTTGGACAACAGATTACACGGCCACTCTCCATTGTTACAACAGAGTATGAATGAATGATTAGGGTGGAGGGGCGTGGGGAAACGAAGGACTGGGAAGACGCAAGCTTGAAGTTCAGTCTGAGGAGGGAAGTACAGGCACCCCAATGGACTAACCTGGTGTCAGTCAGGAAGGCATCAGCCCTGTGTCTTTGGGCAGGTGAGTTAACCTCTTCAGGGATCACTTTCTTTACCTGCAGACTGAGGATTATTATACTCACCTCACGTGGCCGTGACGAGTACTCCTAGGAATGAAAGGAATATATGCGGTGGGGACGAGCCATGTCATAAGAGAGAAGAGTTGGCAAGGAGTTTTGCCTGGCCGTGCTACAGGAAATTACCTCTGCTGCCCAGCTAGATTTCTTAGCCTGACCTTGAAGAATGTCAGGTCTAGTCCAGTCTCAATGTAAGTTTCTGGCCCAGTCCCCTGCCACTTCCACAGACAGAACCTCAACTTTTCGGAACGCACGTGGTGCATTCACACCGCTGTGCCTCTGCTTCCTGCTGCGTTGACTCTCACACCCCTGAAATTTAATTGCTACTATTTCTGAGCCAAGGTCCAAACTAAGTCTTGTTGGCAAAGGCCATGTGAAGTAAAAGAGATCATTAGAGTTACCTTCACCCTTGTGTAAAGGAAGTTTGCATTTAAGCCATTCATACTGGTAGAACATACTATAACAAATTTCAAAATTCTATGTGTTTATTATGTCATTGATAATTAACACGTTTGAAATGCAATCAAAATCTGTTCATTTTTATCATCAGCAATGATGCAGTGACTTCTGGGAAAAAGTTAACAGGTTATTCAGAATACTCTGGGGAGGAAAGAAAAGTGGGATTCCTTCTAAGGACTGAGGCTAACCCAAGAAAATGAGACGATAAGTGAGGAAAGAGCACTATTTCAATTTGCATTCTACCAAAAAAATTAAGGCAAGGTAGAGGCTCTCAAAATGCCGAGGAAGCCCCCAAGCCCTTCCTAAAAGGAAGCTCAGGAACTCAGGAGTGCAAATGTATCAGTGTTCGCCTCACCGTGGAGGTTTGGTATTTTTATCTTGGCACAGTTTGTTCTTTCTTAGCTCTTACATTTAGGATCATTATTAACTTCCCAAGTCAAATCAAGAGAGTGAAGTGAGCTGACTTAGCCCTGCTTGCGTGACGGAAAGCGCCAGGGTGACAGGGTTCGTCCATCTGTTCCACTGGTGAAACAAGCTCCACACATTGGATTTAGTGAGCCTCGACCTGGTGCCTAGAAAGGATGTGAATATCGCACCTCTCCTGGGGCCCGAGCAAAGAACCCAAGTTATGCCTTGTATTTAAATTAGCACAGCCTCAAGAAAGGCTGGAACTAAAAATGCTCCCAACCTATCAAAGCAGAAGGAAGAAATCACATTTTCATAGATTTCTCAAAATCACCAGCATCAGGCATCGCAGCTTGACACAAGGGAAATCATAATGGCATTAGGATTCTGAGATATTATCGCAGTGATCCCCGGAACCTACACAACTGTGTCGGAGTAGTTGGCTAGGGCTCTCGTTACCACAGTGATCTTCTTAGCTGCCTGCAGATGTGACCAGCAGCAGCAGTAATGAAAGCACACATTTTTATTTGTTTTCTTTTAAAGTTGAAGTATAGTTGATTTACAATGTTGTGTTAATATCCACTTCACAGCAAAGTGATTCAGATATATATATATGTGTGTGTGAATATATATACACACACACACATATTCTTTTTTATATTCCTTTCCATGATGGTTTATCTCAGGATATTGAATATAGTTCCCTGTGCTGTACAGTAGGACCTTGTTGTTTATCCATCCTATATATACTAGTTGGCATCTGCTAACCCCACACTCCCAGTCCATCCCTCCCTCCCCCTCCCTCCCCCTTGGCAACCACAAGTCTGTTCTCTATGCCTGTGAGTCTGTCTCTGTTTCATAGATAAGTTCATTTGTGGCATATTTTAGATTCCACGTATAAGTGATACCATATGGTATTTGTCTTTCTTCTTCTGACTTACTTCACTTAGTATGATAATCTCTAGGTCCAGGCATGTTGCTGCAAATGGCATTATTTCATTCTTTTTTATGGCTGAGTTGTATTCCATTGTATATATGTACCCGCATCTTCTTTATCCATTCATCTGTCCGTGGACATTTAGGTTGCTTCCATGTCTTAGCGCTGCTGTGAACATAGGGTGTGTGTATCTTTTTGAATTGCAGCTCTGTCCGGATACATGCCCCAGAGTGGGATTGCTGGATCATATGGTGATTCTGTTTTTAGTTTTTTGAGGAACCTCCATATTCTTTTCCATAGTGGCTGCAGAAAACACATATTTTTAAATGTGAGTGACAGTCAGGTGTGGGGCAGACTTTTCTAGACTGGCAGGCGGATTGTAGCCTGGTGCAATCTGGGTTAAATGGACACAGCCTGCTCTCGTCATAAGCTGTCTTATAGGTCCATACCCATAAACAGGTGTCCTTCAAACTTTGAAACTTCACGGGGTCACTCTGGCGTCCTTGGTCCCATGGTGGACTCATAGTAAAGGAAGTTGCGTCATCACCTTGTTCGCCACTGCCGCTACCTCCGGAGATACAGGCATCGAGAGAGTTTATTTATGTTTTTGTTTTTCCCTAAAGGCTGTGCAGGAGGACAGACAGAAAAATAGGGCTGTGAGAAATGTTTGAGAGAAGGAGGGAAAAAATAAAGAAGAAACTCATTTCAATGCCACCGGTGTCAGATAACACACTTGCTTCTCTCCATAAGAGCTGATACTGAAGCCTCAGAAGCTGGTGACAGTTCACATGAGTGTCTTCATTTCCTGCCACTTTCTCAATAATCTTGTAAAAATACCGCAGAGGGCTCTGTCAGAGGACGGCCTCTGGAGACAGGCTATCCGTTTTGAGTGCACATCCCAGCTCTGCCCTTGACCGTTTGGGGCACTAGTTACTCATCTTTATGAAGACAGTTTTCTAGTCTGATCCACAGGGGGAGTGATCTCTATCCTATTCACCTCAGATTGTTCCAAATGATCTCTGTGAGAGAGTCTTGACACTGTAAAACATTATAAACGTGTCCTTATTTTATGAAAATGAGACTATGCTTCGAGAAAAACCACCAGTGTTTTTAAATACAGAATTGCAAGTCATAGCGGCAATGGACAAGGTTATTTCTTAATGGACAGTGGGCAAGTGTATTCCCTCCTATGAGGAAATGAGCTCCCAGGACCATCTCAGAGAATGGAGTGTAACAAAAGATAATAAATGCATTTGTTTCAAATATTGACTCGAAAAGATTGCTCGTTTCCCCCAAATTTCCAGGTGAAGGATAAGTCTGTGCTCATTTCCATTCCATGTTTTTCAGTATAACCTAAACCTGTTAATATCTATATTCAGCAAAGCTGCCATGGTTGCCTGGCAACCAGGCTTAGTGGGCTAGCAAGGCACCAAAGGAAGAAATCAAATGCAGCTAACAAAACTGTGATTTATGCTTCCGTTGGACAGAAAATTCATTCTCCATGTGTTTTTGCATGGATTTTTATTTTCAAAACATAAGTAAATCTTTCAAGATGTAAGCTCAGTGCTATTAGGAGTTTTAAAATCATGGCATATTAGGTAACATTTTGATGTAGTTGAATATGTACGAAGGAGAAATCACTCTCTGCTCTTCCTTAATTAAAACAGGGGTAGTTCTTTTCCTTGTAGGTCATGTTGTACTTTTCACTCTCACTTTTTATTTCCTCTGCAGAGAAATGTATACATTATTCTTGGAATAAGAGGTAAGGGAAATGACATGTCAACATTGGGAAACAGAGGTTTCGGATTAATTACTGCCAGATTTTTGAATCTGGTACAAGGGAGTAAAAAGGAAAATGGATTAAAATGACTTTTCGTATGCAGAGTTTTCTACCTTTCCACCATTTTCTTACATTCTTCCGTGGAAACTTTATCACCTCCAAAATTAATAATATATAATCCACAAAAATGTCTATGAATATGTGGCCCACAGACTTAAAGTCTAAAATTTCCTTTCTAAAATTTCTTCAACTCTGACATGTAATGAATTTCTTTATTCAAGGTAGAGGTAGAGGGTAAGCTCTATGCAGGGTTATTCTGCTGTTAGTGGTACTGAAATTTCTGTTCTTACACAGCACTGCACTGTGCAGATGATCCTGTCTGATCTTTCACTGAAGAAATGTGCTGTATGCATAGAACATAATAGTGGTATCCCAAAATGGTCTGTGTGGCAAAAAGAATAAAATACCTAGGAATAAACCTACCTAAGGTGGCAAAAGACCTGTATGCAGAAAACTATAAGACACTGATGAAAGAAATCAAGGATGATACAAACAGATGGAAAGATATACCATGTTCTTGGATTGGAAGAATCAACATTGTGAAAATGACTATACTACCCAAAGCAATCTACCCAAAGCAATCTACAGATTCAGTGCAATCCCTATCAAATTACCAATGGCATTTTTCACAGAATTAGAACAAAAACTTTTACAATTTGTATGGAAACACAAAAGAACCCAAATAGCCAAAGCAATCTTGAGAAAGAAAAACAGAGCTGGAGGAATCAGGCTCCCTGACTTCAGACTATACTACAAAGCTACAGTAATCAAGACAGTATGGTACTGGTACAAAAACAGAAATATAGATCAATGGAACAGGATAGAAAGCCCGGAGATAAACCCACACACATATGGTCACCTTATCTTTGACAAAGGAAGCAAGAATATACAATGGAGAAAAGACAGCCTCTTTAATAAGTGGAGCCGGGAAAACTGGATAGCTACATGTAAAAGAATGAAATTAGAACACTTCCTGACACCATACACAAAAATAAACTCGAAATGGATTAAAGACCTAAATGTAAGGCCAGACACTATAAAACTCTTAGAGGAAAACATAGGCAGAACTCTCTTTGACATAAATCACAGCAAGATCTTTTCTGACCCACCTCCTAGAGAAATAGAAATGAAAACAAAGATAAACAAATGGGGCCTAATGAAACTCAAAAGCTTTTGAACAGCAAAGGAAACCATGAACAAGATGAAAAGACACCCTCAGAATGGGAGAAAATATTTGCAAATGAAGAAACAGACAAAGGATTAATCTCCAGAATATACAAGCAGCTCATGCAGGTCAATATCAAAAAAAACAACCCAATCCAAAAATGAGCAGAAGACCTAAATAGACATTTCTCTGGGGAAGACATACAGACTGCCAACAAACACATGAAAAGCTGCTCAACATCACTAATTATTAGAGAAATGCAAATCAAAACTACAATGAGGTATCACCTCACACCAGTTAGAATGAGCATCATCAGAAAATCTACAGAGAACAAATGCTGGAGAGGGTGTGGAGAAAAGGGAACCCTCTTGCACTGTTGGTGGGAATGTGGATTGATACAGCCACTATGGGAACAGTGTGGACGTTTCTTAAAAAACTAGAGATAGAACTGCCATATGACCCAGCAATCCCATTACTGGGCATATACCCTGAGAAAACCATAATTCAAAAAGAGTCATGTATCACAATGTTCATTGCAGTGCTATTTACAATTGCCAGGACGTGGAACCAACCTAGGTGTCCATCGACGGATGAATGGATAAGGAAGATGTGACACATATTTGCAATGGAGTATTGGCTCGGCCATAAAAAGGAATGAAATTGAGTTATTTGTAATAAGATGGATGGACTCATTACAGTGAAGTCATACAGAGTGAAGTAAGTCAGAAGGAGAAAGACAAATACCGTGTGCTAACGCATGTGTATGGAATCTAAAAAAACGGTACTGATGAACGTAGTGGCAAAGCAGGAATAAAGACATAAGTAGAGAATGGACTTGAGGACATGGAGGGGAGGGTAAGCTGGGACGAAGTGAGAGAGTGGCATGGACATATATACACCACCAAACGTAAAATAGATAGCTAGTGGGAAGCAGCCACAGAGCACAGGGAGATCAGCTCAATGCTTTGTGACAACCTAGACGGGTGGGATAGGGAGGGTGGCAGGGAGGCTCAAGAGGGAAGATATATGGGGATATTTGTGTGCATATGGCTGATTCACTTTGTTGTACAACAGAAACGCACAACAATGTAAAGCAATTATACTACAATAAAGATATAAAAAAATAAAATAGATTTTAAAAATAGAGTATGTAATCCAAAGGTTTTCCTTATCACTTACTTCATGAACTAAATAGACTATGTGACTGGAAAAGAATTTGGAGTTTAAAACTTATATCTTCTACTGTTTTATTATTGCACTTCTTTCATTGTTCAGATTTTATTAGGTAAATTCAGTATTCCGAGGAAAAGTAAACTAAAGAACTCTGAATCAAATCCTCTTTGAAATAAGATTGGAGAATAAGATAAAGCAAATAACTGTGACGATTGAAGTGAAGATGTGAAAAGTCTGACAAAGATGGGAATAGAACACTGATAGAATGAACTTATAATATTGGTGGGAAGCAACTTAAATCCTCAGCATCTGCAGTGAACATGCGTTTTGGTTCCCATGTGATGGAGGAAGCAAGTGTTTTATTATTACTTAGCTGTCAAACAGTCATTTATATCTATTTGACATTCTTCTTTCTTTTATCTTTATTTTGTGGTCGGTATGTATTATGGTTTGTCAAGACAAACTGGAACTGCAGATTTTATGTTCAATCTCCTAATTCGTAAGTGTTGACGTCAGTAAAAACTAACAACCCTGATACATGAAGCCAGGATATGCTAATGTTTGCCATTCATGACCCCTGATATAGGGGGAGAAGAGAAGAGGGCTGGTGGGGGAATCGTAAGGAATTCTCACACATTAAGAGGTTGCAAATAAAACTGAGGGAGGTAAAGTAAGAAACAGGATCCTCTTTGACGCCACAGTAACTAAGGATGGAGAGTTTCCAGGAGGAGGTGGCGGGGGGGGAGAATCCACTGGGACCAAAGTGGCTATAGTGAAAGGGCGTTGGTGATCACTGGTGATGTTAGAAAAGGAATTTCAAGGGGTTGGTGACAGTCCAGTACAAGTGCGATGAGTTACAAAGAATGTGTGGGTGATGAAGACTAGAAACAAGCAAAATATAGCTTACATTTTCCAGAAGGAGGAAGTAGACCACAATCACTGGAGCGGAAGTAATTTGAGGGAAGATGTGGGCATATCTGTAGACAGAGAACACATTTCTGGAGCAAACAGAAGAAGATGAGACCAAATACACAGGTCTAGGGTTAATCTTTGAAAGAATTAAGACTGTAAAGGGAAGCAGAACATAGCGATGAATACATGAAGTTTGTGTGTGTGGTTAATGCCATGAATTTTGAGTTGACATTTGAGTTGACTTGTTTTATTTGGAGTACAGTAAGTCCCCTGCGTACAAATTTTCAAGGTGCGAAATTTCAAAGATGGAAACGTGCATTCACCTGTCCAGTCACGTAAGTTAGTTGATGTGTCTGGCATACCTTGTCACGTGTGTGCATCCTCTACAAGTGGTTGTGCTTTTGTGTACTTTACTGTACAGTACTGTGTAGAGTACAGTATCTTTATTTCAAGCCCAGGATGGCCAGAAGCAAGCGTAAAAGCAGCGGTGATGTAGCTGGTACTGCTAAGACGTGGCGGCGGTGATGTAGCTGGTGCTACTGTCCTTTTCAAGGAACTGTACTGTAAGATTAAAAATGTATTCTTTATTTTTTGTGTTTGTTTTTTACGTATTATTTGTGTGAAAAGTACAGTACGGCACTATGTAGCTATTGTGTTAGTTGGGTACCTAGGCTAACTTTGTTGGACTTACGAACAAATTGGACTTAGGTGCACACTCTCGGAACAGAACTCGTTTGTATGTAGGGGACTTACCGTAGAGGTGAGGTCCTTGGAAAATGAGCGGAAGAGGGTGAAGTAGGAGGAAGAACAGGAAACAAGCGTCTGTTATGAAGTCACTGTGAGCATCATGGAGAGTCCTGGGGAAATGGGGTGAGATGATACTTATTGAATATCTCCAGCAATTCGCAGTAACCCTGGAGAAAATGACTGAAATTTTCTATATAGTTAATAGGTAGAAGCTGAAGATAGTTAAGGAGTGCGGGCTCCTGAGTGGCTAAAGATTGTAATTGCTGCAATGTTGGACCTTGGAAGCAAGGGAGGGAAGCAAGCGATTCCAAGAGGAGGTTAGGAGACCGAAGCTACTGCAGAGATGTGAAAGGACTCGGTGTCATGGGAAGGCGAAGGGTAGGTTTATAGTAAGAGGAGGAGGAGACGAGGTAAAAGCAAAACAGGTTATGATCAGAGAAAGTTTCAGGCTTTGAGGTCCCTTCATGAAAACAATGTGGGGTACAATCAAGAAGAGGTATTTACTGAGCCATAAAAAAGAATGAAATTCTGCCCTTTGCAGCTATGTGGATGGACCTAGAGACCACTTGTAGAGGATGCACGCACGTGACAACATACGCCAGATGCGTGAACTAACTTACATGATTGGACATGGGAACGCACGTTTGCACCTTTGAAAGTTCGCACCTTGAAAATCCGTATGTAGGGGACTTACTGTACTCCAGATAAGACATGTCAATTCAAATATCAACTCAAAATTCATGGCATTAACCACACACACAAACTTCACATATTCATTGAGTATTCACTTCTTAATGCTTAGTGAAATAAGTCAGACAGAGAAAGACAAGTACTGTATAATATCACTTATATGTGGGATCTAAAAAATAAATCAAATGAATATATATAGCAAAACAGAAACAGACTCAGATATAGAGAACAAACGAGTGGGGATAGGGAAGGGAGAAAGGGGCAAGATAGGGGTATGGGATTAAGAGATGCAAACTACTGGGCTTCCCTGGTGGCGCAGTGATTGAGAGTCCGCCTGCCAATGCACGGGACGCGGGCTCGTGCCCTGGTCCAGGAAGATCCCACATGCCGCGGAGCAGCTGGGTCCGTGAGCCATGGCCGCTGAGCCTGCGCGTCCGGAGCCTGTGCTCCACAACGGGAGAGGCCACAACAGTGAGAGGCCCGCGTACCGCAAAAAAAAAAAACAAAAAAAGAGATGCAAAGTACTGTGTATAAAGTAGATAAGCAACAAGGCTGTAGTGTGCAGCACAGAAATATAACCATTATCTTGTGATAACTTTTAATGGAGTATAATCTGTAAAAATACTGAGTCACTATGATATACACCCAAAACAAATATAATATTATAAATCAGCTATACTTTAATTTAAAAAAAAGAAGAGGTAAGAGTTATGCGAAGTGGATTTCGGGTGAGTCTGTGAAAGTCTTTTTAGCAAAGTAGAGCCAGGGACCTAAGGACAGAATTTTACCTGGGACCTTGTGGATGATGACAGAGAACATAGTGGAGAGGAAAGCCAAGCCAAGTAAAACAGTGTTTGAAAAACCTAGGGAAATGCCTCCAAAATTGGTAAATGGACACCATACTTTTATTTCATGGCACCTGACATAATTTGCAGTCATGTACAAATTGTTCATTTTTTATATCCCTCTTATCTACTGAATTGGAGACAAAGATTATATTTTATCTATTTTTTTCACCACTGAATATAATACCTAGTTCCCAGCACAGTGATGGCTCCTAGCAAACATGGCCAATAAGTATATGTTACACAAATTAAAAGGCAGCAACGGGGGTGGAAAGGAGGGGGAGGGTCGCATAATTTGATGTCATGGGCTTAAAAAGATGTGAGGTCACTGACTTTAAGGGGTGGGAAATGTTGTGGAAGTGACAGGAAAGAGCTTGTCTCTTGATAAAAACGTAAAAGATAAAAATGTCCAAATCAGTTATCGGAAAAGAAATACGATTAATTCAGACATTTGCTACCCTGCAGATATTTGCCATACACCAGCATTTTAGAGTTTCACATCCTGGGAAGATCATTATAAAATGGGAAATATATTTTTAAACCGTTACTCTGTAGAAGCAGTCACAGGGATTTCTTGGGTGACCGTTGAGTTTTGCCCCAAGGTCACGTTCAACAATACATGGGATCTGGTTGTTGGTGTCATAATGAATGTGAGTTGGATATGTACCAGCCTGCCAAAAACAACCCTAAGTATAGGACAGCAAACTTACAGAAGGCAGACGGTATGCTGGACACCTTTGGCTCTTGGCAAAATGAGTCAAGGGTATGACTTGACAACTTTTTTGGGTGAACAAGTTGTCCCTTTTGTATGAAATGTCATCAGCTTACAGATGTGTATTTGGTGATGTCAGCCAGAAAATGAAGCACTTTCTAAAATGTCATTTTAACACAAGAGTAATATATGCACATGAACTTGCTCCGATTCTCATTTGGTTTGAAAGCATAGCAGAATTGCCTTTACTTATTTTTTTATTTAAGTTTATGCCCTGTGAGTGGTAGGATTGTATTTTTCCCCTTATTGTCAACCACTTTTTTCACTAAAACTAGCACTTTCAGGATTAAAGTAAAACTGTTTTATTATTACTATTATTATTATTAATTTTTATTGGAGTCTAGATGCTTTACAATGTTGTGTTAGTTTCCACTGTACAGCAAAGTGAATCAGCTATACGTATATCCCCTCCTTTTTTGGATTTCCTTCCCATTTAAGTCACCACAGAGCACTGCGTAGAGTTCCCTGTGCTATACAGTAGGTTCTCATTAGTTATCTATTTTATGTATAGTAGTGTGTATATGTCAATCCCAAGCTCTCAGTTCATCCCCTTACGCACCCGTCCCCGGTATCCATGCGTTTGTTCTCTACGTCTCTGTCTCTATTTCTTCTTTGCAAATAAGTTTATCTGTATCATTTTTATAGATTCCACAAATAAGCGATATTATACGATATTTATTTCTCTCTTTCTGACTTACTTCACTCTGTATGACAGTCTCTAGGTCCATCCATGTCTCTGCAAATTGCACAGTTTTGTTCCTTTTTATGGCTGAGTGATATTTTATTGTATATATGTACCACATCTTCTTTATCCATTCTTCTGTTGATGGACATTTAGGTTGCTTCCATGTCCTGGCTATTGTAAGTAGTGCTACAGTGAACAATGGGGTGCATGTATCTTTTTGAATTATGGTTTTCTCAGGGTATATGCCCAGGAGTGGGATGACTGGTTCATATGGTAGTTCTATTCTTAGTTTTTTAAGGAACCTCCCTACTGTTCTCCATAGTGACTGTATCAACTTACATTCCCAAAAACAGTGCAAAAGAACCTAGCTGGACACCCTCCACCCTCTCCACCATTTATTGTTTGTAGATTTCCTGATGATGGCCATTCTGACCAGTGTGAGGTGATACCTCATTGTAGTTTTGATTTGCATTTCTCTAATAATTAGTGATGTTGAGCATCTTTTCACGTGTTTCTTGGCCATCTGTATAAAACTGTTGTCTGCCATGGTCCCCAAATTTTACAATATTGGGTGGTAACTTTCTAGACTAAGTCTTTTATGCTTTATATATATATAAGGGAGAAATGAGAGTGAGTCCTGGATTTTCTAAAGAGAGGGAAAATAAAGGAATATTCAGAAACAGGGAGAAGGACAATGTCAGTATATCCCCAGCAGTTACATTAATACCAGCTGCCAAGACTGTTTACATTGATGATAGAACTTGACTAGGAGGGTAAGCTTTCCCCTAATCGGAAGACAAGAGCTTCTGGGTCAGAGCCATGTGGGGCTCTCATCCCCCATCCAAGGCCTGGAACATGGTAGACCCTTAAGAAGTCACTGATTTTATTTGATCCAGGAATTTCTATTCGTTTCAGAATGGATGTCCTGACAAACAGTCCACTGAGAATGAGGCAGCCATCTGTTTTTAATCATGCATATAATATATGGATTATTGGTTAGACAATTAGGATGGAGCTAGAAAAGTAACCTTAAATTAACATGTGATTTGCCAGTTTGAAATAAATAAAACAGAGATATCTCTGAGACTAGTTGTTATGTGAAGAAATATTATAAGAACATTTATTTTATCCATCCACCTGTTAACTACTGAGTACCTGCTGTGAGTCTTGAGAAATCAGTGACAAAGTCTTGGCTCTCAAGGGGCTTACATTCTTCTGAGGGCTGGGGAAGGCACGAGAGAAACACACAAGTAAATATGTGGTATGGCAGGTATTAAAGACAGAGGAAGCAGGGTAAGGAGATTAAAAATGATGACGGTGGGCGGGGGGCTTGGGATGCATTTCTCTAAAGGCTATTCAGAGAAGGCCTCTCTTGCTAAGGTACCATTTGACCACACACATGAACGCTTGCTCCAGGAAGCTGGAATTTGATGCATGATTCTGATAATATTCCAAAATGATGGCAGTGTGACTCATTCCAAGCCTGTTGGTAGAATACTAAGTTACAAGTTTCTAATATCTGTTTTATTTTCAAATAGTTTATTCTGAACTTTGAGTAGTACAGCTTTTTCTTTTTGTCTACTGTATTTTCAGAAATGTGTTTCAAAGCTCAATCTTGGAAATTCTAGAATTTGCCAATTACGGTTGGATTTTATAGTTCCAAAACAACATTTTTTTATTCTCTCTAAAATTAAGTTGACTTTCATGGTAATGATTAGGTTTATTCTGTGTAAGCCAAGAAAAACATGCCATAGAGAAAGGTTTTTTTTTAATATTTAAGTTAGATATGTAAAATATGTGGGTTATTTATCCAGTCACCCTTTTCTGAAAGTTTTTGTCTCTCAACTTTTTCTGTTCTTGCACTATATATATATATATATATATATATATATATTTTTTTTTTTTTTTCGGTACGCGGGCCTCTCACTGTTGTGGTCTCTCCCGTTGCGGAGCACAGGCTCCAGACGCGCAGGCTCAGCGGCCATGGCTCACGGGCCTAGCTGCTCCGCGGCATGTGGGATCTTCACGGACCGGGGCATGAACCCGTGTCCCCTGCATCGGCAGGCAGACTCTCAACCACTGTGCCACCAGGGAAGCCCTATATTTTATTTTATTTTTTCTTGCCTATTTTTTTTTTTTATTCTGGCCACAATGCATGCAATAGAAGGAAAATGTCCAAATAGAACAAAAGGACATGAAAGGAAAAGCAAATATCTCCTTTCACCATACAATCCCCTCTCTCGGTTTTACTCCTCAGGGAAAAACCAGTTTATAAATTTCATAATTTATAAAATTATTTATAAATTTTAATTGATATAGTAATTACTAGTATAGATTTAAATAGTATCATTTACTATGTATAAAATAAATAACTAGTGAGAACCTAGTGTGCAGCCCAGGGAACTCTACTCAGTGCTCTGTGGTGACCTAAATGGGAAGGAAACCCAAAAAAGAGGGGACATATGTATACATATAGCTGATTCACTCTGCTGTACAGCAGAAATTAACACAACATTGTAAAGCAACTATACGCCAATAAAAATTTTTAAATAAATATTTCAAAAAAATAACAGAATAAAAAAATATATTATCATTTATCCCCCGCTTAGTAATTAACTAACTTCAGACACTTTGGAAGATGAGGAATTTGAAATATACTACCTCCTACTTCTCATAACCCCCAGTTTCTGGTAGTTATTTTTTTCATATCAGTTATACTGTTTTGAAACTGGAATTAAGCCTTTAGCTTCATTCTATTGTATGATGTTTTTAATTGAAAACTAATAGACAGCATTTACAAGATCGTGATTGTGAGAATATCATTTATATATGGGATCCTTGGAGAAGGAAATGTAATCTAATGTCATTAAAAGCTGCCTCCAGCCAGGTTCTCTTTTATTTTCTTTCAGGTTTCCTCTACTTAGTCCCATTCAGCTGATAATGTGGTTGATATCCCATTAGGTCTTTCTTCTTGGATTCTTTTCTGGTTTGCTGGAAAACCTTTAATCATTAAAAATATGTTTATATTTGTACATAAATATGTATATTTATACATATATAAATTAAATATATATATAGTGTGTGTACTTTCAAACTTTTTTTCCTTTTGATCTTGTACTTGATTAATAATTTATCTTGGTGTGGAATTATAATTTCAAACTATTTTTTTCCCTCAGAACGTTTTGTCATTGTCTTTCTTCACTGAGGCAAGGTGGCTGATAAGAAACCTATATCAACCTGATCCTTTCCTTTTGTGTGTTGCTTTATTTTTTCCTCTCTAGGAGCTTTTCATATTTTACCTTTAATTCTTGAATGTCACCTTCTCATCAGGACACGTCGAGGCATGAGTGTTTTTCTCAGTGATCCTGTTTAGCATTGGGTAGAGATTCCAGTCCAAATACCTCTATGTTTCTTACATTTTCTTCATTCATTTAGAAGATACATGTTGAAACACCAGGAGCTATCCATATATCTTAACCTCTTTCATATTTTCGATCAATGTTTGTTACGATTTTACATACCTCCACTTTGGTCTTCAAACACATCCAGTTTATTAATTATCCTGTTGGATTTTTGTCTGCTGGCAAATGTCCTTTACTTTCCAAGGACATTCTTACTGCCTCAGTGGCACTTTTTAACAGCTTCTTGTGCTTATAAACGCACTCACCTCTTGACTCTGAAGATACTAATTTGGCATTTTTGTTGTGTTTAAATCTGCTTATGTTCAACTTTGCTTTATTTATGTTTCCACAAAGGTCAGTTTGCCTATTTGTTTATTTTGCATCGTCTCTTGTAGCCTGTTCTTTTTCTTTATATTTCACATGTCTGGTTTTACTTCTTCACTCATTCATATTTGTGAGTGATTACCTCCATTGCTTCATACAGGCAGGTGGCATATGGGCAGACCTCGTTGTACTGCATTTCACTTTATTGCGCCTCGCAGATACTGTGTTTTTTACAAGTTGAAGGTTTGTGACAACCCTGCCTCCAGCAAGTCTATCACTGCCATTTTTCCAACACCATTTGTTCGCTTCCTGTCTCTGTGTCGCATGTTGGTAGTTCTTGCAGTACTTCCAACTTTTTCATTATTATTGTATTTGTTGTGGTGATCTGTGATCAGTGATCTTTTCTGTTACTATGGTAACTGATTTTTTTATTTGTATTTTTTAATTTTGTACATTGATTTTTTTTTAGGCATAATGCTGTTGCCCATTAATAGACTACAGTATAGTGTAAGCACAACATTTATATGCACCGAGAAACAAAAAAATTCTTGTGACTTGCTTTATTGCAATATTCAGTTCATTGCAGTGGTCTGGAACCAAACCTGCAGCATCTCCAGGGTCTGCCTGTAAGTTTTTAGTTTTGTTTCCCCAGGAGGCCCATTATCTCTGAATGGCAGGGCCAGCTGGGCTTCTGCAATGATGGGTAGGACTCAGCGGCAGTCAGGCTTCCCTGTAGGGTGTGTAATCAGGGAAACCACCAGGGAGGAACCCCACAATCGCCCAAGTTAAGAAGGCTTTCACTCTTGGAGATGGAGCACTTAGTGTAGTTCACTCCTGGGAAGACCTATTTTTTTGTTCCCCTACAATAGAGCTTTTCCACACTTTTGAGGATGTCAGTATTTACCTTAAACTGCTTCCGTCCCAACACCTTTTAAAACGCATTTATATATTTAATACCCCTTGTCTTTTTTAAGTATGTAAGTTGTCTGCCACAAACTTTCCAAGAAAATCTTATGAAATACAGTAAAATTATAAATATGGAGAAATTTAAGGTCTCCTAAATAACCAGTATTGTCCATAAACTTAATAAATTTTCAACTCAAAATCCCAAGTCTGGGCTTCCCTGGTGGCGCAGTGGTTGAGAGTCCGCCTGCTGATGCAGGGGACACGGGTTCGTGCCCCGGTCTGGGAAGATCCCACATGCCTGGAGCGGCTGGGCCCGTGAGCCATGGCCGCTGAGCCTGCGCGTCTGGAGCCTGTGTTCCGCAACGGGAGAGGCCACAACAGTGAGAGGCCCGAGAACCGCAAAAAAAAAAAAAAAATCCCAAGTCTAAACCAATTACTCAGTTGTATATTTTATTTTATTTTATTTATTTATTTTTGAGGTACGCAGGCCTCTCACTGTTGTGGCCTCTCCCGTTGCGGAGCACAGGCTCCGGACGCGCAGGCTCAGCGGCCATGGCTCATGGGCCCAGCCGCTCCGCGGCATGTGGGATCTTCCCAGACTGGGGCATGAACCCGCATCCCCTGCGTCGGCAGGTGGACTCTCAACCACTGCGCCACCAGGGAAGCCCTCAGTTGTATATTTTAGATTGGAATGAAGAGACTCATCTGTTTGTACTGAGCCAAATTCTCTTAAACTTTAAAAATATACAATATGAAATAGGCACAACCTCCTTTGCAACAAAATATTAATTATATTTGTTTAGTCAGTGAAATGATTCTCATTTGAATTCTAAATTTTTCTAGGTTCACCCACCAAGAAAATAATTTATATCATCCCATCTTGACCACTTAAGATTATATAATAACCAGAAATATTGGCCCAGATTCTAAATGAATCTTTGTCAACAATTACAATGAGACATGCTTAGCTTTCTAGGTCACTTTATCAGTGTCCTTTAAATGTATGTGTTTGGGGGCATGAGGGTGTGGGATAGGACGTGGAAGTGTTTTGTTTTTTTTTTTTAATTAGATTACAGTTGATTTACAAAGTTGTGTTAGTTTCTGCTGTACAGCAAAGTGAATCAGGTATACATATAGATATATCCACTCTTTGTTAGATTCTTTCCCCTTTATAGGTCATTGCAGAGTATTGAGTCGAGTTCCCTGTGCTCTACAGTAGGTCCTTACTAGTTATCTATTATATGTATAGTACTGTGTATATGTCAATCCCAATCTCCCAGTTTATCCCTCCCCTTTCCCCCCCTGGTAACCATAAGATTGTTTTCTACATCTGTGACTCTATTTCTTTTTTGTAAATATGTTCATTTGTACCATTTGTTTTTTAGATTCCACATAGAAGCGATGTTGTATGATATTTGTCTTTCTCTGTCTTACTTAGGGGAAGTGTTCTTAGAACTCACGTTGTCCAAATCCTTCATCTGCTCCTTGGTGTACCTCCTGTGTGCATGGGGTTGGATTTTTGCCTTTCTGTAGCTTTTGAGATTTGTGTATGCCTTTCCATCTAACTCTAAATACCTTTGATAAAAACCTTCCTCCTGGGCCTCCCTGGTGGCGCAGTGGTTGAGAGTCCGCCTGCCGATGCAGGGGATACGGGTTCGTGCCCCGGTCTGGGAGGATCCCATATGCCGCGGAGCGGCTGGGCCCGTGAGCCATGGCTGCTGGGCCTGCGCGTCCGGAGCCTGTGCTCCGCAACGGGAGAGGCCACAGCAGTGAGAGGCCCACATACCGCAAAAAGAAAAAAAAAAAACAAAAAAAAACAAAAAAACCTTCCTCCTTTTCACATACTTTAGAATACTTAGGACCACACAACTCTTGGAGGGTGTTCAGATGATATCCAAATGAGTTCTAGACAGCTCTCATAACACTGAGTTTTCTGTCACAATGTCCAAGGTCACACTGCTGACAATTACTGATAGAAACAGAGCAAGTGACTGCTGACCTCTAGAGGATACTTAATGCAGTAAATGATATTTTTTCTGTATTAATAACAGCACTGACATCATATGGCTTTAATGAATTCGAGTCAGGATAATGCAAGTCAAGTGCATAGCGCAGTATGTATTCCGTACTGAGGACTACCAAGTGATAATGACTCTTATTTATTCTGGCTGTGTTAGGTAAAGTGCTGTCGATAAAAATTATTCATATTTAGATGAGAGAGAAACTTTTATATGTCTATTTAGGTAGTTGGTGTTTTATGTCTCCCGTATCTTCTCCTTTGTTTTGAGTTACATTTTATTAACTTAGTATGATTACAATAATAATTTAGCTTTCTAGCAGAGTTTCTCAGCCTTAGCAGTGTTGGCATTGGGGGCTGGATAGTTCTTCGCTGTGGAGGGCTGTCCCTTGCCCTGTAGAAGGTTTAGCAGCATCCCTGGCCCCTACCCACTAGACATCAGTAGCAACCCCTCTCTAGTTGTGACAACACAAAATGTCTCCAGACCTTGCCAGATGTCTTCTGGAGAGGGCAAAACCACCCCTGGTTAGGAGCCACTGTTTTATAATGGTACCAATTTGTGTCATTTTTTTAAAAAGTATTTTCTTTTTTGCTTCTCTGAACTTGGTGTCTATTTTTGGAGTGTTCTATCTTTTGCCCTAAAAGCAGTATGGAATATGTCATCACTTCCTTTTTCTCCCAAGCTCAGGGTCTAAAGATGAGAGTGTAATTGAGATTAAATTCAAAGCTTTATTTAAATTAATAATCAACCTATTGGGGGAAATGTTTCCCATGACCCATCAGGTAGCACTTCTTGTAAGTCTGACTTTGCTTCTCAAGTTTGTTGGTGGTTAAGAGAATTGCAGATATATTCCATTGAGGGAGGTGGTAAGTTCCCACGCCAATGCAAAACGTTGTATTTTTCTAGTTAATCATTTTCAAAGAGCTATTTCTATTTGTGGTTACTACAGAAATAATGGCCTTCAGGTCATCTATTTATAATAAAATAAATTCCTCTTCATTGAAATATTGCAAGTTTTTGATGAAAGGAATCAATTAACTAGAGGCTTCCAGACCACCAATACATATTTTAATTTGAAGTGTAAAACATCCTATGATTACACGGTAGCCTTAGAGTGTTATTAGCTTTTTATAATCAGTAAATATTGAATATTGAGTGAATGGGTGAATGAACATAAGTATATGTTGGATTTTATCACATGGAAGCTCTATATTTATTATTATCATAAAATAATCCCAATAGTGTAGTTAATTGCATTCTAGAAAAGGGAGTAGTTACAAAAGCATTGTGTACCACTGTTAAAAATTGGGATGTGGGGGCTTCCCTGGTGGTGCAGTGGTTGAGAGTCCGCCTGCGGATGCAGGGGACATGGGTTTGGGCCCCGGTCTGGGAAGATCCCACGTGCCGCGGAGCGGCTGGGCCCGTGAGCCATGGCCGCTGAGCCTCTGCAACGGGAGCGGCCACGACAGTGAGAGGCCCGCGTACTGAAAAAAAAAAAAAAAAAAGAAAAAGAAAAGAATTGGGATGTGGGGAAAGAAAGAATGATTTAATTGATCAACCCATTATAAAATTATTCCAAGGAATATTTCTCTTATTAGTGAATTTTAATGTTAGTAAAATTGTTCAGTGTGGATAAGAAGACTTCAAAGATGTTATTCAGGAAATTGCTATATCAGTGAATATCAGGTTTGTGGGTTTTTTCTGTTTTTCCTCCTTGTTCAAGTCTGAAAAATTGCTTGCCGGGAGGTGAAAACATATTTAGACAATTGAAACACCACAGTTCATCTTCCCACATTCATAGGAAAAAAATATGTGAGCCACTAAACATTCATCCACAATGACCAAACCAATGAATTACCTTTGCTCTCAGTTACCTCTCAAGTACTTTTTACCATAAAGTAACACATTTCTCAATACACATAAACCCTACAGAAAAACAACAGCAAACACAACCAGAAAATTACTGTATGATAAAAAGCTTTTTCTGTGTAGGGACGGTGATGTGCTGGTAAATGTTGAATATGAAGCTACCATTTGCCCATTTCCATGGTGTAAACACTCCCGCTGTGGCCACTTTTCACGCTACAATTGTGACTTCTCTGAAATGGAACTGAAGAGAGTTACTCACTAGCACACATTACATCTAATGCTACGAATACTATTGTATTTCTGTCATACAGGAACAATAGACATAACCTTAAGAGTGTAGATAGTAGCAAAGTGTAGTAAAATAATCATGAAATTATGTTTTGAGTATTTATTATCTTTGTTTTTATTTATTTTAAATAGTTGTAAGTTTTATCATTGAATGTGCAGTAATGACTGTACTTGACAACAGGCCCTCAAAATTCCTGAAATTTTAACAATCACCCACTCCAGTTCCAGGACCACACTAAGATTTTTCCAATTATATGTAAGTTTTCTGAAAGGTTAATAGGTACATGAAACATCTATTTCCCAAATATTTTAAAGTGATTTCCTTGCATTCTTAGTGTACGTTTGTTCACTTCTCTAGGCCTAGTGCGTAAAAAAGGAACCGGCATGTACTAAGTTCTCAATAAATGCCGGATAGCTGACTGATCTTAAAAATGTGAACAGTAGGCCCAGTAAACCAAAGGAAAGTTCAGTTTGCCCCCGCTGGTATTACCTCAAATTACCTCTGAATTAAAAATCTCTATCAGTATCACTTTGCTGTATACCTGAAACTCACACAACATTGGAAATCAACTATACTTCAATAAAAATTTAAAAAAAAATTTTTTAATCCATATCACTGAATAGAGAAGGTCTTAACCTGCATACGAATCCCATGAGGATAAATCAAAGGTCCTCCCTAGATTGTCTGCACGTTTCCTTTCCAGCGTCATGCAGAGTCTAGAGGGACCCGTGGCCCCAGCAGATGCTCCCAACTTCATTCTGAGGTGTTACTTTTGATAATTACCTCCACCAAGGCACTTCACATTTCTTAGGAGAGTGAAGAAGAGAAAAGGTGAGCTTCCTTTCAGGTACAAATGCTCCTTTTAACTTCTGGCACTTCCTCAACCTAGTAGGAGTTGAAGGCAACAACCTTCTCCCCCAAGCTCTGTTGAACCCACAGCAATGTGCTTTTGTTCCCCGTCTACCCCACAGCCCACTTTACTAAAGCTGTCCTCACAAAGGTCTCCAAGCCTGTTCTCCTTGCTTAATCTAATGACTGCTTTCAGGCTACATCCTACCAGATCTCCTCCTAGCATTTGACCCTAACAAACACCCATTCTTTCTTGAAAATTTCCTACTTTTTAAAAAGACTATCATTTTTTAAAATTTTATTTTATTTTATTTTTTTGGCCGCTCTGTGTGGCATGCAGGTTCTTAGTTCCCTGAACAGGGATCGAACCCATGACCCCTGCAGTGGAAGTACAGAGTCTTAACCACTGGACTGCCAGAGAAGTCCCAACAATTTCCTACTTTTAACTGTTTGCTCATTCACCAAATACTTATTGAATTCTCCTCAGAGCCAGACATCACTCTGGACATTGGGAAATCAGCCACGAATAAGACAGACAAGGTCTTTGTCTCTTAAAGATTCTCTTTTAACTGAGAAAGATAGCAAATAAATACAATGAAAAAATCAACAAGTTGTTTAGTAAAGTAAAGGCTTCTCTAAGGAGGTGACCTTTGAACTAAGACCTGAAAGACAAGGAAAAGTCAGCACTCCCTGATCTAAGTGGTACAGTGTTGCAGGTAGACACAAGTGCAAAGGCTCTGAGGAGGGCCGAGCCTTGTTTAATTCAGGAACAGAACGGCCAGGGTAGCTAGAGTAGAAGGCCAGTGGTGGGGATGGCAGCACATGAGGTCAGACAGGCAGGCAGCGGTTAGGTTTGTGGTTCCACTCCTATAGCTCTGCTCTTTAGTCTCCTCCAAGGGCACCTTCTACTAAATGTCCTTCCCTTCCGTCAGCCCCTGGTCCTTCTCTTTATGCTCTCCCCCCAAGGCTCTGTCAGTTTCTCCATAAAATGATTGCTCATCAGTTAGAATCAATTTCCTCCTCTTTGGTTCTTACATAAAACTCTGTTGACCCTTTTATACCCAGACCTTATGTACTCTTCAATTTTTCAATCATCCTGGAAGCTTCTTGAGTATAGGAGTTCATCTTATTTATTCTTCAGCAGGGGCAATGGCTTTCTTGTTCTTCTTTGGGTTTTGGTTCTTTGATATACAAGTACAAAATAAATGTTTTTTTATGTGTTTGTTTAATTGAATAAGTGAGTCTTTAGAGAATGTTGTCCTAGCAAAATATGAAAAAAACTAGTGCTTCAAACATAACTTACAGAATTAAGTCCTTGCACACACAAAAAAGGACATGTTGATGAGAAACAGTAGAATATAATGTTTGAGAGCTGAAGTCTGGACCTAGACTTCTGGGACAAAATCCCAGCCCTGCTACTTACTAACTGCAACCTTGGGCAAGTTCCTTAACCTCTCACGCCTTTGTTTTCTCATCTGTAAAATAAGGGTAGTTGTATGCATCCCATAGGGTTATTTCTTTAGGTTGAGTGATTAAACGCATATGAAGTACTAGAAAAGAACATAGAACTCCATAGCTATTGGCTCTTCTTTACTGATAGGCTGAAAAACTTCGCACACTGGTAGTTTATAAATGGAGTGTACTTGATTTTCATGTACGTGTCAAGCGATCCTTGTTTGATTTTTAGCAAGTTTTGGAGTGCCCTCAAAAGCCGTTCCTTTACAAGTAGAATCACCATAGCCAAGAAACTAAGGGTTTGACTACAAGCATCATCGCGTCACTCAATTTACTTGATTTGTGGTTAGAACTACTGTTGACAGCCCTGAAGGGCAACAGAAAGCTCACATGTTTCCTTCTAAGGAGGCTGTTCGTAAACTCTTTGCTGCGCGTATCACAAACTGCAGAAATTCCTAAAGAGCAATCAAGCCTGGCAGAAAATGTGTCTTAGAAACAGAGGGAATTGGAAAAGCAAGAATGGCCCTTGTTTTCGAGCTGCGGAACTCTGATGCATCCGTGCAGGTCCGAAGACATTTTCTCAGCCCAGCGAGAAGTTGGTTATTGAGTCCCTGCAGTTTCAACCGCCGCCCCTCCCCCCCCCCAGCACAGCCAGTCCCATTGGTTATTAGAGCAACTTGCGACTGAAGTGCAGCGATGCAACCAGGCTTCAGGAGATCGTCTTGGCGTGTTTTTTGGGTCTTTGCGTGCATTCGGGAATGCCAGTGTACCTTGAGAATTTAATGAATTTCTTCCTCTGGCTGTCAGGAATGTGGTAAATTAGTGACCCAGAAGGCGATTGTTTTTCCGTGTTTCTGTCACTTTAATAGTCCAGATGAGGGCCGACAACAGGCGCCGCGACCTCTTAGGCAGTTTTGGCTGATTAACTAAGCACCTTTTGCTCTCTGCTCTTTCTTTTTAAATTTTTTGGGGGAGTTGGGGATTGTCAATAGTGAGAGACCTTTCTAGAACACAGAAGTCCCTTGAGGGTAGTAAGCTTTGCTTTCCAAGAGAGGCAGGAATCATTAAACGCAGCTGAAGAACACCCGGAAAAGAATGTGACTCATCTTTCACGGCTGAAACCTCATGATTTATGATGAGCAGACAGTGGGCAGATGTTTTGTGGTTCGTATTTGTTGATTATTAAGGTTCTTTGCTGTTCACTGACTCAACACCAGTGTTTCGTTTGTTTATTTCTAACAATTCCTCAGTCCTACTAAATATCCTACATTTCTCTAATTTTACAAAATGACCTTGGATGAGATAGAGTAAGCAGATTAGAAACAATGATTTGAGGGCTATGAAATATCTCTAACCACTGCATGATTTTATTTCTTCTAAAGAAAATGGAACGGTATTTTATGTTAGTTATATGAATCTCTGATTTCAAAAATGAATCAACGTGAGAGAAGTAATGCCTATATTTGTGAGCCTAAATAATAAATTCTAAGGAATAAATTCTTTAAATGTCTTATTTTTGCATTAGAGACCACAGCTGGCTAAGTCATTTAGGTTCATACACTTTTAATGTTTTTATATGTGCAGTAGTCATAAATTTATTAACTATAACTCTCCTGTAACTTCCCCTTTTAAAAAATCTAAAAAATAGAACATTTCCTGTTAGCCCTCGGAAATAACCCTCCACCTCCTTATCTTTTCTAATCACTACGAGGTCCCCACTGCCTAGAGGTAATCACGAGCCTGACTTCGATGGTGATAAACACTTCACTTTTTGTCATTTTACCACTCCTGCACACAGCCTTAGGCACTATAGAGTTGTTTTGCCCCTTTTTTGCACTTTTTATATAAATGAAATCATACTCTGGGTATAGATACTTTGAAGACTTGCTCTTTTTTTTTTTTTGGCTAAATATTACATTTCCAAGATTGGTCTATGATGTTTGTTTACAAAATATTCCATTGTCGAACCTATATTAGAAAAAAATTTTTAAATGAAGTATGGATATCTTTTTTTAAATTTATTTATTATTTATTTTGGGCTGTGTTGGGTCTTTGTTGCTGCGCATGGGCTTTCTTTAGTTGCAGCGAGCGGGGGCTACTCTTGTTTGCGGTGCACGGCTTCTCCTTGTGGTGGCTTCTCTTGCTGCGGAGCGTGGGCTCAAGGCGCGTGGGCTTCAGTAGTTGTGGCTCGTGGGCTCAGTAGTTGTGGCTCGCGGGCTCTAGAGCGCAGGCTCAGTAGTTGTGGCTCGCGGGCTCTAGAGCGCAGGCTCAGTAGTTGTGGCTTGCGGGCTTAGTTGCTCTGCGGCATGTGGGATCTTCCCAGACCAGGGCTCGAACCCGTGTCCCCTGCATTGGAAGGCAGATTCTTAACCTCTGTGCCACCAGGGAACTCATCAGAAAATTTATGTATCCACTTCTGCTGATGAACATTTGAGCTGTTGCTAGTTTCTGAGATTAATAGAATTGTAGTGCAATAATTAATGTTTATAATTATGAACCTGAGTCATCAAGAAAAGGTGCACTCAGTTTCCATAAGGATATATGGCATTAGAGATTATTTACATTAGGACGCATCCAAACATGATATTTTTGAGCACGTAATAGAGTGACTCAATACCAGAAAGTTCACTTACTTAGAATGTCCTAATGAAAAGATGTAATTACATTCAGTAACTACACTGCACTGGGAAGCAGAAGGCTAGGAAGCTGCATTTTGCTAATAGATTTTCCTATCCTTTTATTTTTCCACCCAGAAAATCATAGTATTGAATTTCTTTCAGGCATGTTTTTAAGGAGTTGCAGTATGATCACAGTTCTTCAAACACATCCAAGTCAGACAGCATCAATCCAGTTATCTCAATCTTAAAGGCATTTATAGAAAACAACACATTGCATGCGATCAATAACCTGCTGATACATAGCAGACAGAACATTCTGTGCAATGGTACAATGTAGGGAAATATACAAGATGCCATATCCAAGGGTAGGAGGAAATGCTAGTTGAAACATCTAACTGAGCGTATGAGTGAAGGTAATGGCAAGGGAGGTGAATGAATCTTGGATAATACTCTAGCTTACAAAGAATTAATAGGCCATTCATTCATCGTGTGTTAATTAGGCACCAGCTATGTGTTAGATCACAGCGATACTAATATGTGTAAACAGTTTCTCCTCATGACATGGAGAAGAGAAGCATATGAGATAACTGTTTGCCTATACAGAGTAATTGGTGCTATGACAAAGGAATATGCAGTAGACAACAAAGGGAAGTTCTCTCTCTGAGAAGATCAGAGATCTTCTGAAAGGAAGCGAAGCTTGAATTGGGTCTTAAAATGTGGGTTGGCCTCAGCCCAGGGAGTCCGAGGGGGAGGTCCATCCTATGGTGAAGCAATGTTGCTGTCATTGCCATCACAAATACTTACGGAAGAATGGATGGTTGTGATAAAGGAATATTCAAGGAGAAGTAAGTAAGCCAATCGGGAAGAAGAATACAGAGCAACAGAAATAATATTTTTTAAACAGTTACTGTTGATTGGGAACTTATGGGTGCCAGACACCGTGCTTAGCACCTTACGTATGTTACTGATGTATTCCTCACACTAGCCCCATGAAAGATGTACAGTTAGTGCCTCCAGGTATGTGACCTGTGCTTATTTAGAAAGGTCCTACCTGAGGGTTGATAGTCTATTAGTGCTTTTCAGAAATTCTTAATAATTTTGAACAAAGGGCACCATATTTTCATTTTGCACTGCACCCCACAAAGGCCAGGAGAATTTACCTGGCCCTGAAGCAGTAGTTCCCGACCTTGGCTGCATATCAGAATGACCTGGGGAGCTTTGAAAACTCCACCTGCCCGAGTTGCATCCCAGACCAATTAAGTCAGAATCTCAGGGTCTGGGATGCAGGCACCAGTGATTCCACTTAGTAACCAGGCTGAGAACCACTGGTTTCAGGCAAGTGGGAGTGTTCACCTGGATTCTTTTGGCCTGGTTTATCCACCTGTGTATCATATGCATCGTAATTCACAGGCTGACGACTATTATATTTAAGAATACTTTTAGTTGTTACACTTACGTGGTTGGTCTACACATACGCTTAAGGAGTTCTGCTATCTAGGTCTCAACACACATCATCAAAGACTGGGACTTCTATAAGAAACAGCTCATCTGACACCCTAATTTAAAAGGAGTATATATCCTGAAAAAAAAAACAACAACAACCTCTAATTAGAAAAGATACATCCACTCCAATGTTCATTGCATGTTTACATTAGCCAAGACATGGAAACAACCCAGTGCCCATCAACAGACCAGTGGTTTAAGGAGATGTGGTGTGTATATATCTCACATATATGTATAAAAGAATGAAATATTGCCATTTGCAGCAACATGGATGGACCTAGAGAATATTATACTTAGTGAAGTAAGTCAAAGACAGACACTATATGATATCACTTATATGTGGACTCTAAAAAATAATACAAATGAATCTGTATACAAAACAGAAACAGACTCACAAACATAGAAAACAAACTATGGTTACCAAAGGGGAGGTAGGGAGGGACAAATTAGGAGTATGGGATTAACAGATACAAACTACTATATATATATAATGGATAGCAACAAGGATTTACCGTATAACACAGGGAAGTTTATTCAATACCTTGTAATAACCTATAACGGAATATAATCAGAAAAAAATAACTGAATCACCATACTGTATACCTAAAACTAATACAATATTGTAAATCAACTATACTTAAAAAAAAAAAAAAGGCCAGTGTGGAATACTAAGACATTTATCCTAAGAGACTCCTTATATTGAAGTAGGTCTGCGGTTCAGTGAAATAAATCACTATTATCTGGGGTTAGGCAAGCTGCAGGGCTCCTGACCTATTTGTATGGCCCAAACCCTCGGTTGGAGATTTGTAATATATGAACTCATTTGATATTTAGAGAATAAAGAAACAAAATCCTTCACATCTCCCAAATACTTGTTTTTACAGTATCTCCAGTTTTTCATCTGATACTCAGAGAATAGTTTTGACTCCACAGACCTTCTGAGATGGTCTCAGGGTCCTCAGACTCCACTTTGAGAACCAATGACCTGGGGAATGTGCATCTTGAAAGAAGTCAGGACTCCAGATCCACACACAGAAATATTTTCCAGTTTTCACTTGTGGTAGGAATATGTGCTCTGTCATTCACTTGTGAGGATTTTAGTTTTATTTTTAATTGCCTCCCTAATCCTTTCTTCACTCAGCTATGGTCCAGGATACATTCAGATTAAATGTGTGTACTCTGGGCCATTTAGAAATAAATACTATTGATGTGGATACACAACTGTATTACAAAAAAGAATGATAAACACTCAGGAAAAAACATTCGCCCAAATGAAGTCCTAAGCAGTTGTTCATCACATTTTAAAACATGAAAGGTTCAGCTTGTAATACATCCCAAAGTTCCACAAACAAAACAAAGAGTCTCAAGTTTTTCTTCTCAAAAAAGCAAATGATGAATCATGTCCCTAGTGTTTTTATTGATGAAATATGGTTGGAATATTTTTTTTCTTAGAGTTGGTACTCCTAAATCATCTCTTCCTATAAAAATAGTGGTATGGGGGAGGTAGAAGCTTAAAAAATATATGTGTTTGTAGTCAAAATCAGGGAGCAAACAATCACATTTTTGTGATTTACATAAATGTATGTCTAGAAAGTAGGATTAGTTTCACTGGAGAATTAGTAAAATGAAATCACATGGTAAGAACTATTACATTTTAGCTCATGAGCTTATTTTCAGCAGTCCTATATATTCTTTTTTGTAGTACCTTTATCCCGAATTCATTGTTTCCCCCAGATCTATTTTCTTTGTCTTTATTTTATTCGATTATATTGGATTCATAAATTCATGCTTTTAAAACTTAGAGGTTCATCAGAGAGTAGAATGGTGGCTGCCAGGGGCTGGGGGGTGAGGGAAATGGGGAGAGGTTAGTAAAAGGGTACAAACTTTCAGCTCTAAGGTGAATAAGGCCTGGGATCTCATGTAAAACGTGGCGACCATAGTTGATAACGCTGTATTGTATCATTGAAATTTCTTAAGAGAGTGGAACTCAAATGTTCTCACCCCTCCCCACCAAAAAAAGAGGTAAATGTGAGAGAGAAAAGATATGTTAATTAACCTGGTGGAGGGGCTCCTTTCACAATGTTTGTGTATGTCTTGGCTATTGTAAATAGTGCTGTAGAGAACATTGGTGTGCAACCTAAGTGTCTATCGATAGACGAATGGATCAAGAAGATATGGTGTATACACTACTATATATAAAATAGATAACTAATAAGGACCTACTGTTGCCTGTGCTAGAGTTCCCTAGCACAGGGAACTCTGCTCAATACTCTGTAATGACCTGTATGGGAAAAGAATCTAAAAAAGAGTGGATACATGTATATGTATGACTGATTCTCTTTGAGTACAGCAGAAACAACACAACATTGTAAATCAACTATATTCCAATAAAAATTAAAAAAAAAAGATGTGGTGTATATATACAGTGGAATACTACTCAGCCATAAAAAAAACAAAAAATGGAATCTTGCCATATGTGACATGATGGATGGATCTAGAAGGCACTATGCTAAGTGAAATAAGTCAGGCAGAGAAAGACTAATACTGTATGATTGCAGTGATATGTGGAATCTAAAAAACAAACAAAATAAAAACAGACTCAGATACAGAGGACAAAACTGGTGGTTGCCAGAGGGGTGGGAGTGGGAGCTGGGAGAAATAGACGAAGGGGATTAAGAGGGGCGGACCTCCAGTTATAAAATAAATAGCCAATAGGATATAAAATACAGCATAAGGAATATGGCCAATAATACTGTGATAACTTTGTATGGGGACAGATGGTTACTAGACTTACTGCGGTGACCATTTCACAATGGTCAAATCACTGTGTAATAATAAACGTCAGATCACTCTGTAATCCACCTGAAACTAACATAATATTGTATGTCGACTATATTTCAATAAAAAAGTATGTTTATATCAAATCTCCAAGATGTACAGTATAATATCTTACAATTTTATATGTCAATTATACGTCAGTAACGCTGAAATTTTAAAAGAATTCGAGGTTCTTTTTAACGATAATGCAAATAAATCATTAAAATAACATTCCTTATTTAATACTTAAAAGGTTTGGCAGGCTCCATATGCATATATATTATGTAATCACATGCAAACGCAGCTAGACATCAGGTATACTCCTTTCAGGGCTCACTATGTCAACAGCTTTTTTTTTCTTTTTCTTTATCCTTTTTCCTTTTAATCTTTATTGGAGTATAACTGCTTTACAATGTTGGGTTAGTTTCTGCTGTACAACAAAGTGGGGCTTCCCTGGTGACGCAGTGGTTAAGAATCCGCCTGCCAATGCAGGGGACACGGGTTCGAGCCCTGGTCCGGGAAGAGCCTACGTGCCGCGGAGCAACTAAGCCCATGCGCCACAACTCCTGAGCCTGTGCTCTGGAGCCCGTGAGCCACAACTGCTGAGCCCGCGTGCCACAACTACTGAAGCCTTCGTGCCTAGAGCCCATGCTCTGCAACAAGAGAAGCCACCGCAGTGAGAAACCCGCTCGCCACAGCTAGAGAAAGCCCACGCACAGCAGTGAAGACCCAACGCAGCCAAAAATAAATAAAATAAAATAATTTTTTTAAAAAGTGAATCAGCTATACATATACATATATCCCCATATCTCCTCCCTCTTGCGTCTCCCTCCCACCCTCCCTATCCCACCCCTCTAGGGGGTCACAAAGCACTGAGCTGATCTCCCTGTGCCATGCGGCTGCTTCCCACTAGCTATCTATTTTACGTTTGGTAGTGTATATATGTCCATGCCCCTCTCTCACTTCGTCTCAGCCTCCCCTTACCCACCTGTGTCCTCAAGCCCGTTCTCTACTTGTGTGTCTTTATTCCTTCCCTTCCACTGGGTTCATCTGTACCATTTTTCTAGATTCCATATATATGCATTAGCATGTGATGTTTGTTTTTCTCTTTCTGACTTACAAGAGCTTTCATTTAAATAAAAATTAGGTGAAAATTCAGTTAACCAAGCAAGTACTAGTTATTCTGACCAATTTTTTTTTAAACCTGACTTGATTGTGAAGGTCCTAGAGATTATCGTTGGCAGTTCTGAGAGTATCACCTAAAGCCTTTTTCATCCAACACGTTTAACCGAATAATAGTTTTAGAATTGCTAACAGTGGGCCAAGTGATTAACCTCTAGTTTGAGTGACTAGTTGAACGACCTCTGTCTGCGCTGGAGGACTGAGGCTCAGGCATGTCAAGTCACTTAACCACTTAGCTCATGGCAGCACAGTGGGAACTCAGTTCTCCTGTCTCTGAGTCCAGCATACCCTCCACTGTCCTGACCGTACCTCCAGCTTTTGCTGCACTGTGCACGGGATCATAACTGTAACAGCAATACGAGAGCGCGTTCACGGTGGGGACGTTAAAGCTAAAACAGCATGGTTGACAGGCTGTCAATTCTACCCTCATCGGAATACGAAGGCAAACATGGTGTAGAAATCAGTGTATAAGGTGCCTGCGACTATTGCTATTGCTCTAAAGAAAATCAAATACGGGAAAGTGATGGAGGGTAGTTCCACCTCAGTCCTGGAGCTCAGGGCTTCTTCGAGGAGATGAGTTTTGAAGTGAGGCCTGAGTGGTGTGAAAAGGAGGTAGCCAGGCTCATGTCAACAGGGAAAGCTTTCCAAGCCGATGTAGAGCAAGTGCAGAGCCCTGACACAGGCACGTGCTTGGCGTGGTCCGCAGGTAGAAGGAAGGCCGGTGTAGTTGCAGCATGGCAGGACGGTGCAGAGTGAAGGAGATGAGGACAGGGACGTGGCCAGGAGCCAGTTCTCACCAGGCCCTGCACGTGATGGTTTTGTCGGTTGCAGTGAGAAGCTATTAGGAAAATTTTTTTTTTGGCCGTGCAGTGCAGCATGTGGGATCTTAGTTCCCCAACCACCAGGGATCGAACCCATGTCCCCTGCAGTGGAAGTGCAGAATCTTAACCACTGGACCGCCAGGGAAGGCCCCCATTAGGAGATTTGAAGCAGCAGAGTGAGAGAAGTGAGTCCATGCTTTAAAAAAGACCCCTGGCTGCTCTATGGGGATCGGACCAGCAGCCCTGCAATAAGTTAGGGGCTCTTGCTAAGGAGATCATGAGAGAGATGATGAAGGTTGGCCACTAGAGCGGACGGGACTCGCTGATGAGTTTTTGGTCTGGATCACAGGAGTGGGTAGGGGTTCTGTTCACTGTAGGGTGCAACACTGCCATGTCGGGGGAAGAATCAGTAGTTCTTCTGGAAGCACATAAGGTTTGAGAAGGCTGCTGGAAAGCCATGGGAGGGTATCTAGTTGGCATCGCATCCAAGAGCCTAGAGCTCAGAAGCTAGAGTATTCAGGACCCCACACCTCCCGGAAACTGAGAGAAGGAGATCCAGGAGTAGGAAATAATTATTCCTTCAACACACGTGAGAAGTGGAAATTCAGGAGGAAAACCCTTAAGGTAGCGAGATAAAGCAGGCCTGGGGGAAGAGGAGTGGGAAGTGGGACCAGAGGGGAGAGCTCAAAACAGTGGGGAGAAAACCAACACGTCATGTAACCTTCCTCATCCCCCCAGGACACACCTCACAGTGAACAATTCAATGACAGTTGTATTAAGGGGAAATACTGAAACATTCAGCATAGGACACTGATTTATATAGATGCATTCAACTACTAGAGAAAATAATTAGCCATTTTTCCTTTTTTTCCTGAATGTTTAAAAAATTTTATACAATTTTTAAAGGTTACTTTCCATTCAGAGTTACTACAGAATATTGGCTATAGTCGCCGTGTTGCACAACAGATCCTTGAGCCTGTCCTACACCCAATAGTTGGTCCCTCCCACTCCCACCCCTATATTGCCCCTCCCCCCCACTGGTAACCACTTGTTTGTTCTCTCTCAGCCTGCTGCTTTTTTGTTATATTTACTACTTTGTTGTATTTTTTAGATTCCATATATAAGGGATATCGTACGGTATTTGTCTTTCGCTGTCTCGCTTCTCTCAGCATGATACCCTCCAACTCCATCCATGTTGCTGCAGATGGCATTATTTCATTCTTTTTTATGTCTGAGTCATATTCCATTGTATGTATGTACCACATCTTCTTTATTCATTCATCTGTTCATGGACACTTAGGTTGCTTCCATGTCATGACAATCATAAATAATGGTAGCAATTTTTCTTTTATCGTTATCCAAGGAAAGACGTTTAACGATACGGGAAGAGAGTTTTACTATGTTAAGTGCAGATTGTAAGTACCAAAAAATTACACACTATACCCTTCAGAGTCAAATTCACAATGGAACAGATCCATTGAGGGATAAAGAGGTCAAAGGACCCCCCAAAACACCTTCTCCTCCTTCCATTATTCCTAGAATTGTTCAAAGTGGCAGCTTTGAATTAAAGTTACTGTGGCTTCTCATTAATAACAATACTCAAGTGTTTTCAAGTATATCTTATCTAGTCATAGGGAAGTGGGAGGGGGGCTACAGGAGAGAGTCCCTTTCAGTGCTTGTAGTCAGTTGGTTGTAATATGTTTGAAATTAACATGTCTCAGAAAGGAAGTTGTTCAGCCAGTGTAAATTCTTAACTAGTGATAAAGCCCATGATATAGAAAAAAGGCAGCTGTTTTATCAAGGTGTAAAGAGGGGCCGAAAGCCAGGTGAGTTCTTCTCACTGCTAAATTTTTTATAAAATAAAAAGAGAAGGCCTTTATTTATTTGAGTGGCTCTGATTTAAATAAAGATTTTCCCCTCATCTGCACTTGGATGAATTGGAAGCAAAGTTGATAATGGGTTACTTAGAAGAATAAAATCTGAAGAAGGAAATCCAATAGTACAAGTACTTGGGTTAAATAGTACAGCTTTGGGACAAAATTATTTGCTCTAGCTTACCGTCTTCTCAGTCAGTAACCGATAGCTCTGTTGGAATTGTCCCATGGAGTAAAAAAAACAAAAAAAACAAACATTTATTACTAACTCTATTCCAATAAAAATTAAAAAAAAATTTATTAGTAACTTCTTAGGTGGAAAGACAACTCAGTTGTTGATGTGACTATTTTCATTTTGTTTTTCGTTCTTTGGGGGGCATTTTGTTTTGTTTACTCTGACATTTGGAACTGTTTGCTATTTTTACTTCTTGAGAAAACCATGTGTTTGGCTGTTATTAACAAAAAACACATTGTGAGGCTTAGAGTATCCGCACACGCTAGAGGTTTGTTTTGCTGTTACGATTCACTGTCTGGTTAATGCATGCCATAATTATCCATATTTGTACACATATCATGGCCTTTTGTAATCAAAGACAATGCTATTGAAGGCATAAGCTCTAAACTGGGGTGTGATCGAGGGAATTTTTTTTCACAGTCCTTGCCCGTTAGGTAGACAGTCTGGACTTTGAAGTTTGGAGTGGCCATTTGAAATATGTGACCTGAAAAACTCCACATTGTTTTTTGACTCCTGGCAACAAAACCTATTTCTCCTTTGGCCACCACCTCCTCATCCAGAAAGGTCTGCTGCTGTTTTAAATTTGAAAACAACACATGGGAACGCTGTCTCCGAAAGAGGATTTGGTACAGCGGAAGCTGCCCTCCCCGCCTTTTCTGTTTACATAGACAGACAACAACAATTTGGAACACAAATGCAGCAATAAAAAGAGCCTTTCTCTTGGAGGGTTAGTGAACATGCCTCTCTAGTTATAAAAATAGCACTTGAGGAGGTCTCTGGTTCTAATGTCATTTTCATTAAGCTTTTTTCACAGTTTAGCAAAGACTTGGAGGTCAAGCTTGGGGTGCGGTGGAAGGGGATTGGGAGCAAGTTTAAGGCAAAGTGTTAGGGGTGTGGGTGCCGGTAGGTACTGTGGAAAGCTCAAGTCCTTGCATCTGAAATCTGACGCCGAGCAACTCCAGTGATCTCTGAGGGCTCCTCCCACAGGGAATCATAGGATAGCCGGGCACTAGTCTGAGCGCGCAGGGGCTGCTTCTGAGTTGCTGCAAAGTCACAGTGGTCTGCTTCTCCTGTCCCTCCCCTTTGCCTCTCCAGCCCCCTCGCCCGCATTCAGACAACCTGATTGGAATCTCACATCGTGTCATCTTGGGTTATAATTTAAAGTTCTTCACATCCACAGTGTTGAAGCAAAGGGCACCTTCAAGTTACTCAAATTCCTCACTGTTGCCGTGTTGAGCCGGATAATTCTTTGTTGTGGAAGTGAGCCGGGCATCGTAGCATCCTTGGCTTCTACCCACCAGATGCCAGTAAGCTCCCCACCCCTCCCCATACGGCAGTCAAAAATGTCCCTAGTCATTGCTAAATGTCCCTGGGGGATGAAATCCCTACCAGTTGAGAACCATTGAGTTATAGCAAGGAAAACTAATATGTATCTGGCATCTCTGATGTGCCCGATATAGACTAGATATTTTATGTAATCCAGATCATTATCGTTTGAAGGCTTTATCTCCTTTTTATAGATTGGAAACCTGAGGGATGGCAAGGATAGTGGTGGTGGTGTTTTTCAGTTTTATTTTTTGGGTCCTTCTTTATTTTCCAGTACCCAGCAATGAAAATGGATTATAACCAGAGAAATTATGCACAGTTACTCCCGTTAATTTATACCTCAATTATCCCCATGCCTGTTTTTCTTTCTCAGTAGTCTATTTGTCATTGATGTCTACACTGCTTCCTTAATCTCTCTTTTTCAGCTTTTCTCTTCATCCTCTTTCCAGAGATCACAAGAAAATATCCCTCAATCCCATTTTGAAAATACTGTTGTTTTGTCTTACAAAGTTTATAGATGCTTGGAAAGGCATTGAAATCCCTGTATGGCCCATTCATAATCTCCATCCTCATCCTTCTCTTATTCAAACCCCAGGTGTTTTTTGCTTGCCTGACATCAGTGTTGGTTAGATATTTTTCCATTGTAGTGGCGTTTGAGTGGCATTATGTGGCATTATATATTAATGTGGAGCAAGGTTTGGAGAACTAGCCATCATATATGCCGTTGTCAGAAAAGAAACTATGTTTCAAATTGAAAACTGGTGTCCAAGTATAATTTTCCCAAAATTTTAGACCATTTCTCTCAAACAGAGAATGAATATGAGCTAAAGTTTGGTTTTTTCTTAATTCATTGAGGGAACCAGCAGGATGGTAAAGCCCATTTAAAAGACTGTGGGAGGGCTTCCCTGGTGGTACAGTGGTTGAGAGTCCGCTTGCCGATGCAGGGGACATGGGTTCGTGCCCCAGTCTGGGAAGATCCCACGTGCCGCAGAGCAGCTGGGCCCGTGCGCCATGGCCGCTGGGCCTGCGCGTCCGGAGCCTGTGCTCCGCAGCGGGAGTGGCCACAACAGTGAGAAGCCCGTGTACTGCAAAAAATAAATAAATAAATAAATAAATAAATAAATAAAAGACTGTGGGAGAGACGTAAGTACTTATAGCTATTCTAAGAAAGAATACTGGGCTAAGATTGTTAAATTAGATACACAACTGGTTGATGCTCTGCAGGGCAATAAAATAATAATTTGGGTGGTTATCTTTTACACAGAAACCATTAGCATTAGACAGATCCACGTCTGCTGGACAAATTCCTTTGCGTTTCTATCAGTTTTCTACAAGTTAATGTCTACTCTCACAGAGATATAAAATATCCTAATCCATAGTAATTACTGAGCTAAACAAACGTTTCTAATTTCCCTCAAAAGTTAGACAATCCTTGGTTGCCTGTTAAATGCTTAAGAAAAATTTTTTTGACGTTGGAAAAGTAATATAAGCCTATTTATTGTAGAAAGTTTTAAAAACACTAAGTTTTTAAAAAGGAGAGAAAATAACCATGCTCAAAACCACTACCCAGATGTAACCACTATAAATAGAATTCATATGTTTTCTTACAACTGTTTTTCTTAATATTTTAAAAACATTTTAAAAAATTTCTTTAATGTGTCTATTTTATTTATTCATTTTTGGCTGTGTTGGGTCTTCGTTGCTGCGTGCGGGCTTTCTCTAGTTGTGGTGAGCGCGGAGCTACTCTTCATTGCGGTGCGTGGGCTTCTCATTGTGGTGGCTTCTCTTGTTGCGTAGCAGGGGCTCTAGGCACGTGGGCTCAGTAGCTGTGGCTCGCGGGCTCTAGAGCACAGGCTTAGTAGTTGTGGCGCACGGGCTTAGTTGCTCCGCAGCATGTGGGATCTTCCCGGACCAGGGCTCGAACCCGTGTCCCCTGCATTGGCAGGCGGATTCTTATCCACTGCACCAGCAGGGAAGCCCCTCTAAATATTTTTAACAGTGGAGTGATTATTGTGAAAAACATTGGCAGGCTACTTTTTTTTCTTTTCCTTACTCTCAAAGATCATATCCTATATCTATGATTTTAATATCTCTATAGTGATTTGGCACTTTTTGTATCATGATTCTTTTCACTCTTTTTCCTCATTCATTTCTTTATTATGAACTTTTTCAGAATACAAAATAGCATAGACAGCAATATAATGACCAATGGTATAGATACAACCTAGTTTAAGAAATAAAATATCACTCATAGAGTTGCCCCCTTCCGCAATTAAATACCTTCCAAATGTACTCCTATCCAGATGGAACCATTGCTCTGGGTTTGGTACTTGTTTATATATTTATCTTTATACTTGTAGCTCCTACGTAAAGTATATGGTATTTTTGCATATTTTCAAACTTTGTACAAATTATATCACAGGTTCTTAAGGTATTAAGGTTCTGCAACTTGCTGTTTTCTATCCACCTTACGTTTGTAGATAGTTATCCCTGTAGTCACTTAGAATTCATTCACTTTTAGTGCTGGATACTGTCTACAACTGTGTTTATCACTTTCCTGTTGATACACATTGAGGTTGGTTTCCATTTTTTACTATAACCCCCGTGTTGCTAGGGACACTCTGTACCTACGTCTCCCTGTGTCCTTGTGTGAGGGTTTCTCTGGGTACATATTGAGGGATGCCCATCAATGGGAACTCACATCTGCCCTCTACAACATTCTGCTAAGTCTTTTACCTGACTGTACCAATTTATACTCCCACCAACAGTGCACAAAAGTCTGGTAGCCCTACGTCATGAGTTGGCAGACCTTCTCTGTGAAGGACCAAATAGGAAAGCTTTAAGCCTTGGTGAGCTACACACATGTTCTCTGTCACAACTACTCAACTCTGCTGTTGAACACAAAATCAGCCATGGATAATTCCTAAGTGAATAAGCCTGACAATGTTCTAATAAACCTTTATTTAAGGACACTGAAATTTGAACTTCATATCATTTTCATGTGTCCCAAAATACAATTCTTCTTTCGATTTTTTTTCCAACCATTTACAAATACGAAACACAGTCTTAGCTTGTGGGTTATGCAAAACAGATGGCTGGATAGATTCGGCACCTGGTCATAACTTGCCAACCCCTGCTTGACATCCTCTCCAAGATCTGGAATTTTCAGATACCTTCAATGTTTCCACTCTCCTGGGTGGGAAATGGTAAATTGTGAATTTAGTTTGTACTCCTGATTAGTTGTGAAGTCAAGCATTTTATCATGTTTATTGGCCACTAGGATTTTCTCTTCAATGATTTATCTCTTTGTGGGGTTTTCTTTCCCCATATATATATATATATATATATATATATATATATATATATATATATATATATATATATATATATATATATATATTTTAGATTGTGGGTCTTTTATTTATTGACTAATAGGAGTTCTTTCTATTCTCTGGCTGGGAATCCTTTGTTGTATGGTTTGCAAATGTTCTCAGAGTATCGTGGTTACCATTTCACTTTTGAAAGGTATCTTTTGATGAAAAGTTTTCAAATTAAAACTAAATGTATCAAAAAAAAAAAAGAAGACTAAAGCACATGAAGAAACTAGAGGACATTTAAACATGTTAAAATTGTGGGATGCTGACTTTAAGGGTGGGTAGTAAATAGAAATCTTAAGACTGAAGTGACTGAGAGCCAGGAAAGGTTTCACATCTTGTCTGGACAGCTTCACTGTGACCAAGGGCTGCGAATAGTAAGGTAAGTGTAGTACTACAGCCCCAGGCATACCTAGTTGTTGTTGGGTTTTTTTTTTTTTTTTTGCTGTACGCGGGCCTCTCACTGCTGTGGCCTCTCCCGTTGCGGAGCACAGGCTCCAGACGCGCAGGCTCAGCGGCCATGGCTCACGGGCCCAGCTGCTCCGCGGCATGTGGGATCTTCCCGGACTGGGGCATGAACCCGTGTCCCCTGCATCGGCAGGCGGACTCTCAACTACTGCGCCACCAGGGAAGCCCGGGCATACCTAGTTTTATCCCACTTCGCTTTATTGTGCTTCGCAGCTATCGCATTGAGCAACTCTGTCGGCACTAGTTTTCTATCAGCATTTGCTCATTTCATATCTCTGTGTCACATTTTGGTAATTCTTGCAATATTTCAGAAATTTTCATTATTATTATATTTGTTACGGTGATCTGCGATCTTTAATGTTACCATTGTAATTGTTTTGGAATTTTTTCACATGGAAAAATTTTTTAATTCAAAAAAAAAACCCTAAATGTATCCAAGTGATACTTACTCCACTGTGAAAAAAAAGTTTATATTTTTCATACACCTTGAGTACGTGAAAGGTAACCACAAAAGGAAGATACCACTCTCCTGGGTGTGAAAAGAGGAAATATTTCTTCATTGGGCGGAAGTAGAATGTTCCTCACTTTTATTCCAGACTCTTTTTCAGTTCCGCTCATTTCCTTGAAGGCTAACAGTTTTGCAACCTATAGCCCTCTAGTGAAGGCAGTGTCTTTTAAGTGCTGTCTTGAACAGAGCTGCCCAAAGGCATGCATCTGATATTCATGAAACGTTACTTGGCTTTCACAAGTTTGCAGGCTTCTCAGTTGCAAGCCAGCTGACGTCATTCGGAGTAGAAAAAGCCCCTCCCACTTGCACCGGTTAATTGACTTTGATGGGCTCCTCTGCCTGGCTAAGTGGTTCTGGACCAGAGAGCACTGTTGTAATCTGAAGAACTTTCGAAAGTCACCCTGTCCAAGACTGCACATCCCCCCAAGACAGCGAGGAAAAAGGAAAGCAGTTGAAATGCTGGTCAGCAAAACAAGACCTGGCTGCTTGGAGCTTTGTTACTGAGTTCTTGCTCCTGTGAAGGCCTCTGGAGAACTGGGCTCCTTTGGAACTGGGCTGCTATGTTTGACAGACGCCTCATGTCTCCTCAAACTAAGTGCCTTCTTCCTGGGGTAAGCTTGTGGGCAGGGAGTCAGGCCAGATGCACGGTGTGGTGGAAAGAAAGCAGGGACGTACTGCCTTGTGAAGGGACTCGAGCAAATCACGTCGGTGGCTTCAGTTTTTCAAAGCTTTTCTTGGCTTGCCAGAAATGCTGTCATTCACAGTGTGAATACATAAATGTCCAGGGAGCTGAAGCAAGTAAAACTGGAGCTTTGGTTTTAAAGTGTGTCTTACTGAGATCGACTTAGTAGCTGGGAAGAGAAAGAGGGAGGCGGGGAAACTTGGTGGAAATTGAAAATGCTTTTTCCAGCTGTCGGCTGTCACTTGTCGCTTCATGGACAGCCCAGCCACTGAGGTTTTTTTGGTTTCTGAGGTTTTTCTGTGTAACTCAGAATGATGTGACTTCCCGTGGTGCTGTAAATTAAGATCTGATTGCTATTTGTCACAGTAAAAGTTTTTTTAATGTAATGAAGTACAGAAATGAGAGTCTACTGTTTAAAATACTTAAGCAGAGAGCTTTACCTCGCAAAGATTGGATGTTTGCGTCTTTGGACTTGGTTTAGAACTTTTAAAGAAAAGATTCTATCATTATTGGTACCCTTCCAGGGAAGGCTTTGGGGACAAAAAAAAAAAAATTCTAGAACCCAAATGTAAATCGTAGCCTATAAAACTCATACAGTTACAGATATCTGTGCTAATTGGACACGAAAATATCATTGTAGAATCAATAAAGTACAGCTTGTCTAAAAATTCTTTCCAGGTTACCTCTTTTGTGTCCAGTTGTACCAACCTGCACTAAATTTAGTTTAACGGAGAAAAAAATGCTTGCAGAGAAAAATATCTGTACTTTGGTAATCATTTGTTTTGGGTTGGATCATATAAAAGTATAGCACAGTCTGTAAATGGTGCGATGCTTTGCTTAATCTGTTGGATTTCAGTGATCTTTTATTATATTTTGTGGTTTTTTTTTTGTTTTGGCTGTGTTGGGTCTTCATTGCTGCGCATGGGCTTTCTCTAGTTGCGGTGAGCGGGGGCTACTCTTCGTTGCGGTGCGCGGGCTTCTCATTGCAGTGGCTTCTCTTGTTGTGGAGCACAGGCTCTAGGCGCGTGAGCTTCAGTAGTTGCGGCACATGGGCTCAGTAGTTGTGGCTCACGGGCTCTAGAGCGCAGGTTCAGTAGTTGTGGCTCACGGGCTTAGTTGCTCCTCGGCACGTGGGATCTTCCCCAACCAGGTATCGAACTTGTGTCCCCTGCATTGGCAGGCGGATTCTTAACCACCGCACCACCAGGGAAGCCCTTGTTTTATTTTTTTAATTTACTTTATTGGAGTATAGTTGATTTACAATGTTGTGTTAATTTCTGCTGTACAGCAAAGTCACTTATACATATATATATATATACATTCTTTTTCATATTCTTCTCCAGTAGCACAGGATATTGAATATAGTTCCCTGTGCTATACAGTAGGACCTTGTTGTTTATCTCATATATATATAAAATTTTAAATTTTCCAGAGACACAGTTTTCCTTGCTTGTGTTGGCCCCCATTAGACTTTGTATACCTCAGTTATATTTCTTTAGGCTCTGACACGGCTGGCAACGTATACACTAATTATAAAGGATTTCGGGACGTTAGATACTTCACAAGTTTCTGAGCTTTTCAAGTGCCACTCAAGTTTAATTCAGAAATTGTTCATACCTCTTTGCTTTGAAGGACATCTGGAATCATCATTTTCCATAAACTTGCCCACTTTCTAAGAATATTATCAGACACTAAATAGCTGCTACAGTCATTTCTTCCGAGGATTTCTATTATGAATTTGAAAAATGTTTAATCCATAACCCAGACTGCCAAGTATCCAAACTGCCAGATATATTCCACCCATCATTTTGAATATTTTCAGCCATGAAATTGGGCACAAAAAGTGTCACAGTTTTTAAAATTGGAATGTCAGTCTGTATGATTCTAGAATAGCTACCTGAATAATTTATCCTTTAGTTAATTTCAGTTCAGTCTTGAAGTATTATGGAGAATCTGCCCAAGAACATTTACCCTTTTAAGCTACCTCCTCTTTCCCAAATCTAGATTTTTATTGCTTAAGGCCTAGTCACTCCTCATTTTAACTAACACTTGTGTTTGAATAGGGCTGATAAACACATGGATTTTTGTTTTAATGGTTAAGGTGTAAAATAAGTCTGTATAAAGACTTTATTCTAGGGAGTTAAGAGGTATTAAGTACCAGTTATAAAAAAATAAGTCACAGGGATATAATATATAGCACAGGGAATACAGTCAATATTTTATAATAATGTTGTATGGTATATAGTCTATAAAAATATTGAATCTCTATGTTGTACACCTGAAACTACTATAGTATATTAAGTCAACTGTACTTGAATAAATAAAGAGTTTATTCTGTCCCCATGTAACACTTCCATTTAGTCATTCACAAAGTTCCCCAATGACAGAGACTTTTCTTTCAATTCGGACAATAATATAAATGAGAGAGAATTTTAAAAAATACACATATGTACATTTATGTGTGTATGTATATGTATTATAGAATAATTTTTTAGGATGCTGAATAAATTAGGTGGTCTTTTTTTGTTCTAATCATGTATGGTTTCAGTTTTTTTATCACTTGTACTTTCTGAAGTCACTACAAACCCCAAATGCATAAAAAGCACATTTAGAAATTATACATTTAATTCTCATCTTGCATTAAAATAAAATGAATAAACCAGTGCAGTTTGGTAGAGGTAATTACTTTTTCATTGCCAAGGGCAAAAAAAAAATATGACACTGTGAATTGGGAGACTGGGATTGACATATATACACTACTATGTATAAAATAGATAGCTAAGGGCTTCCCTGGTGGCGCAGTGGTTGAGAGTCCGCCTGCCGATGCAGGAGACACGGGTTCGTGCCCCGGTCCGGGGAGATCCCACATGCCGCGGAGTGGCTGGTCCCGTGAGCCATGGCCGCTGAGCCTGCACATCCGGAGCCTGTGCTCCGCAACGGGAGTGGCCACAACAGTGAGAGGCCCGCGTACCACAAAAAAAAAAAAAAAAAAAAGATAGCTAATAAGAACCTGCTGTATAAAAATAAATAAATAAAATAAAATTCAAATTAAAAAAATATGACTCCAACTAGTATTAAGTATACTTGTTATCTTTTTATGAATGCTGGTATTATTGCATTGTAAGTTTCTTCAGCATAATATCCTTTATGACTAAAATGTGTGCCATTTTTTTTAGACCAAGATGGCCGCTCCCTCTATCTCCTTTCCTTCCTCCAAATAAAAATGACCTCTCAGATTTGTTCAGGCTTTTCCATTTATTTAGTTCTGTTACCCATGATTTCAGCTTTTGCTGACTGTGATTAAGAGCAAGTGTTTGGAACTCTGCTCAATACTCTGTAATAACCTACACGGGAAAAGAATTTGAAAAAGAATAGATACATGTGTATGTAGAACTGAATCCCTTTGCTGTACACCTGAAACTAACACAACATTGTTAATCAACACTACTCCAGTATAAAATAAAAATTAAAAAAATAAATAAAAAGTATCAAAATGAAGAAAAAAAAAAAAAGCAAGTGTTTGGATACAGTGAGACCTGACTTGGAATGCTACACCGTCCCCTTAACAACTCTCTGATTTGGCAAGTGTTATCTTCTCTGAGCCTCAATTTCATTATCTGTAAAATTAGGAAAGTTGATATCTATGTTTCTAGATATTTGTGAGAATGTTTTAAAAATCCCAGGGCATATAGACTGCTTAGCATAATACCTACAGTTATTAAGGGAATGCACATACCCACCTACATTTTCCGCAGTGGCTAATAATAAAAGAACTTAGCTCTGAGATCCCAAACTATGATATCTAGGAGAGGCAGCAAGGGAAAGTTGTGAGTTGTTTCTTGTTTGCATATTAGAAGAAAGAAAGATTAAAGTAAATAACAAGTGGGACGTGGGACTCCTAACTGGATATCTGTGGATCCAGTATCAGAGGGCTGGGAGGGCAGAAGCCAAGTATAAACCCTCCGAAACTATATGCACATTATTAGAGTCTATGTGTATAGAGTCTTATAGCATCAGGAGATTCTCCAAGTGGCCCTCAACTCCCAAATGGTCAAGAACAAGAGCTCTTGAATGGGATTAAGCCCTAGAGAACAAAAAATATGATGGAGGTTAAATATTCTAAGACGTCTAATAATTTTCAAACTCTTTATTTCTCTTTACCTTTATATTGTTAATCACTTTAGGGGGAAAAAAGGAAACTGACATGCATCTGTGTATTCCCATGTATTATAAAACAAACAGTGGTCTAAAGCTACAGATTTCTGCACCATTTTTCAGGTCTCATTTGTATTCAAATGGATGTATAATGTTAGAAAGGCTTGGGGGCTAGTATATGTAAGGATTCTTTAAAGGGTGAACATGGGAATGTGTGGTTTATCACCTGGAAATGCCAGAATGTTTGCCCACATAAAACAGTCAATTTGTGGAAATAAAATTTTTCTGAAATACCAAAGAGATTTGCCAAGTTATTCTTATTGCTAAAATTGAAAACTCTTGAAAGAGAGCTTTCCATGTCAAAGTAATTAATTAAAAGTTATTCATATTAAAAATACAAGAAATTTTAAAGGAAATGTGCGTAGGAACACTCCAGAATCTCACTGCTTTGGGCCAGATATTCTTCTTCTAGCAAATCCCATCCCATGCCTTTTCCACAAGCATACCTGCTTTCATAGTTGTAACTACAGGCACAGACTGTTGAGGGTTCTGCACTTTTCCTTCAGCTGTATTTTGAAATCACTTTTTAATCACAGAATGATACAGCATGGTGTGGATTTACCATAGCTCTTCCAAAGAGAGTGGACATTTATTGTTAGACTTTTAGTTAATTCCATATTTTTGTTTTTATAGATAAATAAATCTGTCATAACAGTTTTGAGCATATGGTTTTTAACAAATAACTTCTTTGAGATAAGTTCTCGGATGTGGAATTATGTGCGCAAGTGAGTGGGATTGAATGTTCTTATGTCTCTGGCTGTGCCTTTGCATCATTCTTTTCAAAATGATTATATCAGTCGACAGTAAGAACATAGTATTATTATGCTAATTTTGTCACAATACATCCCACATTAGGTGTTAATAATTGCCTTCAAATGTAAATAACTACACAGCATCACTTTAATTTCTGTTTAGTAGATTAACTAGCAGAGGTGTATATTTATCAGAAATTTGTATATTCTTTGTATCTCTGTGTAAATTATTTTATTAGATTTCCTGTATTTAGATTACAGTATTAAGTTTATTTGTTAGATAGTAAGAGTACCTCTTTAAAGAATAAACTATTAGACAGTTTTCCCCTATCCAGTCTCACCTATCAAAATACTTCCTCTCATAAACACTAATCTGATATTTGTATTGTGACACCCTGCTCATATCACTAGAGGGTACATTAGTGTAAGACAATAGAGTATTAGTTTGATTAGAAATTGACACTAGACCAGTCAAAGAATTAAGCCTTCATTTTGGAAAGCAGGACACAAAGCTTTTGACTTTATTCAGATATCTACCTTATTTTCTGCAGAGAGCTAATAACAGTTTTACAAATAAGAAAAAGACCACATCTGACTCAAGCTGTAGTTCATATGAAAAGTGTGTCCTTGTCTCACCTTGAGGGTCATAGATTTTGCATTAAGGGCAGCAGGAGCCAATAGATGGTCAAGTTGTTGTTGATCCTGTTGACCTAAGGAAAAATGCACAACAGCAGAGTTGTGAGTTGAAGTTTTATTCAGGGACCATACTGAGGACTATAGCCTGGGAAAGAGCCTCAAAAGACAGCTTCAAAGAGGTGCGGAGGAAGCCAGTTTCCATATGAGTCCTGGCTCAGGGATACATACAGTTAAGCATACATCTTGGTAAAAGATTACTGCTAGTCACAAAAAAATAGGTATTTCCAGTTAATGACTTTAGTGCTTCACCCGTGTACGGGAAGATGCAAGAATCTGTGTTCATTAAAATTATCCCTGAAAGATACATCTAACTACCCAAGGGGCCTGTTTGTCCAAAGCGCACGTTGCCTTACCCTGTTTTTCATCCTGAATACTTCTCAGGGTGCGTGGTCAGTCGGCGGCTGCAGTGGATAATGACTTAGTCCTCCTAGAACTTGGGTAGTGGGCAACGCTCTTTGCTTTCTTTGTTTACACATCAGGGCTGTGGCAGCTCAGAAGGGACCCTGCACCCTGGTAGCTTCCTGTGGGGCTTCCCCTTCCAGTGGTCATTCAGGGCCTGTCTCTCCCCCTCCCCTAGGGTTAAAGAACTGGAATTTTCTCTACTCTTTCTTGGTAAGGGACGTGTCATTTTGACCTTGATGTAATCTGATGTCCTTTGTGAACCTTACAAAGGGTACTTACATGCCTTTATCTTTTTTTAATTTATTTTTTATTGATGTATAGCTGATTTACAATGTTGTGTTAATTTCTGCCTTACAGCAAAGTGACTCAGTTATACATATATATACCTTCTTTTTTTAATGTTCTTTTCCATTATGCTTTATCATAAGATATTGAATATAGTTCCCTGTGCTATACAGTAGGATCTTGCTGTTTATCCATTCTATACATAAAAGCTTACGTCAACTAACCACAAACTCCCACTCCATTCCTCTACTCACCCCCTCTGCCGCTTGGCAACCACAAGTCTGTTCTCTATGTCTGTGAGTCTGTTTCTGTTTTATAGATAAGTTCGTTTGTGTCATATTTTAGATTCCATATATGTGATATCATATGGCATTTGTCTTTCTCTTTCTGACTTACTTCACTTAGTATGATAATCTCTGGGTTCATCCATGTGCTGCAAATGGCATTATTTCATTCTTTTCCATGGCTGAGTAATACTCCATTGTATGTATGTACCACATCTTCTTTGGCCATTCATGTATTGATGGACATTTAGGTTGTTTCCATGTCTTGGCTATTGTGAATAGTGCTGCTATGAACGTAGGGGTGCATGTATGTTTTTGAATTAGGGTTTAGAGTATGCCCAGGAGTGGGATTGCTGGATCATATTGGCAGCTCTATTTTTAGTTTTCTGAGGAACCTCCATACTGTTTTCCATAGTGGCTGCACCAACTTACATTCCCACCAACAGTGTAGGAGGGTTCCCTTTTCTCCGCACCCTCTCCAGCATTTGTTATTTAGTTACATGCCTTTAGGTCTTGGTCCAATTATATAGCAGTTTTGTTACCTGTTAGTGGCATTTTAGGCATCAGAAAAGAGAAAAATCTGACCCCTGCAGTCATATCTAAGATCGTTGTCATGCAACTAGCATGTAAAATAGACCTGCCACAGTCCAGAAGGTTCCCCACCCTCTGATACCAGTGCCCCCTTTACAAAGTCGATGTTGTACCATCCTGGGTCTCCTAGTCTTCTTAATTACTCTAGGCTTGCTTTGTCACCTGTAAAATGAAAGTAATCCTTCTTATCTCTCCATCACTCTTTAAGGGAGCCTCTGAAGGCCCATGGGGGGCGATGCTAAATTCTTAAAGCATCTCAGAACAGCTGTTTATAGTTTTGTCTTTCCTTTGACCTAGTCACTGTTTGAAGAATGTACTTTCAATATCAGTATGTATTCAGTCAAGTATTTTAACCTCAGGTCTTTTTCTTTTTCTTTGCATTTTTCTTTCCGGGCCTCTCCTGTCTTGGTACCAACACAGGTGTTTCTGCAGCTTGAAACCTGATGAGCCCGAGATCCTTCCTGTTGGGTCCACCAAGTTTATGACCGTTTTCATAACTTAGTTTAATAAGGTTTAATGCTCACTAAAAACACGTACATGCTTGGAACTTTCCACGGCCAAGTTCCACATGAGCGGGTTCTGAGCATCCTTCATAGCTCTGCTTCCAAGGCTTTTACAGCAGGCTGTGAATAATTAATGCTAATTTGATGTTTGGGTATTTTTTTTAAAGTTTCCATATGCACTCATATGTAGCAGTATGAAAAAGAAGTGACTTCATGATATTGAACAAAAATATCAATCACCTACACATGATATGGGTTGAGTACTACCCGGGTGAGATTAAATGTGGTCTCTATTGTTGGGGCAATTATTATTTATTCAGATAACATAAGATAAAAGTATGTATGCCTCTGTGCAAATATTGAGGAATAAAGAAACATAAACCTCTAGATTATGGTCAGCACACATGTTTAGAGAATTCTCAGGGTAAAGGATTGGTTGAAAATTCAGAAGTTATGGAATTCAGTTCAGTTTAACAACCATGAAAGAATAGGTTTGTCAACTGTCTCTTTAATATGATTTAGTTAAACTATGTAGAGCTAGAATACGGAGGTCCAAGATGATTACGTGGCTGAATTAGAGCTCAGTAGAAGTTTCTGTTTTAAACAGATCTCCCACCTGCTCCCTCTGCTCTGTATTTCATAGGAAGGGTAGGAATTCACAGGCCATCGTAGAAACTGTGAGAGGATTCCGAGTTCCCCTGAGAGCCATCACTTCACTGCTTCTACATAACTTTTTTTTTTTTGGCGGTACACGGGCCTCTCACTGCTGTGGCCTCTCCCATTGCGGAGCACAGGCTCCGGACGCGCAGGCTCAGCGGCCATGGCTCACGGGCCCAGCCACACCGCGGCATGTGGGATCTTCCCGGACCGGGGCACGAACCCGTGTCCCCTGCATTGGCAGGCGGACTCTCAACCACTGCGCCACCAGGGAAGCCCTCTACATAACTTTTGAGAGCTGTGATACCGTAGCTGGAACAGTTCATTGGTGGAAACGCCGAAGGTTGTTTCTTTAAAGAAGCCCAAAAAGGACAGCTGTCATGGAGCTCCATGTTAATAAGAGATAATAAGAGATCATTTGTGTGAATGATAAAGGTTCCCCACTCCTGATGCAGTATCTGCTCTTGCGTTGAGAAAATGTGTATTTGTTTAATTTCTATAGCCAAGTGAGAGTACTTGCCTTTTCTGGGACTGTTTTTCATTCTAGCAGCATCCACTTAGCACTCATAATGCCATTAAAGTCGAAGACATTATGCTATGGAAGATCGACCAGTCACAAAAGGGCAGATGCTATGTGATTTCATTTATACAAGGTACCTGGAATAGTCAGACTGATGGAGACAGAGAGTATAACAGTAGCTGCCAGGGGCTGTGGGGAGTGGGAAATGGGGAGTGAGTGTTTAAGGAGGACAGAGTTTCCGATGATGCAGAAGTTCTGCAGATGGCTGGTGGTGATGGTTGCCTAACTGTGTGAATGGACTTAACGCCCCTGAACTGTACACCGAGAACTAGCTCAAATGGCACACTGTAGGTTGTGTCTATTTTACTACAATTTTTAAAAATCAATTTTAAAAAGTCTTTAGTGCGTATGTATGTTGCATGAGGCCGGGTGCTTTCTATGTATTATCTTAGTTAATCCTCATAGCAACCTAGTGAAGGACACACGTTATTATCTGTAATTTATAGATGAAGAATCTGGTCTGAGCACGGCCAGGAACGTCACAAGTCTAGGTCCACTCAGGGGACGGTGGTGGAAGCTGGGATGGCAGCCCAGTGGTCAGCCTGCCATGTACACACTCATACCTGTCTGTGCACGGCTTCCTTTTTTTTTTTCCCCCTGTGATAATTGGGCTCTAAGTGTTCAGATTGACACCACTACTGCTGCCTTTCTTTAGGAAGAGGAACCAGGGTTCTCGGGGCTCCTCCTTGACATTTGAGCCCTGAGTGTCCTGTGTCCAGGTGATGCCATTCCCCCAAGGCTCCAGAAGTCAGCCAGGCCCGCTCGGCCTCTCCAGCAACAAAACCCAAAGCCAGCTGCATCCTGGCTTCTTAGGCAGAATCCATGAAAATCACCCAATTGGCTTGCTCCTGAGATAGTTCTCAAAATTAACTTGTGCTGTGAAAATCACTTAACCCTCTCTAAACAAGCCACTTATAATAAAATGGTGTTTCTTATCTTCTAGAAAGGTCCATTAGAAATTTTTTCTTAATTTTTTTAAAGAAGAGCTTTTTCCTCCCTTATCATATGTCCCAGCTACTTTTCAGGAAAAAAAAAAACAAAAACAAAAACCAGAGCATAGACTCATTTCCAGAAGGGAATATATGTAAAAGCCAAGTAAGGATATTTTCATAAAGAATGCATATGTACCATTTCTTTCCCTTTTCCATTTTTCATTGCTGAAATCTGTGTTTCTAACCAGATTTCACCTGAGGGGTTTTTTGGTTCATTTTTGTTTTGATTTTGTCTCGATTCGTTTGTTTTGCAGTTGCTGGCTTTGGACCAGGTATGTTCTATATCCCATTGTCCTGTTGGATTACAGATTAGAAGGCCATTCAGTGATACAGTTAGTTTTATAAAACAAGGAATAAGGTGCTATGGGGAATTGGACTGAATCAGAGATCCTGCTGATTCTGCTACCTACTGACCGTTGCCTCTTTACATTTCTCTACTTTTTTTTGTTGTTGTTGTTTTTGGCCACGCTGCACGGCGTGCGGGATCTTAGTTCCCCGACCAGGGATCGAACCTTGGCCCCCTGCAGTGGAAGCACAGATTCTTAACCACTGGACCACCAGGGAAGTCCCATCTACTTATATTTTTTAATTGGGCAAGGTGATGAACTTGAATACAAAAGCATAGGCCAAGATAATGAATTAAATCAAGTTCTTAATTACAGAATTAGGAAACTTTTTAACATCAAAGATTCCATGCTCATGTTCCTTTCAGAGTCGTTCAGTCGCTTGTAAAATGTGATTTCTACTCCAAGCTTTTTCCTGATGAGTTCAATTCAGCCAGTCAGAATGCTGACAGTTTTCACAGACCTGAGAAAAATACTTATGACATTTAAAATACAAAAATAGACACACAGAATTTCAAATCCTCCACTTTCCTGATGCTTTCTCAAGGCCAGTTCAGTTTCTCCTAATAAGGCGTTTGACCTGCTTGCCGGGCTCTGACAGATGATATTTTTACAGGTCTGTTCTTGCAGTGTATTCAGTGCAAGTCCTGAGCTGGACAGGCTACATGGGCCTTATTCACCGTTGGAGAATTCAGCCTAAAAGGACCATTTCAGCACCCAAGTCAATCTCATTATACTTCATTCTTACGCTTACGAAAGATAATGCCTCTTTATTTGGTATACATGTGTTCTTTCCAATGGCATGAACTGAGGTGACTTTTATGCATCGTGTCCCATTACAGAGCTCCTCTGTGAAGCAGGGAAAACATGGCATCTGGGGCTGTTAATTCTTAACAACACCGGGAGGATGTAATTGGTTTATCACAAGGGACAATGAAGATAGCACATGTCATCGCTGTATGAATGCTCTTAGGTTATGGAATTTGGTCAGTGACTAACGTTATCATGGATGTGTACTGAAATAGCCAACAGTCAGATTGATAAATTGTGAAAGAGAAGAGAAGCCAGTAACAGTCAGCAAATGATAAGCAAGTACACGGCTTAAAAGCATTCCTGGAGTTTCATTTATCAGAACTCTTATTTACTTTGTTTTGCTCCCTGTTTGCTGCTTTGGAAGAGTTTCTCTTAATTATAGTCGTCATTTTTTTAAAGTATGTACTAATTGTTATATGAAGGACAATGGAAAACATGGGCTTAGTCGCAGACCTGTGTTTCAAGTCATACAGAAAGGAGCCATTTCTTCATAGCGTTTCATAGCTGTTTTTAAGGGAGAGAGTTTACATGTAAGATTTAGCACCATTTGAAATGATCAGCGAGTATATTGGATTTTCTCATCTTCTGAGCAAAAGAAGGAACATGTCCATTTGTATCAATAAAATCTGTCAATGGAATATGGGGGCATTTTTTTAAAAGATATCTTTATTGGAGTATAATTGTTTCACAGTGTTGTGTTAGTTGCTGCTGTATAACCAAGTGAATCAGCCATATGCATATGTATATCCCCATATCCCCTCCCTCTTGTGTCTCCCTCCCACCCTCCCTATCCCATCCCTCTAGGTGGTCACAAAGCACCAAGCTGATCTCCCTGTGCTATGCGGCTGCTTCCCACTAGCTATCTATCTTATATTTGGTAGTGTATATATGTCCATGCCACTCTCTCACTTCGTCCCAGCTTACCCTTCCCCCTCCCCGTGTCCTCAAGTCCATTCTCTACGTCTGCGTCTTTATTCCTACCCTGGCATATTTTGAATATATCAAACATATGAATGTCATCTCTAGTAAAGTTGTAAATTACAATAATATTTTAATAAGGTTATTTTTCTTATTCATGAAATGTTATAAGATGTTCCGTAGGACAAAAAACGTGATCTGTTCAGTTAAAAAAAAAAAATGAAAGAAAAATCTTCTGTTTTTTAAAAGAAATATGATTCCTAAACAATAATATGGCTTAAACTTTAATTCTAGATGATCTTATGTTTTAAAATTAGCATTGGACTTAAAAAATTTTATGATTGTGTAGGAAATCTCTATTTTTATGTTCTTAGAAAAATCTTTGTTAAGGGCATGACTCTTCTCAACTGTTTGTCGCTTAATAATTTTACGATACGAACTGTGTAAGCATTCCTTTTCTTGACAGTTGACTGATCTGTGTTCATTCAGTATAAGGTCCACATTAAAGTAAAATGAACCACAAAGACATCTAGAACTAACTGAAGGGCAAAAGAAAGCAAATGCTTGGTGAGAGAGAATGTAATACTCCAGGGATGATGAACTGTTGACATTTCTTATTCACAGGAATCTAGATTGATAGTATGAGTTTAGATTTCCCACCTAGTTCTTAAGAAAAATTCCCTTATACTGCTCTGTGGAAGGTGAGGGCTTTGCATTAATCATATTTATCCTAGAATGTCTGCTTAGCCTGTTAACTCTGACAACAGCCATTATCTTTTTCTTTGCCCAAAGGCATGATTATGAAATATTACAAGCATAGGTGTATTCCTAGGATAAACAATACATCTTTCTAGGCACTGGTCGAACTCTTAAGTATTCTGGTTAATATTTTGGCTCTTGATATTTTATTAATACCAGCAAGCAGCTGGTAAGCTAGTGAGTACTTGATTAGGATTACAGTGGAATTTATGTTTCTTTAAAAAACAGAAAATGGAATAGGCCTCAATTAGATGAGTGATGCTGGACGCGTTCCCCAGTATCTCTGACAGTCAGTTGCCTTATCTTTGCAATTGAAGGAATAATGATATGAGCCCTCTTGACCTCAAGGATCAAATCTAATATATGTGAAAATCTTGAAAATAGTAAAGCACAAACTTCCTGCCTGGAGATCTGACCTCTCTTGGGAACAGTTCCCTCAATAAAGTCCCATGAGAACTTCCATTGTGCCTGGTCCCAGCCCCCAATTCACCCTCCATCCTGTCTATCCCTCTACCAGTTCGCTCAGTCTTTGAAAAGTCCCAAAAGCTATTGAAACGGTCCTAAGGAGAGAAACATGGCGGCCACGACAAGACAGTTGTAATGGGGCCTAAAGGTGGACTGAATAGTATAACAGGGTGGTCAACTGTGTTGGGTGCAACCAAGGCCACAGAGGATTAAGGCTGAAAAGAAAGCCAGAGTCATTCTGTTTATTTATATTTCGCTGACGCTGTTAATGTTTATTCATTTGTTTTGCAATTAGGGCCCCAGGGAGGAGGGAACCATCTTTAGAACTGTCTCAAGACACAGTGGGGCCAAAGGCCCAAGAGCAGAGGAATGGGGTACTTAACAAGAAGTTAGGTAGAGCAAAGAGTAGGAACTAGCTTCTTTGAATGTGAACATAGGTCAGTTATGTACATATTCTACACATGGATTGGGAGAGTCCAGAGAATGAAAATATAACACAACTGTTAGAACCACATGTGCTTTCTTTTTGCAGAAGTCACTTCTGAAGGGAAGATAATTACAGTGTTTCACGGTGCTTAACATAATACTTCTAACACCTCATGGTATTTGAGCTTTCCTGATTTTTGGATTCTGGATAAGGAGCTTACCTTTTGTAAATCTTACTTCTAGCTATTTATTTCTAGGTATGAATCTACCTAGAAAAGTCATTAGGCTAAAAAAAAAGAAAAGTTTTTAAAAACTGGGGTTTTCACATGTCACTCACCATTTGGCGTTAATTTTACATATGACTTGTTCTTGGGATGACAAGTGATTTCACACGAATGACTAGAACACTGGAATAGATGTAGCCTTGATTTTATCTCTTTTTATACTACAGCAGAGCCTCCGCTCAAGCCAAGAGCTCTAGTTATAATCAAAGAAGTATCTGGTGCAAACCCAGCTACTGAGGCTCCCAGAGTCTGATCTGATTTTTTCTTTCTCTTCTGTGGTGTCTGAATTAACTAACTCACAGGTAAATTATGAAAACGCAAAACAAAACAACCACCTTTCTGGAAGGTTTTCACAAGGATACTTCTGGTGCACCAGGCCTGCAAGCGCCCCCTCTAAATCCCAGAAGACTGGATTCTGCTGTTCATGCCTGTGGTCTTGCTTGCATATCACCCTGACTTTATGGGTTGGAGCTCCAGGAACCCACGGGCGCCATCACGGTCTGGACCTCTACCCAGCTTGTTTCTGCCACACTGCTGCCCGATTCATCCAGATATCCCTAGCCAATCCAAAATCACCCCTTTGGGTCCTGCTCATTCTGGGTACCACCAGGAAGCTGTCATCTGCAGCGTCATGCCCCCTCTGACTCGCTGTATTTTATCATCATTGATTTTTTTCCAGTTCCTCCGAAAAGCCAAATTCTAACCAGCCTCCCGGCCTTTGCACATGCTATTCTTTTTCCTGGGATGTTTTTCCTGTACCGTCCTCGGGTTCTTAAGGTCTCAGTTAAACTTCAGTCCTCAGAAAGCTCTTCCCCACCTACCCTCTATAAAGTGGTTCCTCCCTTAGTCTCTATCACAGACCCCAATTTATTTGCTTCTTGCAAATGTAACTCTTTGGCTTCTGTATGGTCTAGACTAGTGGCTCATACTTCTAGCAGACTCCGTTTCCTTTACAAGTACTTCAGCATGCGTCCTTCCTGATCCTCAAATGAAATTCCTAGCTAATGCAAACAACAGATACAAAACTTGTAAACCTCAGAAAGTAATTATTTTTTTTCTTCTGAGTAGCATTTTTTTCAATTTGTGATTGTGCAGGCATGTCCACTCTGGAAGACGGGATGAGGTAGTCACCTGCCTGCCCCTATCGGTAGGCAGCGTGGATGGGGCACTTGTAAATGCACATGAACAGAGGTGTGTGACACAGGTATGCGGCTATGGGAGACCATGATTAACAATTCTTGGTAAAGTTCCAATCAAAAGCCAATCTTCCATCGATTTACACAGTACTTTCATCTGTAGAAAATTCAGTATATTTAACAACTATACAGAACTTTGTGCCTATATGCAAAACAGAGTTAGATTCTAGGTTCAGGTCATTTTATAAACAGATTTTTCACCTACCTGAACTCCAGCAGGACTGTCAAAGGGCATGAGGGATGTATACCCATTTTATTATTACACAGGACTCTTGTGCCCAATGCAGGACATTTATATTCTTGGCCACTGTCCACAAACAGCCTGTAATGTCCCTCAATTGTTGAGACAACCAAAAATGCTGCAACAGATTTCTGGAACATTCTTTTTGGAATGACCCATCTAGACTATAATCTCCACTGAGTGCAGGCACCACGTTTGCCTTGAACTGTAGAAGCCTTGACATCCAGCAAATGTGGTATATGATAGTAGTGCAGGACAAATATTTCAGGCAGGAATGAGTGAAAGAGTGGATGGATGGATAAGTGAAAGGGAAAACGTGGAAACAGGGAAATGCATTCATCCATTCAACTGATAAATGTTTACTGAGCAACTCATATATGGGCCAGGTGCTGTTCTAGGACCTAGGAACACAGCAGTTAATGGGACAAATTCCCTGCTCTAATGAACTTGCTCTGTGTCCATATATGGAGCTCCTTTATGACTGCAGTACACCTAGATATCCTACATGACTGTAATGTTGGTGCATCCAGTTTTCTTTCATTCAGAGTGCTGACCATATATAGTTAAGTCAGTTGAGGGAAGAAAGCTGTGTAGGGGATAAAAAGCAGTGGAAGGAAGTCAGGTTGGTGACAGAATTGTGAATGGTGCTTGAGAAACAATCTAATAAAACGAGAGCCTGAAAATAACTTAGTTATCAAGGACCAAAACATTTAAATCCAGAGAATGTTGTTATTGCTCTCATATATGTACAATAATAGAAGTGCTTTCAGTGGCTCTTTTCCCCTGCACAATACCTTTTACATAGTGTGTGTTAGACGCAGTGGATATGCCTCCTTGAAACTAGGTTAAGTTGTAAACCTGAGTGTTAAGAGGCATCCATTTGAGCATTTTATTTTCACATTTATATAGTATTTGCTTTGCCTCACCACTGTCCTCTGTTGAAGCAGCCACTCAGCAAGGTGGCAATCCATCTGGGAGCCAAAAGGGACTGAGGGAAGCTGGCAATAGCTGAATGCGACTGTTAGAAGTTGAATGTTCTTGCTTGCAATTCTGGAAACTTCAGTGGGAGATGTTAGGTCAGCTTTAATATACTGTATGCCCTAAAGGAACTGAAAAAACAAAATGACACAACTGAAAAGGAACATTTTGGGGGTCTTAATAACCCATTAAAACTCTGGCTGCCATTCCCTTTTTCTCACTTGCGGATTATTTGGAGACCTATTTTGCTGGAACAACCTACAGCTAAAATTGCCAGAGCCCTTTAAGAAGCTTACCTGCCCCGCTGAAGAGTAGATGTCAGTTTCAGATGATGTTTGGAATTGACAAGTCATGTTCCTCTTAAACTGGCATGTTTCTGGGCTACAACTCTTGAATTTTAAATATTATTCCCTGAATTCTTCTGATGCTGAGATTGACTTTTATGCTTTCTGCCATTGTGAGTGGCACTAAAGAGCCCAGGGTTGTAAATTTGAGTCTCCAGCACAAATGGCAAGCTAAACTCTTCTGTATTCAAAGTGAGCCATCAGTACTGGAACAGGATCTTATGCTGGGGGTAACGGCATCGCAGGAGCATGAAGTTGTGCGGTGTATTGCAGGATGGGCACTCAGGAAAGATTTATTACTTTAATAAATGGATGATGAGTCAACATTGGAAGGATAAGAGAATGAAAACTGAAATATCTTTGGTGTCAGTTCTCCAAACAACCTCAGAAACAGGTGGTATTTTTTTCTCCGTTGTATCAAGGAGGAAACTGAGGCTTAAAGAGTTTGGTTTTTTAAACGAACATTTACTGGGTGCTTATAATTACTCGTTTACCCCTTATGAGAGTCATGGGAAATGGGTCTGTATCGCCGTTTCACAGGTAAGCAAACCGAGGTGCAGAACTTTAAGTGCCGGCTTTGATACAGAGCTAAGATATGAAGGGGTAGGGTGTGACTCAAGGAAGCAGACTTCAGAGCTTGTCCCCCTTAAACTACTAGGCGACGCTGCATCTCAGGTGTTAGGTCAGGGACCTGCTGGATACACAGCTAGGTAACGAATGGAGCAAAGTTGTCTGATTGCAAAATCCGCGTCGTTTCCGCCATCCTCTGCTGCAAACCCAGTGACTTCTCTACTGATTGTAGTAAAGAGACGTGAATGTCTTCTGATCATCAAAGCCAAGGGTTGTTGTCCACAGCCCACACGCCTCTTAACCTTTCTTTTCAGCCCTGAGCTCATCTTCTTTCACCAGGTTCTGTTTTTTCTTGCCTCCTTCTCTGAGAATGACTTCTCCCTCGTGGCTGGCTTGTCCCCCCCATCTACTAACTGTGGGTGTTCCCAGACGTTTCATCTTAAACTCGCTCTTCTTTTATCTGCTGTGGGCACCTGTCTTGTGGAGTTCTCACCTACTCCCTGGATTCAACCATCACCTTCACATAGCCTGCCTTTAATAGAACTTTAAAAAAGATCCAGTCATATAAATGCAGTGGCTTGTTGTACATCTCTCCGTGGTGGCTCCATGTTAGCGTGTTTGAGGTAACATTCTTAATTGTTCTTTCCCAATAAGCTCCACTGAATGCAGGAAGCACACACTCAGGAATCACCCCAAACGGACTCCGTTTCGAATGTCCATATTATTATTACTACATGTTTACCCAAGACTAGGTCAGTGTCATTAACAAAGAATGGTTGGTTTATCTGATGGTGGTTCACCTAATGATTTAAGCCTCTTTTGAAGAAGTGTTGTTTCTGTATCCATCCAGGTATCCTCTTCTTTTTAGCCACCTTTTGGGCTTGGAAGGACTTAAACATGTTTGTTAAAAAAAAAAAAAATTCAACTTAATTTGTGTTTCAGAAAAGTACTGATCCAATTAGCACTGTGGGTATTTTTGTTTTGAATAACTGCTTAAAAGATGTTTATCTGAAGACCTTTTATTCCAAATGTTTTGTTCGTAGCAATAAATACTTGTAAAATTCATAGAACTTTGACTAGTTTTACCTAATTATTCCTTTACACTCTGTGATGACAATTTTCTCCTTGTTTTTTTTTCCCTAAGTGATTATATGAAGACTCTATTCTAGTCATTTTAGAGATTTAACACAGAAGTAGCCTTAAGGGAATTGATTAAAAAAATTTTTTTTAATTGAGATATATTTGACGCATAACCTTACATTAGTTTCAGGTGTACAACATAACGATTACATATGTATATACTGTGAAATGACTACCAAGGTAAGTCTAGTTAACACCCATCACCACACATAGTAACAATTTTTTTTCCTTGCCATGAGAACTTTTAAGATATACTCTCTCAATAAATGGGTGAAGACATGGGTGAAGGGGGGGGTCAAAAGGTACAAACTTCCAGTTATAAAATATCTAAGTCCTGGGGTTGTAATGTACAGTATGGTGACTAGAGTTAAAAATAACTGAATTGTATATTTGAAAATTGCTAAGAGAATAGATCTTAAAATTCTTGAAATAAAAAAAGCAAAAATAAAAACCTGTGAGGTAGTAGATTTTAAAGTCCACAAAAAATAAAAGTCCATATACCTATATACACACCACCACACGGAAAACAGATGGCTAGTGGGAAGCAGCCGCAGAGCACAGGGCGATCGGCTCGGTGCTCTGTGACCACCTAGAGGGGTGGGATAGGGAGGGTGGGAGGGAGACAGAAGAGGGAGGAGATATGGGGATACATGTATATGTATAGCTGATTCACTTTGTTATACAGCAGAAACTAACACACCATTGCAAAGCAATTATCCTCCAATAAAGATGTTTAAAAAAACTAAAAAATAAAGTCCATAAAAATATTGCTATAGCATAGGATTGCCAAATGTTGCTAAAATATGGCTAATGAGAATAGAATCTTCAGTGAACCCTTCATTAAGTGAGTTCATAAACTAGGTGCTGATTGGTTTTGCCAGTGAGGAAAAGGCTGCTGGTCTGAGTTTACTGCCCGTCCCGTTTCTTGTTCACATTCACGCATTGCTCCTTTCCCCCATCTGGTTTCTGACACATCTCAGAGTCTCCTCCCTGGCCTTTCTGCTTTGTAGGCCATTTTTCCTGGAAACAGCAGAATAGATTTCCTAAGTAAAGATTCTAATATCTCAACGCCCTGTTTTAAAATCATGGATGCCTCCTTACTATGTATAGGATAAATTTCAGGCTTAGGGTGGCACTCTGGGCTCTCACCCGGATGGGTGGCTCAGGCTTTTCAGATGTAATATCTGTGGTTCCTATACAGACTTTAACTGATTGACTGATTGATTGAATGAATGAATGCTTGGCTACTACCCAGCAAGTCTATTCACTTAAGAATATCTTGTACCGATTACCCTAGCTTCCCCCCTAGGCCTGGCTCAATTCTCTTCCTTCTTGGGATCTTCTCTGTTCCCCATGGAGGCCCATCCTATGATGCTGAGCTCTGTTTACTGTTTGTCTTGCTAGTCATTTGCCAACATGTTTCCATCTCGGGTTGTCAAAGAGTATGTATTCTCTGAAGGCTACTGAATGCTACTAGTACTGAGCGTGAGTACTAGTAGTACTAGTAAGTACTAGAGCATGCTTTTATAAAAGATATAACTAGACAGGCAGCATGATGTGGTAACTCAAATATTTGAGCTAGAAAGTCTGAACTCATATCCTTGCTTAATGCACTCCAAGAACCTATATGCAACTTCGGCTATGATATCTAAAACCTCTGAATATCAATTCCTTTTTTGTTGAATAATAAGGATAATAATACCAAATGAGTACGTTTGGTTTAAGGACAAGGAAACAGTTTGGAGGAAGTATTATACAATCTCCTTCATAAGCTGCTGTATAGTGTTAATACGGGCAGTAGTTTTGTTAATGCTATTTGAAATGAAGTGGCCTTCAGTGCGGTTTATTCTTCTGGCCTCTCTTCTCTTTCTGCCTCCTCAGCCTGATGTTCTCTCCCCTGCCTGCTCTGCATACTGGTGCCTGTGACCTGCCTCTTCTTCCCAAGTGTGTCTACCTACTTTGCTCTCCTTGCTTTCTCTCGCTCTTTCTTCTTTCCCAATTTTCCTTTCTGTCAAATCTCATTTCCCATGCAGTATTTCTTTCTTCTTCTTCTTCTTTAGCTTTCTTTCTTGCTGTTATATAATAATAGGGTTTAAAACTGACAGGAGATTAAAGAATTCCCATAAAATCCGGAAGTCTTTACAGTTTTTATTGCATATGTGGGTGTGTGGGGGTGTGTTTGGCAATGACCTTTTATTTTTATTTATTATTTTTTTACATTCATTTTTTAATATTTTCCATTATGGTTTATCACAGGATACTGAATATAGTTCCCTGTGCTATACAGTAGGACCTTGCTGCTTAGCCATTCTGTATGTAATAGGTTACATCTGCTAACCCCAAACTCCCACTCCATCTATATTGTTTTTTTATGGTAGCATTTTAGGCAAGTGCTTTTTTATTTGTACGCACAGAATTTTGGAAGGTTAGAGGTAGCAGGAGGGGGATAAACTCAACTCCAATCTACTTGGTTTAGGGTTGAAACCAAATGTCCAGAGAGTTAAGTGACTTGCCCTGGATCTCAAAGTTAATTACCGATTGTGCTGATAGTTAAGACTGTTTTGGAAGTTCGGCCCACGCTTGTTTCTTTTCACTTTCGCTAGCCACTGTATTGTGTTTCCCGTGCTAGAGTTTAGTTAAGGACATTATCTAGGGGTTAGTTTGTTCCCAGCAGGCAATCTAGCTGATTGGCTTTGGAGAAGATATTTAACCTCCCTTGAGATCCTCGTCAGGAAATGAGAGGACCATCTACTCTTCAAGGCATCTTTATAATTCTCAAACTTCTTTCATCACATTTAACAACTTTCTGATGGCCAATTATTTACTAGTACAAGGTGAGTTGGATTCTTACACGTGGTTTGCCTTTGTATTTCTTTCAGTGCCACCCAGGATTGAACTTCTTTTGCGACATTACTGTATTTCAGTCTGTACAACCAACTAAGCTTGTCCAGTATTTGGCTAAATTATTTCTAATTAAAACATGACAGCTTCCTTGGCAGAAATCCTGTCCTTGTACTACAAGGGTGCTTGGCAAAATTTGTGTTACTATTTTTCAAAAGCCTGTAGGAAAATGAAATGTTTTGTTGAAATATTTTCTTTGGATCATAAAGCTGAGACAGAACAGTGCGACATTTGTAATATACCTGAAAGGGGACAAAGGAGCCACTTTCTTCTTTGTTTAAGGACCAGTGTAGTAGTAATCATTCATGGATTTCTTTGTAAGCCTTCCCACACAAAGTATTCACAATTTGAAGCAAATGCAGATGAAGAAAGAAAAGAAATGTATAGAAGTATCTTTGTTGAGATAAAAGAGTGATAAGAATATGTTAGATAATTTGGTTTGTGCGGGATATAAAATCCAGTAAGTTACTAAGTGCTTTAATTTTACCCAAACTAACACTCAACTTTCCTTTAAATTCCTAGAAACTCTTTCTACTTCTTTTAATAGATGAGAAATTAATCTTGCTCAGTACATTCTTTTTTTTTTTTTTTTTTTTTTTGTTGCGGTACAGGGGCCTCTCACTGTTGTGGCCTCTCCTGTTGCGTAGCACAGGCTCTGGACGCGCAGGCTCAGCGGCCATGGCTCATGGGCCCACCCGCTCCACGGCATGTGGGATCTTCCCGGACCCGGGCATGAACCCGTGTCCCCTGCATCGGCAGGCGGACTCTCAACCTCTGCGCCACCAGGGTAGCCCACTCAGTACATTCTTACTGTAATGTTTTATAACTATTATAATGTTGGCTAGCCTTCCATTGAATACTGGGTCATGTGATCAAGCCACTTAACAGAAATATGAATGAATGTCCCCTGGCCCAGCAATATTTTTGGTCTGTTTGCTTTTAGGAATCAGTGGATATATTACATCAAAAACTGAATTGTTTGGTTGTGGAATTTTCACTCAATTTGCCAGACCATCATTTCCTGAAGTGCTTTCAAATAGTCATTTTTTGTCTTTTGGTGTCTGAGAGCCTATTTGAAGAGCATTGCCAAGCGCGGGAAACTAATAGCACTGTATTCCTGCTGTGGAAACAGTATCACTGTGATAACGCACCCGAGCTTCCTATAAAAGGGCTTCTTTGTGGCCACGGTGTGTATGAAACACGTACCATGATGGCAGTGAGCATTCTGAAGTGGTAAGAAACTCTTTTCCAGCTCACTGATGTCTAGCATTTTTCATCAGGTTTTTTAATCATTTCAGAATTTGTTTTTAAACTTTCCTCCCAAGTGCTTGGTGTCACTAACAGTAATATAAAACAAATAGCCTGTTTCTGAGGGACTAGCACAAATGTTGAAACAGTTCAGAACAAAGTTTGAACATAACGAACATACTTTGTAATTTTATTATCTGTTGTACTTGATTTGTACCTGAACTTGGATTTGAAATACTTATCTTATCACATCTTTTAAAAAGGTTTTTTAGAAATCCTTTTTTTTTTTTTTTTTTTGGCGGTACGTGGGCCTCTCACTGTTGTGGCCTCTTCCGTTGCGGAGCACAGGCTCCGGACGCGCAGGCTCAGCGGCCATGGCTCACGGGCCCAGCCGCTCTGCGGCATGTGTGATCTTCCCAGACCAGGGCACAAACCCGTATCCCCTGCATTGGCAGGCGGACTGTCAACCACTGAGCCACCAGGGAAGCCCTAGAAAGGTTTTTTAAAAAGTCCTTATAAGGCAATCTAGATTCTTTTAAAAAAGAAATGGATTCCCTGGTGAAATTGTATCTGTTAAACATAATTGAAAGTAATCAAATTGAGAATCTTTATATGTAGTAAAACTTTCTTTGGATCATTTATTTTTTTAAATTTTTATTTTATGTTGGAGTATAGTTGATTTACAATATTGTGTTAGCTTCGGGTGTACAGCAAAGTGATTGTTATGCATATATCTATATATCTATTCTTTTACAGATTCTTTTCCATTATAGGTTATTATAAGGTATTGAGTAGAGTTCCCTGTGCTATACAGTAGGTACTTGCTGGTTATCAGTTTTATATATTGTAGTGTGTATATGTTAATCCCAAACTCCTAATTTATCCCTCCCACCCACTTTTTCCCTTTGGGAACTCTAAGTTTTTTGTATGTCTGTGAGCCTGTTTCTGTTTTGAAATAAGTTCACTTGTATCATTTTTTTAGATTTCTTTGGATCGTTTATAAAGAGTAAACTGATTCCTTAATATCTTGATGAATTGAGATGATAATTTGATCTAATTTTAGAAAGACATATAAGCTCAGAGTTAAGAATACCACAGTTTAACTGTCAAGAAATAACCCTGTATGAAAAAATGAATTTTGGCTTTCTGGTCATTGTCCACTGAAAACCAAATTCCCTGTTAGGTGTGTGTAGGAGCACAATAGAGAGAGGTGATTTCACTTCTTGTCAGATAGGGAGGAGGGGCGAAATGTCCCAAAAAGCAACTGAACTCTAAACGTAGCAAGTTGAAATCACACAATTTCCTATTTCATGGGATTTCCTCCTTTCAACCCTCAGAATAGGATTCTTACGATAGATAGCATTTCAAAATGAGAGTTGAGGGTTTTTGTTAGAAATTTCAAAATGGTCTTCTCTGATATGGCCATTACTTTTAATAATAAAAAAATTATGTATAACACATTATAAATTATAATACATAATAAATTATTATAAATAAGAAAAATTATTTTTGTTCTTTGCTCTCAGGTCACCATCATAATAAGCTAATTCTTTTTTAAAGTTTGGGGAATGGCTCCATTCGAATATTCCCAGGAATTTAAAGTGGTTGCAAAGTTAAAATTTTTTAGAATGACACGTGTGAAACTCCTACTAAATAAATAATTCAGAACTGCATCCAGTAATGAAGGGTCACTTTCCACTGTTACCGTCTCCATTGCACGTGGCTCAGGCAGAATTTTCAAGCTACCTAAGTGTTGCACGCAAGCATATGCTGTCAAACAGGAAAAGTATCTTGAGGAATGATGGTAACGTTTTAAAGAAAGCATTCCTGAAAAGGAGTTCCAGGTTTTCATTATTTTTTTAACAAAGAGTATAAATGAATGCAGAAGTTATTTCCTAGAATACACCCCAAAGAGTATTTTAGGAACATAAACATTCATGAATTACCCACCATGTGTTTAAAATACACACCTGTTGTATGTGATTATGCACAGAAGCCAGTTTTTTCCTGAATAATTTGCATCATTTTTTACATAATTTAAGAAACCATATGCTCTACAATGAAGAAAAAAAAATTTATGCAATCATGTTAAACAGTTACAGCATGAGTCACTATTTTTTTTAAAATGCTGCTCTAAATGTGACAACAGAGACTTAAAGGATATAATGCTCATTTGAAGTATGCTATTAATTTAAAGTCACTGTAAATTCATTAATTTAGGCTGTTTTGGTTATTGAGACCAAATTTGGAACATTTCTTGTGTTAAGTATTGAAATGTTTTTAAAAATCTGAAAACTAGCTCAGAATATTCTTTGACTACTTAGATTTGAATGTGTTTGTTCTGTAAGATGAGATCTACATAACTTATTTCAAAAATTGACCCTGGTAATTTTTCTAGGTTTTATAATTTGCCAGAACTGGTTAATTTTACTGAAGTCATAAAGAACAGATATATGCATTAAAAAATAAATTATTTTCCATTTATTTTAATTCCAAAGTCCTTCTGCTTTTATCCCTGTGAGTCAAATATGCTGTCTGTGCCACTAATATGTTTTTTTGCAGATGAGTCATGATTATTGAAAATGTTCTGTACTTTGTATTGTATAGGTAGCAGTAGTCTAAACTTTGATATTTTTAATGCATCCATATCAGAATTTTTATTTTTGTGAGAAAGTGATATTGCCATTTTCCTTTAAGACCATTGATATGGTGTTTTTTTTTAATTTTTATTTTATATTGGAGTATAGTTTATTTACAATGTTATGTTAGTTTCAGGTATACAATAAAGTGATTCAATTATATATATACATATATCTATTCTTCTTCAGATTCTTTTCCCATGTAGGTTATTACAGAATACTGAGTAGAGTTCCCTGTGCTTTACAGTAGGTCCTTGTCGATTATCTATTTTATATATAATAGTGTGTATATGTTAATCCCAAACTCCCAAATGTTGTTTTTATTTTTAATAAGAAACATATGTTAATAAGAAATATATTTTAAGATGCTACATTTGAGAGGACCACCTGATTTAGGAAGGTATATTTCCTTGTCGTGTCTTGGTAGAGGTTGGAACTGGGGCCACTAGTGGAAGCTGGAGGAAGGGGGAAGGTGTGTCGCTTTTCAGTTTAGAAAATAATAAGTGAACCCACTAAGAAATGAGCCACCAACTTCCCGTTTCTAGGAAGTATTGTATCCTGCTTTTGTCATGCTCTAGCCAGTGCTGTTCAATAAAACTTTTCCTGATGATGGAAATTCTCTGTACTGATGCTGTCCAATATGGCAGCCACTAGCCACGTGTGGCTGTTGAGCACTTGAAATGTGGCAACTGAAGAACTGAATTTGTGAGTAAATCTAAATGGCTTCTACTAGACTCTTTTCTTCTCCGAGTGTGCTCCGTGGACCAATTTTCAGCATCACCTCAGAGCTTGTTAGAAATGCAGAATCTCAGGCCGCACCCCAGACCTACTGAAACAGAATCCACATTTTAGCAAGATCCCCCGGGCGACTCATAAATGCATTAGCATTTAGCAGAGCTGGTCTAAAAGGCATTCTTACACAGACTGGATGGTTAGATGACATGAGCGTTCCAACTTCTTCAGGTCTATAATTCTTTCATTTCGGAGAAGTTAATTATTGGCATTCAAAGAGAGGTTAAGGGCTTCCCTGGTGGCGCAGTGGTTGGGAGTCCGCCTGCCGATGCAGGGGACACGGGTTTGTGCCCCGGTCCGGGAAGATCCCACATGCCACGGAGCGGCTGGGCCCTTGAGCCATGGCCACTGAGCCTGTGCGTCCAGAGCCCGTGCTCCGCAATGGGAGAGGCCGCAGCAGTGAGAGGCCCGCGTACCGCAAAAAAATAAAAATAAAAAAAGAGAGGTTAAGAGTATAGACTTTGTGGTTAGACAAGAAGATGAAACCCAGCTATGCCACTTGTTGGCTTTAAGTGACTTTGGGTAAATCAACCTGTAGAAGGCTCAGCTCCCCTGCTATAAGAATGGGAGGCTCATGAAATGGTACCTGTCTGGCTGCCAGGAAGATGAACTGACATAATGTTTGCAAAGTGTTTACACACAGAGTAAACCCTCAGTAAAGGATGGTTTTAACTCATGTTGCTGTTAATGCATATTACGTAACATTGTGCCTTTCAAAATAAGGCAGGCAGGCTAAACTTAGCAGGCTTAGATGATTGGGTATATTGTTCTTCCAAATCTAAATTGACTTTGCAAAGTCTCAAACGAAGGTTACCTGTCTTAAAAAAAAGAGGGTCTGAAGTCTTCTGGTGTGATTTTTTGCATATTATATATTTAGGATTAAAGTGAGAAATAAATGGGTGTTGAATTTTGTCAAAAGCTTTTTCTGCATCTATTGAGATGATCATATGATTTTTCTCCTTCAGTTTGTTAGTTAATAGGGTTTATCACATTGATTGATTTGCATACACTGAAGAATCCTTGCATCCCTGGGATAAGGCAGAATGGGCATCATCAAAAAATCTACAAACAATAAATGCTGGAGAGGGTGTGGAGGAAAGGGAACACTCTTGCACTATTGGTGGGAATGGAAATTGATGCAGCCACTATGGAGAACAGTATGGAGGTTCCTTAAAAAACTAAAAATAGAACTACCATATGACCCAGCAATCCCACTTCTGGGCATATACCCTGAGAAAACCATAATTCAAAAAGAGTCATGTACCAAAATGTTCCTTGCAGCTCTATTTATGATAGTCAGGACATGGAAGCAACCTAAGTGTCCATCGACAGATGAATGGATAAAGAAGATGTGGCACATATATACAATGGAATATTACTCAGCCATAAAAAGAAATGAAGTTGAGTTATTTGTAGTGAGGTGGATGGACCTAGAGTCTGTCCTACAGAGTGAAGTAAGCCAGAAAGAGAAAAACAAATACCCTATGCTAACACATATACATGGAATCAAAAAAAATTGGTTCTGATGAACCTAGGGGCAAGACAGGAGTAAAGATGTAGACGTAGAGAATGGACTTGAGGACACGGGGAGGGGGAAGGGTAAGATGGGGCGAGGTGAGAGAGTGGCATGGACATATATACACTACCAAATGTAAAACAGATAGCTAGTGGGAAGCAGCTGCATAGCAAAGCGAGGTCAGCTCGGTGCTTTTTGACCACCTAGAGGTGTGGGATAAGGAGGGTGGGAGGGAGACGCAAGTGGGAGGGGATATGGGGATATAGGTATACGTATAGCTGATTCACTTTGTTGTACAACAGAAACTAACACACCATTGTAAAGCAATTATACTCCAATAAAGATGTTAATAAATAAATAAATAAAGTGAGAGATAATGACTCAGCCTCTTTGAACTATCAAAGGGTCCTTAAAGTGGAGACCAGAACGTAGCAGCTGCTTCTCGGTTCCTTTAAAATTCCTCTTTGCCTTCCCCTCTTAGAGGTTATGGAGTCCCCCCAGACAGCCAGTAAAATGTCTTAAAAATTCTGCCCCTCTCTATAACTCATGGTTGGGGCCACAGCAAAGTGACGTTCAGCCCTCCTGCTTGCAAGATATGGAAGGATGTGTCTGGCAGGCCTTCTTTGGAGTATAGCCAGAATTTCCTTTTCGGCAAATTCTATTTTAAAAAGAATGAACCCGGGGTGAGCTCAAGCTATTAGTCACAAGTTTTCATCTCTATTAAACAGAGCTTCATCAGAGAGCTAGTCTGAGTGAGGGTGGGAGTAGTCTGCTAGTTAAAAATAAAAGCTTATACTTATTTAAAATTCCCATCATTCTTTTGGCACTAAAAAAGTCATCCATGCTTATAGAATATAATTTTCAAAGTACTTTCTATAATTTAACCATTCTCTCGTTGCACATTTAGGTTGCTTTGCACACACATACACGGGTACGTATATGTACACACATGCGTGTGTGTGTGTGTGTGTGTATCATCCCATGGTGAACATTCTCATACATAACTATTTTTTCTGCATCTTTATTTCCTTCGCATAGATGCTAAAAAACAGATTTACTGAATATGTACTTTTAGAAGAGGAATATGTCTTTCCAAACTGCCTTTTAGAAACGTTGCACTAATTTAGAAGTCCGCCAACAGTGTTTGAGTTCATGTCACTGTAATATTGACTATCATTGTTATTTTATTTTTTTAATTTTTATTGGAGTATAGTTGATTTACAATGTTGTGTTAGTTTCTGCTGTACAGCAAAGTGAATCAGTTATACATATATCCACTCTTTTTTAATTCTTTTTCCATATAGGTCATTACAGAGTACTGAGTAGAGTTCCCTGTGCTATACAGTAGGTCCTTATTATTTATCTATTTTATATATAGTAGTGTGTATATGTCAATCCCAATCTCCCGATTTATCCCTTCTCTCTTTTTCCCCCCTGATAACCATAAGTTTGTTCTTTTACATCTGTGGCTCTCTTTCTGTTTTGTAAATAAGTTCATTTGTACCATATTTTTAGATTCCACATATAAGCTATATCATATGATATTCATCCTTCTGTGTCTGACTTACATCACTCAGTATGACAATCTCTAGGTCCATCCACGTTGCTGCAAATGACATTATTTCATTCTTTTTTATGGCTGAGTAATTTTCCATTGTATACATGTACCATATCTTCTTTATCAGACTATCATTTCTGAAAAGGTTAATTTGATGCAATGGAATAATATTCATTCATAAAAAAGTAGGAAATCCTGCCACTGGCGGCAACATGGATGGCCCTTGAGGGCATTACGCTAAGTGAAATAAGTCAGACAAAGAAAGACAAATGATCTCATTGACATGTGGAGTCTTAAAAAAACAAAAAACTGGACTCATAGATAGAGAGTACAGATTGGTAGTTGCCAGAGGCGGGGGCGGGGGGGGGTGCAGGCGTGGGATGGCATGTGAAATGGGTGAAGGTGGTCCAAAGGTACAGACTTCCAGTTAGAACATAAATAAGTCCTGCGGGTATAGGGTACAGCATAGAGACTCTAGCTAACAATACTTTATTGTCTGTTTGAAACTGGCTAAGAGAGTAGATCTGAAAAGTTCTCATTGCAAGAAAAAAATTGTAACAACGTGTGGTGATGGATGTTAATTAAACTCACAATAGATATGTATATGAAATCCTCATGTACATTTACAATGAATACAATCTTATATGTCAGTTATATATCAATTTTAAAAATAGATGGATGTAAGCATGGTGGTTGAAGTAGACTCTGGAGCCATCTGGCCTGAGTTCAGACCCTGGCCCTGTCACTTACTAGCTGTGTGACATTTCAGACACACTCACTTGACCTGTAAAACAGGGACAGTAGTAGTGCCTCCCTAATGGGTTGTTGTGAGGATTAAGGTAGTTAATCTACATGTAAATCACCTAGGGCAGTAATTTTGCACACGGCAGATGTTACATGTTGGCTGCTATGATCATAATCCCGATCATCAGGGGCATGTATGGTCAAAAGGCCTACCTGACATTTTAGGAGTGTTGCCTTATTTTTTTTTATTTTTTTATTTATTGGACTAAAGTTGATTTACAACATTGTGTCAGGTGTACAGCAAAGTGATTCAGTTATACATATATCCATTCTTTTTCAGATTCTTTTCCCATTTAGGTTATTACAGAATACTGAGCAGAGTTCCCTGTGCTATAAAGTAGGTCCTTGTTGATTATCTGTTTTAAATATAGTCGTGTGTATATGTCAGTGCCAATCTCCCAATTTATCCCTCCCCCACAAGGAGTGTTATCTTTTTTTTAAATTTATTTCTTATTGAACTATAGTTGAATTACAATGTTATACTAATTACTGCTGTATAGCAAAGTGACCCAGTTATACATATATATACATTCTTTTTCATATTCTTTTCCATTATGGTTTATCACAGGATATTGAATATAGTTCCCTGTGCTATACAGTAGGACCTTGTTGTTTATCCATCCTATATATACCAATTTGCATCTGCTAATCCCACACTCCCAGGAGTGTTGCCTTTTCAATGACTGCACACCATGCAGTGGGGGGGAGGGGGGTGTCTCCTAATGGGCTGAGAACTTTTGCTTTTACCCACCCCATGACCCGTGAACCAGAAAGGAACTTCGTTAAATGAAAAGTTTCCCAATTCTGACTTGGTTCTGTGCAACCGACTTCAGAAATTCTGAGTCCCTCAGTGCTCCCCAGACACCCTACTTTGCTGTTATGATTCCCGAGGGAAGGAACCTACCCGTGAGACCTCCAGCATCCTCTGCTACAGCCATCTCTTTCTTGGGAGCCGCTGAGCGCCCTCTTAACAGGGTCACCATCAGTCCAAATCGTGTGCAGCTCTCCCTGGAGATTTTCACTGTGGATGGTGCAGGAAGCACCCTAGAGCCACTGGTTTGGTTTGGGGGAGGAAGGGGAGGGGTAGGATGGGGAGGAAGACAGCTGCTATTATTAATGGAATATTTATGTGTAAGGCATTGATTTAAGTGATTTACATATAGTAATTATTCAAAACAATTCTTTTACCATCCACAACTTACAGATGAGGAAACCGAGTTTGGAGAGTTTAAACAGGTACCCAAGATGACATAGCTAGTAAGAGGTAGAACCGGAATTCAAGCTTGAGTCAACCTGATGGCAGAATCCAAGCCCTCCATTGCTCTGTGCTGCTCCTCTCGTGGCTTCTCCATTTGCTTTCTTAAGCCTTTGGGATTAGCCTATATGCTCCTTCAGATTTTTCCTTAGAGTTTGTTTTGTTTTTATATAATGGTTAAGGTGTTAGAATTGTTAAGCCAGTCGGTCTGTGATTTCCTTTGGGGGAAGTGTTTATCCCATAGAGCTCTAAGAAGTCCATGTGTCATTGGTACACACTCATATTGGTGTTCTCTCCAAGATGATACTTATGTTCAACCCTGAGAGGAATAGAAGTGACCGTAAAAAATAAATAAATAAATAATAATAAGTAGCCTCCCTCCTTCCCTACCCCCATTTTCATCTTTTTTTTTTTTTTTTTTGCGGTATGTGGGCCTCTCACTGCTGTGGCCTCTCCCGTTGCGGAGCACAGACTCTGGACGCACAGGCCCAGCGGCCATGACTCACGGGCCCAGCCGCTCCGCGGCATGTGGGATCTTCCCGGACCGGGGCACGAACCCGTGTCCCCTGCATCAGCAGGCGGACTCCCAACCACTGCGCCACCAGGGAAGCCCCCCATTTTCATCTTAATGCCTGCATTGATTTAGAGAAAAAACAAATAATTACAGGTACATCAGGGTGAGTTATGACTCAGGATCGACAGAATGACAGAGAAAAAGGAAACTATATAGAGACACAAAACATAAAGTCACGTTTCAGTGGACATTAAAAGAGATGCAGAGATCACCCAGAATGCCTTACTAAGCAGGACAGTTGATGAATGAGAAAGACTTGAGCACGAGATGTTATCTCAGGTTTCCAGGGCTTAGGGGAAGGTCCATGGCTAAGAGGTGCCAGGTAGAACTGGGGGGTAGGGGGCAGAGAGAGTCACAAGATCACCCTTAACTAGGGGTTAATCCTGAATTAATAAGGAAGGGAGGTGTCTCCTTGGTTTGGAGGGAAGGAGAATGGGGTGGCTTGAGAGAGAAAACTGAGGCCGTATCAACTTAGTCACAGCTCATGAATTGCTGAGCTGTCTTTCAAAGGACACCCTTGGTCACCCAGGTAGGTTTTCTGTATTGTGTAAAGTGCTTAGCGCTCGCGATGCCTTCCTTAGCCTTCCGTGTCCTGTACAACAACAGCAGAGCAGCACTACGTGGCTCTCAGGTCCTGAGCCCCCCGGCACCCGCACTGCCCTTTTCACGTATCATTTAGCATCACAACAACTCTTTGCCTAGAGTGCTGTCTCCTTCCCGTGTTCTAGATAAAGACACTCCGCCTTAAAGATGTTCTATAGCTTGTCCAACACTACCCAACAAAGAAGTGTCATATTTAATATTTGTTACACTGCCCCCTAAGAAAAGTTCCTTTAAGATGAATGGCTAAAGAAGAAGTGGTACATATATACAGTGGAATATGACTCAGCCATAAAAAAGAATGAAATCATGCCATTTGCAGCAACATGGATGGACCTAGAGATGATCATAGTAAGCGAAGTAAGTCAGAAAGAGAAAGACAAATACCCTATGATATCACTTATAAGTGGAATCTACAATATGACACAGATGAACTTATCTATGCAACGGAAACAGACTCAGAGACCTAGAGAACAGAATTGTGGTTGCCAAGGGGGAGGGGGGATGAGGGAGGGGCTGGGAGTTTGGGATTGGCAGATGCAAACTAGTATCTATAGGATGGATAAACAACAAGGTCCTACTGTATAGCACAGGGAACTATATTCAGTATCCTGTGATAAACCATAATGGAAAAGCATATGGAAAATAATATATATATGTCTAACTGAGTCACTTTGCCGTACAGCAGAAATTAACACAACATTGTAAATCAACTACACTTCAATATAAAATTTTATTTTAAAAAAAGGTTCTTTAGTAAAGACAGAAAGGCTGTCTCAGAGGTAGCCTGAGGAGCAGTTCCTACTTTCCGTGATACTAGAGACTGAAAGTAATAGAGAGGTGAGTGTTTTGATGCATCCTGTTCTCTTTTATTTTGTCCTGTGATTTCACCCCTACCCCCTTTGTGTATCAGTGCAGGAAAGGAGAAAGGTACATGTATCTTTATTAAAGTAAAGATAATCTCAGTGGGCTAATGGGGATGAAGTCCATCGTTAAATTAATCATTTTCTAAATCCTCTGAGAGATGTTGTTTACTCTTTGGATTCAGCTTTCAGAGCTGTGCACTGAGAAAATGTCAGGCAGTGAAATTAGAAAACGCAGCTTTTAATCGAGGAAGACCTCAAACAAAAATTTTTTCCTAAGTATTCTAGTTCCTTGAAACTGGGAAATGGAAGGCAATATTTGTCACAAAATACTGCTAGTGAGCAAGTGAAGATTCAGTTCTCCTTGACCCTTAGTGGGGGTGCACAGGGGCCCGTGCTCTGAGTGATGACCTTGACGTTCAGGGGCCTGGACATGATTATCAGTAGATGTGGACAGTGAATGCCTGAATGAATGGTGTTGCCTGTATCTCCATCTGAAGGATGCTTTAATTTTCCTGGTTTCTTAATGTGCAGAAAACTACCAGGAAGCTGCTTCCACATGCCTTGGACATGGATTTGGAGAAGAAAACTCTTTTCTCATCCATTGAAGTAGTCACTGGTTTGAAACCAACTGTACTAAGATGCTATTTTAAGTATAAGTAATTTCAATTAGGGAATATCTATAAAGGGCAGGAAATTTCTTGTGCCACATAGCTGCCCTCCAAAAATAAACCCTTCAGTTGCTCTTGTAAAAAATAAATAAATAAATAAGGAATTGGAGTACAGAATAATTTGATTAATTAGATATCACTACTATGCAAGCTATATAATTTTAAGCCTGGCATATCATGTAATACAGAAGCTGACAAACTTTCTGTAAAGGCCAGATAGGAAATAATGTTAATAGTTTTGGCCTTCAGGCCATACATTCTCTGTCTTAACCACTCAGTTTTGCTTTTGTAGCACAAAAGCAGCCACAGGAAATGTGGAATTGACTGAGTGTGATTATGTGCCAATAAAGTTTTTATTTATGGGCACGGAACTTGGAGTTTCATGTAATTTTCACATGTCATGAAATATTGTTCTTAACTACTTAAAAACATGAACATTATTCTTAGCTCACAAGGCGTACAAAAAGAGGCAACAGGCTGGCTGGTGCCTGCTAGAATCTGTGTGGTTAGAGCCCTGAAGGTATTTTTATATGAGGAAACGTGTAATGCTTTCTCCTTGAGCCTGGTATAAAATTTGGGAATGTACTATAGATGTCCCTCGGTAGATAGCTATTTTTTTTGAGGTTTCTGAAAATTATATTTGCCAACTCAAACACCCTTTGCTCCTAATTCAGATGTTATGTTTCAGTTTCCACCCAGATCCCGGAACTGAATGAAAATGACGATTATGAAATACACAGGGTCCTTGAACTCTTTCTTTTGGCTGTTTGAATGGGTCATTGTCTTTATGTTAATTAGGATCCAGGGACATGATGCTTCCCCTGCTTGTGGAAGGTACTCTTGTTAGAGAAATGGTCTAGTCAAGAGCGCGCGCGCGCGCGTGTGTGTGTGTGTGTGTGTGTGTGTGTGTGTGTGTTCCACGGCGGAGTGGGGATGCGGAGTGGTTGTGCAGGTGCAGAAACCTGGAAGGCTGAAATTACAGGGACCAGTGACAAAGAAAACCCAGCCAATAATTATAGTAAACTTCTGTGTAGTCCTGAATACAAATCCTGAAAAGTGTCAATTTTTATATTTGAATTATTCTTCTCCACTCACGACAGCATACTTGGTGATATGTCAACATTTTAATTCTGAATGAGTGTTAATTGGGTATCTTAGTGCTGAAATTTTTTGTTACCTAAAACACTGACACAACCCGAAGGTCTCTGATTTTTATAATTATATAGCACATGCAGAATTTCTTTCTCTAGATGTGATTGCTTCATACAGAATGTATTTGAGGCACGAGCTTTAGATCAATTACTAATTCAGAACCGTAATTATTAGATGCCACGGTGACTTCGGTAGTAAGAATCTTCCTGAATCAGTGTAGGAACAGTTGGAGGCTGGTTGGAATTTCAAACTCCAACTCAGAAAACAAAAAAATACCTCCCCTTCCTCCCTTCCCCTCCGAATCCCCTGGAACAAAAAAGCAGAGAGCAGGCCTTGCTTTCCTGGAGCTGACTTTGGTGGGGGTTTTTTTGTTTGTTTGTTTTGTTTTTTTATTGGAAATTGTTGCTTTACAATGTTTTGTTCGTTTCTACTGCACAGCAGAATGAATCAGCTATATGTATACATATACCCCCCTCTTTTTTGGGTTTTCTTCCCATTTAGGTCAGCACAGAGCATCGAGTAGAGAGTTCCTTGTGATCTACGGCATGTTCTCAGTAGTTGTCTAGTTTATAGAGTATCTATAGTGTATATGTGTCAATCCCAGGAGCTGACTTTGTTATATTTGTTGGCTTAATAGAATTTCTCGCTCTCTGTCACTTTCTTTTTTAAGTTTGGAAGCTTAATGCAGATTTCCCTATGAGAAACCACATTGGGGGTTTTTTTGTAAATTTTTTTCTTGTGGTAAAATATACGTAACAAAATTTTCCATTTTAACCATTTTTTAAGTGTACAATTCAAGTGCATTCATTACACACGAATTCCCCACCCCCTCTTGTCCCCAGCTCTTGACACCCACCATTCTACTTTCTGTCCCTGTGGATGTGGCTACTGTTGGTACCTCGTGGAAGTAGAACCATCCAGCATTTACCGTTCTGTGATTGGCTTCTTTCACTCAGCATAATAGCTTCAAGATTTGTTTAAAAAAGAGAAACAAACAAAAAACTGTGTTTTTAAATTTTTTTTAATTTTTTAAATTAAAAATTTTAGTTTTAATTCAGTTGGGTTCAAACTTTTATCTCAAGAACAACAGTGTTCCTAATTCCTTTAAAAATATATATATATATTTTAATGTTGACTGAATCACCAAGCCACATTTTCATTTTGTCTTTGCTTTAGCCAAAAAAGTGAAAGGATTTATTGGTTGAAAACCCTTGAGTATTACAACTAACTATGAAAATCAAAGTTCACTCTTTGCATGGGGGTCAAGAACTATTTTGAGGATGTTCCTGCTTTCAATTATTTTTCAAAGTAAGTGAGAAATGATTCATTAGAAAAACTAATTTTTGCAGGTTATTTTTAGAGGAAGACGCATCAGGCTATTCTTAACGTTTTAGATCACTGAAGAAAAGATGAATAGGAAAGCAAAGAAATAATATCCCAACTGGGGGAATCCCACTTTTAGAAAATGTATAGACCTTTTACCATGCAATCCAAATTTTATATTAATTAGCACATTTCTCTCTCGTGGTGGGCGGCCTTACTTGTAAGCACCCCCAGAAGCCAGTCTGAGAATGAGAGCAGCGGGTTCTCTGAAAGTAGAAAGAAGTGAGATCAACAGAGCTGTTAATCCTAACTGCTAAGACCACGTCTTTGAAGGCAGTGCCCACTGGGGAAATTATACTGCTGGCTGCTGTCCTTTGGTTGCATTGTCGGGAATAACAGGTAGGAGCCCACACCCCTCCTCCCTAAGAAGAGGTTGGTTTTACTGTGATTTAATTGCCTGCAGAGGTTGGAACGTGGAGGGCTAGAATCATACTAGTCAGCCTGGCCTTCGTGAAATATACACAGTTTACATGGACAGCCAGGCGTTCGTTTGTGGTGTGGTCACCCAGTGCTCTGAAATCCTGCCGGCCTCAGGCACAGAGGCCCTGCCCATTCCAGGCACCTCTCTGCATACTATGTGGAAACATTCTTTAGTGCTTCATGGATATCACAAAAGGATGACTTGAAAAGGATTGAACTTCCATTACGGAGTGAGGCTTTCGAGGTTTTGGTTTGTTTGTTTTTTTGCTTTCGTGTATTTTTAGCATATGGTCCTCAAAAAAAAATTACATACAAGTATAAATAATATAAAGTGGGGCTCTGATGTTAATGTGTGTTTTAAAGAAGGCTATTAAAGCCTTCTTAAAGCGTATTAAAGAAGGCTAAAACTCTTAGGGAAAGGAAGGAAGGAAGAGGGGAAGGGAGGGAGGGAGGGAGGAGAGAGACAAAAGAAAAGAAAGGAAAGGAAAAGAAAAGGAAAGAAAGGGAAAAGACCATGCCCAGCCCCAGTCGATCTCCCGTCTTCTAGCATCGTCCAGATTTTTCAGGAGGATTATCTCCTCTGATGGGCTTTGCAAATGCCTGTCACCTCAGGAACTGTTTTCCTCTCTGCTTACTGCAGTTTTCTCTTTTCTCTGCACTGAAGATTCCTTGTTGAGTTTGCTTGGTGTCTTTCCTCTGTGTTTTCTCAGACCATGGGATGGTGCAGGTGTTGTTTTACCCATGATTGGATGCCCCATTGGCAGGAAATATAGATGCTATCTTATTGGCTAAACAATCTTTGGAACATTTACCGAGGTCACAGAGGCTAACTTTGTACCTGTTTAACACCCAGTATCACCCAAAGTTTGATATGATAGACATACACTGTATTCATTTACCCAAAATAACTTATTGAGCACCTGGTATGCACCAGGGTGAGTGCCCGGTCACCAGCCAGGAGCACCTCTGCTGGATGGGGGCAAGAGGACCAGCGGAGTGCATACCTTTCCAATGACTGAGAAGCCCAGTCTGAGTTTAGAACTGTCCTTGAAGTTCTCCGTGGGAACGTGGCAGTGGGGAGAGAGCCCGCACACAGACCCCATATCCCAGGGGGCTCGGTCAAGGTTCGTGATGTGAGTGGACAGCCAAGCCTATACGTTCAGTCTCCTGTTCATCACTCCCCCCTCAGCAGACAGCTGCCCTTGGCCACCCCTGGGTTTCGGGGTGCGCACACAGGTGGGGAAGTATATCCTGAGAAGGATGAACGTGAGAAGAGGCCCAGGCAGTCCTGAGAAATGGGCTCATGGCCATTTGGCCAGAGAATTCCAGGGTCTCTAGTATCCAGACCATGTAGAGCTACCTTGTATGACATGGTAGTCATAAAATAATTTTTGTGTTATTTACCTGTGTCACATCTGTCTCCCTCACTGGAATGTAAAGACCCCCAATCTTGTCTTCTTCCCAGATGTATATGTCACCGACCGGGGTTCTTGGCCTCCTTAATCAATAGAAATTGATTAGAGGCCAGACAAGAAATTCAGGCAAGGCTTTACTGGGGCTCCTGCTGCAGCAGTGGGAGCGAGAACAAGTAACAGTTTCCCTGGTTCACTCTGTCCTGGGGGGAGCGGGGGCTGCGAGTGGGTTCCTTATAAAGGGTGAGGGCAGGGGCAGGTCCAGGGGTTGAGCTGGAGGGGCAGCTTAGGTGATTTGCCCACCCCTTTGGTGGTGGTGTGTGCAGGGGGCGTGCACAGTACCATGCTTTTGCACACCCTGCTTTTGCTTCTGGATCTTCAGAAATGGCAGTTGGCTTTTTGGTCTTTTCGTATCTTGTCGTCCATAATTTGCCCCAGCTGCACATGCACTCAGTTATTTTTAGCCCCTTATAGTTTCTTTGTATTTTGTGGCTCAAGGAGGAGTCTGTCCAGGTGCAAGCATGCAGCCAAGGGTCCCAGGTCCCAGCTCGTCTCATACACACTGGCGCCGAGGGTACAGAGGTGAAAATTAAAAAAAATCCCTGCCCTCCTCAGGGACATTACATTCTAATGTCTGTGTGTGTTGGAGAGGGAAGATAATAATATTTAACTGTCCACAATATTGAATGACTGTCATTTAAATGAAGTGGAAGACAGAGTCGGTTTAGCTTTGGTTTGGAGGGCCCGAGTTTGCTGTCTGTTTTCACAGTAGAAGCCTCTGGCATGTAGCATAAGCATGCTGTAGCATCTATGAAACAGTGTCACCAGGCCAAAGGTCAAGGGTCAGAGGCATGGCCAGCAGTCACCAGGTCTTTTCTAACCTTTACCTAACTGTCTTCTTACCAAACTGTCAAGCCATGTGTTGCCCTGCCTGATAGAAGTTTTATCATCGTTGAAGTTCATTATACTTTTAAACTTAAAGCAGAGCATGTATTTCCACGTGTCTTAGTCCATTCGGGCTGTTATCACAAAATACCACAGACTGAGTGGCTTATAAACAACAGAAATTTCTCACAGTTCTCAGGGCTGGAAGTCTAAGATTAAGACGCTGGCAGAGGGTCTAGTTCCTGGTTCATAGATGGTCATCTTTTCATTGTGTCGTCACTTGTTAGAGGGGCAAGGGAGTTCTCTGGGGTCTCTTTTACAAGGGCACTAATCATACTCATAAGGGCTCCACCCTCATGATTTTTTACCTCCTCAAAACCCCACCTCCTAATACCATCACCTTGGGGATCCAGTTTCAACATATGAATTTGGGGGGGACACAAGCATTCAGCGAATGGCACCATGTATTGAATATTTGCAATTAAAAAAATGCTTTCTTGGGAGTTACCTGGTGGCCTAGTGATTAGGGTTCCAGGCTTGCACTGCTGTGGCCTGGGTTCAATCCCTGGCTGGGGAACTGAGGTCCTGTAAGCCACGCAGCGCGGCCAAAAAAAAAAGCTTTCTTATTTGTGAGACAGAAAATATCACATGAATTGCTTTTTACCAACTGTATTTGTCCAGTGTTTTGGGTAACATTCTGAATAGAGTCTGGATTTTCTAACAATAATATATTAATATAACCAACAGCACATCTCCAGCTAACCAATCTGAAATTTGCAGCATATTTCTAAACATAGATTTGTAATGAACCAAATTGTCTCTAGTTCTTAAATCACCTCCTGAAGGTAGGTTAGCTGCTTAAAGGATGCATTAACTATTTTAGGTCAGTAGGGTACTTTGTGGTGCTTTATCACCAAGTGCTGCACACCACCGGCCCTTTTCCTGTCAACTCCCTGATCGTGTAGCCTATTTTTAATATTAAATCTCTCTGAACCAAAGTCATATCTTTCTGGAAGGTTAGACTTTTAGAGCAGTATATTAATAATGTATTACCAAATTACTGAGTCATTTGGCCTGCTTAAGTATCTAACCTAGTACCAAAAATCACTTAACCGGTCATATGAGAAAAGTCCAGTGTTTCAGTGGAGACTTCAAATAATCATTTTAATACATTGTCTACAGAGAAATGTAATACTTTAAAATGTTAACATTTCATGCTGAAGTATTTTTCTTTTAATTCTTGTTTCTTTCCTGATACAATTCCTGCATCAACATTTACTCTATTTCTTTTCTTTTTTTTTTTTTTTTTTGACTTGAATCAAGAGTTTTTCAGAAGATCCCAAGTTTTCTTCCCTTCCCCACAGGCAAAAAACTATCAAGGTTAAATCAACAAATAAGGGAAAATATGAATCTGCAAGCACTCTTTGCAACACCAAAAATATTTTCAGAGTGTTGTGTTAGACATTTCAATTGCAACAAGCATGAGCTTTTTACTTCTAATCACAAAAATGGTAACATTACAGAAAAAAATTAAAATTAGTCTCCTGAATTCAAAAAAAAATGAATCTAGTCCTCTATCTCCTGTTATTTTTGTGTACTCCCAGTATTTTTACATACATGAATGTATGTATTTATAGAAATGATTCAGGGTTTTTTTTAATTTTTCTTTTCTTTTTTTTTTTTTTTTACCAAATACAATCATGATAAACATTTGCCTATAATGCCCTTTAGTCTCTGTAACTATTATTAAGGTTGTATAATAATCTAAGTTTATGAACCATAATTTAAGAATTTTTTAAAGACAGGTCCCAGAAGTGAAATCATTAGTCTAGGTACATATTAGTCTAGATACATATCTAGATACAAACAAAAAGAACTTGGTTTTCCCAAAGGGTTGTACTAAAGTAAAACTGTGAACAAGATGTAAAAGCATTGGTTGTAATGTGTCCTCATAACATTGTGAATTGGCACTTTGCAGAGAGTACTCGTTTAATGAGGAAATAGTATTGTGTCTAATTTAGTGAAACTGAAATTTTTTTTCCACATGCTTGTGGCTAACTGATTTTTTTTGTGAATCTTGTATCCATAACCTTTGTCTGCTTATGTCTGTTGTTCTCTTACTGTGTTTCGTATCAATGAGAAAAACTTATGTATATGCAAAGAAAATTTTAGAGGGTAAAATCTTTAAGGACTGAAGCCATATCCCTTTTCACAGCTCTGGGGTTCCCTGGAGGATACATGTGCTGACTATCCTTTAATGTCTGTGGATTGATGGTTCATTGCCACCTGGGAGAATTCTCTCTGGAAGGCAGGATCCAAGGTTCATTGTTTGATTGTTCTGCCACTCAAGAAAAAGCTCGCAGCTTAGACATGTCATCTTTTGATGTGATCTTTATTTAGTAGTAGAGAGCCTGTTAAGATGTTCCAGAGTTGTGTATTTGTCCAGTTAATAGTTGCTTTCCTTTTAAATATATGATCCAAAATTGCTTGAAGAAATATCTTCCTCCTGTGCTGGCTTGATTTTTTAAACATTCCATCTTACTAGAAGTTATATGTATAGTCACGTTTTTTTCTGCTGTGAATTTAAACTCTATTCTCATAGGACCAGCAGGAGCAGTGTATGAGAAGTAACAGTCTGTAAACAGTCTATTTGAATATGTCATATTTACAACGTATTTTCAACCATCTGTAAGGAAATTCTCAAGAATATTCTTTCTGGTAGCTTTGATTTACTGTACTCATTTTGCAGAGGGGGAATTAGCCTGGGGAATATTTGCATGACTTGCCTATGGCTACACAATGAGTCATTAGCAGTGTTAGGATTGGATATTTAAGTCCCTGGAATGAAGAAGTGCAATTAAGGGGAAAAGAAGACGCTTCATAGAAAATAAGCTTTAATTGCATTTTTAAAATGTCAAAATCTCTCTTACATTTCTTGGAAGGATGCTATATAAATTTTAAGTGTAATGACTTTTCTTTTTAGTAGCTTGCTTGTTATGGAACATGTTTATTTAATCATCAGACAGTTGACATTTACACTACATTAATGAACTTGGTATTTATTGAGGTTTATGATAAAATACCAAGTATATCTTCAGGCTGACATTTTTGTTTTATTCTCCTACTCATCATAGCAAATATTGATTGACATTAACTATGGGTAAGATTGCTGTTGGTGTTTTTTATTTTGTTTTGTTTTATTTTTTGTTTGTTTGGGTTTTTTTAGTAAGGAAGAGACATGAGAATATTTAGGAATGTTTTAAGAATGTTTAGAAATGTTCAGGAATGCTAAGGAAGACCCTGTATAGCAGAAGAGCTTCAGGATCTAGGATGTGAGGAAGAAAAGGCTCTCTCTCTCTCTGGTAACCCTATTCATTCATTCAACACATGTTTATAGAGCATGTATTCTGTGCCAGGCACTATTCTAGGCACTTAGGATAAATGAGTAAATGAAACAAACAAAAATCTCTGCCCTCATGGATGTTATATTCTAGTGGAGGGAGATAGACCCTAAACAATAAACATAATAAGTAAATTATATTGTATACTAGGAGATAAAAGCACTATTTTTAAAAAGTTGAACATGGTAAGTGAGATGAGCGATGCTGGAGGGAAGTGGGGATTGCAGTTTTAAATTGGATGGTAGAGGAAGTCTTCATTGAAAAGGTGCCAACTGAGCAAAGACTTGAAGGAAGTGATCATCGTGTGGAAATCTAGGGAGAGAGCTTTCCTTGGTGCCTGTGAGGAGCATCAGTGAGGTTGGAGCAGAAAGAAGGAGGTTGTGTGTGAGAGGGGAGGGTGGAGGAGAGGGGTGGAAGAGGAGACCCCAGCCAAGCAGACTCTGCAGGAGCAGCCAGTGGGTAAAAGAAAGACTGAGAGAGAGTGCTTTGAGAAAGCAACTTTGAGTGAGTGAATAAAGGGTGGAGAGTGATATTAAACAACCAGGCTAAATGCTACCAATAGGTTAAGATGAACACTGAGAATTGACCCTGGGATTTGATTCATTGCTGATGACCTTGAGCAGTTTTGGGGACAGTGGTGGGAGAGAGTAGGCTTAAGAGAGATCCGTAGAGAAGAACTGAAGTGAACACGGGCAACTTCTTTTAGACTTTTTTTTTTTTTTTCTGCAAAGGAGAGCAAAGAAATGGGGTGAAAGCTGGCAGAGAAAATGAAGTCATGGGGAGGTTTTCTTAGGCAGAGGGAAATAATAGTATCATGTCATCTGCATATAATGACTGTTTTACCTCTTCCCTTCCAATTTGGATAACTTTTATTTCTTTTTCTTGTCTGATAGCTGTGGCCAAGACTTCCAATACTATGTTGAATAGAAGTGGTGAAAGTGGGCATCCTTGTCTTATTCCAGATTTTAACTGGAAGGCTCTCAGGTTTTCATCATTGAGCATTATATTGGCTGTGGTTTTGTCATAAATAGCTTTTATTATTTCCCTATTATTATTATTTTTCCTGTTATTTCCCTGTTATTAATATTTCCTATTATTTCCCTATTATTATTTTATATTTATTTATCTATTATTTATTTATTTATATTGATGTATCTATTATTATTTTATATCTATTTAGCTATTATTTTATTAGATATGTTCCCTCTAAACCCACTTTGGTAAGAGTTTTTATCATGGATGGATGTTGAATTTTGTCAAATGCTTTTTCTGCTTCTGTTGAGATCATCATGTGGTTTTTTTTTCTTTTGTAGATGTGGTCTATCACATTGATTGATTAGGCAGAAGGAAATAATAACGTGTGTGTATGCTGAGTGGAATGATTCAGTAGAAAGACTAAAGGTAGTGATGCCCACTCAGAGTTTCTTGCTATATCCATACCCATCATGGATTCCTATACCTGGAATTTCCTATGTGTGCTTCATTCACTCCTTCTTTTTCAGCAATATTTTGAGAAAGTCCAGCTCTCCCAGGCCACTAGTTTTCTTCTTCTTACCTGTTCATTTTTATTCTCATGAATGAAAAATAAATTTTTTAAGAAATTATATTAGCATGAAAAAACACTTGTAATCTATCACCATCAGTAAATATATATTATAGGCTAAAAAACTCCCCCAACATACACAAACACTGTTGTAATTGTGAAGGGAAATTATTTATCCTATGCTTGAAATCTAAAACTCAAAATAATGTTAAATTTCCCATCTAATATTAGCTTTTTCATAGTGGTTCTTTTTAACAGTGTCACATTTTACAAATATTGGACTCTTCTACAAAACGGAAACATCCATCATACCCTCAATTCGAGGAATAATTTGGTAATAACGGTGTTTTAATATATTACTCTTAAAAATATGTTAGTTAGTCACATCTCTGAGACTTGGACCTATCATTTCTACTCTGTAGTAACTTTAGTTTCCGTGCTGAAAACTAGCAACTGTTCCTGTTGAACTGAGAGATTAGTCAGAAGACCCTTGAATTCCAGCCAGCTTCAGGCCAGAGTAGCTGCCAAAGAGGCTGCTGAAGGCCAGCTTGCCAAAGTTATGTTCATTTTCAGGGAAAAGGGGAAAACTTAAATACCTGCTTTCTTGACTTCCATTGTTTTCCTATTCTACTTATCTATGTTCCATTGCAGAATGCTTTACAACTGAGATACTCTGAAAGGAGGAAAATTTCAGGGTATCAGGCAACTTTTCACAAAACTGTGTTACATTGATGAATGAGAAATTATCTGTTTCATTGCACCTTCATTGTGCCTTTGAGGAAGATAAAATTTGAGAATCTGTGAAGATGTATATGTGTGGGGGGTGAGTGAGGGGATGGGGAAGGGACGGGGACAGGCAGAAAGGAGGGGAGGGGGAGGGCGCCAAGCTCAGCAGAGATAGAGATGAGAACACATTACGACCTTTAGAAAAGTTTATACGTGTGCCTGGCAGACAGAAAAAGATGTTTTCTATAGCACAGGGAACTATATTCAATGTCTTGTAATAACTTATACTGGAAAAGAATCTGAAAACGCCTCTCTCTCTCTCTCGCTCTCTCTCTCTCTATATAGATATAGAGTGTGTGTGTGTGTGTGTGTGTATAAATAGACTGAATCACTTTGCCGGACACCTGAAACTAACACAACATTGTAAATCAACTATACTTCAATTTAAAAAAAAGAAAGAAAAATGTTTTTGATTAATAGAAACATCAGTTGCATGTAGGGATTTGTTCCTGGCTTTTAATTTTCTGAACTGATGCATGCATGGAACTTAAATTCAGATTGCTGAAGGTTAATTCCTACCCCCATCGATTTTTAGCTTTGTAACCTCAGGTAACTTAACTTCTCTATGTCAGTTTCTTCATCAGTGAAAAATGGAGAAAATTAATTATTAAATTATGTAACACTGGTGGATCAGCACAGTGCCTAGTACAGTGTAAGCATTCATTAAAAATTAGCAATTATTATCACTGGTCTACATAGTCTAGCCTTAATAAATTGATTGCTCAAATTAATGTAATATAGAACAATCTCAAAAATATACCGATGTTAGACTTTAAGAGATAGCCCTGGATTTAGAAGGAAGAAATTCAGAGAACTGTGTTTAAACCTCAGAAGACATGATTTTCCCAATAATGTGGAATTTACTGACAACTTAAATACCACTTCTAATTAAGAAAATCAAACATGTATAAGGAGTTTTTCTGTGAGGTGATGCCGCATAAATGAAAAGGACTCCCAGAATACGTATTCCACGTGTGTCACCTGCAGAGAGAAAAAGAAGGGAAAGGAGAGAAGGCTTAAATAAATGCACCTGCAAGATAGCACGTTAGCCTCACTGATCTCTGTTCAGTTCCTCAAGCTGCGAAGCATTGCTTGTCCTTGGGGCCTTAGCATATTCCATTCCCTTTTCCTGTATTGCTTTTCTCAGCACATCCAAAGGCTAACTTGTTTTTTCTTTATCTTTTGGGATATTTCAGCTTAAATATCATCTCAGATGATCATCTTGTCTTCCCAGCTAAAGTAGCATCTTCCCATCATCATTCTCTCATCTCAGCCTGTCCACTGTTTTCTCACTGTAATTATTTTTCTGATAATTATTTTAATTGGTCTTCTTCACTAGAATATCAAGCTCCATGATGGAAACAAAGTCATAGTCCCAGCATTTAACTTACAGTTATAGCACTTATGGTTCCAAAATAGTAAGTACTGAATAGATGCATGTGCTGTGTGTTTTTGTTCCGTTTGGTTTGGTTTAGTTTCGGGGCAAAATTTAATCTCTTCACCAGTATTTGTGAAACTTACACAAAGTTTACAAATTTTCCTATGCTCTTGAGAAAATTGAAGCTAATATTTTAGCTTTTACATAATCTTAACAGGGATGAACTTGCATAGATTTATCACCATCACCTCTGTTGATATTTTCAAGTTTTGCCAAATGGCAGGCCAGTCACATCTGAGATTTTTGTGATTGAATGGATTTGAATAGTAACTTTGTGACATTGGCAAACCAGAGTATACAATATTAATGAAAATGGGCTTCATCTGAATAGCCTGTGTCATTTTTGAACTTAGCTTAGCATAGTCCTGTACACGAGGAGTCTTATGCATGAGTCCTATACATTTGAAGTCTTGAGTATTTTAGATGGGACACAGCTTTGTCTAAAATTGAGGTAGCCTTGGGATACTATGAGAAATTGATTTTGCCCAAGAGCATTGCTTTAGGCTTCATATGAAGAGTTTCTACAGAAATGGATATGACCCACTTGGGATCCAAGATGCTGGTCCTCAATAGGCTGATGACTCTTATCCTTTTGGCTTTAAAAGAGGAAGTACAGGGCTTCCCTGGTGGCGCAGTGGTTGAGCGTCTGCCTGCTGATGCAGGGGACACGGGTTCGTGCCCCGGTCTGGGAAGATCCCACATGCCGCGGAGCGGCTGGGCCCGTGAGCCATGGCCGCTGAGCCTGCGCGTCCGGAGCCTGTGCTCCGCAACGGGAGAGGCCACAACAGTGAGAGGCCCACATACCACAAAAAATAAAAATAAAAAAATAAAAGAGGAAGTACAAGAACACTCAAGAAAAACAATCCTGGAAATAGACATGATTGAAACAGTAGAGTACAGCATGAAAAAAGCAAACATTATAAATACAAAAAAAGTGTTAAAGGAAAAGCGTGATGCTTTGTGTGTAAATATTTGGCATAAATTGGAAAACGCCGGAAACTGAATAATAGATAGAAGCATCAATTAATCCAATTAACTAAAGTCTCCTATAAGCAAAGAACACAATTTGGAGTGAGACTCCTGAGGATAAAAATAAATGATCCCAGGTGAGCTATTGGTAGACATTTAGCTGCAGGTTGCATTTTAGAACTGTATGATGAGGAATGGGAATATTAAGATGTGGAAAAGGAAATCTGTGATGTACCTGCCAGGACAAATACTACAAAAGTTCAGCTAATCATACTGCAGGAACCCGAGAGATCAGGGGTACATCTTGTGATAACCTTTTCTGGATTTACGGAAATGACTGCCAGCTCTGCCTGATTGAAGACTACTTGAGACAGAATGACCCAGAAAGTCCATATGGTACCAAAGGCAAAAGCTTAATTAGATACAGCACTTCTAACTGCATAAATCCACACTCCTGGAAGGAAGGAGATTAATTGTAAGGCACACGTTTGGAGGGTGACTTTCAAAAATGCAAGAACTCTGGAAGCTAAACAGCGCTACCATTTAATAATGACTCTCTTTCGATGGGAGAATTTAAAGTAAATGTTATCTGTGTGTCTCTTGTCCTATAATGGATACATGTAACTTCTATAATGAAAAGTATTTGGAAAGTGTGTACTTCACATATCCAAGGAATGAAAGTCACGTGGACATCAGTTCATATTGTAGTCAAAGGTTAATATATTGTTGCAAGTATTCAAAAGATCATTGCTGTTATACAGCAGAAACTAACACACCATTGTAAAGCAATTATACTCCAATAAAGATGTTAAAAAATATATAAGAAAAAAAGATCATTGCCAAAACTCAGTGGAGAGGGCCTTTTAAACTGCTTAATTATTTCAACCTGGAAACAGGTCTCAAAATGACCGTGTAATTAAAAGCTACATCTGATTATGAGCAAAGGATTTTTTAAATCTTATTTTGTTCAAAAGGGAATGACATCACACACAATTGTGTGTGTGTGTGTGTGTGTGTGTGTGTGTTACTCTCTTCCTCTCATTATGGGCTTCTTAATGACAGAAACTTTGTATCTTCACTGAGGCGTGACTTGACCCTGTGGCAGGGTGACTGGGTTTAAAATGCCAGCACTTGTGACTATGGGGCCTGATGTCTTTTACGGGATATAATCATGCTTCATGGTAATTTTCTACTGTGCTATCCCTGCTATAGGAAACCCTCTGGGAAAATTAGGAATCCCCTAGCCTGTGTGTTGGTGTAGAAAAACCCCTATCTCCCTTGTGAATTGTACTAGAATGAAAAACTTGCAATGCATTTCCTATTCCTCATGCATTTTACATGCAATTGATAACAAGGTAAGTAATCTGTTTATTAATTTATGTAATGATACCACAGTGAGGGTGCATTTGATCTACAACGTTTATTCTAAAGCCTCTATTCTACTGTATTTTCTGGTATTTAAGTCATGAAGATTGGTCTTAGCCTAGAAATGAAAGGAATGGGGGTGGGGAGGGTTAGGAAGGGAGGGAGGGAGGGAATGTAAGGAAGATTTCCATAAGAATCCGTTCTTTCATTCGCATGAGACTTTACAAAACAACCCCGTCCAGGACACTCAAACAGAAATGTAGTTCGGAATGCGGTGATAGTATTTTATGTTTACTTTAAGAAACCTGGAAGTGTGTGTTTCTTCATAAACTTTCGACAATGTAATTCCATTAGTAGTGGAAACGAATAAGTAACTTTCTTTCCCAAGCCCCAGTCACTTTATTTGTAAGAAGAGTTTGGACCAGATTGTTCTATGAATCTTAACTCCACCTAATAAATCAACCAAGCTTTGAAATTTCTTCGTAATTACGTGATAACAGTTCACACTCTTATTTATTCCAGTGACTTTATTGGGAAGGGTAGTTTCTCAGTTGCAGAAGCAGCTCGAAGTCATTTTGAGCTCCGTTAAACGCATTGCTTGGCGCTGTGATTACTTTCAAGACCTAATTCAATGGGCAAATCTCTCGCATTTTGTTTAGGAAATCAAGAGCGGCTTGATATTAGGATGGATGAGCATGATTTGATTTTGGTTGCCCATCAATGTATATCGTATTTATTATCTACGAATTGTCCAATGGCATAGGATATACTTTCTGCAGCACATTAATGGAAAGAGATCCTTAAATGAAAAAAAAAGAGGGAGAGATTACACTTTATTTTTGAGAGAATGTTTGATCTGAAATAGAAACATGCCAAATATTCCAGGTGCCTGTTACTATAGAAGCAAAAAGCCCTTTCCAGATGTTTACACTTTGGATGCAAAATGGCAATTTGGCAGAGACTAACCATGTGATGTGAGCGTCTGCGTAAAAAGGCTACACACGGAGCATGCCCAGTGCGGTGAGCGCGTCCTCCGCCCTCCCCCTCCAGATCTCTGAAGATAAGGCTTGACCTTTGCACTTGCAAATGTCACTGCATACGTTTTGCACTAGGTTGGTTTGTGTGTGTGTGAGTGTGTGTGTGTGTGTGTTTTAAAGGCTCTCTTACAACTAATGTCTTTTAACGATCCAAGAGTCGGGAAGAGAATAGGGTAATAAGATGCATGAAGTTTAGGATGAGTTGATGCCGTTGGATGCACTTGAAGTGTTATCTTTAAAGCAATCGAAATCATTCGAGTGTTTGTTTCCCCTCCCCACTGGCTGGAATGGGAAAATAAGAAGCTCCTTGGACTGGAGTCCTCCGGGGTAGGAAGTGAAAGCCCCGGAGGCAGAAAGGGAGAGGAGGGGTTTGCCCAGAGCATGGACGGGAACAGAAAAGGGGTTCTGCGGGGCTCAGCGCGCACTGAGGATCGGTGCCCGGGGCTGCAGCTGCGGACGAGAAGGGCGCTGTCTGGCTGATGAAGGCCACCTGGATCAGGCTTCTGAAACGCGCCAAGGGAGGAAGGCTGAAGAATTCGGACATCTCTGTAAGCTCCAGGGCTCTCGTTGAGGGGAGACGTTATTTTGTCGTTGTTTCTGCTGCTTGTCTGGGGCGCCCGTGATGAGTAATATGCTGATTGCTGGAGAGGGAACGGGAGAGAGTCCTCTAATCCTCTGAGCTCCTTTTCCTATGCTGTGATTTATTGCCCTAGGAGCTCTCCCAGACAGGTGTTTTCCATAGACAGCTTTGATGAAATATCTCTTTAAAGGGATTGAAAAAACATGTGTGGCTTAACGATTGAGGGAAGCTGGCGGCTATTGCGTTACAGGTTTGTCAGAGGAGGTATCAGGTGAATACAGAGGTAGGTACAAAAGGATGCTTAAGATGCAAGTGGGAGACATCTATGGTAGTGACATTTCAGAGAGTTCAAGTTGATAACTCGTTCGACTTTCCTGTATGTTTTATTAGCCTGTCTTCTTTCTAATTGGAAATTCTTGCTGTAGCTGTAGACTGTTCTTGAAGCTCTCCTTGAAACCCGTCTGTGCCCTACGCTGCACTGCAGCACAGAGCTGGTTTGATGATACAGAGAACTTGTTCTGGCTTCCAGGAAGGCTGCTAACTGGCCCGTAAGGTTTGGGAAGGAATGGCAACTTGAAAGGCACCAGCTCTCCTAGTGCGTGGTCTGCAGACCAGAGCGCGATGTGTGGAGCTGGTTTGCCACCAGTTGGATTATTTTCTCCTCTTTTCAGAAATGGATAGCGCAGCCTAGGAAGCTGACTGCCGTGTCAGTGAGACGTGGCCATCGCAAACCTCACAGATGCAATCTCTTTTAAAAGGTCGATTTCCCTCTCCAGGGTTCGGCAGACTCCTACACCAGCCGTCCGTCTGATTCAGATGTTTCTCTGGAGGAAGATCGGGAGACGGTGCGCAGAGAAGCACGACGACAGGCCCAGGCCCAGCTGGAGAAAGCAAAGGTAAAACCCCCTCCGTTCTCCGCCAGGCTCTTTGCGTGTCGTGCTGGGTCCGTGATGGGCCACCTGTGGCAGTTCCTCCTGAAGTGCACGTGTGGTCTCTCTGGCGGAAAAGAGGTACAAGAAATGGAATGTACTTTCTTCCCTTGGCAGAGGAAGGCAGTGTGATATATGAGTGGTCTTGCCTTTTATGTTGTTTTATAATCCAGGCAACTTGTTTCCGTGGGTGGATGGTTTACTTAGACACACAAAAAGGATCCCTGAATATACAAAGAGGAAAAACTCCTTCTAATATCAAAAGGATTTTACTTCAGTTTTTTCAGGAAACCATTTCTCTACTCAGAAAAACACACATTCTTCAAGCTAATGTTTATTCTCTTAGACAACAATTTTTCTCCCAAATTTTACTCCCTAGGTGTTTTATGATGGCATTTTTCTTATATTTAAAAAATGGATTGCATTACGCTTTTCAAAAATAAAGCAAGAAAGATTTTATTAATTAAAATTGTTCCCTTGCAGCACTTTCTTCTCCATCCCACAATAATAAAGTGCATATATATGGAACGGGGGGACTGGAAAAGACATATGAAACATAGAAGTACAGAATTTAGCTGAGACTGTTTCATTTCACTAATGGTCATGATTTCGATTCTTTTTCCCATGCATTCGTTCTCAAATAGCAGCTATTTCTAAAGCATCGACTGTTGTTCATGTTCAAAGGGCCTCGGTGTGTGTGATAACTCGGTAACTTTTAAGTGAACATATTTTAACACAGTTTTCATCGGTTTTCCTTTGAAAAAATGACTGCTTCGAAAAAAGTGCTGTGTTGATCTTGCTAAAAAAAAAAAGGAAAATCGAGGGTAACTAACATTAGAATACTTCTGCTGGCTGCTTCATCTCTGAGATGAGTAAAATCTCTGTGTGTTGCTATGGGAATCGTGGCTTGGAGATGCTCGTTTGAATGCATGGACGGCCATTATGTAATATGCATGTGACCTGTAGCCCAGCTGCCATAGTAGTTTCCAGAGGAGCTGCCAGGAGACCTTGACTTTAAAAAAAAAAAAAAAAAAGCAGGACTTCCGGACATCAAAACAATGTGCTCACCTCCGCGAGCAGGGAAGTCATCTCCAGGTGTGACACAGTCTTGACTCTGAGAGGATTCATGAAGGGTAGAGGCAGGAAACTGATAAAGCAAGGTGTGGCCCAGTTGCCACCAACTAATCTGCTCTACCCAAGTGAACCATTTAAAACATTATGCTGTGACAATATGGATGAAAGTGGAGGGCATATGCTAAGTGAAGTAAGCCGATCACAGAAGGACACTTTATGATTCCACTAATACGAGGTATCTTAAGTAGTCAAACTCGTAGAAGCAGAGAGCAGGATGGTGGCTGCCTGGGGCTAGAGGAGGAGATGGGGAGCTGCTACTCCATGGAGAGAAAGATGAGTAAGTCCTAGAGATCTCCTGTACAGCATTGTGCCTGCAGTTCACAATCTACATTTAGAAATTGTTAAGAGGGTAAATTTCTTGTTAAATGTTCTTACTACAATAGAAAAATTATGAGGTTGAAATTAAATAATGAATGTATGACTAGTGGAGTTAATTGCCCCAAATTTGCGGTGTTGCTAATATAAGTTGCAATTTAGAATCTGAATTCTTCACTCTATATTTTGCGCCTGGGTGGAAAGAAAAGTCAAGAAAAATAAGAGTCTGTATTCCAGAAATAAGAGTGTTCTATTTGCACTCGTTTATTCATGTGATTTTTTCACATACCAAAATTAAACAGTTTCACAGCCTCATATCACATCATCATACAACCCAATGTCTTGTAGGTTTGCTTTTCACAAACCACAAAGTCTTTAGTTATCCGATTGGTGCATTTTTGTCTCTCACTGCTATAAGTTCTGAGTTCAGTGACACAGCTGCATAGAACTTTTAAGTATTTTTCAACCCAGTGTGGATCATAATATTGTTCCTAAATCAAACCAGATTCGTGTTATTTGTCATACAGACTAAAAAGCTTATAGTTACAAATGCAGTAGAAGATGAAAGAAAATGAAGAGAATTTAAAACAAAGGCAAAATAATTGAAGGGCTATATCGTATGTTTAATGAAAATAGTTTACCTACATCCATTTTTCTTCTTTAAAATTAGGCCCATATCTTAAACCTCTGATGTATTCAAATGAGTTACACTAGGGTGAGTGAGAATTGGAATACGTTCTGAAAGGAGATACAAAGAGTAGGATTTAAGTTTACTTTTAGTTAAAATCATGGTTTGGTAGGCCTGATTTCTTAATTCTGATATCTTTGAAGAAGGTATGCAAAAGAAGGATTGTAGATGGGTCATTCATTAGGCTATTTTTAGTCTACTTTCCTCCACCAGCATATCATTGTGCCTTTGTGGGACGTATTTCAAAATGAAACCTTAAAGTTCAAAAATACATGAAATCATGGTTTACTTTTTTTTTTTTTTCTTTTTGCGGTATGCGGGCCTCTCACTGTTGTGGCCTCTCCCGTTGCGGAGCACAGGCTCCGGATGCGCAGGCCCAGCGGCCATGGCTCACGGGCCCAGCTGCTCCGTGGCATATGGGATCCTCCCAGACCGGGGCACGAACCCGTATCCCCTGCATCGGCAGGCGGACTCTCAACCACTGCGCCACCAGGGAGGCCCCATGGTTTACTTTTAAGAGAGTTTCAAACACTTTTTCCATTCCTTTTGGAAGACTCAAACGTTTTCTCCATTTGTTGTATAACTATGATAGTATCCCTCAAACAGGAAGCCTTTCTCAGTGGGTGCTTTAACTTACCAGCCCTGCGGATCACGTGCCCTAAGTGTGTGTAAATGCCTGGAATAAACCTCAACAGTGCTTTCAGGTTCTGGCACTCTGTAAATATGAAATATATTACCCATTAATTGCCAAGAATATGCCCATGAAATAAGGTGATTGGCAAGGAGTGAAACTAAAGAAAATACCTTTTGAAATTAGGCGACCTACGTAAGGTTATATAACCAGGCCGTCTGTGATTCCCATAAAACCCAATAGTTTTCACTACTGCTTTAGTATGGCTTCTCTTAAACTCGTAAGCTCTACAGTGAACACATTAAATATTTATTTTGAGGCAAGTAACTGATATGACCTTGTTTTTCAAGTTGGTGTTTTCTGATCCCAGACGCACATTTTGATCTTGTTCAGGTTTGCCGTACTTTACAAAGCCTGCCTTATTTAAGCTAGTGCTCTTAAACAAACACAAATAATATAGGAATTTAGTTTATTCCCACATGGATCTGTTTATTAGAACAGGTTTATTGAGATATAGTTCACTCATTTAAAGTGTACAATTTGGGACTTCCCTGATGGTCAAGTGGGTGAGACTCTGTGCTCCCAATCCAGGGGGCCCAGGTGCTATCCCTGGTTGGGGAAATAGATCCCACACGCATACCGCAACTGAGAAGCCCACGTACCACAACTAAAAAAAAAAAAAAAGATCACGTGTGCGGCAATTAAGACCCGGAGCAGACAAAATTAAATAAATAAATATTTAAATATTTTTTAAAAAATAAAGTGTACAATTCAGTGGGTTTTAGAATATTTAGCATGGTGCAACCATCGCTATAATCAACTTTAGAACATTTTCATTGTCCCCTAAAGAAGTCCCATGTTCTAAATCAGTGGTCCTGTCCCATTCTCCCCACCCACCCCCAGCCCTACGCAACCACTATTCAACCTTTCTGTCTCTATAGATTTGTCTGTTCTGGTTATTGCATGTAAATGAAATCATGTAATAGGAGGTCTGTTGTGATTGGCTGCTTTCACTTATGTAACGTTTTCAGTGTTCATTCCTGTTATAGCATGTATCAGTACTCCATTCCTTTTCCTTGTCGAATAATATTCCATTGTATGTATATATCCCATTTTATTTATCCATTTATCAGTTGGTGGACATTTGGGTTGTTTCCATTTTTAAGCTATTGTGGATAATGCTCATACAAACATTCATGTACAAATTTTTGCATGGATGTTGCTGTGTCCTAAGATCACTTTTTTTTAATTGAAAGAATTTTTTTTTCTTTTCCTTTTCACTCCCCAAAAATGATCCTTCCTGCCCTACGTGCAGAGACTCTGAGTTGGGAAATCTGGATGTGGAAGGCATTGGAGCAGAGATCAAATAGGTTCGGTGTGGTATTCTTAGAAGAATGGATTAATGTTCAATTTTAAGTCAATTGTTCTCTTATTAGTAAATGTCTACTATATTGAAGAAAGTGTATTAGTCACAGTTGGTGAGTAGGGAAGGCATTGCAAGACCAGAGCCACAAGAAAAAAACAGGCAGATATTTTGCTGTAGAAAACTTCTAGTATTTGTTTAGGGAGAAAAGTCGTGGCCTTAAATCACACTAATCAGAAGCAGACGAGAAGTGTTTTGGAGGAGTAAAGAAGTCTGTGAGTCTCCAGAGGAATAGACTGCCCCCTTCTGGCAGGAACAGAAAATCCTTCCTGGAGCTGGTGACGGCTTTGAACTATACCTTCCAGGATGGAGTTTAGCTTGTGAAGTAGAAAGTGGGGAGTGGAGAAGAGGAAAGGCCTGATAAGTAATGTGGGTAATGGCTAACATTAGGAAAGGCTCAGCAGCCAGAAAACATGGAACCTTCCAGAGGAAGCTTACTTTTCTGAGACCTTACCAACTTGAAGATGTCTTTATTCTAGCCTCATATTTAATTACTAGCTTGGCTGGGTATAGTATTGATGTATGAAAAGCGTTTTTCTTCAGAAGTTTAAAGGCATTGTTTTGTTTTCTTCTGGCATCCAGCACTGCTATTGTATTTGCCCATGTCATTCTGAGTTCGATTTCTATATAATTTTCTCTAATATTTTGAGAACTGTTCTTCCCTTGGAATTTTGAAATTTCGCCTTGGTGTGAGGCTTATTATTTCTTGTGCCCGGCTCTTCGTGTGAATGTTCAGTGTGAAGGGCCAGTCACTTCACTTCTGGAAAGTGTGTTATTTGTTTATTTGTCTATTTATTTGTTTTTGATAATTTCTTCTCCCGTTCTTTCCTCTTTTATCTGGTTCTCTAGTTTTTCACGTGTCTGATTAGAGTTTTTTTCTCTACTCATGTTTCCCTACTATCCCTCTGTCTTTTTGCTCTACTAATCGAGTTCTTCTCCACTTTTAACCTACCTATTGAAATTTTTATTTTTGAAAATGTCTAATTCCCAAGAGCTTTCCTCTTGTCTCCCCTTTTATAGCTTCTTGTCCCTATTCCATGGCTATAATATTTTCTCTTATATCTCTTAAGATTATCTTTTAAAGATTTTTCTGTACGGTCAGTGTTTTTTTAACTTTTTAGTTGGATTTTATTCTTACATCTGGAGACTTTCTTCAAAAGTTTGATTTGGGGTTATCCATTCATAATTAAGAGCATGACATACAGCTGACTGGAAGCTTCTAGACTGCTGGTCTTTTATAGGGTAGTGGTGGGGGGTGGCTTTTCTTTTCATCTGATCGGTGTCCCCAAAGGAGTCCACAGTCTCTTGATACTTTAGTTTTCACTCTTTCTACTCTGTGAATTGCCACTGCCTATTGTTTTCTCTACCCTACGTTTTTGTCTACTCCCATCTCATTTTTTGTTCTTTGCATCTATGGGTTTAGACTTTAGAAAAAAAAAAAAACTTTCAGGAGGAAACATTTGTTCAATTGACCATGTTTTTTTTCCCCACATTTAGAATACTATACTATAAAAGAGGAAATAAATGTTTCTCTTATTACCTTAGTCCGTAACTGCCTTAGACACTGGGAGAATCCTACCCAGTTGGAAATATTCCCCTACCTGGCCTTTTCAGAAGAAAGAAGAAACGGCAATGTGGTTATTCACCTTCAACCCAAACATGAATTTTTTATTTCAAGAAACATTAGACATGTTTTTAAAAATGAATCTTACTGGGAAAATCACATAGGAGGTAGGAGAGAAGTATGTGTATATGCCTGTATCACATATTCTCTTAAACCCACAAAGTAGACTATTGGATAAAATCCAAAAACATGTGGCAGGTATTAAAACTAGATGGCTACACATAGGGGGAAAAATAACACATTTAATTGGTAAGAAATAAAATCCAGCAGAGAGGTCTCATCACCAAAAACATGAAGTATGGGAGACATTCTTTGGAAAATATTTTAGGCTCAAATTATTTTCCAATTGTTGATTTTAATGTTGTCTCTTAATTTTTGCATTGAAACACTGTCAGCCCTCTTTTGCTCATAGCAACTACCTTCCAAATACAGCTAGAAAATTGGCAAAATATGTCTAATTTCCAACATCATGAGTTCATTTATTGTTGAAATACATACTAACTTAGGTTGAATTTTTTTCTACCTGTAAGAAAGCAAAAGTATGTGAAAGCCCTGTGCACCTGTTAGGCTTCTGCATAACTCATAAATATGACTGGGTAGGTACAGTCATATACGCTGGTGCTGTAATTCCACCCTTCTCCAGTGTTAATTGGCAATAATAGTAATAACACAGTACTGACAACACTTACTGAGTGATTACTGTTCATGATAGCCAATTTGAAAGATAGAAGAGGAAAAAGCAAAGCTTTTTGAAATCATCTAGAGCAGTTATGATCATGCAGTACATACAGCATCAATTCCTGTACTGTCTTTTACATCAGAACAAACTGCTCTCTGTTAAGTGGCTTCAGTCACGATGCTCTTCCATGCATCACTGGCCAGCTGGCAGGTGAGCTGGTGACTGGCTGATCTGGGATGACCTCTTGCCTGTGTCTGTAGGTTGGCAGCTGTCAGCTTGGGTGGCTCCTTCTCCTCTGGGTGGTCTCCCATCCCCCAGCAGGCTGGCTGGCTCTTTCTCACACTGGTCTCAGGGTTTTTCTTCCCTACTGAGTCAGTTTTGTTTTTTTTTTTTAATTTATTTATTTTGGGCTCTGTTGGGTCTTCGTTTCTGTGCAAGGGCTTTCTCTATTTGCAGTGAGCGGGGTCCACTCTTCCATCTCAGTGCGCGGGCCTCTCACTGTCGCGGCCTCTCTTGTTGCGGAGCACAGGCTCCAGACGCGCAGGCTCAGTAGCTGTGGCTCACGGGCCCAGTTGCTCCACGGCATGTGGGATCTTCCCAGACCAGGGCTTGAACCCGTGTCCCCTGCATTGGCAGGCAGACTCCCAACCACTGCGCCACCAGGGAAGCCCTCTCCTGAGTCAGTTTTGCCGGGCAGGTCCTGGCTACAACATAAGCCCATTTCTACTACCTCTCTGGTTGGTCCTTTTCAATATCTTCCACTGTTTCCCTCCACCAAAGTGCAGAAGTTCATCCAGCCAAATGCACCAACCTTGACCTTCTGGCTTTTATCATTGGAGGCATGCCTTTGGTTTTCAAACTGGTGGATTCTTGGGAGCTGCTACAGAGGCAGAGGGCTGCCCAGCAGCTTGAGTCCTGGTGCGTTCTTCCTAGATTCAGCCAAAGCAGCTCTCTCCTTTTTTTTTTTTTTTTTTTCTTGTTTGACATATTGGGACTTCTGTGTAAGCTCTCCTTTTGAATAGAGAGCTTCGCATCCATAAGGAGTTTTCAACCACTGCCGTCTTTCCTGTTACCGTCTGGTCCTTCTCACTGCTTCATCCTCACTTTAAGTCTGCACCTCTGCCCTTGGCCTCTCTCCCTAGTGTTAGTATCTCACATCTTCCTGTTTACGGCATCTCTATCAGTTCTGACATTTAAAATGGAGCTCCCCATTCTTTTCCTACAAACCCTTTCTTCTCTGCATTTTCTTATTTCCGTCAATGTGAATTTCATCCTCCCAAGCTCAAAGCCTTGGTCCAGGGCTCAGCAGGTTATTTTCTGTAAAGGGTCAGATAGATGTTGAAGGTGCTGCTGGTCATGTGGTCTCTGTCACAACTACTCAACTCAGGAAAGCCTGGATTTGGATTCCATCTCTGCCGTAGACTGGCTCCTTGACCTTTTGATAAGTTACATGTGACACTCTTGGTTCCAGTGATAATTTCATGAGCTGTACATGTCCAGTCCAGAGTTCCCAGATAGGGGACTGGGATGGGCACAGGTAGCTGGAACACACTGCTCCTGCCTTCAAATTCAGTGTCTAATGGGGAGTCTGTATTAGAAGCAATGAAACCACTATTTTCATTCCCTTTTTAGTTGTGCAAGGTCACCATACGCCATTATATATGGTTGTTAGCAAACTCAGGTTCGACTGCTTGTTGCTCAAGAATCCAATCTGAGACACAAGTGTTGGGTACAAGGAAAGATAGCTTTATTGAGGAGGCCAGCAATCCTGGGGAGAAGGTGGACTCATGTCCCAAAGAACCAACTCCCCATTGCCAATTGGGAGCAAGAGCTTTTCAAGGGGAGTTTCATGGGTGTGTAGGTAGGGGGAGGGGGCTTCATGCAGGATAGCACAGTCAGTTCTGACAGTCATCTTGCAGTTGGTCATGGGGTGGTCTGATTAGCATCATCTTGATTGTTTTAAGTACAGTTAGTCTTCAGTTCCAGGATCGGTTTCTTCCCGTTTCTTTGGAATTGTGACAGCTTATGTCATGGCTACAGTCTGGTCATCATGTAGTTAACTTCTTCCACCTGGTGGGGTTTCAGTATCTGCACAACAGCTCACAAGACATGGCTCAGAATATTATTGATAGCTCTTGAAGAGGAACTAAAGGTCCTTGACTTTGTTTAATGACTAAACTATTATTATTTTGTTTTGTTTGAGTTTTCCTTTGTATCTTCATTTTCTTACTTCTCTGATGAAACATACTCTTTGGCTCAAGTTTTTCTACAGACGAGGCAGGCGGAGGACTTGGGGTGGGGGGTTCTGTCCTGGGAAGGCCCCATAGGGCTCTGCTCTGTCACGTGGTCACTACTGTCTTGGAGTTGTTTCTGACTCGGTGGTGAGTGCTGGGTGGCACATCTGTACTGTCCAGTGACAGCTGCCTTGAGTGGCATTTGCACTATTCTGTGACATTGACAGCAGCTCACCGATCAGGTCCAATTGCACTCCTCTCCATCCCCAGGACTGAGGCGGTGTCCTGTCCCCTGCACTAGACTTTGAGCCCCTTGAGAGTAAAGGCAGGCTCTGTGCTTCTTAATCTTGTGGCTGTAGATTCGTGCCTCCGTTATCAAGAGCAAGTTAACACAGTGCTCTCTTGCTCTTCTCACGGGTTCTTTTCTGAGTAACACCTGAGTATTTTAGGAATAAAATTACATATCGTTCCCTGTTTCCTTATGGTTATATTTATCTTGGCAGTCTACCCAGGAGTGAGTTTTAAGTTTCTAATGGATAAGAGTTACATGTTTTAAAGGGAACCTGGTACTCTAATTCAACACTCTCTTACAGTGGATTTATGGTTTTTATTAATGGGAGTTTCTAGGGTGCTGAGGTTTGCCCACATTCAAACTGCACTCTTGTGTAAGAACCCTTTTAAGGACTGTTAATATAATGCAGACTTCTGGCTGTTTCAAAACCATAAATGGATTGGGGAAGGATTATTATAAACTTTGCTGCTCAAGCCTTCTTTTTCATTGAGAGCTGTAACTGAACATCTTTGTGGTATCTTTATAAACACAGCTATAAATACATGATTCTTCCCTCTTTTTCTCTCTACCAGATATGAACAGGGAGCAACACAAAGGTCTTTAAGCAGTTAAAACACTCAACCTCTCTCTGCTCTTGAGTTTTTGCCCCACCAACAACTAAAGGAAAGATGTTGAAAACTGTAAGACAGTAGAATTTATTCAATTAGCAAACATTTGATGGGTGGTATTGTGCTGTTGAGCTAGGAGCTAGAAGAAGGAGTGTCAAAGATCTGGTAGACGTGGTTTCTCCCTCGAGAAGCTCCTGGTCTAAGTTAATGATGATGCCAGACATGTGTGTCCTGACTGAGCATAAGGTGATAAGTGATGGACTAACAGCAGTGAGCCAAAGGCTGTAGGAATGGGGAGCAGGTGGATGGGAGATACTGCTGGGGTGGGAGAGGGCTGGAAGACCGGAAGCAGGGCACCAGGGATTATAGATGCCCCACCATGAAGTGGATGTCTCTTTGGGGATAGAGCCTTTGCTATCCAGTGATGTGCTTTTTTCTAAGGTTATCAAGATTGCTAACTGAGGGTCCAACAAAGGCTGTTATTTTGGTTTAATTTTGTTTAAATCCCCTCTAATTCCAATTTACCTTAAACTAACCACACCAAAGTGGATTTTATTAATCCTCTTAACCATTTTGAAGTGTATAGTTCAGTCGTGTTGACTATGTTCCGGTTGTTGTGTTGCATCTCTAGAACTTTCTCATCTTGCAAATCTGAAACTGTCTACCTGTTGGCCAATATCTCTTTGTTTCCTCCTCCCCCCAGTCCCTGGCAACTACCATTCTAGTTTCTGTTTCCATGATTTTGACTACCCGAGGTACCTCATATAAATGGAATCATACTGTATTGGTCCTTTTGTGACTGGTTTCTTTTACTTAGCATCATGACCTGAAGGCTCATCCATGTTGTAGCATGTGACAGAATTTCCTTCTTTTTCAAGGCCAAATAATATTCCGTTATGTAGGTAGACCACGTTTTCTTTATTCATTCATCTGTTGAGGGACATTTGGGCTGCTTCCACCTCGTGGCTCCTGTGAATAATGCTGTAAAGAATTTGTGTGTGTGTGTGTGTGTGTGTGTGTGTGTGTGTGTATCCTGGACTTTTTTTAAATGATGCTGTTAAGCTGTACCATCAGCCATTAGTAGCTTATGTTTATGTAGTGTCTCAGTGTTGCATTCCCCAATATCCCAAAGTATAACTTTGCTTGGTCTTTGCAACTACTCAGTGGGGCAAGGAGTGCAGGTATGGATACCCCATTTTATGAAGAAATTGATGGTGGATATTGAAGAGTCTTGTTCAAGCTCATTGAGCTCTTAAGTGACAGAATTAGGACAAGGACCCAGGCTTCTGTTTGGTAGAATTCTGTCCTACTTTCTTTCACCTAATCAGTGAGCCCCTCTTAGAAGGATAAACTGACAATGTACTAATGCTGCCTCTTTGTTACATGTTGTGGAGGGATTAAAGGAATAAAACTTTTTTTTTCTTAAATAGCAAAAGCTAAAAAAGAAAACCAGCATGGCAACGATTAAAACAAATTTAAAAATAAAAACACCACCTCTGCTTCTTTTTTTTTTTTTAGCTATTGCATCCAGATAGTACAATTAGAGTTTAGTTTATGGTACGTATGCCACTGATTGGAATGAGTGCTTTTTTACATTTTAATATCCTTTAAACAAAATTTTTGAGCTAAAATTTCTTCAATCTAATATGTTATTAAAGGAGGAGATTTCAGGGGACTTCCCTGGTGGTCCAGTGGTTGACTCCACGCATCCACTGCAGGGGGACCTGGGTTCGATCCCTGGTCGGGGAACTAAGATCCCGCATGCCACGTGGTGTGGCCAAAAAAAAAAAAAAAAAAAAAAAGGAGCTTTCAGGATTTATTGTGTACTGTACTCTTGGTTAAACAGAGATGCAAATGGGATGTGTCTAAAAATGTTTGGATAGGGTCTTCCTATAGAGAAATGGAAAAATAATCAAATATCTAGGAAACAGGTTGCATGAAGAATGCTGAAGAAATTGAGTTTAAGTAGGTCAAGGGAGAGAGGATTGAAATCACAATGAAACTATTTGAAAAGAGATTTCATAAGTGTTGTCTCCTCCTAAGGAAAAAAATGGCGAAAGGAATGGTCTAAAAATTATAGCAGCCAAAAATGTAAAGTTAGATGTTATAATTGACTTGAGAGAGATGAGAATGTGTTGTAAAGAAAAACTAGGAAACTGCCTTAGTGATGGTTTTAAAGAAACTGTGTGGCTTGAGAAAGTGTTCATTTATTTTAACTAAATCCTGTCTTGAGGAAGGAAGATGGATGACATTAGCTGGGAAAGTTATTTTTGATCTAGTGATTCCCTACTAAGAATTCTTTCTACTGATATTTGCAGGATTAACATTGATTGCTTTTCAAAAAAAAAAAAGTTCTTCTCACTTAAAAAAAAAAGTGAGGTTAATACTCTGCTCACCCTACCTCCCAAGATGGGACCAGGAAGTGTGTTTGGCAGGAAGGAAGCAAAAATGTCGGCAGTCAATCATCAAGTAAGTTGTCCAGTCTTTCTGCTTTCTAGATCCATTCCCTGGATTTTAAACACCTTAACTCTTACTTTTGTCTTCTTAGAGGAACTGTGGTCATCCTTGAATGAAATATGTATTGGACCCATTGTAACCCTACATTTGAGTCAACCAACATTCCTTGCAGATGCAAGTCAAGTTACACGTTGGTTTACAAGGCAACCCTGTATCACACACAGTCACGCAGAATTAAAGCAGATCATTGGCACATGCTACTAGCTTAATTCTGCGCATTTAAGTAATCTGAAACATATAATAATCCTATAATGGATATACACAATGAAGTATAAAAATCCTTTGAATAGACACAAATCTCCACATGCTAAACGAAGGCATTACTCATTCAACACACCTATATTTGATCCCCTCCCCTGCCGTATGGGTGATGCTAGAGGATATAAAATGATTAAGCCTTGATCCCTAATTATCAGGAGTGCAGTCTAAAAGGACATTTAACTAGTAGCTCCATGGTAATGTACAATACTATCTTCTTCACCTCCTCACTTTAAAATGAAAGAGAGAAGTTGATCACCCTGAAGCCCAGGTCCCGCAGCAACTCCGGACTGTGCACTAGAGTTTACGAGCTGCCTTATGTTTTGTGTCCATCTTACCACATGATCTGCATCTGAGTCGGCATCTCAGAGGGGGCAGTGCCTCAGCGTCCTCTTATCCAGGTGATCAAAACTCCGCTGAAGGGATGTATCCCAACCTTAAATATTTTATTTAAGCTTAACACATTAAGAAATGTACACTTCACTAATATTTTGCTGTAATACCAAGGCCTGTTCTTTGAGCATGAGTCAGCTACTTGAAGTCTCAGCTATACCCAAACAACCATCTTCAGTATAGAATTTAGCCTGATGTTGGAGTTTGACCCTATCCAAAGGGATTTGGAGCTGAAAAGGATTTTTATTTTTAAAACATAGTCATGGGGCTTCCTGGGGGTTGGGAGTCCGCCTGCCGATGCAGGGGACACGGGTTCGTGCCCCAGTCCGGGATGATCCCACGTGCCGCAGAGCGGCTGGGCCCGTGAGCCATGGCCGCTGAGCCTGTGCATGCAGAGCCTGTGCTCCTCAATGGGGAGGCCACAACAGTGAGAGGCCCACGTATCACAAAAGAAAAACAATCAAAAAAAAACATAGTCATGTTTATACCTCAAAACGATAATGTTAAATTTCTCCGGAATACCTTAGTTTTACAAAACATGAACCATTTGTTTCCATTCTTATACTTTGCTAAATGTTTTGGTAAAATGAAAAAGCAGGCATATGGTAAATTGTAGTAACTCTATAAAAAAGGAGTTTGAATTTTTTTTTCCCTAAAAATTCCTATCTACGTAAAATGTGTTGATATTAATAAAGGTCAGTCACACTTGTTAACTGTGGTCCAAGAAAAACTATCCATTTGACTTAGACAAATAGGGTACCTCGTAATCTTAGCTCTTGAAGTATTTTTTTATATTTCCCTGAAATATATATGGTATTTCCTTGGCTAAAAAAAAAATGTTTATTGTTAACATCATCAACATGGAACCTTTTTTTAAGGATTTTAAAAAACTATTTCTTCATCTTTTCTGGATCATGAATGCCTTTGAATATATGGTGAAATTTTCGAGCCTTTTCCAGAGGAACAGTGAGCTTATGTACCATCAGCAAGTAGTAGCTCATGTTTATACAGTGTCTCAGTGTTGAAATTCCTTGTGTATTACTTTGCTTGGTCCTTACAACTACTTCATGGGGAATGGAGGACAGATATGTTTACCCCATTTTATAAATGAGGAAATTGATGGTGACCTTCATAGACCCCTGAAACAAATCCATGTACCCTAAGGGTTTACAAAGTACAAGAACCTTTGTTAAGGATCCCAGTCTTCCTCCAGTTAGAATGGCTGATGCCTTAAAAACTGTGGGACGTTGCCCTAAATCTGGGAAGTGTTTTCCTTTGCTCTCAGATACTTGAGGCGATGACCACATGCATTCTTCTTGGAATTCTTACTTCAGCTATAGTGTTTAGTCTAGTGTGGAAGCGGAGGTTGGGCAGATATATGATACTCTATAAATACTTTCATGTGCTATATAACCATAAAGGATATTCTAGTTTAAACAGTTGTCAATGATGAGTGATTTCAACGTTGTGTTTTGTTTTCAGATTTTTCAATGGCATGTATGAAGGGACACAGAACTGAAAAGTCCTTTCAAGTTTAGCAGATAGTGGGAACGAGTCTTTCTGTGGTTGATGTACTGGTCTGTGAGTTTCTGATGTGCTTTGTCTTGTGTTAACTCTCAAAATATCATCTACCTATTGGCTCTTGTTTACTCTTGCTTCGATTACCTGTTGGATTGGGATAACCAGGACGTTGACTAGAGGTGTGGAGGAGACCCTACCTGCAGATTACAGAACATTAAGGCTATCTGTTGCCTGATTGTCCTTTTTCCCTTGATTAGACAGAAATCTCCTGCCATCTTTCTGGCTTCTTGGAAAAATAAACGACATATTAAATGTCCCCAGGAGCAGGACGTTCTCCTGCCCAAAGATTTAGGATTCCATTGCGAGGTTCCCTTTTATTCAGCAGCCATGTGCTCTGGTCTGGCGTGGTCCATTGCTGTGTCCCATCAACCCTCCCTGTGTCCTCACCTGTCCCCTCCTGCCCCACATAACTTGTCCTTGCTTCTTGAGGCCTTTATCAGACCATATGTTTCTCTTCTCCAACGTGTAAACTGGGAGCAACTTGGACTGAGACATACCCGGTTGACACTTAGCAATTTGACTCCTTGTTAGAGATGGAATAAATATTTGTGGACTCAGTGAATCACACAATCTACTGAGTGATAGGAAATGTGTGAAGGGAACCCTAAGCCTTTGGATGTAATCGCATTTTGCCACCTGCATCCTGTAACTTAACTATTCTATGAGGCTCTGTCTTGTCTCTACAACCACATGTGACCTTGGAGGGGAGAGTCAGGATGTATAGTTCATTTCTGTCTCCCCCCAGGTAGTGTAATGAGTGATATGAAGAATTACTTTGGGTTACTTTAGGGCATTTTTTAGTAAATAACAATCATTGAATAGTCTTGGCTGAAGATAACATGAAGAAGACTTTTCAGAAAATTTTCTGTTTCATAGAGTCCCCCCCACCCCCAGTGCTGCTGCACAAGGCATGGGATGAAAGCAGGAACCACATCTGAGCAGAGGTGGTCTTCGCAGGAGAAAGGGGGTCCCTCTTCGAAGCCAGATTCCCAACTAGCAGCTGCTCAGGCTTTCTGTTCCCTGTCTTGGGCAAGGGTCTATTCCAGCTCAGTTTCTGAGGAGCTGTCCTGTACTATAAATAGGGGTATCTTTCCTATCAAATGAGGTCTATATATAAAATCTACTGTGTGTCTTCCACAAACAGATGTCCAGAATTCTTGGTCCCTTTGAAGTCTAATTGTTGTCCTTTTTGGAGTAATTAGTGAAGAGGAAAGACAATAATACAAAGGACTCAAACAGAAGACATTAAAATGACTAAGTACTCCCATGTGCTGCCTATCAGATAATTCAATTTGCTTCTGTAACGTGGGAATACAGCTGATGAAAAAATTACAATTACATGACTTCATGGTCATTGGAAAGAGTTTGTCCCTTATGTACTGATAAGTATGCTCTAATTGAAGAGGGATATGCAATAGTGACATTTTTTGCAGGTGTTAACTATAAATATATGATCATAAAATAAACGTATTAAAATAGGATGTCAGATTCTCAATTATATTTTTCAATAAATTAAATAATAGTATGTATAAAAGAGTACTTACAACAGTAAGGTAAAAACTTATGTACCCATTGTGTTTCTCATTGTCTGTCTTTTCATTGTATTTTGTCATATCACTTATGTTTATATTCCATACAATATACTGCTTCATTTTTGTGTTTTTGAACCATTATTTAAATGGCATCCTATTACGGTGGTTTTCTGCTAACTTGCTTTTTTTCGCTCAAGGTTACCTGCGTAAAATTCATTCATGTTGATTTTTGTCGCAGTAAGTTTTTTTAAAAGTTTTATTGAAGTATAGTTGTTTTACAATGTTGTGTTAATTTCTGCTATACAGCAAAGTGATTCCGTTATACATATATATCATTCTTTTTCATATTCTTTTCCATTATGGTTTATCACAGGATATTGAATATAGTTCCCTGTGCTACACAGTAGGACCTTGTTGTTTTGTCACAGTAATTTATTCACTTTTACCAATATATGGTATCCCAGTATAGGAATTGCCTGAGTTGATCTGTTCGCCTATCAATGGACATTTAAGTGACTACAAACAGTCCTGCTGTGGAAATTTTTGCACTCTTGGTCCATGTATGCAAGAATTTCTCTAGGATATGTATAACTAGCAGTGGAATTGTTGGCTTATAAGGTATGTGTGTTTTTACCTTTCCTGGATAGTGGCAGTTGGTGTTTAAAGAGGTTGTCTTAATTTACAATCCTACCATTGTGGTAGGAGAGTTCCTTTTGTTCCACATCCTCTACAGCATTTAATATCATCAGATTTATATATTTATTTTCTGCCAGTCTAGCAGGTGAAAAATTAAAAGTCTCAGGGTGGTGTTATTTGTATTTCCATGATTACTTAGAAAATGGAATACTTTATTTATTGACCTCTGTTTTCTAATTCTATGAAGTGGCTGTGCATAGCGTTGGACTTTCGATCAAGTTGTCTTTTTCTGTTCATTTATAGGAGTATTTTATATATTTGGTATCTGATTATTTTTTTGGTTATTTATTTTGCTGAAAGATTTTGGCTTATAGCTGCTCTTCTTACATTTTTATAGCTTTCTTAATTATAATTGAGATTTATCCATCCTTTCTGTCATTCTTTGTGCTTTGGGGGTCTTGTTTAAGAAATTCTTCCCTACCCTGAAGAATTCCTAAAGAACTCTAACTTTATTTCTAACAGTTTTGAAATTTTGTTTTTTCATATTTAAGCTCTTAATCTTTCTGGAATTAACTTTTGTATATGGCGTGAGATAGGGATCTGATTTCATTTAAGACATCTATTTGTTCCAGAGCTATTTATTGAATAGCATATTCTCTCCTTGCTGGTCTAAAATGCCTGCTCAGGCACAAATCAATTTTCAACATATGAGTAGCTCTATTTCTGGGCTCTTTTTCCTGTGTCATCTCCATACTACTTAATTACTGTAGTGTTAAAATAAATATTGGGCATGTCAACCCACTAATATTCTTCATGACAGAGTTGGCTATTCTTGGACTTTTCTCTTCTATATAAATTTTAGATAACATGTATGAAATTCAGCTGAAAAAGAAAAAAGAAACAAATACAAACATACTCAACTGAGATTTGAGATTGCATTTGTCTGTAGATAAATTTGGGGTAAAATGCCTTTGTTATAATATTGAGTCATCTTATCCATGCATATGAAATATCTCTCCATTAATTCAGTTCTTGAATGTTTTATAATTTTGTCCATAAAGGTCAAAAGGTCCATGCTTACACTTTTTGTATTTGTTCCTAGGTATCTTTTTTTTTTTTTTTAGTCACTGTTACAGTCCCTTCGTCTCACATTTTCCCTTTCTCTCTTTCTCTCTCAAACTGTAGTTTCTGTTTGCTAATGTATGGAAATGTAGTTGATTTTCTATAAAAAATCTTTACATTTATCAGTCTTTCTAGCAATTAATAAATGCTGATAAATTTTCTATAGATTCTTGGGTTTTCTATCAGACATCGATAGGGTAGTCTTATCGTATGAATACTGAAAATTCTGTTTCTTCCTCCCCTGTTCTTTTAACTTTTCAATTTGTTCTCATCTTACTGCACTGACTAGACCCTCCACTGCAATGTTGGTTGTATTATACCTGATAATAGGCATCCTGGTGTTTGTGAGTTTTTAAAGAGAATGCTTTTATTTTACTGTTAGGTAAAATATTTGTTGTGGGTTTTCTATAGATAGACTTTAACAGGAAGATTTCTTCTAGTTCTAGTTTGTTGGGTTAAAAAAATCATGAATTGGTATTGATTTTTTTTTTTGCGGTACGCGGGCCTCTTATTGTTGTGGCCTCTCCCGTTGCAGAGCACAGGCTCCAGACGCATAGGCTCAGTAGCCATGGCTCACGGGCCTAGCCACTTCACCGCATGTGGGATCTTCCCGGACTGGGGCACGAACCCGTGTCCCCTGCATTGGCAGGCGGACTCTCAACCGCTGCGCCACCAGGGAAGCCCTGGTATTGAATTTTATCAAATGCCCCTTTTTGCATCTTTTAAGATAATCATTATATGATTTTTTTCTTTAAATTTCTCATTATAGTTAATTATATTAATAGATTTTCTACATTAAAATGACTTTGCATACTGGGATAAACAACATTTTTACAATGTTCTACCTGTTTTAATATTTTGCTGGATTTAACTTTCTAAGATGTGTGTGTGTGTGTGCGTGCGTGTATGTATTTGTTGTATGTGTGGTTGCAAGGGAAACACCCCTTTTTTCCCCTATTTTGTACTCTTATTATGTGGTTCGAGATTGAAGTTTGTTACTCTCATGAAATTGGTTTGTTTTTTGGTGTGTTTGTTTTTTTAAAATTTCTCTTCCCTGGAAGCATTTATGTTATGTTCTGATATTTCTTCCTTGAATATTTTCTAGAAATCACTGGGAAAATTTCTACACATGCTGTGGTTTTTTTTTTTAATGGGAAGATTTTTTAACTATTGATTTAAATTCTTTATTATAGAATATCTTTCTAATTAAAATTTATCTTTTGTTAAAAAAAACTTTCTAATTCTTTTTCCACTTCATCTCTGTTTTCAGATTATTTTAGCCATAAACTTATTCATAATATTCTCATTATTTTATTTAATCCCTGTAGTATCTATAGTTACATTTTCTTTTTCCCTTTCAATTTTTTACTTAACTTCAGTAATCGTTATCTATTTGATTAATATTTTCAAAGAATAAAATTTAGTTTCTAATTCTCTCTGTTTTCTATTTCATTAATTTCTCCCTATTAAAAAATTCCCTTCTAATTTCTTTTTTAATTCAAGTCAGGCACTTAGTTCATTATTTCTCATCCTCTCCTCTGTTAATCATATATGCTTTTTACATTTCTATTGAAGAACCGTATTTTCTGTATTCCACAAATTTTGACATGTAGGATTTCATTATTGTTCAGTTTTAAGTGTTTTCATTTTGATTCCTTATTTGAGCTGTGAGTTATTCAGAAATTTGCTAATTCCCACATATGTGCAGGTTATCATACTGTTGTCTTTTCTCTGTCCTTTGATTTTAGGTCTGTTTCAAATGGGACATGGCTCAGTTTTATTTATTTGGTTCAACATGACAATTTTTGTCTTTTTAAAATATAGCAGTTTATCTTCTTACTTTGAGATTATACATATTTGTACTTATTTTGTACCACAGTCTTACTTTGTGCTTTTAGTATGTTTCAGTCTTCTATTTTATCTCCCATCTCAATATTTTTTTCTGTCTTTGAGATGATTGAATTTCTTTTTTAAATCTGTTTTTACTCTTTACTAGTTTGGAAGTTATACATTATAGTTCTGTTTTTTTAGTGGCTACCTTGGAAATTTCAGCATGAATTCTTAAAGTAACCTAAAGTTAATCAGTAATTTAGCCCTCCTTTTGGACAATATAAGGACTTTAGAACAGTTAAACCTGATAACTCCTTCCTGACATATTTCTGCTAATAATTTCATTTTATCTGCTTTTTAATCCTACATAATATATAGTAGCAGTAGTATTACTATTTATCTTTTAAAAACAATTCTGTATTTGTTTTGATTTATGCATTTGTTCATCATTTCCTTCGGGTATTAAGGATTCTTCTGATACCATTGATATTCTTGAAGTTGATCATTTCTAAGTTTCTTCCATGAGAACATTCTTGATGGGGAAGTCTCTTTATTTTTCTGGAAAAAAAAAAACTCATTTATGAAAGATAGTTTTGCTTGAAAACAATTTTAGGTTGATATTTTTTCCTAGCACTTGGATGGTGCTATTTTACCATTTCTTGGCTTCTGGCTGTTGAGAAGCCAATTCTCAGCGTGACTGTCAGTTCTTTGTATGCACTTTCTTTTTCTCCTCGCTGCTCTGAGATCCTCTCTCTGTCTTTGCTGTTCTGCAGTGTCACTCTGCTCTGTCAAGATGCAGATTTTCCTTTTTTTTTTTCAATTCTGTTTGGGATTCATTGTTCTCTTAAATCAGAGGATTTGAGTATTCTACTAATGGAAAATTCTCAGCAGTTATCTCTGAAAAGTTCAAAAAAATAATAATCTAGAATTGTTAGCTATTCTTTGGTGGAATGGTTGTCCAAATGTCAAGTTTGTCTCATTGGGAGAAATGCTACATTATTACATCTGAATTTTAGTAAAATCCTCTTTTTATTTTACAATTATTTATCTGCCTAAACAGAAAATCAAGAATATGTTTTAAAAGGGTCCTAGTACCCCCAAAAAATGGGGAAAAAGAAACTGTTTCTTAAGTAGGTCAGGACTAATATGAGCAGAGATCAAGCCTGCTCTCAAATGATAAGTCCAAGTCAGAGTAATCCATAAACCTGCCTTAGAACTTCATAGTAGCATAAAACATTTACATATAAGAGTTATTTTTTTAATGGTTGCTGGTCACCTTCTAAAAGTATTTCATTTGAGTTTAGTGTCTCAGCTGGCACTAGGCAGTATGAAGTGCTATGACCTGTGATTTGAGTTGTTGAGACATATTTCCAAAAAGAAATGACCAAGAAGAGTAGATGGGATTCTGATGTATAAATGAGCTGGGGGAGTGTGCTTAAGTACATATGTATTTGGTTCCTGTTTATCCCCATGAAAAGCATTTATATATTTGTATTTCATGTTAACTAAATGGAGAATTTAAGTAGATAATCTCTTAATCATTTAGATCTGGGTTTGGTCAGATGCTTCTATGTTTCTATTTATATGTGGTTGTGTCCTTTTCTGAGATTTTATATACTTTTAACAACCTACAGTCAATGTCTTGTTTGCCTTCCCCATCCATTTACATTTGTCTGTGGGAATAAAATGAGTCTGCTTCTATCCTGGTGCCTGCAGTAGGCCCTGAGCTCTTTTTATCAATTTCCCAACACTGCCTAAAAATCCCATTTGGCCTTTTCCTATGGTTATTGCTTCTAAGAGCAAATATATTCTATTTAAATCAGGAATGTACTTCCATGGAGTTAGTGAAAATGTCAACTTAAATACAGGCTTTCCTTCTGATAATCCATGATATGAGAAATAAAGAGCTAACCATGTTTTTTCCCTTTGCTTAAAAGCTTGACACATAAATAGCAATATTTTGCTCCTTGAAAAAGCCAAAAAGTCAAGGAAATTAACCGAGACAAAACTACTGTCTGTGCATCTGATAAAAGTCAAGAAACAAAATGGATAAGCCCCAAGGATATTTTTGTTAATCCTGTAACATCTCCTTTCTATGGACATATATCTGTCACAAGACCATTATTTATCTTTTTGAGGAAGAATAGATTCATTTTAGAAATAGCAATGTGATTCTAAGCCTTGTGGGGAAAAAAATGAAAACTCTTTAATCATCCAAAATGTCAAGCTACTCACTAAGACTTTCCCTTAACTCTGAAACTAGCCACAGATTGAACAAAAATACCACATATATTCTATTTGAAGTCAGATTTAAAATTTTAAATATAAAAATGATCATTATTTGTCACCCCCAGAAGTTTCCTCTTGCTCCTTTTTCATCCTTCCTTCTTGCGCCTCTTGATACCTTATGCATATCTTGATTGCAGTAGTTACATGTATTAGATACAAAAGTTAAAACTTACCAAATTGTAGTCTGTGTGTGTGTGTGTGTGTAATTGTACACCACTTAAGCCTCAGTACAACTGTTAAAAACAAAAATATAAAAATAAGTTTTCAAAAACAACAATTTCAGAAGTCTCTAGGAAGAAGTTGTTCATTGGTGCTGTGTTTCAAAAACAACAGGGAATACAACCAAAATAAACGTTTTAACACAATTGAGAGAAAAGATGACCTGTGTCAACCTCTTCTTAATACTACTGTCCAAGCATCTCTTCCCTTTGGGCTGCATGATGCTGTGCTTGTTATTTTTTGACTTCATTAGAGCGTAACTGTTTAGATAATACTATTTATTTATTTTTAAAATATATATGTATACAAACACACACACATATATGTGTATGTGTGTACATTTACCTATTTATTTGAGAGTCTGTTTGTTACTAGGCAGTGTGCAGTGCTGCAGATAGATACAAAGATGATCAAGATAGTATATTTCATGCAAGGGGACCAGTGTGCCCCCAAGAAAGGAAGATTGGTTTTAGGAACAGCAGTTTAATATAACTGTGTGAGAGACCCCAAGAACCAGTTTTTTTTAAAGTTACCCAACATTTCTTGTAACTCAATTTTATTGGAAACCATGTGATGAAGCATCAAGGTCTGCATTGTGTAGATACCTCTTGGTAGTATTGTTGTGATGCTCAAGACCAAGCATGTAAAAAAAAAAGCTGCTGTTTTTACCACTCAGCAGCTTTGTTTGAACTGGGTTTATTTATCAGAAAATGGGTCAAGAGTGGGAAGAATGTCTAAGACTCCATATATGCCAAGGCTGGCTGGTATTGATAAGCCAAGAAAAGCCCTTTCTTGTGCAAATGACAGATGTAATCAGATGATGGGTTGTGAGTGGTATTTGTGGTTAAACTTTTAAGCTTATATAAATACCCACTGGGAAGAATAAATTTGTTATGGCAAGTTTGACACTTTCTAGCCTCAGGTTTTTTTTCCACAATCAAAACTATTGTTTTTAATCGGATGTTTGTTTTTTTAGTAGCATGGAACGACTTGAAATGTAACTACTGTGTTAGAACACACTGTGTTACAGTATTCATATTGATTTCAACAAGAACTCTGGTAGAGTTGCCTGCCTGTAAAGCTTTTCAGTTAATTTTGAGCTTTCTCTGATAGGCACATAGAGTGTTTAATATGGAATAACTATTTTAAAACAGAGAAAAATGAGAGTTTTGGCCATCAACTTGAAAAGGAAATGTTTTGAGGGGAGGTTCTTTCAATTCATAGTGTGGGGATAGAGGTGGAGGAGGGAAGGAGATTTCCCACATGGTGTGATTTTATAGATTTATTTAAAGTAAATTCATAATATCTTGCATTGAGCATCAATTCAATCCTATCATGGTTTGGTCAAGAAAACAAAAACCACTTTAAATATATCATGGAGGGAAGAAGTTAATACAGGGAATTAAAAATTTACAAAATGTAAAGGAACTAAAGAAATGAAGTTAGAGAAAGCTACCAGTTCTCAGGTTTGCCAGTAGCTTTGGGAGAATTAAGAAATTGCTGAAATAGCAGAAAATCACCACTGATAATTGCAGCTGCCTGAGGCACCAAGTGGGTGATTCTCAGGACACAGCCCCTTTATAATCTTAAAAATTGAGCACCTCAAAGAACTTTTGTGTATATAGGTTACATCTATTGATAGTGATTGCATTAAAAATGAAAAGAAAAATGTAGAAAGAAAGAAAACACAAATATACATTCCATTCCCATAGCCTTCAGAGGCAAGATGTCATCACAGGTCATGTAGCCTCTGGAAAATTCTGTTACCAACCCGGGTTCTTGGCCTTCCCTAATCAACAGAAATTGAAAAGAGGCCAGACAAGAAATTCAGGCAAGGCTTTCCTGGGGTTCCTGCTGCAGCAGTGGGGAGCGAGAACAAGCAACAGGTTCCCTTGCATGCTCGCTCCCCGAGGGGGGTGAGCTGCTTCCCTATATGGCGTGAGGGTAGGGGTGTGTCCAGGGGTCGGGCCAGAAGGGTGGCTTAGGTGGTCTGCCCACCCCCTTGGTGGTGTTGGGTGCAGGGGGCGTGCTCAGTATCCTGCTTTTGCTCCCGGCTCCTCAGAAATGGCACTTGGGGTTTTGGTCTTTTTGTATCTTCTTGTCCATAATTTGCCCCAACTGTGAATGCACACAGTTGTCCCTTTTAGTCCCTTACAGTTTCTTTGTATTTTTTTGCTGGAGGAGACATTTGTCCAGGTGCAAGCACTGCAGCAAAGGATCTCAGGTTCCAGCCTGTCTCAATTCCACTGTACAGTGGGAAGAGGATGAAAGTGTAAAAAGGCAAATAATGTCTTAGTGTGGTTATGAAAATAGTTTTGACCTGTGGACTCCCTAAGAGGGTCTCAGGGACTTCTTGGGGGTTCCTGAACCACATGTTGAGAACTGCTGGCCTATTTTACTGGAAAACCTCTCAATGGCTGGTGGTAGAACAATAATATGGCTTCTCTCCTGCCTTCTGCGTCTCACACAAGTACCTTTCATTGCGGGAATCCATCCAGGTTCCTTGCTGGCAGAAGTTCTATAAATATAATTCCCAGGCATCCATGCCCTTTGATATATGGGAGAGTATGGGGAAGGGCTGAATTGGCAACAGATAATCCAACACAACATTTCGTTTTAAAGCCATGAAAATCCACCTGATTTGACAGAATAGCAGCTACGTGAAGGGTCATTTCCATGGGGGTAGGGCCCTTGCCATTTCATAAATTTCCCAGAGTGCTTCCCAATTATCACCCTTTTGCCTCAGTCTTTGACAGAAATAAAGCTATGAAATAATGACCTAATAAATCTTTCACTATTTTCACCAAAAATTTTCAGTAGATTTATCTCTCCTAAAATTTTGTTTTTGTGTGTACATATTTGTGTATGTGCTGCAGACACACATCAAAATCATTGAGATCTATTTAGAGCCCAACAAATTCTGGTCCTATTTCGAGAACCTGTAGCGTCGGTGAGGCCAGAATATTAGCCCTTGTCCTGTAGGTTAGGCCTTGAATGTAGAATAACTCTTTAAGCATCATAAAAGTCTAGAGTGTTCTTAGATCATTTTTAGAGAATCAGTAAGGTTAATAAAAAGAGTATTTCAGAATGAAAATGAATATCATACCTTTGATGAAGAATGTTTCAAGGGATAAGAGTTAAATAGATATTACCTTGAAAAACTGTAAGCCAGTTTCAATAAAAGAAGAGTGAGGCACAGGTAGTGAATTAATTTACATTTTATGTTCATTGATATTAGTCTACTAAAAAAAGAGTTTTCCTCTCTTTGGTAGAGAAATTGAGAAATGTCTATTTAATTTCAAATTTGAACAAAATGTTAGAAACCATTTCAATCATACTTTTCCAAGCCAGCAATTTTGGCAGGAAAGTATAAATTTGAAACTTCAGGAATAATTTATTCATGGTGAACAAAGCAGAGACTAACTAATAAATAAAAACTAATCACCCAACCAAAATAGTGCTATTTCCTTTCTGTTAATCATTGCCTGCCCTCTACCAGTAAAGAAAAATTAGAACAGGATTTGTGAGTAACAGTTGGTCCTTGAAAGAGCTACTTAGACCATATACATGTGTGAATTAATTCTCTCTGACATATATGGCTTTATAATCAGAAGTACTGTTGCTTGCAAAGCAAATTTGGTATTTTTTAAACACAAAGACACCTGACAAAATAATCAGAGACTCTTATACATACATAATGTTACTAGGTTCCCACTCCATGGAGATGCCAAAACTAAATGAACTTACACAACTGAACAAAAATACATCGTGTTTATTTTTCCCATATACACTTAGAGAATTTGCAAAAATAAATGTTCAGAAATACAAATTTGCCAAAGATTACCCCATATGCCCTGGATATAAGATGAAGCTTTTTCCCAGAAAATTATTCCTCAGAAAAGAGAGTCATCTTATATTTGAACCCTCACTAGCTCTCCTGGTGCAGGGAGCACATTCTCAATTACTCTCTTTTGAATAACAATGCATTGTTTGCTGAAGATACATTGGCATGAATCAATCTTTTTGAGGGTGTTTATATAAGTCACCTGATAAATTGGACTTAAAAATTTAAATAGAAATTTAACATTTACTTCTGGGAATATGACCTCACAGTGATAAATATGGGCTATGGTGAACTTAAGGACTCCAAAAAGTATTGTTTCCAACAACTTGGATGGAAGTTTCCTCTGGAAAGGGATTAGAGGAGTCTGTGTCTCTACTGATGTCCATGAGACAGGTGTAAAGTTTAAAAAAGGTTGTTTTATGAAATCTGAATAAGGGTTTGAAAAGATGAATATTTCTATATTTATATATAATGTGATATTTAAATAGTATTGTGTGTAACTATATATATATATATATATATTATTATTATTTTTTTTTTTTGCGGTACGCTTGCCTCTCACTGTTGTGGCCTCTCCCGTTGCGGAGCACAGGCTCCGGACGCACAGGCCCAGTGGCCATGGCTCAAGGGCCCAGCCGCTCCACGGCATGTGGGATCCTCCCGGACCTGAGCACGAACCCGTGTCCCCTGCATCGGCAGGCAGACTCCCAACCACTGCGCCACCAGGGAAGCCCTGTGTAACTATATTTTAATTGTCTGTTGGGACAAGTAATGCTATCTGCTCTAACAAATGATCCTAGGGATCTCATTGGTCTAATCCAGTAAAGGTTAGCTTCTTATGTATGTCACAGTCCAGTGTCCACTGAGTGACTCTCCTCCAAGCATTGGCATGGGGGTGCAGACTCTGTTTTGCAGTACTGCCATCTTTTTTATTTTTTATTGAAGTATAGTTGTTTTACATTGTTGTGTTAATTTGTGCTGTACAGCAAAGTGATTCAGTTATACATATATGTACATTCTTTTTTATATATTCTTTTCCATTATTGTTTATCATAGGATATTAGATATAGTTCCCTGTGCTATACAGTAGGATCTTATTGTTTATCCATTCTATTGATATATATAATAGTTTGCATCTGCTCACCCCAACTTCCCACTCCATTCCTCCCCCAACCCCCTCCTCTTTGGCAACCACAGTCTGTTCTCTACATCCATGAGTCTGTTTCTGTTTCGTAAATGGGTTCATTTGTGGCATAGTTTAGATTCCACATATAAGTGATATTGTATGGTATTTGTCTTCTCTTTCTGACTTACTCCACTTAGTATGATAATTTCTAGTTGCATCCATGTTGCTGCAAATGGCATTATTTCGTACCTTTTTTATGGCTGAGTAGTATTCCATTGTATATATGTACCAAATCTTCTTTATCCATTCATCTGTTGATGGACATTTAGGTTGTTTCCATGTCTTGGCTATTGTGAATAGTGTTGCTATGAACGTAGGGGTGCATGTATCTTTTTGGATTAGAGTTTAGAATATGCCCAGAAGTGGGACTGCAGGATCATATGGTAATTCTATATTTAGTTTTCTGAGGAACCTCCATACTGTTCTCCATAGTGGCTGCACCAACTTACATTCCCACCAACAGTGTACAGGGTTCCCTTTTCTCCACACCCTCTCCAGCATTTATTGTTTGTAGAGTTTTTAATGATGGTCATTTCTAACCAATGTGAGGTGGTACCTCATTGTAGTTTTGATTTGCATTTCTCTAATAATTAGCAATGTTGAGCATCTTTTCATGTGCCTATTAGCCATCTGTATTTCTTCTTTGGAGAAATGTCTATTTAGGTATTCTGCCCATTTTTCAATTGCGTTATTTTTTATTTTGTTGTTGAGTTGTATGAGCTGTTTGTATATTTTGGAAATTAAGCCCTTGTCTGTTGCGTTGTTGGCAAATATTTTCTCCCATTCTGTAGGTTGTCTTTTTGTTTTATTTATACTTTCATTTGCTGTGCAAAAGTTTGTAAGTTTGATTAGGTCCCATTTGTTTATTTTTGCTTTTATTTCTATTGTCTTGGGAGACTGATCTAAGAAAACATTGGTATGATTTATATCAGAGAATGTTTTGCCTGTGATCTCTTTGTCTTATGTTTAGGTCTTTAAACCATTTTCAGGTTTTTTGTGTGTGTGTATGGTGTGAGGGTGTGTTCTGACTTCACTGATTTACATGCAGCTGTCCAACTTTCGCAGCACCACTTGCTGAAGAGACTGTCTTTTTCCCAATTGTATATTCTTGCCTCCTTTGTTGAAGATTAATTGACCATAGCTGTGTGGGTTTATTTCTGGGCTCTCTGTTCTGTTCCACTGACCTATATGTCTGTTTTTGTGCCAGTACCACACTGTTTTGATTACTGCATTATTGTCTGAAGTTTGGGAGGGTTATACCTCCTGCTTTGTTCTTTTTCTTCAGGATTGCTTTGGCAATTCTGGGTCTTTTATGGTTCCATATAAATTTCAGGATTATTTGTTCTAGTTCTGTGAAAAAATCCATGGGTAATTTGATAGGGACTGCATTAAATCTGTAGATTGCTTTGGGTCGTATGGCTGTTTTAACAATATTAATTCTTCCAATCCAAGAGCATGGGATATCTTTCCAGCAACAGTGCCATCTTTAACACATAGCTTCCAGACTTGCTATAAAGAAAGAGAAACAACTTGTAAGACCATGAGTTATTTTACGGCCAGGCTGGAAAATGGCAGACATCAATTCTACTCACATTCCACTGGCTGCAACTCAGTCACCTGGGCTGCACCTAACTACAAGGAAGGCTAGAAATGGAGCTGTTCAGATTCTGAGGAAGAAAGCGGGGGTCAGGGAACATCTAGAGTCTCTGTTACAGCATTTGACTGTCTTCTGTGATGCTAAGAGTTGGCCAAAAAGAGGTTTAAATTTGTCATTTGTAAAATGTGAGCTCACACTTGGAATCTCATTCTCTGGGCATTCCAGTATATGTATGTGTGTGTTGGGGGGGTGTGGTATTCAACACCATCAAGCAGTTAAATCAGCTCTAACACTATTTGCCTGGAGATGTCATCAGATCCCACAAGTTCAAAGCTCAGTCCTACAAGACCACCCAACCCCCTTCACATCAGATGCTAGTTGACCAAGTCCGGGTTGTCACCTGTGCTTCTGACCAACAGGCTCTGGAGCAGAGGTTCCCATGCTCAGGTTTGATTAATCCAAAATAGTTTAGTTACTAGATGAACAGTTCATTACAAAAGGATGTAACTCAGGACCAGCCGGATGGAAGAGATGCATAGAGCAAAGGATGGGGGAGGGGCTGGGAGCTTCCATGCTCTCCAGAAGTGCCACTCTTTCCCAGAATTTCCATTTGTTCACCAGCCCCAAAAACTCTTCAAACCCCATTATTTGGGGGGGTTTATGGAGGCTTTATTACAGAGGCATGATTGATTAAATCATTGGCCATTGGTGATCGAATTTGATCTCTAGCCCCTTTCCCTAGTGGTCAGGAGGGATGGGGCTGACTGGTTACCCTTGGCAACCAGTCTCCATCCTTAGATTACCTGGGTCTTTCCAGAAGTCACCTCACTAACCTAACAAAGGCATAGTTACTGCTCTTCACTTAGAAAATGCTAAGGGTTTTAGGAGCTCCGTGCCAGGAACTGGGATGAAAACCAAATACATATCAATATTTCTTATTATAAATCACAATATCTTTTTTATATAAATTTATTTATTTTATTTTATTTGTTTTATTTTTGGCTGCGTTGGGTCTTCATAGCTGCATGTGGGCTTTCTCTGGTTGCGGTGAGCGGGGGCTACTCTTCATTGCAGTGTGCAGGCTTTTCATTGTGGTGGCTTCTCTTGTTGGGAGCATGGGCTCTGGGCACGCGGGCTTCAGTAGTGGCTCACAGGCTTCAGTAGTTGTACCTTGCAGGTTCTAGAGTGCAGGCTCAGTAGTTGTGGCGCGTGGGCTCTAGAGCACAGGCTCAGTAGTTGTGGCGCACGGGCCTAGTTGCTCCATGGCATGTGGGATCTTCCCAGACCAGGGCTCTAACCAGTATCTCCTGCATTGGCAGGCAAATTCTTAACCACTGCTCCACCATGACATATCACAGTTGCCTCAAAACTCCCAAATCATAGAAAATCATTTATGACTAGATTTTAAAAGGGTTTGTGTAATCAAGAGAAATTGACATAGGAATAACATGAAAATGTAGTAAAACTGACTTTTCAGTATAGTTGCATTAAACTATAATGAGTGAATGTCCGTTTAATTATTTTAAATTCTATTTTGAAAAAATAATTATTTAAGTTCCACATTCTTTCAAAACTGTTATCTGGTTTAATGACATCAAAGAATAGAATTTCAGAAGTGAAAGGGACATAGATCTACTCCAGTGGTTTTTAAACTCTTCTTGTTAGTGTAATACTTTTTTCCCCCTTCCGAATGAAATATTCTATGAAACCTCCAATGGTAAACCAGGTAAGATGGCTGTACTCAGGGAAGAGGACCTGGAGCCTTGTCCAGTTGGATTCCTCTCTCCATCTACCACTAAAGCATCCCTGAGCCATTGCCTCTGAACCTTGGGTTCTGAGGAACTGGGTTTGCCAACCACTGAAACAGAGCAACCATATGATCCAGCAGTCCCACTCCTGGGCAGATATCTGGAGAAAAACATGGTTCAAAAGGATACATACTCCCCAGTGTTCACTGAAACACTGTTTACAATAGCCAAGACATGGAAGCAACCTAAATGTCCATCGACAGATGAATGGATAAAGAAGATGTGGTGCATATATACAATGGAATATGACTCAGCCATAAAAAAGAATGAAATCATGCCATTTGCAGCAACATGGATGGACCGAGAAATTGTCATACTAAGTGAAGTAAGTCAGACAGAGAAAGGGAGATATCATATGATATTGCTTGTTTGCGGAATCTCAAAAAAAATGATACAAATGAACTTATTTACAAAACAGAAACAGACTTAAAGAATGAACTTACCATTACTGGGGGGATGGGTGTGGGGGAGGGATAGACTGGGAGTTTGGGATTGACATGTACACACTGCTGTATATAAAATAGATAACCAACAAGGACCTACTGTATATCACAGGGAACCCTGCTCAGTATTCTGTAATAACCTACATGGGAGAAGAATTTGAAAAAGAATAGATACATGTAAATATAAAAATAAGTAAATAAATACTTATATTAAAGAAAGATAAAGTAAATGTTAGTAGTTAAAAAAAAAAATCCACCTTGCTTCAGTGATGAGGGACCTGATGCCCAGAGTGGTGGTGGTAGTGTGTGTTAGCTGAGACCCCACCTTCCCAGACCACCTGTGCACTGCTTGTGTTTATACTGTCCACCTTCAGTGATCCAGGCCAGTCATCCATCTGCTGTCCTGCCCCACATCTCTCCAAAAGGTCATCGCTTCTCCTCTTGGCCAGGAGCCAGGATCTTCTGGCAACAGTTCTGTTGGAAAGTTCTGGTTTATGTACGGTGAAGTCTGACTTGCTTTAACATAAAGTCTTTGATGCCAGTTCTCGCCCCTGTGGGCCTGTGGAGTATATGATCCCCTCCTTCTTTAGACCTTCTCTTTTCCAAGCTAAAGATCCCCAGGTCTTCATAGGACATGTTTCCGTGCCTCTCTGCTGATTCCTCCTGTCTGAATGTGCTATAAATATACCGCTTACAAAGCAGAGCACACATTGAATTAAATACTTTTGTCGTGATCTGGCCAAGCACTAAATCAAATTGGACAAAGAAGGCATGTGGATTGGTGATGAAGTGAAGGTTGTTGGGGAGGAAAAACCTTTACTCTCTTAGGGTTACGTTCTGGGGACCTGCAAATTAAACTAGCAAAAGACAGACTAACAGAAAAGGCCTCCAGTGTTATTAATTTCACGTGCATGAGAGTTCACAGAGAAGAAGTGAAACTCAAAGAAGTGGTCAGACTCAAGGGCTTATATGCCATTTTCAACAAAGGAAAGGGGGTTGGGGCTCCCAATAAAATAGCAGGAAGTGACTAGGAAACAACTAGGGGACCCTCATGGAAGAGAAAGTCTATTTTAGTCAGGTTTGTTTGTGTAGACTCATCTTGGGGCCAAGTCTCCAATGTCTGGGGATGAGTTTCTCTCCTGTTCCTGGCTTGGGAGAGGGAGACACCTTCACAAGGAGAATTTACACCCTGAGTTTGGGCAGGCAAGGGGAGAGCAGAGAGCTGATTCTTCCCGTACCTGCTGGTGCTGGATTGCCTTCATCTCAAAATAATCCTTATGCCAAAGCGGCATATTTTGGAGCAGCATCTTCTGATTCCCTTCAAGGTATAATTTGATACCTGCTCCCCCCAGCCCCCCATTCCAGTTATTCTGTACTGCTTTCCTCTGGGGGCATAAGTCCCCAGCCCCTCACTACCACCTTCAAAATCGTGCTCTGAATCTCTCTTCAGATGATCACATCATGAATTGGGGTCCTGGAGGTTCTCTTGTTTTTACAGTTATACATCGGCTTGATGATTCAGTCATTCAGTTTCTGTCAGCTTCTCCACAAGGGTAAGAGGTCTCTTCTGACACTTGACTGAAATGCTGACTCATTCATTCATTCATTCATTCATTCATTCATTCATTCAGCTTAGTGTGTGCCAAGCCCTGTCCCAGTCACCAGGAATAGCTGGAAACCAAACAAAGTCCCTGTCCTCAGGGGGATTATGGTCTACTGGGGACAAGCAGGCCACACCCAAACATATACATACATACTGTGATCTAGTAGGAAGTGCTAAACACCCGATTAAGAAAAGCAAGAGGGTAAAGAGTTTGGGGAAGGATCAAAAACGACTTCTCTGAGGAGGTAGCGCTCGAGCAGAAACCTGGATGGGGTGAGGGTGTGCATGTGGGTGTGTGGTGGATAGTGTTACGGGCAGAGGGACCGACAAAGGCAGGCAGGTCGTAGGTCACATGGGGACTCGCAGGCCGCGGGGAAGCCTTCGGGCTTTCCTGTGTGTGTCCAGTGGAAGGTGTTGAGCAAGAAAGGGACAGTGATTTGATTTAATTAGTAAATGTTAAGGGAGGGACGGAGGGAGGGAGGAAAAGAAAAGAGCAAAGCAAGGCGCAGGCTGTTTTGTGGGAAAGCCTGTGGAATTGGGAACAAGTGTGGAGCAGGAAACAGTCAAGCAACGAACTAGTTGTCCAGACAACTATGATTAGCATGTTCCTTGACCTACCAACTGCGTAACCATTCAAAAAGAGAATAAGATTTGCTTAATGAGGCTTGTTGTTCATCCACATTTGCTGACGCCTAGCCATTGTGATTTTATTTTCTAAGTACCTTCAAGCTAGTCTCCTCCTAATTCCTTCTGGAACATTCTGTGATTGGAAAACCAGTCCTCTGAATGAGGTGGGCAGACAAAGCCAATGTGAGGGAGCAGAAAGGGCCTGCCCTTGCTGGCAGACACTCCTGGATTGAATGTGGCTCTTCCTTTTAGACTCAGTTTTCTTGTGCATAAAATGAAGGTGATAATGTTTCTCTGAGAAATAAATGCAATGCAGAAAATGTAAAAGCTTAAGTATATTCAGTTCCTGCAACTTCGGGGCTCAACAAATCTTATTTCCTTTTCTACCCGTTTTTCTTTTACTGGACCCTGCATTTCACCTGACCGTGAGGTCTCGAGGGGTCTGAAGTAGGTCTTGTGGATGTTTGTGTCCCCGGTGGAGTGGCTGAACCGTAACAGGTGCTAAACTCAGGGTGAATCAGTGAGTCTGTGCAGCCAGTGGCAAGTTAGCCGCATCCCAGTGGAGTGGAAGGGAGAAGGCATTTCCAGGTGAGAGGCACCGTGATGGCGGCCAGCAAAGTCGACCTGGCGTCCCCCAGGCTCATTGGCAGGTGGACTGGGTGACCCCTGGGGCCTCGGAGAAGTGGGGAGTCACGTGTGGTGCCAGCAGGAGCCCAGGGAGCCTTCCTAGTACTATGTGTCTCCTGGGCTTCTGCTGTTATTTGTTTGTTGTTTTGTTGTGTTTCCTGAACAGATAAAGGGGAAGTAGTAGACCCAACTCTCTAGGTAGCCTTGAAGCCATCAACTGATTTGAGTAAATACCGTCCTGGTGAGAACAAACATGCTCTTTACCCTTCCAAGAAAATTCAGTATAACATCCGAAGAGACTATTCTGTCCCCGACCTGGGTGCAGGGAACTAACGAGATGATTCCGCTCAGGTACGCATCTCATTAGCCCAGACCCTGGAAAAGGGTCCCTCTTCATTTCTCTGAGGTCCCTTGATGATCCCAGCGCCCTACGCTGTGGCACCTCAGACCTGTCGGATGTGCGGACACAAGCAGGGGAGCAGCGGGGACTGGACACACAGAGGGACTGGGCCCCCTGAAAGGGTTCATGTCTTGTGAAATGTTTCATTTTAAAACCCCATGTAAAAAATGATACAAGTGAACTTATTTACACAACAGAAATAGACCCACAGACACAGAAAACAAATGTACAGTTACCAAAGGGGAAAGGGTGAGGGGATAAATTAGGAATTTGGGATTAACAGATACACACTACTATATATAAAATAGATAACCAACAAGGACCTACTGTATAGCACAGGGAACTGTATTTAATATCTTGTAATAACCTATATTGGAGAAGAATCTGAGAAAGAGTAGATATATATAGATAGGTAGGTATATAACTGAATCACTTTGCTGTACACTGGAAACTAACACAACATTATAAATCAACTGTACTTCAATAAAAAAAATAAAATTTAAATGCCATTTGTAGCAACATAGATGCAACTAGAGATTATCATACTAAGTGAGGTAAATTGGAAAGAGAAAGACAAATACCATATGATATCACTAACATGTGAAATCTAAAATATGAAGAAATGAACTTATCTACAAAACAGAAACAGACTCACAGACATAGAGAATGGACTTGTGGTTGTCAAGGGGGAGGAGAGGGAGTCAGGGGGACGGGTGGACTGGGAGTGTGGGATGAGCAGATGCAAACTAGTATATATAGGATGGATCAACAACAAGGTCCTACTGTACAGCACGGGGAACTATATTCAGTATCCTATGATAAACTATAATGGAAAAGAATATTAAAAAAGAAAGTATATATATATATATATATGTATGGCTAAGTCACTTTGCTGTACAGTGGTAATTGACACAGCATTGTAAATCAATTATACTTCAATTCAGAAATTAATTAATTAAAATGTTTAATTAATATAAATAAATAAAACCCATGTAAATTTTACCTTTACTCCAAAATGTGATTTAAGAGAAAAATATTTCAGATACTTAGCAGTTAAATTACTTAACATCTTAGTATTCTGGCTTTCAAGAGGGGGATTGTTAAATGACTTGCTCAAAATCACACATCTGGTAACTAAGTAAGCAGGATTTGAATCCACATATTTGCCCCCAGAGTTAGTGCTGTTCTGGTGTGGATTTTTGGACTCTGTAAAATAATAACTACTTAACAGTGGTTGTTGTGAGAATTCAGTAAATGTTAGCTTCCTTTTCTCCTTATATTTCATCAATTCATATATAGATAGGTATAAATATAGATACATATATAATATGTATATATTATATATGTAAATATGTATATTTATAAATACATATATATTTAGAGGATGTATGTACGTAAATAAATATAGATTTACAGGATAAAGTGACAAATATACTGGCTGAAGTATTGGTGAAAGATCATGGTGCCTGGAATCATAAATTGAGGGAGCAAAGCGTAAACAATGACGTCATGAGAAACAGACCAAAAAGAGCAGACTTCTTTGGACTTTTGTCTAACCGTTTAACTAAGTTTCCCTTGTTTGACCCTTTGTGTTTGAGAAAGATTCAAAACTCTTGTTGAACTAGTAATTCCAAGTTTGGGGTTTTGTTTTTACCCTAGTATCTGTGGCTCGTTTGTTATATAACATTGAATTCGTCCCAGTTTCTCCATATCAGAAGCATCTCGTGTAATGAGGATAAACGTGGAATCACTTGTATGTTTTGCCTCTGCCCATGGGGGTTTTGGTAAAAAATAATCTGTTAACGTGCTTCTGTTCTTTTTTCAGTTTAGTACCAAGTTTTATTGGGAAATTGACCCCATCCGATCCCTCTCAGGGACAGGAGAGGACATTGCCTAGCAGCTGGCACTCTGAGAACTGGTGCCAATTGCTGTGTCTGATAGTTTATCTTGAGCTATGGTGTTTACAGCTAGCAACAGAGCCTCAATTTAACAAAATTGCGGACTTAGTATTCAAAAGAGGCTTGCACTTGAAGGCAGAACGTGGAGAATTTTCTTTTCCATCACACGTGTTCTGGTCACATTTTGGTAAAGGAGTTTCCAGTGTCATTGGTTCTGAATTTAAGAGTGTTCCTCTCCTTTTCTATGGACAGATCATTATCATTTGACCCTTATTCCGGCTATTTCCAGAGCTCTCTGAACAAGGCACTGCATTAGATACAGCTGGGGAGATAAATATGTATGAGAGAGAGTTTATGTCCTTACCGTGCCTTGTTCTGAAGACAGTAGACAGATAGAGCAAGTGCGATGAGCACAGTGCTATGGGATTTCAGAAGGAGTAGTGACAGTTGATGGCGGGGGCATCAGGAAAGTTCCCAGAAGCGGTGGTGTTGTAGCTGAGTGGGGAGAAGAGGTCGTGTTTGAGAAACTGCGGTGTCTTGGGAGAGCTTCTCACCATACAGCAGGAGAACAGTGTGATCCAGAGCATGGATGTGAGGAATAGGTCCATATTAGATGAAACACAGGGAACTGAAGGATGGAGGGAGGGACAGAGATGGCAAATAGGGGTTATACTAGGTTAGAAAGGACCGTGAACATGCTTTCTTGTATGATGACAGTCATTCTTCAGTCTAGAGAAGATGTTGAACCAGGGAGTGAAATGATCTAAGTTGTACTTGAAGCAAAGTAATCTGACCTTAAAACATCAGGCTGCCTTAAAAGTTCAAGGGGATGAAAGTGAGATGATGCGTTGCTTGGATGAGAAGTAGCAGAGGCCTGACCTGGGGAGGCAACCACAGGACTGGGAATGAGATCTCTGCAAGGAAAGATCAACCAGCCTGGGCAAATAATCAGATGTAAGAGGCAGAGACGAGACAGGTGATAAAGGTAGCCTTCCTGAATGTGTATTAGTAGATGTTCTTCAAGACATTACCTAGCATCACCAAAGAAATTAAGACCTTGCCCAAATCAAGTTGCAATTGCCTGTATGTTTTCTTCTCTGTCTCCTCTCTCAGAGCTTCTAATATGCTAACATGCACTGCGAATCTCCTAGAAGAAGATGGTCTTGTCCTATTCCCTAAATTTATTTGTCCATAGAAGCATCTTCTTTTAATGGATTTCTAAAAAATCTTGCATTTTCGGAAACGTTATTTTGGGACATGCTCTACTACATTTGGAGAATGGTGATGTGATTCATAAAAACTGCAAGATTGGAGTGAGAACTTGGTTGGACTAGAATGATAAATAACGTTGACATTAGGAGGTGTTGAATTTGAGGTGTCAGAGACCAGGCAAGTTGGAGGCATCTGGAAGCTTGCATGTTTCCTGGAACTTCAGCTAAGAGGAGAGGTTTGGGTAGGAAGATGAATTTGGAGTTATCCTCTAGAGATGATCATTGAATCCACAAAGGTGAGATGAGTACGGAAGAGAGAACTTTGGGAAACATCTGTGGGATAGCAGAAGAGAGAGAAGTGGCAACGGAGGCTGAAAAAGGATGGTCAGAAGGAGAATTGGGACCTTGCTCCTTTAGGAAATGAGGAGAGGACTTTCGAGGCTCAGGAAGTGTTCAGCAGTGTCGAATGTTGCAGAGAGATTGAGGAAGAAGGAGAGCTTTAATTTGGAAAACAAGTTACTGGCCTCGGAAAGAACAGTTTGAATAGAACGTGATAGAGGTGGAAGCCCTGTTTAAGGAGTCTTGGAGTGACTTAAAGAGAAAGCATGAATAGAAAGTACATCATATGTCATCAGTGAAATAAATATTTAATGGAAGTTTTAGGAGGAGTAGGACTCAGACTTTTCTCTAAGGATGTGGGAGACCTGAACATGATTAAGTAGAAGAAAAGAAGGAGCAGTGGGGGTGGGGAAATACTTGCTTTACCACTAAATTCCTGGGATCAGTAGTTCTTGAACATTGGCCTGCATCAGAATCTCTAGAGGTCTTGTTAAAAACACAGCCCTCAGGACTTCCCTTGTGGCGTAGTGGATAAGACTCCCTGCTCCCAATGCTGGGGGCCCAGGTTCGATTCCTGGTCAGGGAACTAGATCCCACACGCATGCCACAACTAAGGGTTCGCATGCCGCAACTAAGGAGCTGGCGAACCGCAACTAAGGAGCCAACCTGCTGCAACTAAGACCCAGTACAACCAAATAAGTAAATATTTTAAAAGATAAAAATAAAATCACATTCTTTTTTAAAAAAAAACAAAAACAAAACCACAGCCCCCAAACCCTAGAGTTTTGGATTCAGTAGATCTGGGAGCTCAAGAATTAGCATTTCCAGCAAGTTCCCATGTGCTCCTGATGCTGTTGATCTGAGGACCACAATCTGCGAACCTCTGCTCTAGAGAAGGGAGAAGGGAGAACCCAGGTTGCAGGTGGAAGGTGAGCCTTGGGAGAGAGAAAAGACACATTTTTGTCAGAAAATGACCAGACATGAAGGAAGAAACTGTGAATAAAGTCACACAAAATTTGAAGAACAAGAAAAGACACATAAGAATTTGAAGTAGGGAAAAAACATTGATGCCAGCTTCTGGAACTGAAGAATATGTAGTAGAATCCAGAAAGTTGACACTGTGGATCTTGAAGTTACGACCATGAAGATGGACTGGATAGAAGAAAATGCTCTGAGCCCAGTGCTGAAACCATTAGGGAAGCTGGTGTAGGGGAGGGAAATTCTCCTTCCTTCTCCTCTCCTAGGTTCTCCCACTGGGGCCCTATGAAATTAGGTTGACAAAAGACAGATTCATGAGAGGAAAACATGTGCAGTACACATCACACGGGAGAAACCTCAGTGAAGAGTGACTCCAGGGGTGATAAGAACTTGGGATTAAATGGCATCTGAACAAAAGAACAATAGATTTTCAGAGAAATGACGAGACAGAGGAAAAGGGTTTGAGTTTCTACGGTGACGAATTGTGGGAAGGTAAATAGATATGGGAAAGCGAGTGCAGTAAGGTTTGTTTGTGCAGGTCCATTTCGGCACCAACTTTCCATCATCTTCATGGCGCTAGAGCTTTCCTGGAAGAGGGGATTTATGGCAGGCCCTGTTTTTCCAAAGTTTCTACCTTTAGTCACTTAAGGGAAGCTCCGAGAAGGCATCTTTCTGCCTCTGTTGACTGTCATGTACCCCGAGCTGTAAGGAACCCTTTTGCCAGCGTGACGTATTCAGGGCGGCATATTCTGGTCCCCTGCAGTGGGCATGAGTGGAAGGAATGGGTCTTGTGTGAAATGGGCCATGATTGTGGGGTCCTGTGGACTAGGATTGGTATCAGGGGCAGCAAAGACCATCCAAGCTCCTGTAGTTAAAAAGAATAAGAGAGCACACAGCCTTTACTACAGAAAGTCATGAGGGAATTGATGTGCTCAGGCTAAATTACTGTTTCAGCGAGGTGGAGTGAGAGGCAGGTCTGAGGAGACTAGCAAGGCCCTTCCCCACCCTGTGCATGTATTAACTCTTTTCATCCTCGCAGGGACCCTTTGGTACTGTTATACCCATTTTACAGTTAAAGAAATGAGGTCATGAGAAATGAAGTCGTGTGCCAAGTTCACACGATTAGTAAATGATGAAGCCAGGCATGGACTCCAAGCGTGGTCTCTGGGGAGCTTGACAGGACCCCACTGAGCTGATTGGGCGGTTTGACTTTCCGTCATCCTTTTGCTGGGCCCCTTCCCCAGGAACCAGTGCCTGATGAGGAGGATGCCCGCCCCAGGGGCTGGCTTTGGGGTGCACCCCAGGGGCTGCGCTCCTTCTTACTGGATTGTTCCAGAGCTGCAGTTACCTGGACACGGTTGGTGGACGTGCACCGTGAGAGTAGAGAAGGGGCCCCTTGCAGTGTCACACTCCATTACGTGGGCCTGGGACCCAGGAGGCAGGATGTGACACAATGACTCCTAGTACAGGTCCAGAGCCCTCAACAGAGCCGCTGCTCACCAGAATGGAAGGGCAGGGCGGGGGGCATTAGGCAGGGGAGCATTTCATCCACTCAGTGACACCAGTTCTCTTCAGTGCAGAAACGTCTCTTGGTTTCTCTGTCTGTTCCTTGCGTCTATGTACCTCTCAAGGAGTCTGTAAACTCCAGAACTGGACTGTTAACACCCAACTCCTACAATCCTAAGGAGTGATTGGTTTATAACACACCCATGTGCTACATTTCTCTTTATATCTGTCCTTCTGAAAATAAAAAGTCCAGCGATACTGAATCACAGGGTTTAAATGGAGAAAATGCTTCTTCCTACCCCGGGGCCAGCAACACATTGAATGAGGCTGAGAGCATTTCAGCTAGTGGTAGCTGAGAAGAGTAGTCTCTTTCACTCCCTCAGTTCTCTCATTTTCTTGCTGGACTTTTGGATGCATTTTACCCCCTCACCTAAAAACCAGTGCTTTTAGGAATTGATTGAGAAAGAATACGTCGAGAATGCGGTGAGTCTTGTGATGAGGTAGCTCACAGAGTTGCAGCTGAAGATAGAATGTGGGTGGCAGGGGAACCCCAAGGTTTGGGTGACCCTTCTCACTTACTGTTATGAAAGCATTTCAGCGTAAGCAGGAGGGAGCAAAATAATGGTTTTTATTTGTTTGTTTTTGAAATTTTATTTTTAATGAAGTGCAGTTGATTTACAATGTTGTGTTCATTTCTGCCGTACAGCAAAATGATTCAGTTGTACACATATATACGTTCTTTTTCATACTCTTCTGCATTGTGGTTTATCCCAGGAGGTTCAATATACTTCCCTACTGCTACACAGTAGGACCTTGTTGTTTATCCAGCCTATATGTAATAGTTTGCCTCTGCTAATCTCACACTCCCAGTCTGTCCCTCCCTCAGCCCACCCCCATTTTCTTTTTTTTTTGAAGGGAAAAAGAATCACTCCTGATACTTCAACATAGAAAGTGGGACATATTTCTGCAGCTATTGTAGCACATAGTTAGGGAATCAATGGCAAATTTTGTCATCTCAATCATAAACGTGGTAAAAATCTATCAAGTGAAGAGATCATTTGTGTCCTGGATTAGAGTTTGCAGGGGGTGGGGGGGATTCCCGTTGGGCAGGGATTTGAGGGCTGAGTAGGACTTGGGAACGTCTGAGGATTTCCTCCATTTCCTTGAGATTCTCCTTGCCTCTCATCCCACCCTGCTTAGTGGAGGAATCAGAAATGAAGAAGCAGCCATCTGGGTGGTTTAATCTTATAAATTTTCAGCTGCGAGTCTAAGAAAAGGTTTACAGTCATTCTAGCGGGTCTAGCATTACTGAACCAATTAGACCCAAAAGTTCCCACTTGTCCCCAGCTTTGTTTCAAATTTGTTTGTAGATGGTGTGGTCATGGGTTGAGCATTTCCGTCATCAAGATACATCACTGTTTTAAGCTGGATTGAGTACGATTTCTTCTTGATTCAGTATTTATTTATTTATTTATTTATTTATTTATTTATTTATTTTTGCGTTACGCGGGCCTCTCACTGTTGTGGCCTCTCCCGTTGCGGAGCGCAGGCTCCGGACGCACAGGCTCAGCGGCCACGGCTCACGGGCCCAGCTGCTCCGCGGCATGTGGGATCCTCCCGGACCGGGGCACGAACCCGTGCCCCCTGCATCGGCAGGCGGACTCTCAACCACTGCGCCACCAGGGAAGCCCTTGATTCAGTATTTATTAAGAAACTAAATGGCTTTCAAACTGTGTTATTCCGCCAAAACACCTTTTCCCCCGACAGAAAATGTTTGACCATATTCTTCATTACTTTTCTCCCATAGAACAGGGAAGCTTTTCACAAGTAAGAGCCCTTCACCCCGAAGTCTCCTCCACCTACATACTCTGCCTTGTCATAGCTCTGTCTGTCGGGGAAACATTTCTGCCCCTCACAACCACCGATGGCTACCTAGTCCATTTTCAGCACGACAGATACAGACAGGCTGGTGAAACCTGCATTTTCATTGCATTTAGCTTTGAAGGCACATATATATCAAATAGAATACCAGGTCATAATGTCACGGTCACCATCCAGATTGGGCTCAATTTTTTATACCATTTTGTGTTTTTTGTAATCTATTGTGGTTTTCATTTCAACTTTTTAGCATCTGTATAAATTCAGGTCACCAAGGGTAAAAGAGGTGGTCCAACCTCACATCTGGCTTTACTGCCCCCTATCCCCCCACACACGTAAACACCTTTTTTCCAGCAGTACTCCCGTTCCAACCCCTGTATCTTAGTCTGTTTGGGCTCCTATAACAGAATACCATATACTGGGTGGCTTATAAACAACAAACATTTATTTCTTCCAGTTCTGGAGGCTGAGAGTCTGAGATCTTGGGGCCAGCATGATTGGGTTCTGGTGAGAACCCTCTTCTGGGTTGCACATGGCCATTTCCTTATTCTATGCTCATATGGCAGTAAGAGGGCAAAACAGTTCTCTGGGGTCTCTTATAAAGACACTAATCTCATGCAGGAGGGCTTCACCCTGACATCAGGCTTGGTGAGGGGACCAAGACAACCTAGTCAGAGACTGCCAGATTTATCTTCTCTGTACCTTGGATTACATTCAGGCCTTGGTGTTACAGAAATTCATACTTTGGGGAAAAGCCCAGCAGATCCCATATTTGAAACAAAGGTAACCTCAAGAAAAAGAAAAAATATCCTTTTCTTCTCCGTTCCTGTATCATAGACCTCATTTAAAACAAAACAAAAAAATTTTTTTTGAAATTCGGCAATTGTATTCATTTTGCATGTGCACATGAGCTTTTTGGTCAAACAACTCAATAATACCCAATTTTACTTTTCTGGCAATGTTCCCTTTTAGGTCAAATCAAAACAGTGGTTCAGCTGATGTTTATCCTCAACCTAACATTTTCTCCAGTACAGCGCTCCTCAAAGTGTGGCCCCTAGACCAGTAGCCTCAGCATCACTCAGGAACTTGTTACAAATGTCAGCTCTTGGACCCCCACCCCAGGTCTACTGAAGCTGGAACTCTAGGGGTGAGGCCCAGCCCTCTGTGTTTTAACAAACCCTCCAGGGGATTTTAATCTACACTGATGTTTGGGAACTCCTCTAGTAAAGCGACTGCCCCGTGTATCTTCTGGTCCTGGTCATCTTTATTGTGCAGCTTCATCTCTTCATAAAATTCAACTTTAACTTCACCACCTCAACTAATTGAATTTTCAAATTTCACAGTATTTTTTTAATCACTTGCTTGCCTTTGAGATAGGCTGCTGCAAGTTTTGCAAATGATTTATTTCCCTAATAAATTGGTAAGGAATTTATATTAATAGTTGGGGGAAGGGAGAAGTTGAGATATTTCTGCCAAATATCTAATTACCACATTTCAAATAATCCCAGCCACTTAATACACACATTTCTACTGATATCATTTAAAGATGCCATGTTTAACAGAATTTCCTTGTCAGAAAGTCCCTAGGATAAGGACAAAAGAAGTTTCCCTAGAATAAGAATGACTTTTTAGATGGGCAGGTTGCTATAAGAATAATACTTAGAAGGATCATGGCATCAATCAGGAAAGTCAACAAAATTTACATTTAGAAATCTACTTTCAAATAATTAGAAAATCAAACAGCTTTATCCGTTCTCTTTTAGGATTAAGAATTAGGAAGAAGGTGACCTCAGTAACATACTGAGTAAAAAAATATAACTTAAGACCTGGTGAGAAATTAAGAATTCATCTAATAAACTCTCTCACTTATGATTGAAGAGAATTTCGTCATGTTCAGTCAACTTGTATTGATGGTCCAAATATACATAAGTCCCTGCTTTGGAGGACCTCAGAGTCTGGTAGAGAAGCCTAGAACACTCCGGGGAAGTGCCCAAACCTAGACAGCCAAGAGTCTTTGTCTGAGACACATCTCTACCATAAATATATCAACTCACTGGTTGGCTTTTAGGGGGAAGAAAGATTGGCCGTGGCCAGGAGATGGGGGCAGCGGGGGTGTTATACAGGCCTGGGTTGAAATGCTGGCTGTAGCCCTGATTAGCTAAGTGTATGATTTGAGACATGTTACTTATTTTTAGATCCTCAGTTTCCTCATTTTTAAGACCGGAAAAATAATAACTATCTCTAGATTTTGTGACAATGCCATGACATAATGCTTCATCTGTCAGGAAAGTTGTGTTGGATGCTAGCTGCCTGTCAGGCAATGTGCTAGGGATAAAACCGAGAATAAAAACTCAGTATTCTATAATAACCTAAATGGGAAAAGAATTTGAAAAAGAATAGATCCATCTACAGGTATAACTGAATCACTTTGCTGTCCACCTGAAACTAACGCAGCATTGTTAATCAACTACTCTCCATTATAAAATAAAAATATTTTTGAATTAAAAAAACAAAACACCTCATCTTGACAAATGTCCCTGCCACCACCCAGTTGCTCGGGTCCACAGCACCCTCCGTTCCTCCCTGTCCCCCTCCTCAGCTCGGGCTGGTGGCGTCCATCCACTTCTCTGCATCTCGCAGCTGCCACGCAGGCTAGACCACGAGGCTGGCCTCCCACCCGGCCTCTCTCTTCCACTGGTGCTTCCCCCGGTCTTTTCTCCCCACACCAGCCAGAGAGAATTTCTTAACCCTCCAGCTGGACCTTGTCTCTGTCCAGCCTGAATCCTGCCGCGGCTTTCCACTGCTCCGAGGTAAGTCAGGACTCCTCCCCGTGGTCTCCAAGGCTTCTGTCGGCCCGACCGTCCAGCATCATCGCCTCTCAGCCCCTGTACCACCCTCCGCGGCAGCGGTCTCCCGTCCCTGTCTCCACAGTTGGCTGCCCAGACTCTGTCCCTCAGGCTTGGAGTCTCTTGGCCCCGTCACACGGCCGGCTCCCTCTCATCCTCTACGTCCCAACTAGTTGTTGCCACCTCAGAGGTTTCTTCTCCAGCGCTGACTTTCCTCCCACTCTGTAATTTCCGCCACAGAACTTTACCAGGGTAGCTTATGATGGTGTCCTGTGTGTGTGGCTCCCCCCTTTCTTATCTGTCTTGGTCCCAAGTAGGATGTGAGTGCCAGGAGGCCAGTGTCCTTTTTTTTTTTTTTTACATGTTTCTTCCTTTATTTGATGTTTTTAATTTATATAATTTTTGTAAATTACAAAAGTAATTTTTTTTCACAAATCAAGTAATACAGAGCTAGGTAAAGACAACTAACCGGTGATTGCTGCCAGACCACCCTGCAATCGCATGGCTCTGGTAACTGCTCTTCCTCCGTGCACCTTCTCCGGGGCTCACACACACCTCATACCTGATCCTCCCGTTGTCCCTGCAGGGTTGGCGGCCCTACCTCTGTGTTATGGATGGGGGAATAAAACCTAACGCAGTTGCTAGCTCCACGGAACTGAGCATTAACAGAGAGGTCTCTTTCTAGAAACCACGCTGTGTTCATTGGGATAAAGAAATGTGGGTAATGAAGATGCTTAAGGGAGGCCAGTGTTCTAATGTGACTCACTTGTCACTGTCCTTCCAGGGCTGAGCCTTTCTTACAATAGACTATCTTCATGGTCTCCCTTCTCGAAGTAAACAGAGGAATGAGGGGATGAAGTCCAGTGGGCAGTTGTAATATAGCATGATGGGTGCTATGATGGGGAAAGGATACAGCCTCCTAGGAGTGTCCTGGAGAAGTAGCACCAAATACTTAGGAGTGAGAGGAAGCTTCTGAGAGGAAATGTTGTCTAGAGATTTCAAGGCTCAAGAATAAATAACTATATTGGAGGTTTCCAATGAATTTCTCCGAATATTTACATCAAAGCAGTGTTTTTCAACCTTTCTTCATTACCCCCTTAAGGAGGAGCCTTTTCTAGACAAATTTTTCCCTAATCACTATCTCCTCTTCCCACTGAAATTTTATACCACAAGCATACTGTGTATCTGTCTATGTATTCTATGTAGATCTATGCTTTATACAGAAAAAGAGTAATTTTTTTCATCTGCTAAGACCAAATTTTTACCCTCTTGTAGGTGAAATTTCCCCCATTGAACCGAATGTAAAATAGTTGACTGGTGGAAAGCAGCCACATAGCACAGGGAGATCGGCTCAGTGTTTTGCGATGACCTAGAGGGGTGGGATGGGGGGGGAGGCTTAAGAGGGACGGGATATGGGGGTGCATATGGCTGATTCACTTTGCTGTGCAACAGAAACTAACACGGTATTGAGAAGCAATTATACTCCAATAAAGATCTATTTTTAAAAATGTATGTATTAAACCATTTAATATAAATCATACGACCAAGTTTTGAAGAAAATGCAGTTGATACTTCTTTGTAGTACTTGCTCTTTAAATGTCCAATGGACTAGGTACTGTTTTTAAAAAAAAAAAAAATGGGTTTTTTTTTCCATTGGAGGACAGAGATGAAATTTTTTTAAAATGTGATATATGTGCTCATTGAAGTGGAAAGTCACTGTTAAAATCATAACAAGCGTTCACATAATAATATCCTCCGATATATGAAAAAGAGCGTTAAAGGCTGCATCAGAGGAACTTGTATTTTTAGGGAAAATGTGACAGACAAATGCACAGTAATCACAGTTTGGAAAGGAACACATGGGGGCTGGTTGATTCTGAGAGTCCTTCGTGATATGCTGGGAAGATACTTAGTAAGAAGGTGTTGGCTAAGAGATGATTTAGAAATGGTAATTAAATTATTAGGTAAATGAGTGCTGCTCAAGTTAGCTGGAAGAATTAGGGGTAGGAGAGCTCTGTGTGGAAGGTGCATGGAGATAAGAAAACGTTTTCAGAGAAAGAGCAGGTAATCTGGCTTACACCCTACTGTCACTGTAGCTGGAGGTGAATTCTGTTTGGAACAATTCTGTTCATTAAAACAGGTAAATACCAAGTGGCTGTTCCTTGGAGGGTAAAGACTGTGTAGCATCAGAGTGGCAAATGGTGGGGGAGGAGTTTTTAATCGTGGAAGTTAGCCCAAGGGCAAATTATATCTCAGGGCTTTCCACTAGCTTATCTTTCAGGAATTTTCAGAAGGTTGAAGCATTAAGCTTGGTTAAATGGTTTAACTTTGTAGGCTCCATTTGTATTCTGGCTGTTATTTTGCAACTGCCAATGGATTCTGCTTCATTATCATCATAAGAAGGGCATAACCCCCACGAAGTGGTGGGCTTCGAATCCTGTCCTTTTAGCAGAATTTCTTTTCATTAGCCAAGTGGAATGGAGCTTTACCAATGTGCAGTGAAATGAGGCATGACTTAGCCTGATGGTCCGTGAAGGATGCTCAGCAAGGGTGGCATTTAGTTCCTTTAAAGCTGCTGTTCCTGTATTTATACCAAGGATAGTTTTTGCAGTTCTACAAGAGACAAGATACTTACTGGTTTTACAGCTATATACATCCTTTGCTTTTTTTTTTTAATTTATCTTTTGTTGAAGTATAGTTGTGTTATTTTTTATTGAAGTAATGTTGTGTTACTTTCTGCCATACAGCAAAGTGACTCAGTTATACATTTACATACATTCTCTTTTTTATTCTTTTCCATTATGGTTTATCCCAGGATATTGAATATAGTGCTGTACAGTAGGACCTCGTTGTTTATCCATTCCATATGTAATAGTTTGCATGTGATAATCCCAACCTTCCAGTCCTTCCCTTCCCCACCCCTCCTTCCCCTTGGCAACGACAAGTCTATCCTCTGTGTCTGTGAGTCTGTTTCTGTTTCATAGATAGGTTCATTTGTGCCATATTTCAGATTCCACGTATAAGTGACATCATATGGTATTCATCTTTCTCTTTCTGACTTATTTCACTTAGTGGGATAATCTGTAGTTGCATCCATGTTGCTGCAAATGGCATTATTTCATTCTTTTTGTGGCTGAGTAATATTCCATTGTATATACATACCACGTCTTCTTTATCCATTCACCTGTCGATGGACACTTAGGTTGCTTCAAAGTCTTGGTTATTGTGAATAGTGCTGCTATGAACACTGGGGAGCGTGTATCTTTTCAAATTATAGCTTTGTCCAGATATATGCCCAGGAGTGGGATTGCTGGATCATATGATCGCTCTATTTTTAGTTTTCTGAGGAACCTCCGTGCTGTTTTCCGTAGTGGCTGCACCAATGTACATTCCCACCAACGGTGTAGGAGGGTTCCCACATCCTTTACTTTGATTCCATTTCCTACTTAATCAGCTTCCTTGTTGCCAGTTATCCTTCCTCTTCTATTTAGTGTCATCGTCCCTTTCTTGACAGATTAACGTAAGTCATCACTTTGACGATGATTACTTCCTGCTAATCCATGTTGCCTGCAGACTGCTGAGCTCATTGAGTGGTGGACCCACGTTACTCTCTAATGAAGGTTTTCCTTTTCCTTATTCTTTCCAAACACAAACTCTAAGGTCCAAACTCCATTTCTTTTCCTTAATGCCTGTTCCCTTTAGCTGCACCCCCAATATCTCCCTGGTCACATGCTTATAGCCTTCCTACTGTTCTTTCTTTTAGTGCCCCAACCTCTGCCTTCTATTACTGGGCATATTCTATGTACAGATCTGGGCTTATTACATATGTAATGAATCCTTTCGTACTAACTTCAGAACAAAGGGAACACCCCTTCCTCTGAGTTCTAGCAGGGCTTGGATTTGTAGTTGTCACCCTGCATAGTCTTCCTTTGACACTGTATAAATTAACCTCCCGAGTTCATTTAAGACTTAGCACGTTTTAACACAACCAGTGTTCCAGCCCTTGAGATGGCTTGCTGCTGTGTACATTGACACACTAGATATGTGTCGTGATGGCTGCACTAAATAAATGGATGTTACATAAATCTCATTTGTTATTTGAGCACTTAACTAACACATGAGAAACGACATTGGGCCACAGTTGTTTGGATGAGCGTCTAGACACAGTTTGTCCCTTAGGAGAATTTTCCCCTTGCTTACAAGTTCACAGATTATTAACATGATGACTCACCTCTAAGAAGTTTTTTGTGGGGGAGGGGGAAAATTCCCTGGCGGTCCAGTGGTTAGGGCTCTGTACTTCCACTGCAGGGGGCGCAGGTTCAATCCCTGGTCGCGAACTAAGATCCTGCAAGTGGCATGGAGAGGCTAGAAAAAAAAAAAGAAAAGATTTTTTTGTTCCCATTTTTCTATAATGTTGGGGGGTGCAATTTTTTATCGTGGTAAAATATACATAACAAAATTTATGTTTTTAACCATTTTTAAGTATATACTGTTCAGTGCCATTAAGTATATTCTCATGGTGGTGCAATCATCACCGCCATCCATCTCCAGACCTTTTCATGTTCTCCAGCTAAAACCCTGTACCCATCGAACACTGACTCCCCATTCCCATACCTGCCCTGCCAACAACCGACAGCCACCATTCTTTTTTCTGCTTCTATAAATTTGACTATTCTAGGTATTTCATATAAGTGGAGTCATACAGTATTCTTTTGTGACTAGCTTATTTCACTTAGCATAATGTCTTCAAGGTTCATCCATGTTTTAGCATGTATCAGCATTCCCTTCCTTTTTAAAGCTGAATAATCTTCCATTGTATGTATATACCACATTTTGTTTATCCATTCATCTGTCAATGGACACTTGGGTTATTTCTACTTTTTGGCAATTGTAAATAATGCTACTGTGAACATGAGTGTACAAATAAACCTCCGGGAACTTTTCAAGGAAGCTCTATTAACTATATTCAGAAAAGTTAGGCTATCTTACCTTAGACTGTATGGCGTAAATTGAATTCCTCCTACACAATGTAATGCCTCATTTTAAAACGCCGCTAGGTCACAGTACTTCTCAATTTAAATATGTACCAGCTTCCCTGGCAGAATAATGATCTTTTTCAGCCACTTATTTATAGAGTGGAAGAAAATTAGGGAAAAATGTTAGGAGAACTAAATATAAAAAACAACTTATTTTTAGCTGATTATATTGTTCTCAACACAGCTGATTGTTTTAGTTAATCACCAATCTTGGACTACAAATACATTTCACTAAGTCAGCAAACTCTTTTTGAAATATTTTAATGATGCCGAAGGGAACCATTTTACCAATTCTGGAACTTTATTGGCTTTTATGAAACATTCCCTTTAAGTGTGTACAAGCATTTTAGGCTGTGCAAACATTTACGTTTAAAAATAAAAAAGTCCGGGGCTTCCCTGGTGGCGCAGTGGTTGAGAGTCCGCCTGCCGATGCAGGGGACGCCGGTTTATGCCCCGGTCCGGGTGTATCCCACACGCCGCGGAGCGGCTGGGCCCGTGAGCCATGGCCGCTGAGCCTGCGCGTCCGGAACCTGTGCTCTGCAACGGGAGAGGCCACAACAGTGAGAGGCCCGCGTACCGCAAATAAATAAATAAATGAAATTTTAAAAATAAATAAAAATAAATAAAAAAGTCAGTAAGGTGTTCAGTTGCAGGCGAATTCATATCCTCTTAGACAGTAGCAATTCAAGATAAAATATTGAGCTCCTATTGGAAAATATTTGGCAAAACAAGCAAGTGCGTAAGTCTAGAAAACATGTGAAAACTTTAACCTAACAACCACTTTCATGTTCCACTACTCATTTGCACGTAGTGAATTTCTACTTGTATTGATTCTAAGTGGTTGTGTAAACTCCACAAAGATGGGGATTTTGTCTGTTTAGTTTATTGCACACAGTAGGTACTAATTAGATCCTGGATACAAACCAATAAATTATCCTAGCAGTGTGATTTGGAAACTCTTCTGTAGATTTTCTATATGCCTTAAAGTGAAATTAATAAACAGAATTTTAGGAAATGTCCTATATAAGACCCCCAAAATTACAAAGGTCCTAAGTAATAATACCCATAAAATTGATTTTTTTTCCACTTTTTATTATCATCCTGTGATCACCAGCTAGTTCAAGGCCTACTCTTGCTAGTATGAAAGAAGTTAAGAAGGTGAACTTTTACTAAGCTCTTTTTTGCTCTTGATGGTAACTTAGCATTGCAGATTGATTCTCTTTATGAATTTTTATGTGACTTTTAAAAAAAACCTGTAGTTTGGGCTTTTCTGAAAAGAGGGCTATTGCTGCCTTAAATTCACACCTGCAGCTGTGGATACTAAAATGGCATACATTGATGGCATTAGGAACTTGAGACCGATTGTCCTTTGCCCCTCCCAGCTAGCTTTGCGAACCCTAACACTACTGATGGGCTCTTTCTCCTGCAGAAATGTCACTGTCCTCTGGAACAGTTCTAAAGGAAAGAGGTGGCCCAGATCATCCAACTGGACATGTACTTTTCTGGGCTCTGGCCTTTTTATTAGAAGCGGGGGGTAGGCGACCCCAGCTGACAGATGACCCCTGTGCCATGGCATACCAAATCCTTCAGGTTTTGGAGGGCCATGCAATAATGCTGCCAGCCCAGGAGACAAAAATCCTTTACCTGGGCAGCGTTCCATGACCAAGGTGAGAACGAAATTCACCAAATGTAGCAAATAATCTTTTCACCCTTTTACGTTGTTATCCATTTATTCCTAATTTAAAATAGCCATAATATTCTAGACACCGTGCATGATCAATTGGGCAGTTCTTAGTCCCCAGCATTGTGTACAATTAGAGTAGTTACATATTCAGGGGTTCTTTTCATAAAATCACATTTTATTATGTGTGTATATATATAGATAAAATATATGTATACGCACATGTGCATACACATATATACAGACGTACATATACACACATATACACGTGTATAGATACACACATACATATATATGTCTTCTCTAATGGCAAATGAAATCTCGGAAATCCATAAGGCATAAAAGGAGGGTGTGAGAGAAATCAGGAGTGTTGTGTTAATTCACGTTTTACTTCCCTGTTTGTGGCTCTCGAAATATTAACGAAAGGCAGGTTGGGAAGAACTGGAGCTGGTCTTGTAGCCTGAGAGGCTCGACTCTGCTTCCACATCTGTAGTCTTCATCTCAGTGATGAGCTCTCAGAGGTTGGGTAGAAATTAGTTTTGAGGGAAGGCTTTCCCAACTTCATTACTATATAGGATTTATGCAGTCACAGCTCTGATGTTTAAGTAGGACTGATTGTTTTTAAAAATATCTGTAGGAATATTTCAAGTTATTCATCTTTTTTCCTCTGGGATTTCTGATGCACACACGTGTGGGGATTGAGTTCAGCCGTCATTCCAGGTAAAATTCTCTTCTCGGCAGATGATGACGTGTCTGAAACCCTCTCCTGAGATTGGACCCCCGTGGTTATTCTACTTCTCATCCCTAAGAGTCCCTTCTCCAGTGACCTTCATTTCTACAGACCACACCCCTCAGGGTGCTGGGGATGGTCCAGCCATCTCCTCTGACCTTTGTCCAGAATGATGTTGTGGGTGTGGACATATTCCTCTCTGGATTGACCCCTTTTAAAATTTTACTTCCTTGTCTGAGAGCATTCCCCCTATCTAGTTCCCTTTGAATCAAGTGCCCATGTTTTCCCTCTTGATTCTATTTAGATAAATTTAGATCTTCAGACTGTATGTCCTTGGTTTTCAGCATATTGATAAAAATCTCTGTTTTGGGGTCATGATACTTCTACCCAAGTCTGGAACTCCTCAGACAGAATGGGTGGGAAAAGCCAATGGTCCCAATCTAGCCCGTGTCATCCCAGCAAGGAGTTCAGACGTAGCTGTCTCAGAGTGCTGAAATCTTCCTGGAGCTCTGGAGAGAGGGCTCGGGTTTCATTTTCTTTCCATCTGGGATGTTCACTTATTCCAGAAAGAGATACCTCTCCACCTGCACAGTCAAGAACTCATCCAGTTCTGGGGAATTAATACTCCATCTTGGCCATTTTCCACATGCAGAAGCCAGTAGCATGAGATTCCCAGCAGCCTTGATGGCACAGCCTTTTTCCAGAACTCTGCACAATGTCCAAGGCTCCTGGGACAGGAGATTCACAATAGGAAACGATGAGAATGTATAAAAACAGAAATAGTTCTCACCCTGCCCATAAGACAGCAAATAAGAGCTCTTTATTAATTTAAGCAACATAGTTCACTTACATATAGTTCGAGATGATTTTCCCACCTCCTCTCTCCTGTCTTCTTATGCTCCTTCACTTTTAGTTTGGTTGTTTTTTTTAATACTTCTCACTTATTTAGCTCATCCCTCACTGCACACCTCACTGAGAAAACACAAGTTCACAGATGGTGACACCATCATCTTATCACCACCAATCTCATTCTGCGTCCGTGTTTCCCTCCTTCCTTCCTGCAAGAACAGAAGAGTCATCTCTCCTGCTGTCAGAATCCTCTTGTTCTGTTTCCCACCTTCCGAGAACTTCCTGCCTTCAGCATCTTCTCTGTCCTGCAGCATCCAGTCTTTCCTCTCTACTGGGCCGTTCCATCCGTATGACGTGGTACGGAGGCGCCCATCCTAAAAGTCGAAAACCTTGCATCCCAGACCCTCCAGCTACAGCTTCATATCTCCACCTCCCTTCCCAGCCAGACTTTCTCAAACCAGCGGTGTGCATGTAACCTCTCCCCTCCTCTCACCAGTCCACACTTCACCCCTGCAGTGGCAACGACCCCAACAAGTTGCTCTAAGCGAGGTCAGCAATCTCTGTGCTGTCGAACAAGTCATAAGCTCTGTGTTGCCTTTCTCAGGCTGTCAGCAGCGTTCAGCACGGTTGATCGCTCTCCAACTTGAAATGTCTGCTCTTGGCTTCTGTGACACCATGTTTTTTGGCCACCCCTTGCCAGTTTTCTTTTTTTGGGCCGTGGGGTGGGCCCCTCCCTCTCTTCTCGGCCTCTCAAAGTTGGAATTCTCCAGCACTCAGAACTTGGCTCTTTTCTGTCCACTCTGAGCTCCAGTTGATCTTCACAAGTTCCTCTGTAGCTTCTCCACTTACGTGTTCACACGGACCTCAGACTCAACTTGTCCACATCAGTGCACTTGATCGCCCACCTCTATGGCCCAACGGGTTGCTCTCTCCAGTTCTCCATCTCAGGAATGGCCTCAGCTCCCAGCATGTCCTCTCGTTTTCGTCTCTGTACCCTGCTTTACCACTGCCGCAAGAATCCAAGTCACCGTCATCCCTCATCTCATCTCTCATCTGGGTTCCGCTCCTATTCTTGCTCCTTTCCACCTTGTTAAAGAAGTAAAACTAGAGAAAAGTGGCGGCATCTGTATTTAAGCAGGGACAGTAGGAATAGGAGAGGAGGGGGATACACTAAATATATATAATATATATTTATATATATTATTAATATTTATATTATATTTATATTATTACAAATAAATTAATAATTTATATTTATATAATGTATTATGTTATTATATTATTATATAATAATATATTATATATAATTATATATGTGATTATAAATATGTATTTTATATATTATTAATATTTGTTATATATTTTATTATATTATATTATTGATATTTATATGTATTAACATAAATATATGATGCAATGAATATATATTAATAAGTATATATTATGGTGAATATATTTCTATTATAAATTTTATCTATTATATTTATAGTATATATTATATATATACTATAAATATTTATGTATATATTTAGCAAGTAGGACAGACAGACTATAGTAAGCCAGTGGAAAGTGGGAAAGAACTAAGAGAAAGGAGTCCAGGCTAAGGTGCTGTTAAGGAACATGGGGAAATTATGAAGGTTTTGACTAGATGACTTGATCCTTGGACATAACAAGCTGTGGATAAGCTGATGGATATTCTTGGAAGCAGTTGGATATAGACAACTAGAATCAAGCTTTCAGGGCTGAGTATACAGACATAGGAATCATCCATTATAGTTTATACCTGAAGCCATGGAAGTGCTGAAATCACCTGGGGAAGATGTATAGATGAGAAAACAACAGTGTCAGTCCTGCTTCTGAGCCTGTGGTTGAGTCCTTGTATCTCTCCTCTGTTTCTTCTTTCAGACCCAAATCCCCATGTCTCCTCTCCTCCCAGTTGCACACCCCCTCCATTTACCCCTGGCTGTCCCCTCCCCAGGATGCATGCAAAATGAAACACAGTGTCCCGTGTACCTTTTCAGCCTGTTATTCACACAGATAAGCACGTACGTTCCCTTTCTTTATAAGGGATTTGTTGTTGAACACTTTGGCACTCAATTATCTTCAATTATCTAGACCTAACAGGAGAGTAACAGCACTTGACAAACAAATACAGTTACACCTCCCTCCCCTGGGGATGACTTATCTGACATTCTCGTTATGGTGCACGAAGCCAAGAATCTCCAAGCGGCAAACAAAACCTTTCAGCCGTCAAAGTAACTCTAACATCCAGGCCCTAAAACTGGGGTCTCTTTTTGTCTCTTTCACCCATGCTCCTGATAAGCTTCATTTTATGAGTATGGCTGCTAATTTGTGAATTGTATGCAAGTCCCACGTGGAAGGTTCTATCCTGGAGTTTTAGCAGAAGAAAGAAAATTAGATTCCTTTGTAGCCGCTTAACTTGGTCATCCACCATGGCTATTAGCAATTGCTGAAGGAGTAAGAGACTCACCTTAATGGGACTTCACAATCTTCATCTAAAAAGTCTGGTTTACTGGTGGTAGGGAAAGTTCTAGATCAACAACTATTAGAAACATGTTCATAAACTGGACCCCAGGCTGAAATAAGTCTAAACAAAATGTGGAATTTACATAACATCCAAATAATGGTGACATCATGTTTTAAGTGGGAGAAGATGACATAGAAAGGCATTCTTATTTTTTGAGAATCTGAAATAATCCATCCTAAAACCATTCCGTTGAAATGATAAATTCACATTGCAATATCCTTTGATCAGAAACATCAAATCTTTACTGATGGTGGTCAGCACTTGTATTTAAACTTCAGTATTAGAGGCTTCACACTTGAAGACCATCCGTATTCTCAGGGAGCATTAAGTTGAACGTTGAGCTCAAGAAATATTAACTGAGTGCCCAGCCTGTGCCAGCCACTGGGAACACAATGATGAAAAAGAGGTGGTTCCCACTTCTACAGCCTTACCGTTTGGTGCGTTTACAGTCTAGTAAGACAAGACCTGCATAGACGATACAGAGTATTACAAACAGGTCAGTGTCAGCTACCAATGGAGTAGCACACATATTAAATGCTACAGGATTTCCCAGCGGGGAGAATCTGGTGGGCTACGTAAGAGTGGTTGGGGAATAATTTATTCCATCCCGAAGCAGCAGCCAGGTGCCGGGGGGCCCTGTTTATTTGACTTCTCACCCCACTCAAGTGGCTTCACCTCATGGAGCTTTTCTGTCAACACGCTCCTCCTCTTGTAAACCCCTCACCAGGCAGAGTTGATCAATCCCTTCTTTGCAACACTGACACCTCTGTTCTCTCTTCTTAACTGAAGAACCTGGGATGCATTGCAGTTGTTGGCACATCTGTCTCTCTTTCGAGAGTCGGATCTCATGGGGACTGTAGGTTTTGTCCTGTTCATCTCTGAAGCCCTCCTGCCCCATGTACTACCTAGAATATTGTGAATGGCCCCCCAGAAAGTGTTTCTTGCCTGAGTGAATAGAAAAGTGAATGAATTCACAAGATACAAGATGAGCCCTGAAGGAAGGTTGCAACCTTGCATTTTTAACTCAGTAAAACAAGGACCTTTATCAGGCACATGGTCGTCAGAAATAAAGAAAATTAAGTAGCCCATAGAATAGGAGTTCTCACATCTCACTCTGCCTCAGAGTGACTTAAAACTTTTAAATACATGGATAACATAGACTCACTCCAAACTTCATAAGTCTGCATCTCAAAGCATGAGGCCTGGGTATCTGATTTTTTTTTTCAAGCTCCCTACTTAGGGGATGTACCGCCAAGGTTGAGAATCACTGACAGACAAGAATATCTTATTTATGTTAATCAACTATATTCCAAAATAAAATTTAAAAAAAATTTTTTTAAAGGATATCTTACTTAGTTGACGTCTTTGGGAATGAGGTGTTCCATACTGGTTTTATGGATAACTGGTCCTGGTGGCTGTGAACAAGCATATAAGTATTTTAAATTTTGATGGAAGTGTATGTAAAATTCCCTCCTGCCTTCTTAAGTAAAAAGTTCCATGCATAGTTTGATCTTGCTCTTGGGAGTTCAGGGTCAGCACCATGTACATCACCATTGGATGTCCTGGTTTTTCTCATTCCTTGCTTCTTGTCAGTATATCAGCTAACCTGTCTCCTGACATCACTGTTATGTCACTAATATTTCTGCCTCTCTTGTGACATCTTACATATTGCTTTTTTTAAATTGAGGTATAATTGACATATAACGTTATATTTTCATGTATACACATAATGTTTGGATATTGGTATATACTGCAAATTATCACCACGACAAATCTACTTAACCTCCATCACCATATGTCATATTGCTTTTAACATGCTATTGGCTGGGACAACAGATAACCCAACGTGTTAGCAACTATATTTTGTTTTTGTTGTTTGTTTTGTTTTGTTTTTTATACCCTCTCCAGTATTCATTGTTTTAATGCATTTTTTAGTTTTTTTGGTATATGGTGTGAGGAAATGTTCTTAGCAACTATATTTTGAATGAAAATCAAAGTCATGAATTTGAGAGGCTTTTTTAAAAGCTATTTTAGGTGCCCTAAGGCTCTTTTGCTTACTTCTGGCCAATTTCCAAAACATACCCAAACCTAGAAGTCTGACCCTAAGTAGGGCCTTCATAGAATTACTTTAGAAGAGATGACAAATAGTTTGGTTCTAACCCCTTTATTTTACATTCAAGCAAATTGAGACTTAGATTTAATGACTTTCCTACGTTGGAGAATTACTGTTAATAAGCCAAATTCAATAGAATTCTCATGGTTTGAACCAGCAATTACTATAAAATCTTAATCACATCCATGGAAGGAATTATCTGGTTACTGGTAAGAATCAGTTTAAGAGAGGATTGGTTCAAGATGGCGGAGTAGAAGGACGTGCTTTCATTACCTCTTGCGAGAGCACCGGAATCACACCTAACTACTGAACAATCATCGACAGGAAGACACTGGAACTCACCAAAAAAGATACCCCACATCCAAAGACAAAGGAGAAGCCACAATGAGATGGTAGGAGGGACGCAGTCACAATAAAATCAAATCCCATAACTGCTAGGTGGTTGACTCACAGACTGGAGAACACTTATACCACAGAAGTCCACCCACTGGAGTGAAGGTTCTGAGCCCCACGTCAGGCTTCCCAACCTGGGGGTCCGGCAATGGGAGGAGGAATTCCTAGAGAATCAGACTTTGAAGGCTAGTGGGATTTGATTGCAGGACTTCGACAGGACTGGGGGAAACAGAGACTCCACTCTTGGAGAGCACACACAAAGTAGTGTGCACATCAGGACCCAGGGGAAGGAGCAGTGACCCCATAGGAGACTGAACCAGACCTACCTGCTAGTGTTGGAGGGTCTGTTGTGGAGGCAAGGTGTGACTGTGGCTCACCATGGGGACAAGGACACTGGCAGCAGAAGTTCTGGGAAGTACTCCTTGGCGTGAGCCCTCCAAGAGTCTGCCATTAGCCCCACCAAAGAGCCCAGGTAGGCTCCAGTGTTGGGTTGCCTCAGGCCAAACAACCAACAGGGAGGGAACCCAGTCCCACCCATCAGCAGTCAAGTGGATTAAAGTCTTACTGAGCTCTGGCCACCAGAGCAACAGCCAGCTCTACCCACCACCAGTCCCTCCCATCAGGAAACTTGCACAAGCCTCTTAGATAGCCTCATCCACCAGCGGGCAGACAGCAGAAGCAAGAAGAACTACAGTCCTGCAGCCTGTGGAACAAAAACCACATTCACAGAAAGATAGACAAGATGAAAAGGCAGAGGGCTATGTACCAGATGAAGGAACAAGATAAAACCCCAGAAAAACAACTAAATGAAGTGGAGATAGGCAACCTTCCAGAAAAAGAATTCAGAATAATGATAGTGAAGATGATCCAGGACCTCGGAAGAAGAATGGAGGCAAAGATCAAGAAGATGCAAGAAATGTTTAACAAAGACCTAGAAGAATTAAAGATCAAACAAACAGAGATGAACAGTACAATAACGGAAATGAAAAATACACTGGAAGGAATCAATAGCGGAATAACTGAGGCAGAAGAAAGGATAAGTGACCTGGAAGACAGAATGGTGGAACCCAGCAAGGATCTAATTCAGATTCGACAGGGAAATTAAAACCTTTACAGACAAGTAAAAGCTAAGAGAATTCAGCACCACCAAACCAGCTTTACAACAAATGCTAAAGGAACTTCTCTAGGCAGGAACAGAAGGAAAAGACCTACAATAACAATCCCAAAACAAATGGTAATAGGAACATACATATCAATAACTACCTTAAATGTGAATGGATTAAATGCTCCAACCAAAAGACACAGGCTCGCTGAATGGTTACAAAAACAAGACCCAAATATATGCTGTCTACAAGAGACCCACTTCAGACCTAGGGACATATACAGACTGAAAGTGAGGGGATGGAAAAAGATATTCCATGCAAATGGAAATCAAAAGAAAGCTGAAGTAGCAATACTTATATCCGATAAAATAGACTTTAAAGAATGTTACAAGAGACAAGGAAGGACACTACATAATGATCAAGGGATCAATCCAAGAAGAAGATATAACAATTATAAATATATATGCACCGAACATAGGAGCACCTCAATACATAAGGCAACTGCTAACAGCTATAAAAGAGGAAATCGACAGTAACACAATAATAGTGGGGGACTTTAACACCTCACTTACACCAATGGACAGATCATCCAAACAGAAAATTAATAAGGAAACACAAGCTTTAAATGACACAATAGACCAGATAGATTTAATTGATATTGATAGGACATTCCATCCAAAAACAGCAGGATTACACTTTCTTCTCAAGTGCACATGGAACCTTCTCCAGGATAGATCACATCTTGGGTCACAAATCAAGCCTCAGTAAATTTAAGAAAATTGAAGTCATATCAAGCATCTTTTCTGACCACAACACTATGACGTTAGAAATCAATTACAGGGAAAAAAATGTAAAAAACGCAAACACATGGAGGCTAAACAATACGTTACTAAATAACCAAGAGATCACTGAAGAAATCAAAGAGGAAATCAAAAAATACCTAGAAACAAATGACAATGAAAACACGATGATCCAAAACCTATGGAATGCAGCAAAAGCAGTTCTAAGAGGGAAGTTTATAGCAATACAATCCTACCTGAAGAAACAACAAACATTTCAAATAAACAACCTAACCTTACAGTTAAAGCAATTAGAGAAAGAAGAACAAACAAAACCCAAAGTTACTAGAAGGAAAAAAATCATAAAGATCAGAGCAGAAATAAATGAAATAGAAACAAAGAAGACAATAGCAAAAATCAATAAAAACTAAAAGCTGCTTCTTTGAGAAGATAAACAAAATTGATAAACCATTAGCCAGACTCATCAAGAAAAAGAGGGAGAGGACTCAAATCAATAATATTAGAAATGAAAAAGGAGAGGTTACAGCAGACACTGCAGAAATACAAAGCATCCTAAGAGACTATTACAAGCAACTCTATGCCAATAAAATGGACAACCTGGAAGAAATGGACAAATTCTTAGAAAGGTATAATCTTCCAAGACGGAACCAGGAAGAAATAGAAGATATGAACAGACCAGTCACAAGCACTGAAATTGAAACTGTGATTAAAAATCTTCCAACAAACAAAAGTCCAGGACCAGATGGCTTCACAGGTGAATTCTATCAAACATTTAGGGAAGAGCTAACACTTATCCTTCTCAAACTCTTCCAAAAAATTGCAGAGGAAGGAACACTCCCAAACTCATTCTATGAGGCCACCATCACCCTGATACCAAAACCAGACAAAGATACTACAAAAAAAGAAAATTACAGACCAATATCACTGATGAGTATAGATGCAAAAATCCTCAACAAAATACTAGCAAACAGAATCCAAAAACATATTAAAAGGATCATTCGCCACAATCAAGTGGGATTTATCCCAGGGATGCAAGGATTCTTCAATATATGCAAATCAATCAATATGGTACACCTTATTAACAAATTCAAGAAGAAAAACCATATGATCATCTCGATGCAGAAACAGCTTTTGACAAAATTCAACACCCGTTTATGATAAAAACTCTCCAGAAAGTGAACATAGAGTGAACCTACCTCAACATAATAAAGGCCAATACAACAAACCCACAGCAAACATCATTCTCAATGGTGAAAAACTAAAAGCATTTCCTCTAAGATCAGGAACAAGACAGGGATGTCCACTCTCACCACTATTATTCAACATAGTTTTGGAAGTCCTAGCCATGGCAATCAGAGAAGAAAAAGAAATAAAAGGAATCTAAATTGGAAAAGAAGAAGTAAAACTGTCACTGTTTGCAGATGGCATGATACTATACATAGAGAATCCTAAAGATGCCACCAGAAAACTACTAGAGCTAATCAATGAATTTGGTAAAGTTGCAGTATACAAAATTAATGCACAGAAATCTCTTGCATTCCTATACACTAATGTTGAAAAATCTGAAAGAGAAATTAAGGAAACACTTCCATTTACCATTGCAACAAAAAGAATAAAATACCCAGGAATAAATCTACCTAAGGAGACAAAAGACCTGTATGCAGAAAACTATAAGACACTGCTGAAAGAAATTAAAGATGATACCAACAGATGGAGAGATATACCATGTTCTTAGATTGGAAGAATCAATATTGTGAAAATGACTATACTACCCATAGCAATCTACAGATTCGATGCAATCCCTATCAAAGTACCAATGGCATTTTTTACAGAACTAGAACAAAATATCTTAAAATTTGTATGGAGACACAAAAGACCCCAAATAGCCAAAGTAGTCTTGAGGGGAAAAAAAACAGAGCTGGAGGAATCAGGCTCCCTGACTTCAGACTATACTACAAAGCTACAGTAATCAAGACAATATGGTACTGGCACAAAAACAGAAATATAGATCAATGGAACAGGATAGAAAGCCCAGAGATAAACCCACACATGTATGACAAAGGAGGCGAGGATACACAATGGAGAAAAGACAGTCTCTTCAATAAGTGGTGCTGGGAAAACTGGACAGCTACATGTAAAAGAATGAAATTAGAACACTCCCTAATACCATACACAAAAATAAACTTAAAATGGATTAGAGACCTAAATGTAAGACCAGACACTATAAAACTCTTAGAGGAAAACATAGGAAGAATACTCTTTGACATAAATCACAGCAAGATCTTTTTTGATCCACCTCCTAGAGTAATGGAAATAAAAACAAAAATAAATGGGACCTAATGAAACTTAAAAGCTTTTGCAAAGCAAAGGTAACTACAAACAAGACGAAAAGACAACCCTCAGAATGGAGAAAATATTTGCAAATGAATCAATGGACGAAGGATTAATCTCCCAAATATATAAACAGCTCATGCAGCTCAATATAAAAAAAAACAAACAACCCAATCCAAAAATGGGCAGAAGACCTAAATAGACATTTCTCCAAAGAAGACATACAGATTGCCAAGAAGCACATGAAAAGCTGCTCAACATCACTAATTATTAGAGAAATGCAAATCAAAACTACAATGAGGTATCACCTCACACCAGTTAGAATGAGCATCATCAGAAAATCTACAGAGAACAAATGCTGGAGAGGGTGTGGAGAAAAGGGAACCCTCTTGCACTGTTGGTGGGAATGTGGATTGATACAGCCACTATGGAGAACAGTATGGAGGTTTCTTAAAAAACTAAAAATAGAACTGCCCTATGACCCAGCAATTCCACTACTGGACATATACCCAGAGAAAACCATAATTCAAAAAGACACATGCACCCCGATGTTCATTGCAGCACCACTTACAGTAGCCAGGTCATGGAAGCAACGTAAATGCCCATCGACAAAATGAATGGATAAAGAAGATGTGGTACATATATACAATGGAATATTACTCAGCCATAAAACGGAATGAAATTGAGTCATTTGTAGAGACGTAGATGAATCTAGAAACTCATACAGTCTCTAGACTGTCATACACTGTCATACAGAATGAAGTAATCCAGAAAGAGAAAAACAAATATCGTATATTAACACATATATGTGGAACCTAGAAAAATGGTACAGATGAACTGGTTTGCAGGGCAGAAATTGAGACACAGATGTAGAGAATGAACATATGGACACCAAGGGGGGAAAGCAGTGGGCGAGGATGTGTGTGTGATGAACTGGGAGATTGGGATTGACATATATACACTAATATGTATAAAATGGGTAACTAATAAGAACCTGCTATTTAAAAATATATATACAATAAAATTCAAAAAAAAAAGTAACATAGATATCATAGTGAGAATGATATAGGAGGGGGTCATGAAATGCAGAGATGGAATTAAGTCAAGAAGCATTTATCTCCTGAATACCTTTGGTGTGCTTTGTTCTCTGCCAGTCATGGGGGAGGACTGAAAAACCAGAACATGACTTTTGCTCTTGAGCTTCTAATTTACTTGAGCAGATAAGCCATATATGGAGCAATTAGAGCAAAAATGAAGCTGTGAGTGTTGTGGAGGAGTTTAGGACTTCGGTGAAGGAGTTGTACACTGGGGAGAGGGACAGGCAGGATGGAGGGGGCTCTGGCTCAGATCTGAAGGAAAAGAACTTTATCAGAATTTCTGACGAATATTTCCTAGTATGGAAATGCCTTATTCCTTCATTTCACCTATTTATTCAGTAGTTTTTTCAATAAATATAGAGCGCCTTCTAAAAAAAAAAAGAATCAACGTAGTGGTTGGTGCAGTTTCTCTAAATTCCCCATGTGCTTTATTAAAACCTCTTTCATCACATCTGTGCTCACTGATGAACATTTTTTTCCACCCTGACAAGTCACAGGTATCTTGAGGTTGAGAGTCTGGGATCTATTGATTTTTGTATGAGCCCAAGAACTTCAGCATAGAATGTGCTTAATGTTTTTTGCCTTACTATACTATCCATACTATAAATCCATTTTTCAGTCAAAAATGTATGTGAAGTAATAAATGAACATTTAAAGTATTCAGCTTAGGAATTGCCACTTGGATATAAATGTATGGAATGCATTTTCTTTATTTGAGGAAGCCAGATGCTTACACCAGGCAAAAGAGTCCAGGCTTTTTCTTTTTTAAGTGTATGCAGGAGAAAAACTTCTGCTAAATTATATATGACTATATGAACGGCCTTAACATAAATGCGAAGTGTCGCTTAAAATTTTCAGTGAAAGGTAGCATCTTTGGGGGATAAAATGCCAGTGATACATCGAGGACGCTAAGTAATGATGTGAATATTCATCTTATGACTTGTTGGGTTTTGTTTTTTGTTTGTTTGTTTGTTTCTTTGTTTTTGGCTGCTCCACGCGGCTCACGGCATCTTAGTTCCCCAGCCAGGGATCGAACCTGGGCCCTTGGCCGTGAAAGCATGGAGTCCTAGCCAATGCACTGCCAGGGAGTTCCCGGCTGGGTGTTTTCAAATGGATGTTCAGTGCTTTGTTTCCTGTATTTAACACTGCTGTCTCCAGTTCTGCACATCTGTGTCTATTATTTGTGTATGTATGTGCACATTAAATATACACTAAATATACATTACATTAAATATAAACTTCTCAAACGTGGCACAGGCTGGATACAGTAATATGGTTCAGAGTTTTTTCCTCTGGCCTTGTCTTCTCTGAGCCTCCTTCTGTTTGTTCACACCAAAACTATATAGTTTAGCAGCTTCTGTGACCCTGTGGCTGTTCACTTCTTAGACTGATTTTCCCAAGCACTGAGCTTGTCTTCAGAGTCTGGCTCACAAGAGTCAGTGTTGGTTGAAATCTTTGCTGAATGCTGTTGCGGAGGGTAGTGGTGGTGGCAGAATGAAAAGATAATGGAAACACCGTCGGCCCTTAAAGGCACTCAGTGTGGTCGAGGAGCCAGACATGTCAGCTTCCATTCTCCTGGCTCCAGCTAGGAACTTTCACGGTGGGACGGACACCACTTCAAGCCCCGCCCACATCACGTGGCCAGCAGTAAGGTGTTAGGTGTAAGGATTGGAAAGTTGGTCAAATGAGTATTTCCGGAAGACCTTAAAAGTAAGGAATTCTTTGCACACGATAAAAAAGAGCTGCCTTTTCCCTTACAAAACGTTATTAAAATATGTATCGTAACGTCTTAACCATTTCTTCTTGTTAGTATTTATTATCTGCTGTGGAATAAGAAGCTGTTATCTGGCTGTCACCGGTCTTTATTAAACCGCCCTTAGTTTAACCCTCTGCATTTTCCACTTCCTCTGGAGCACTAGTTAGCAGAAATTATGCTGCACTGGAGTTGGAATTATGGTTTAGAATTTGATCTCTGCCACATCGAGCCATGCGATTTTAGGCCTGCCCTCTGATTTTCTTCATTTGCAAAGTGGAAGTAATAATACTTCATTTACCCACCAAAAGCGTTTGCCGTTCTGACTCAGAAGGGATCTTGAAGTTTGCGATTCACGATCGAGGCACAGAAGAAATGGCTGGGTAGAGAGATGTGTGCAGTAAAGGATGAAATTGTAAGATGTCTTAGGAGTCCCAGTTCCTCTACAGACATCATGTCCCAACATCATAACACGCGACATACTGTTTTCTGCTTAACTGCCTCTGGAGTACTTCCATGACTGCTTTCTATAAAGTAGAAATATGTCCCAGCCCAGATGTGTTAAACTCTAGTATCTCCCTGTTTAGCTATCCTCTTGTCTCCGTATGGCTCCTTCACAACCATTGGCTACTACATCAGCTCTTGGATCTCAGATGTACTTGGTTTTTTGTTTTTTGTTTTTTGTTTTTTTGTGGTACGCAGGCTTCCCGCTGTTATGGCCTCTCCCGTTGTGGAGCACAGGCTCCGGACGCGCAGGCTCAGCGGCCATGGCTCATGGGCCCAGCCGCTCCGCGGCATGTGGGATCTTTCCAGACCGGGGCACGAACCCGTGTCCCCTGCATCGGCAGGCGGACTCTCAACCACTGCACCACCAGGGAAGCCTGTACTTGGTTTTTTTTGACTGTCATTTTTCTTTTGTATTTTTTACTTTTGTATCTTTTAATTTTTATTTTATATTCTATAGTTGACTTAGAATGTCATGTCAGTTTCAGGTGTACAGCAAAGTGATTCATTTATATATATTTCTTTTTTTTCTTTTTTTGGCCACGCCACTGCACGGCTTGTGGGATCTCAGTTTCCCAAGCAGGGATCAAACCCATGCCCCCTGAAGTGGAAGTGTGGAGTCTTAACCACTGGACTGCCAGGGCAGCCCCATAACTATTCTTTTTCAGATGCACTTTAGAAGTATAGGTTCCCCCATTTTCTTGGATGGAACAGACCTTCCTGGCTTCACTTCCTTTTCTACCTTCTTAAACCCCGTGACTGACCAGCTGAGCCATTTTTGAATAAGGAGTTTCAATTTCTTTGACTCTCAAACCATCCTTCCATTCCACCTGCCCCCCTTGGTTCCATGATGTCAGCACCTCCTTAACCTCTTAACACGGAGAGTGAGGGTGTGGTGAATTGACAGGAGAGCTTTAGTGACCTTGGTTTCAGTTACGTCTGACACAGTTACATCCCCTTCATAACCTTCTTGGTTTACTATCTTGGGTTCAATTTTTAGAAACCATGTGGCCTTTTGGGAAATCTTCCAGAAAGTTTTAGTCCTTCAACTCTGTGTGCTTCTGAGTATTCTGTATAGCTTTGTTAAAAATGCAGTTTTTTAGGTTTGGGCAGACGTGCCATTTGTACTTTTACCAAGCCCCACCCCCCGGCAACTGAATCGGATACAAAACAAAATTTGAGCATCACTGCCGTAGAATACATTCTCTCTTCCAGTGGAGATTCCCACTCCTGAGCATGGGGAGATGGTAACATGGTAAAGGAAATTTTGCATTGTGTTCTAAGGATCACATAACTGAAGGTGCGTGAGGGTCCGCCATGGTGCTTTTAAAGGTCACTGATGACAATTATCCACGGTTTGGCTCCACCTGCTGGCAATTCAGTGCAGTAGTTTTCAGGTGGGGTCCAGCACCTTTGAGTTTTTAAAAGTATCAATATCACAGGTGATGCTGTAGGGCACAGGGAGCTCAGCTCCGTGCTCTGTGATGACCTAGATGGGGGGGGTGGAAGGGGGGAGGGAGGTCCAAGAGGGAGGGAATATAGGTATACACATAGCTGATTCACTTCATTGTACAGCAGAAACTAACACCACATTGTAAAGCAATTTTACTCCAATAAAAAAATACAAAGAAAAAAAATACCACAGGTGATTCTGTTTGGCATACTATGGTATGATACATCTGCAGTAGAAATAAATGCATGCTTGGGATAGCAGTATTCCAATTTGATTTAAGTTAATATGTTAGTAAATATAAGGGCAGTACTGGAGTTGCTATTTAAAGAACGTATAGATATAATATCTTATACAAGTCTATAGATTTACTACCAGTTTTTTTTTTTTTTTTTTTTTTAGTATTGCTACCACCAGTCCCTGAAAATAGTAGTTTATGCTTGTTTCTTCCCTCAATGAAGTCACATCTAAATTCAGAATCACCAGTGCTAGTTTACATTCAGTTCAAGACAGCAAGCCCTAAAATAGCCTTAATGACGCATGCAAAGCATTTTCCTAGGAACAGACCCTGGACTTATTAGTTGTCTGAAGCTGTCAGTCAGTATTCATCTGGGGCACTGGTGTGTTAGGAAGTGATGCCAGAATTGTATGCCTTCCCTGTCAGTACAGAGCTGCATGGAGAATTAACACAGCTCGCTTTAAATAGCCGAAGTGGGGAAGGAGATTGACTTTTCAGTTGTTCCTGCTTCTTCAAACTACTTATCTTTTCCTGACTGTAAAATAGCAGTGGAAAACTACCATGTGAAGTTAAAAATCATCTCCTGAGGTTTCTCCTGTGTTTTCCATGTTGTCATAACCAGAGCCGGGGTGTCACTGGATGAGGGACTCGGAGCCCCAGATGCAGCTTCCTGCCATGCGACGATCTGTGACCTTGAGCGAGACCCCAGATAGCTGTGCTTTGTCTTTTCGTTTTGAAAATGAGAGGCTTGGATTTGCTGGACAAAGGCTCTTTTAGCTGTAAACATCAAGATGATGAAACATTATGTGTCAAGATATTTTACTGAAATTTCTCATGTAGAAAATGGGCCTTTGAAAAATATATAATGAGACTTTCTGGGTAGGAAGGAGCTCTGGCGGAGAGGGAGAGGAACCTTGCGAATCTGGGCCTGGCCACAGCTCTCAGGATCAGCTCGCGGTAGAACTCAGGGGCACCCGCAGAGCTGTTACCCCACACACAGGGGCATGAGGGACAGAGAGACGGGGTGATTTCCAGGGACTGGGGACTCTGTCCTGTCCTCGGTTCCTGGTACCAGGCCAGGGGCTTAGTCAAGCCCGTGAACTAAGGCACCGTGAGTCAACCAGTGTGAGCTGTCAGGCTGTACGAAGGTGAGGATGCCAGCTCACCCCGTGTTCCTCCTTCATGCCCTCTTACTTGGGGACTGTGCCACTGTCCCAGGACAGAAGGCCTGGGGGTGGGGGTGGGGGATGGGCTTGTAGCTGGGAAGCAGAGGGAAGCATCCAACTTCCCCTTTGGAAGATCAGACTCAATGCTGGCTTTGCTAGCCTAGTGGTGCCTACTAAGTGTTGGGGTGCGTGCTCAGCCAGGGACCACATTCTTTTTTTTTTTTTTGTCCCATGCGGCTTGTGGGATTTTAGTTCCCTGATCAGGGATCAAACCTGGGCCCTCGGCAGTGAGAGCGTGGACTCCTAAGCACTGGCCCACTGGGGATTCCCTGGTTCACATTCTAGAAGTAGGGCTATAATTTTTTTTTTAATTTTTGTTTTATTTTCTATTGGAGTCTAGTTGATTTACCATGTTGTGTTAGTTTCAGGTGTACAGCAAAGTGATTCAGTTACACATATACATGTATTCATTCTTTTTCACATTCTTTTCCCATATAGATTATCACAGAATATTGAGTAGAGTTCCCTGTGCTATACAGTAGGTCCCTGTTGATTATCTATTTTGTATGTAGTCGTGTGTGTATGTTAACCCCAAACTCCTGAGTTACCTCTCCCCGCCTTTCCCCTTTGGTAACCATAAGTTTGTTTTTGAAGTCTGTGAGTCTGTTTTTGCTTTATAAATAAGTTCATTTATATCATTTTTTTTAGATTCCACATATGTGATATCACATGGTATTTGTCTTCTCTTTCTGACTTACTTCACTTAGTATGATAATCTCTAGGTCCATCCATGTTGCTGCAAATGGCATTATTTCCTTCTTTTTCATGGCTGAGTAGTATTCCATTGTGTATATGTGCCACATCTTCTTTATCTATCCCTCTGTCGATGGACATTTAGATTGCTTCTGTGTCTTGGCTGTTGTGAATAGTGCTGCTGTGAACGTTGGGGTGCAGGTATCTTTTCGAATTATGATTTTCTCTGGATATGTGCCCAGGAGTGGGACTGCTGGGTATTTTACGGTATCCATTAGGATATTTTAAGTGTTTACAGAGAATGATAGGTGGCACGCTGGCACAGCCACTTGATTTAGAGCATGAACTGCATGAGTAGTGACTTTCTTTACACTCTCATAAGGGGAGGCTGTTAGCTGGGAGCCCTGCGATGGTGGCCTCCGTGTTTTAATCCATGTGTGACCCAGTTGGGAATCTCCTCTTCCCACAAGACAGGCAGCATATGGATACAAATAGGGCTATTTTTAAGCTTGAGGCAGACCGTGGAATATGGGAACAACACAGAGTAGAAGAAGAGATAAGGACCACACAGTAGAAAAGAAAGACATTCTCTGGTTTCTGAGTAATTGGATCAGGTTTTGTTTTTGCTTTTTAAGAGAGAACCCTGGAAGGAAACAGCTTTTTTGCATAAATTTGCTAACGTGTAGATTTATAGTGAACTTCAGACAATTGCAGACAGGCTGCTATTGTATTAAGGGGCCTTATAGACAGAGAAAAGCTGTCATCCTGGACAGAGATGTGTCAGCTGAGCCTAGACTTGTGAGGAAAGGCAGCATTATATTGGATCAGGATAGAAGATTTCTGAGCCATCTGCCCATAGAAGGAATAAGTGGCAATTAATATCAAACCCTGAAATACACCATTTGTAATTTACTTACATATAATCCTTCTTATGTTGCAACAAGATATGTTGGACATATTTTTCATTCCATAATGGAGGCTCCATTTTTCTCAATTCTTTCATTGTCTATAGAAAGATCCAGATTAAAAGTTCCCTGCAGGACTATCAGTAGCTATTCTGGAGCTCATAGTGGGCCCACCCATTAAGAAGTGCCATTTGGGGGTGAAGGGTGGGAGAAATAGGGAGAGGTTGCTAAAAGTGTACAAACCTTCAGTTGTAAGTTGAATACGGCCTGAGGGTCTCATGTATAACATGGTGACTCTAGTTGACAACACAGTATTGTAGAATTGAAACTTGCTAAGAGAGTAGAACTTAAATGTTCTCAAAAAAAAAAAAGTAAATATGAGAAGTGATAGATGTGTTAATTAACTTGATGGGGAAATCCTTTCACAATGTGTATGTATATCAAATCATGGTGTAGTACACTTTCAGTATCTTACAATTTTATTTGTAACTATACCTCAATAAAGCTGGAATTTTAAATAAAGAGGTGCTTAGAAAAGAAAACTCTCTTCAAGGCTGTTCCCTCCATGGGTACAAAGTACTTATTAGCCTAAACAGTTATGAGAAACCTAGTACACCTGAATTTAAATCAAATGAGCAAGATACACAAAAGGAAAGACGTACTTCGTAATTCGTTTCTTCATTACTACTTCTCCCAAATTCTTCTGTTGCACATGGGAGGTGTAAAAAATCCTGTAAATCTTTGACTACTTGGATGCTTAAAATTGTGGCTAATATTTAGCATTTCTTTTTAAACGTAGAAAGATGTAATTTTGTTGGATGGATAAAGGTATAGCTATAGATGTAGATCTCTTTATATATGTATATTTCTGAAACTCTTTCCCTGATTTTTTTCTGCCAGGAGTAAACACAAATAACCACAAGCGTCTATGGTCCCTTGTGCTGATAAATTTCTGCAGGCAAACCTGCAGTTCTTAATAAAAATTCCCAAGAAGACAGCTTTATGATAATAAAAAATGAAGAAAACTTCAGGGACCCATGGTAGGGACTGACTTTATCTCAAAAGGTGTTGACAGATTATTAGGACTGTCCTCTGAGGCAACGCTTGTAGTACACAAGGAAGACTCATTACTTTAAGAGTCAAGCATTGTTTTTCATTTTAAAATTTATCTCCCAGGTTGATCACAATCCATTAAACTTGGCTTTGAATGACTCTGGGTTCCAGATAAACTAACTTGTCCGCAAAGGAAAGTGAGTTATCAATATTTAGGGCATTCAAAATAGTATATGTTTGATTTTGTTGACACTTTCAAGAATTGAATTTTAAATAATTTCAAACAGTGCAAGGAACCCTGGAATAAATGTACATTTTTTCCAAAGAATACCTTCTTGAAGGCGTCACAACTAACTTGGGTAGTTTATACATCCTCGATTAGAAAAAAAATTACTCTGATTATTTGAGGATTGCAGCTCACTTTTTTATTTGTATTTTAAATATTAGAGGTGTGGGTTTTTTTTTCTCTTTTGGTTACCAATCTGGTTACTAAAAGGCTGGTTCTCCTTGACCCTCTAGAATAGGTAAGTCCTTCTGTTGAAGCGCTAACTATGGTATGTACCATCCCATATAATGCAGCTCCTTTCTAAACCTTATCACAAGTGCCGTGAATAATGTTGTTATTACTTCATTGTTTCTCTCCTGCTAGCGTGTCAGCCTCACAGAGCAAAAGCCTTCTCTCTCTTGAGCTCCCGTAAAGAGGGCATATTGCTCGTAGAAGAACTCAATAAATAAATGATCAGTTAAAGAAGAAATTATTCGATTACTGAGCTAATTCTACAAAGTGTAAGTAGCTCAGCTGCAGATAACAAAATTCAGAATTTTTATATCTCTAGCCTGTCATCTTGATTCCTAGAGTTTAGGATCTATAGTCAGGGCTAAGAGGAAATCGATAATCTCATCCTTTGTGGGCAAGAGAATTAACACATCTTTCTGTAAGGAAATTTGTTAATGTGCATCAACTCTTTTTGGATATGAATGCCCCTTGATCTAAAAATGTATGTAAGGAAATAAGGATGGAGTGCTTTAGGTCTGTGCAATGGACTGAATTTTTTGTCCCCTCTCCCCAAATTTATATGTTGAAACCTAGCTAGATCCACAGTGTGAAGTGATTAAGAGGTAGGGCCTATCATCAAAAAAATTGACAAACAATAAATGCTGGAGAGGGTGTGGAGAAAAAGGAACTCTCTTGCACTGTTGGTGGGAATGTAAATTGATACAGCCACTGTGGAGAACAGTATGGAGGTTCCTTAAAAAACTAAAAATAGAACTACCATATGACCCAGCAATCCCACTACTGGGCATATACCCTGAGAAAACCATAATTCAAAAAGAGACATGCACCAAAATGTTCATTGCAGCACTATTTACAATAGCCAGGACATGGAACCAACCTAAGTGTCCCTCAACAGATGAATGGATAAAGAAGATGTGGTACATATATACAATGGAATATTACTCAGCCATAAAAAGGAATGAAATTGGGTCGTTTGTAGAGATGTGGATGGACCTAGAGTCTGTCATACAGAATGAAGTAAGACAGAAGGAGAAAAACAAATATCGTATATTAATGCATATATGTGGAATCTAGGAAAATGGTACAGATGAACCTATTTGCAGGGCAGGAATAGAGACATAGATGTAGAGAACGGACATGTGGACACGGGGTGGGAAGGGGAGGGTGGGACGAATTGGGAGATTACGATGGACATATATACATTACCATGCGTAAAAATAGGTAGCCAGTGGGAACATGGTATAAAGCACAGGGAGCTCAGCTCGGTGCTCTGTGACGACCTAGATGGGTGGGATGGAGGGTGGGGGGATGTGAGGGAGGTCCAAGCGGGAGGGGATATATGTATACACATAGGTGATTCACTTCATTTTACAGCAGAAACTAACACAACATTGTAAAGCAATTTTACTCCAATTAAATAAATAAGTAAAAGAGGTGGGGCCTTTGGGAGTTGATTAGGTCAAAAGGGTGGAGCCCTCGTGAATGGGATTAGGGCCCTTATCAAAGGGACCACAGAAAGCTCTCTCTCCCTCTTTTGGGCTGCATGAGGAAACAAGATGGCCGTCTGCCACCGGAAGAGTGCTCTCACGGGAAGCCACCCATGCTGGCATCCTGATCTCAGACTTCCAACTTCCAGTAGAGTGGGAAATAAATTTCTGTTGTTGATAAGCCACCCAGTTTATGGTATTTTGTTACAGCAGCCTGGACTAAGATAATGTTTTTTTAAACAGCCAAAAAAAAAAGTCTGCTAATAGTGTAGGTGCCTCTTCTGTACCCCTGGAGATGCTCTCAGCCTCACCTGCCTCTTTTTCCGTCCATCTCTGTGGCAGTCCCTCTGCATGGGCTCTTCCCATGCAGAAGAAGAGAGGACTCTTCCTGGTGTTCTCTTCTGTCCCCACTCCAGGTTGTCCCTTTGGATGACAGCAAGGTGTCCTAGGGTAGAATCATCGTCCTCATCATGTCAGGTCCACGGAACTACAGGGGAGTCACACCTCTAAGGGGCACACCTTTGACCAGTGGGTGATCAGAGCAGTTAAATAGCCCCCTCCTTCTGACAGACTGTCCCAAGATATGGTAAAAGTGGCTTCTCAGAAGATGGTTCAGAAGGATTGAGCAATCCATCATACCTAGTGGCGGCCAAGTCAATAATGGGTCCTCTTGTTTCATTTTCTCCTTCTTTGCTTTACTCTGGTCCCTCACCTCTGTTCCCTGGAATTGCTCTCCTTTATAAACCCTTAGCCTCAGCTCCTCCTTCCTGGGGAACTGAGAGGTTATCTAATGGGTTAAATAAGACCTATTATTTATTCAGTGGATTTTTACAGCCATTAAAAACTATGTGGGGGCTTCCCTGGTGGCGCAGTGGTTAAGAGTCCGCCTGCCGATGCAGGGGACGCGGGTTCGTGCCCCGGTCCGGGAACATCCCACATGCCGTGGAGCGGCTGGGCCCGTGAGCCATGGCTTCTGAGCCTGCACGTCTGGAGCCTGTGCTCTGCAACGGGAGAGGCCATAACAGTGAGAGGCCCGCGTACCACAAAAAAAAAAAAAAAAAAAAAAAACTATATGGAAAGACAACAGCTTTTGAAGTGAGAAAAACTAGTTACAGAATTGTACGTTTAATATGATAGTATTTTTGTTTTTTTAAAAAGCTTTTGTATAATCTCTAAAATGTTAGCTATGTGATTGAATTATAGATGACATTTACCTTCTTTGGTTTACTGTTTTGCAGTTAAGTTTTTTAAAGCAAAAATTCAGTTGTGTACTTTTTTTGGTAAGAATTTCAACTGGGAAATAGAAACAAATGTAAAAGCCCTAAGGAAGGAACACTGAATTTAAATTGAGTTATCATAAATACAAATTAGTGAAACTTTATGAGAAGTTATGAAATAAGTAAACTTTACAGTATTTCCATGGGATATTGGGACATGTAATAGGATCTCAGGGAAAATTTAAGAATGAGTAGAAATAAATGAAAATGAAAGTGTTACAGAAGAGGCTGTGGTCTGTCTTGATGGCAGTACAGTGGCTGTAAGAACATGTGCTTTTGTAGCCAACAAATACCTAGATTTGAATCCTGGATCCTCACTTACTAGACTCATGACTATAGGGTTTTTATGGAGACTAAAAGAGACCTTTAAGCCCAATTGCTTCTATGTAGTAAGTACTCAATGAATTCAGGCAATTATTAATTATTATGGTCTGATAATATTTGAGAAAATAAGTTTGTTTACCAAGCTAAGCCATATCTTTCTACTTCCCCATATATGCTCAAGTAAATCAAAGTTGATACTTCTTCATTTGCACCCAAGAGCCAACTGCTTTCTCTGAAACCTTGACTCACAGAAAGCCATCAGGAAGTTGGATATATCCCCTGACTTGCTTGAAAATGTCTTGAGCAGATATTTGAGGTGCCTTTAGTAAAGACCTTTAGAGTAATTACAAGTGCTAAAGTAATTAAACCAGGAGGCATTAGACGGGGATGTCTCTAATGCCTTGGTAACTGACGTAAGTACACCAAAACCTAAGCCAGAGCCTAACACCTCTGAGTGCAGGCTCTCCCAGAAAATAAAATTTAAGAACACTCAATCACAAACAGCCAACTAGGTTTTCCCAAACAAGGCAACCACTAAAGCTGTGGCCAACCAAATAATTTCCTTGCTTTGCTTCTCTGTCTTCTCTCTAAAAGCCTTTCCCTTAGCTTCTATTGGTGGAGTGCCCCTAATCACTTTTGATTTAGTGCCACCTGACCTCATTCTATGTTTGCTCAAATAAAACTTTGAAATTTTTGATGTGCTTCAGTTTCTCTTGTGACACAGGTTACTGTCAGAGTTTAATAGTAGGTGTTCAGATGATAACTTTGCATCTAAAAAGACAACACAGTCAATAGTCAGCATTTGTCGTGATTAGAAAAATGTTCATCCGTTAAGCTGACTTCTGGCCGCCTTCAGTAGGAGCCCCTAGGACCCTGTTCTGCCCTCTCCAGCACAGTGCTACAGTCGGCCACAAAGCTTTACTTTGGAGAGTCTTACAGCAGTGAAGTCCAGGTCTAGTTTGATCACTCTCTAGTTTCTAGAGAGTGATCAAACCGGGTCTCATGTTTAGAACTTGCCACCCACAGCTCTCCGAACTGATATATTCCCTGCCAAAACATTTGGTTTTGGTCCTAGAGATTCTCTGCTCTGTTGTGGGTTGTTTTTTCTTCTTCTTCTCTGTTGAAGAGAAGCAAAAGCACAAAACAGGGTTGCATAACTTTTGACCCCTAGAACTGTGTGGCCTTAGCTAAAATCACAGCTGTTGGAGTGAAGATTGCAGGATGAAAACAAAATATACCATGTCTCTCCTTGTTTGTCAGCCTGTACTTTGTAAAGGCTTTCCTTACATTTGTTTAGAATGCTTCTTTGGAAATTCTTTGTCGTGTATAATTTTTTAAATCAGTACAGAATAGACATTGATATAACAGTTTAAATGCAAGGACCGGGAGCTGGCTGGGCGCTCGGACAGGCCTGGCAAGCGCAGTGGCGCTGAAGTATAGTTTCCAGAGACCTTCAAGATGGCAGAGGAGTAAGGTGAGGAGCCCACCTTCCTCCCCACAAATATGTCAGAAATACACCTACATGTGGAACAACTCCTACAGAACACCTACTGAACGCTGGCAGACGACCTCAGACCTCCCAAAAGGCAAGAAACTCCCCATGTACCTGGCCGTTTGGCTGACAGGGTCTTGGTGCTCCGGCCAGGTGTCAGGCCTGAGCCTCCAAGGTGGGAGAGCCGAGTTCAGGACACTGGACGACCAGAAACCTCCCAGCTCCACGTAATATCAATCGGCAAGAGCTCTCCCAGAGATCTCTGTCTCAACACTAAGATCCAGCTCCACTCAACGACCAGCAAGCTCCAGTGTTGGGCACCCCATGCCAACCAACTAGCAAGACAGGAACACAACCCCACCCATTAGCGGAGAGGCTGCCTAAACTCATACTAAGTTCACAGACACCCCAAAACACACCACTGGAGGCAGTCCTGGCCACCAGAAAGACAAGATCCAGCCTCATCCACCAGAACACAGGCACCAGTCCCCTCCATTAGGAAGCCTACACAACCCACTGAACCAACCTTACCCACTGGGGGCAGACACCAGAAACAGCAGGAACTACGAACCTGCAGCCTGCAAAAAGGAGACCCCAAACACAGTAAGTTAAGCAAAATGAGAAGACAGAGAAACACACAGCAGATGAAGGAGCAAGGTAAACACCCACCAGACCAAACAAATGCAAAGGAAACAGGCAGTCTACCTGAAAGAGAATTCAGAGTAATGATAGTAAAGATGATCCAAAATCTTGGAAATAGAATGGAGAAAATACAAGAAACGTTTAACAAGGACCTAGAAGAACTAAAGAGCAAACAATGATGAACAACACAATAAACGAAGTTAAAAATTCTCTAGAAGGAATCAATAGCAGACTAACTGAGGCAGAAGAACGGATAAGTGACCTGGAAGATAAAATAGTGGAAATAACTACTGCAGAGCAGAATAGAGAAAAAAGAATGAAAAGAATTGAGCAAAGTCTCAGAGACCTCTGAGACAACATTAAGTGCACCAACATTCGAATTATAGGGGTCCCAGAAGAAGAAGAGGAAAAAAAAGGCAGTGAGAAAATTTTTGAAGGGATTGTAGTTGAAAACTTCCCTAATATGGGAAAGGAAATAGTCAGTCAAGTCCAGGAAGTGCAGAGAGTCCCGTACAGGATAAATCCAAGGAGAAACACACCAAGACACATATTAATCAAACTATCAAAAATTAAATACAAAGAAAAAATATTAAAAACAGCAAGGGAGGGGCTTCCCTGGTGGTGCAGTGGTTGAGAGTCCAACTGCTGATGCAGGGGACACGGGTTCGTGCCCCAGTCCAGGAAGATCCCACATGCCGCAGAGCAGCTAGGCCCGTGAGCCTTGGCCGCTGAGCCTGTGCGTCCGGAGCCTGTGCTCTGCAACGGGAGAGGCCACAACAGTGAGAGGCCCTCATACCGCAAAAAAAAAAGAAAAAGAAAAAAAGAAAGAAAAACAACAAATAACATACAAAGGAATACCCATAAGGTTAACAGCTGATCTTTCAGGATAAACTCTGCAAGCCAGAAGGGAGTGGGAGGACATATTTAAAGTGATGAAGGAAGAAAAACCGACAACCAAGATTCCTCTACCCAGCAAGGATCTCATTCAGATTTGACGGACAAATTAAAACCTTTACAGAGAAGCAAAAGCTGAGAGAATTCAGCACCAACAAACCAGCTTTACAACAAATGCTAAAGGAACTTCTCTAGGCAGGAAACACAAGAGAAGGAAAAGACCTACAATAACAATCCCAAACAATTAAAATGGTAATAGGAATATACATATTACTAACTACCTTAAATGTAAATGGATTAAATGCTCCAACCAAAAGACATAGACTGGCTGACTGGATCCCAAAACAAGACCCATATATATTCTGTCTACAAGAGACCCACTTCAGACCTAGACACACATACAGACTGAAAATGAGGGGATGGAAGAAGATATTCCATGCGAATGGAAACCAGAAGAAAGCTGGAGTAGCAATTCTCATATCAGACAAAATAGACTTTAAAGACTATTACAAGAGACAAAGAAGAACACTAGATAATGATCAAGGGATCAACCCAAGAAGATATAACAATTGTAAATATTTATGCACCCAAAAAAGGAGCACCTCAATACATAAGGCAAATACTAACAGCCATAAAAGGGGAAATCGACAGTAACACAATAATAGTAGGAGACTTTAACACCCCACTTTCACCAATGGACAGATCATCCAAAATGAAAATGAATAAAGAAACAGAAGCTTTGGGCTTCCCTGGTGGCACAGTGGTTGAGAGACCGCCTGTCAGTGCAGGGGACATGGGTTCATGCCCCGGTCTGGGAAGATCCCACATGCCACGGAGCAGCTGGGCCTGTGAGCCATGGCCACAGAGCCTGCGCATCTGGAGCCTGTGCTCCGCAACGGGAGAGGCCACAGCAGTGAGAGGACCGTGTACCACAAAAAAATAAATAAATAATATAAAATAAAATTAAAAAAAAAGAAACAGAAGCTTCAAATTATACATTAAACAAGATGGGACTTAATTGATATTTATAGGACATTCCATCCAAAAACAACAGAATACACTTTCTTCTCAAGTGCTCATGGAACATTCTCCACAGTAGATCATATCTTGGGTCACAAATCAAGCCTTGGTAATTTAAGAAAATTGAAATCGTATCAAGTATCTTTTCCAGCCACAACGCTCTGAGACTAGATAGCCATTACAGGAAAAAGTCTGTAAAAAATACAAACACATGGAGGCTAAACAATACACTACTAAATAACCAAGAGATCACTGAAGAAATCAAAGAGGAAATCAAAAAATACCTAGAAACAAATGACAATGAAAACACGATGACCCAAAACCTATGGGATGCAGCAAAAGCAGTTATAAGAGGGAAGTTTACAGCAGAATTATCCTACCTCAAGAAACAAGAAACATCTCAAAGAAACAACCTAACCTTACACCTAAAGCAAGTAGAGAAAGAAGAAAAAAAACCCCACAAAGTTAGCAGAACGAAAGAAATCATAAAGATCCGATCAGAAATAAATGAAAAAGAAATGAAGGAAACAATAGCAAAGATCAGTAAAACTAAAAGCTGGTTCTTTGAGAAGATAAACAAAATTGATAAACCATTAGCCAGACTCATCAAGAAAAAAAGGGAAAAGATTCAAATTAATAGAATTAGAAATGAAAAAGAAGTAACAACTGACACTGCAGAAAAACAAAGGACCATGAGAGATTACTACAAGCAACTATATGCCAATAAAATGGACAACCTGGAAGACATGAACAAATTCTTAGAAAAGCACAACCTTCTGAGACTGAACCAGGAAGAAATAGAAAATATAAACAGACCAGTCACAAGCACTGAAATTGAAACTGTGATTAAAAATCTTCCAACAAACAAAAGCCCAGGACCAGATGGCTTCACAGGCAAATTCTATCAAACATTTAGAGAAGAGCTAACACCTATCCTTCTCAAACTCTTCCAAAATATAGCAGAGGGAGGAACACTCCCAAACTCATTCTATGAGGCCACCATCACCCTGATACCAAAACCAGACAAAGATGTCATAAAGAAAGAAAACTACAGGCCAATATCACTGATGAACATAGATGCAAAAATCCTCAACAAAATACTAGCGAACAGAATCCAGCAGCACATTAAAAGGATCATACACCATGATCAAGTGGGGTTTATCCCAGTAATGCAAGGATTCTTCAATATATACAAATCAATCAATGTGATAAACCATATTAACAAACTGAAGGAGAAAAAACACATGATCATCTCAATAGATGCAGAAAAAGCTTTCAACAAAATTCAACACCTATTTATGATAAAAAAACCCTCCAGAAAGTATGCATAGAGGGAACTTACCTCAACATAATAAAGGCCATATATGACAAACCCACAGCCGACATCTTTCTCAATGGTGAAAAACTGAAACCATTTCCTCTAAGATCAGGAACAAGACAAAGTTGTCCACTCTCACCACTATTATTCAACATAGTTTTGGAAGTTTTAGCCACAGTAATCAGAGAAGAAAAAGAAATAAAAGGAATCTAAATCGGAAAAGAAGAAGTAAAGCTGTCACTGTTTGCAGATGACATGATACTATACATAGAGAATCCTAAAGATGCTAACAGAAAACTACTAGAGCTAATCAACGAATTTGGTAAAGTAGCAGGATACAAAATTAATGCACAGAAATCTCTTGCATTCCTATACACTAATGATGAAAAATCTGAAAGTGAAATTAAGGAAACACTCCCATTTACCACTTCAACAAAAAGAATAAAATACCTAGGAATAAACTGACCTAAGGAGACAAAAGACCTGTATGCAGAAAAATATAAGACAATGGTGAAAGAAATTAAAGATGATACAGTTGGAGAGATATAGCATGTTCTTGGATTAGAAGAATAAACATTATGACAATGACTCTACTACCCAAAACAATCTACAGATTCAATGCAATCCCTCTCAAACTACCAATGGCATTTTTCACAGAACTAGGATAAATTTAATTTGTATGGAAACACAAAAGACACCGAATAGCCAAAGCAATCTTGAGAAGGAAAAACGGAGCTGGAGGAATCAGGCTCCCAGACCTCAGACTATACTACAAAGCTACAGTAATCAACACAGTATGGTACAGGCACGAAAACAGAAATATAGATCAATGGAACAGGATAGAAAGCCCAGAGATAAACCCACGCACATATGGTCACCATATCTTTGATAAAGGAAGCAAGGATATACAGTGGAGAAAAGTCAGCCTCTTCAATAAGTGGTGCTGGGAAAACTGGACAGGTACATGTAAAAGAATGAAATCAGAACACTCCCTAACACCATACACAAAAATAAACTCAAAATGGATGAAACACCTAAATGTAAGGCCAGACACTATAAAACTCTTAGAGGAAAACATAGGCAGAACACTCTATGACATAAGTCACAGCAAGATCCTTTCTGACCCACCTCCTAGAGAAATGGAAATAAAAACAAAAATAAACAAATGGGACCTAATGAAACTTAAAAGCTTTTGCACACGAAAGGAAACCATAAAGAAGACAAACAGACAACCCTCAGAATGGGAGAAAATATTTGCAAATGAACCAACTGGCAAAGGATTAACCTCTAGAATTGACAAGCAGCTCATGCAACTCAATATCAAAAAAACAAACAACCCAATGCCAAAATGGGCAAAAGACCTAAATAGACATTGCTCCAAAGAAGATATACAGATTCCCACCAAAGACATGAAAGAATGCTCAACGCCACTAATCATTACAGAAATGCAAATCAAAACTGCAATGTGGTATCACCTCACACCAGTCAGAATGGCCATGATCAAAAAATTTACAAACAGTAAATGCTGGAGAGGGTGTGGAGAAAAGGGAACCCTCTTGCACTGTTGGTGTGAATGTAAATTGATACAGCCACTATGGAGAACAGTGTGGAGGTTCCTTAAAAAACTAAAAATAGAACTACCATACAACCCAGCAATTCCACTACTGGGCATATACCCTGAGAAAACCATAATTCAGAAAGAGTCATGTACCACAATGTTCATTGCAGCTCTATTTGCAATAATCAGGACATGGAAGCAACCTAAGTGTCCATCGACAGATGAATGGATAAAGAAGATGTGGCACATATATACAGTGGAATATTACTCAGCCATAAAAAGAAATGAAATTGAGTTATTTGTAGTGAGGTGGATGGACCTAGAGTCTGTCCTACAGAGTGAAGTAAGTCAGAAAGAGAAAAACAAATACTGTATGCTAACACGTATATATGGAATCTAAAAGAAAAATGATTCTGAAGAACCTAGGGGCAGGACGGGAATAAAGACGCAGACGTAGAGAATGGACTTGAGGACACGGGGAGGGGGAAGGGTAAGCTGGGACGAAGTGAGAGAGAGGCATGGACATATATACACTACCAAATGTAAAATAGATAGCTAGTGGGAAGCAGCCGCATAGCACAGGGAGATCAGCTTGGTGCTTTGTGACCACCTAGAGGGGTGGGATAGGGAGGGTGGGAGGGAGACGAAAGAGGGAGGAGATATGGGAATGTATGTATATGTATAGCTGATTCACTTTGTTATACAGCAGAAACTAACACCATTGTAAAGCAATTATACTCCAATAAATGTGTTTAAAAATAATAAATGAATGAATGAATGAATGAATGAATGCATGCATGCATGCATGCATGCAGTAGTTTGGAAGGGATACCACTGTTGGTTCCTCTTAATTCTTTCATTCCTATCCGTGTCGTGGAACAAAAGTACTGAGCAGAACCATGATGGCGACACGTAAAACCACTTGGATTTAGAGGTTCTGGATGTTGCTGAGCTGTCCATTATGGACTGAGGTGCTTCATAGAATGTTGTGCTTGGTCCCTGTTGAGGTGGTCCTACATCACCACGCTTTTTATTTTGTTTTTTAAATTTTGCACTTTCAGAAAAATAGAACTAGTATGAATTAGGGAAAACGAGCTAAGAAATGGGACAGCTATGTGTGTGAAATCTAACAGATAAGCAAAGAGAAAGAATGGAAATGTGAGGTTGTTATTCAGGACTTGGAAGCAGCAGCTGCACAAAAGATGTAGCCAAACAATAGCCAAAGAGAGTAAACACGCATGTTTGAGCTCAGCCACCTCTTAGCTGAAGTTGTTTTGTCTGGTGTAGACATAAGCTCCCTGACTAGCATCTCAGTGGGCTTAAGGAAGGAAACCCTGTATCCTGTAGCATCCAGTGCTGGATTTTAAACAAAATAGATGCTAAGTAAACATATGTTAGAAAAAAGGAGTGAATTTTTATTGACTTGACATTTTCCTAATTTTCTCTGAAACATTTATAGGAATTTTGGATGAGAAATAATCTTTGGTTGCGAATGACTTTGATATCAAAATAATATAGATTAATCCTGTGTTTTTCATTAGCAGTATAGACCCATCATATTGATTTGGTGAAGGTAACTATTTTAGTCTACTTGGCCTGCCATAACAAAATGCCATAGTCTGTGTGGTTTCAACAGCAGAAGTTGATAATCTCACACTTCTGACCACAGTCTGTTTCTGGTGAGGGTCCATTTCTGGTGAGTCCTCTCTCCTTGGCTTGTAGGTGACCGCCTTCTCCCTGCATCTTCACATGGACTTTCCTCTGTGTGCGCCCAGAGAGATGTCTCTGGTGTCTCCTCTTCCTCTTCTAAGGATACCAATCCCATTGGATTAAGGCCGCACCCCTATGACCTTCTCTAATCAAACACTGAGTCCATAACAACGACTGAAGAAGAAGACACATCTGGACTTTGGGGTTTTGTTTTGTTTTGTTTTTACAACACACCTAAAGTAAAAATTGCTTGCCCCTGAATTATATCATTAGCTCCTAAATAACCTGAGAACTACTGTTATCCTGCTTGGTAAGACTAATCAATAGTAAAATTAAGTATAAACAGTTCTGTTCTTCTTAAGAGGCTGACTTGATTGAAAGTGACTTCACCTTTCTTCTAAGGCAAGGAGACAGATATTCATAACCCAGAATAAATAAAATCAAGCACTTTCTCGCCGTATTGGTTTCTTTCCCAGTGGCCTGGAAGAGTTGCAATGCCTTTTGAAGACACTGCTCTGGGGAGAGACAGCTCCACCGGGGAAATGAAGCCAGTAGGTTCTTGCTAAAAGAAAACGCTCTGCTAACGCTAAATGATAGCAGGCTGCACCAAAGTCTCAGATAGTGTCTCTCTTCTTTGTATAGGGTTTCTCCTTTGATAAATTTTTCCATGGATGCTTGCTTTTCCTGGTGACTGGTAATTAATCCTTTATAAACCTTAGTTGAAGACCTCAGATCCCAAGTGAAGAATTCTCTGATAAACAAATTGGAAGGGTGCTATGTTTCTCTCTACATAGATAGATAGATCTACATGTCATTATTATTCTCATCTTCACCTTGCATGTTGATTCTGTAACTTTGAGTACTACCTTGATTTCAGCATTCATAAATGTTGTATTTCAATTCAGCTTTTTAAGGTGGGTATAATATTTTTAAATGACCTTTATTCACTCCCCAAAACACTTTTGCAAGAGCTTATCTACTTTTTAATCATCTACTGAAAAAGAAAAAAAAAAGAGCAGATATGCCTTATCTTTTTGCTTCACACATAAAGTTAACTTATATGGAGATTGTAAGTCATTTCAGTAGCCTTTAGGATGATACTATATCAAATTTTGTTTTAAATATTTGCTCCTTTGCTTGTTCTAAATTAACAGAGCTATTTTCAATTTCATAAATATATATGTACACTTACACTTACATACATGCATATTAATCATATAAAATCATATAAAATCATATAAAACAAAATCCTGATGAGATCAACTACGGTAATAACTCAGCCATTCGATTTTTGTGGGCCCTGGAGCCGTGGTAACAGAACTTTGCCTAGATAAGCTCCTGATAATTGATTCCTCTAACAGAAAGGAATCAATCCCTTAATTGAGTCCTTTAACAGTTATTAATGTATACCTAGCACTGTGGTAAAGGCTTGGAGGCTGACATAAAAAATAAATAGGACTATAAATCATTTACCTGAAAAGGGTTATAACCTAGTTGAGAGATCAATCAGGAAAGTAGGTTAAAATGCTCCCAAATATATAGACTCTGTTTGTATCAACATATATAGTGTAATAGGCATTTCTATGAAATTGCCATGGAAGAATCAAAGCAAGATGGGAAAAGTTAGTTTGAAGGCTGTGATCTTTTCAAGCCGAAGATGATGGCTTTAACTCCGTTACCTCTGTGATGATGCTCCTGACTTTCCCACATGGCATGGCTGGCTTACTCTAAATCCATGACCTTGACTCTCAAGCGGGCCTGTAATACTGCCGAGCAATCCCACCACACTTCCCTTGTTCATTTAATCTTCCGCACTCGTGGATGCCTGTCTTGAGTTCTCTCCTCCCTTGTCAGCCTCTAACACCTTCTTCCCTGTCTTTACTCCCACCTTCCTGTCCCACTGGGAAGCTGGACGTTCCACCACCTCCATAGCTGGTACCTGCCCTGCTTCATGCTGCCTCCTTGCCTCCGTCTAAGGCCACGTCCTCTGCTTAAACACTGGATCCCACTGTCTCCCCTGCCAAAGTGGAAACGTTGCTCTAGCAGTTCTATCCACTGGTTCATACACCATCGTGTTTTTTCCCTCTCTACTCATTCCTATCAGCTTCGATTTTTGTTATTTCTCCTTTTTTTAAAATTAATTTATTTTTATTTATTTTATTTTTGGCTGCATTGGGTCTTCATTGCTGTGCACGGGCTTTCTCTAGTTGTGGCGAGCAGGGGCTACTCTTCATGGTGTGCAGGCTTCTCACTGCAGTGGCTTCTCTTGTTGCAGAGCACGGTCTCTAGGTGCGTGGGCTTCAGTAGTTGCGGCGCACGGGCTCAGTAGTTGTGGCTCACGGGCTTAGTTGCTCTGCGGCATGTAGGATCTTCCCAGACCAGGGATTGAACCTGTGTCCCTTGCATTGGCAGGCGGATTCTTAACCACTGTGCCACCAGGGAAGCCTATTTCTCCTACTTTAAATGAAAAAAATCTTGACTCACTTCTCCTACCACCCGTCACACTTCTTCCTTCCCTTTATAGCACAATTCCTTAAAAGAATGGTCTATACTTGACCATATCCAATTCCTCTCCTTTTAATCTCTTTTAACTCCAATATGGCTTTCATCCCCAGCAAGCAGCTGAACGGACTCTTGTCAACAGCGACCTCTAGGTTGTGAAATCCACATGGCAGGTGTCAGCCCTCATCGTACTTGACCCATTAGCATTATCTGACACAGCTGGCCACTTCCTGCTCCTTGAGACACTTCCTGGAAACCATGGTCTTAGCAGTCATTCTCCACTCTCTTGTAGCTGAGGCTCTTTTGTAGTTGGAGTGCCACCACATGCGTTGATCTCCTCAGCAGTATCATCCAGACTCATGCCTTTAAACATCATCAACATGCCTAAGACTTACTACTTTATATTTTTTCAATTTTTTTATTCTTTGGCCACACCACGTGGCATGTGGGATCCTAGTTGCCTGACCAGGGATCGAACCCATGCCCCCTGCAGTGGAAGTGCAGTGCAGTCTTAACCACTGAACCGCCAGGAAAGTCCATGACATCTTATAGCTTTAGCCCAGATCTTTCTGTCAAACTTTCAGACCTTGAGCCCTCTTCCAAATTCTACTTGGATGTTTCATACGATCTCAAACTTTACATGTTCAAAACATGTAACATTTTTGTGTAATCTATAAAAATATTAGACCACTGTGTTGTACGCTTGAAACTACTATATTGTAAGTCAACCATACTTCAATTTAAAAGAAATGTAAAATTTTTTATTTTTGCCTTCTGAGCACTGTAGCCCTCTTCCCGCCCAGCCCCCCCACCCCCGCCGCCACATCACTTGATGGGTACATCATCCTTCTAATCACTCAGACCCAGAACATTTGGCATCGTCGTTCACTCTCTTTCATGCCCTTATCAAATCTATCAGCAAATTTGGTTGACTCTACTTTGAAAATGTATGCAGAATTGGACCATTTATTTTTTCCATCTCCATTACTGTCACCCTGATTTAACCACCATCATCTCTCCACGTGGGTCACTGTAAGCATCTCCAGCTGATTCCCCTGTTTCCACTTCAAAGTCCCCAAAGCCTCTTTTCAGCTCAACAGCCATCATAGCCCTTTGAACATGTCAGACCACGTCACTCCTCTGCTGGAAACCCTCCAGTGAGTTCTCATCTCACTTAGAACAAAAGCCACAAGTCTTGACTCTGACCTGCAAAGCCAGGCATCACCTGAGAGCTCTGACCTCATCTTTTGTTCCTTTCTCTGGTCCCCTCCACTCAGCCATTCTGACCTCTTTGTCTTCTCCCAGCCCATCTGGCCTGCTTCCATGTTGGGGCCTCTGCACTGGCTCTTCCCTCTGCCCAGAGTTCAGGCACCTGCATTCCCTCACCTCTTCATGCTTTTGTCCAAATGTCACCTCCTCAAGGCAAACTACCTCCACTCCCATGTGAAACTGTCCCTGCCCTGTCATCTGACTTATGGCTTTCCTTACCTTTCCTTACCTTGTTTTTCTTTTTCTTTTTCCACAGAATTTGTCACCTCCTAACATGTGATATACTTTGTTTATTATGTCTATTACTTATGATATGTCTTTCCCGTCTAGAATTAAGCTCTTAGAGGGCAGGGAATTTTAGTTTCTTTTGGTCACTGATGTAGCCTAACTGTCCAAAACAGTACCTGAAACATAAATGATGGATGGATGGATGGATGGATGAAGAGATCATTGAGAACTCAAAAGAGGCTTTCCCTAAACAGCCCATTTCACATTGCCAATCCATCCTTCACCTGTGGTTCCTGTCTACTCACAAAACTTTGTTTTACTTTATTCATTATTTGAAATTATCAATTATCTTACTTATGATATCTCCTCTACTAGAATATAAGTTAAGCTATGTGAGCATAAGAACTTGAGATAGTAAGCATGTACTTAATAAATATTCATTAAGTGAATCCATTCTAGACAAGAAATTTGAATTTCTCAAATCAGTTAACTGCCTATAGAAATTTTATCTTATGACAAATCTGTGATTATTTGCTTATTCAGTCTGATTCAGTGTTCAGTTAGCAGGATACGTAATTGGTTGTTACATTCTTTTTATCACTGTGGTTTTCTTTGGTTTACTATTAAGAATTCTCAGACTACCCTTGATACTTTATAATAAATTAAGCAAAGATTTTCAAAAAGTTCAATGATTGGCAACTATTAATATGTAATAAATAAAGCAGATATTAGCTCTGATCTCATTCCTGAAAGTACCTCACCCTCTCTTTCTCTGAGTATTTCCATTGTAAGACTCAATGGCTATACTCCCATATGAGTCATTTAAAATCATAGAAAAGCATAGCAAGTTATATAGGAAATTATTATGTACAAGAAAATGGATCAAAATCTCATTAGATTTTTAAGCTCTCTTTTCTGTAGTCTCTTATAATAGGAACCTGGGTCATTTAAATTCTTTACATTTTTCTTTCAGTCTCTTTAAGAAAATACTATAAGTTGGGAGTAGTTAATATTTAAGAAATATTTAAGACAATCCATTGTAGACATTAAAAGAAATTATGGATTTTCCTTGTATGTTATGAGCTATTAATGGCCTCCAAATGAAAATGGAAAAACATACTTTGCTATTCAGCATAAGAAAATGCATCTGTATTAAGAAATAAAGAAATCGATGCATGAAAATTCAAGTAGCTATTAATCATGATCAGAATTCTATTTTTATTCTTATTTGAGTGAATTTCATTTTGCTTTGTAACAGTAAGTACTCCATCATTCATTAGCACATTTTTAATACATGAAAGGTAAACATTTGTTGTCTCCATTAAGATGATTAGCTTCCCTGTTAACTCATTAAGTCATTGTTTAGGAAGAAAACTCAAGAGTGCCATGAATTTGTGATCATTTGTTTTATCTTACTTCATGACCAGAAATTTTGGGGTTTTGTTTTGTTTCGCTTTTGAGATTCCACATATAAGTGAGATCAGACAGTGTTTGTCTTTCTCTTCTTTCACTTTCCTCTCAAAGTCCATCCATGTTTTTGCAAATGGCAGGATTTCCTTCTTTCTCATGGCTGAATAATGTGTGTGTCTGTGTGTGTGTGTGTGTGTATGTGTATCTCACATCTTCTTTATCCATTCATCTGTTGGTGAACACTTAGGGTGTTTCCCTGTCTTGACTATTGTAAATGATGCTGCTGTGAACATGGGGTCTAGATATTGCTTTAGCATAGTGTTTTTGTTTCCTTTGGATATATGCCCAGGAGTGGAATTGCTGGATCCAAAAAGATTTTTTAAGTTAATTATCTCCTACTTACAATTATTGTTTTCTGACAGCCTTAGGTCTAGTGATTCTAGAAGATTGTGAGAAAATAAAGATAAAGTTGGTTCCTGCTATAAACTTCAAACGTATCTCTGACAGGAGCCTATGAGCTTCCGTAGGCCGGGCCTCCGTGGTGCTGATGGAACTTCTTTGGATTGTGAGAAATAGCAAGTCATGTGGCCCCAGAGCTGTCCACAAGCATCCCCCCGAACGTTCCAGATGGGCTCCCCTGCACGTCTGTTAATGACCAACCCAGATGTCCATCTCTAGGCAGAGAAGAGCAAGTGGCAGCGTGGTGAGAGCCAGAATCGGGGCTAGAGGGCCTGAGTCAGAGCAGAAACATCAGGAAAGTTTGGGAGGGTCCAGTGGACATTGCTGGGCCAGACTACAGTGGTGCTGGAGTCGGAAGGAGGAGGGAGGTGAGGACAGCAGGCGGTTCGCATCCTCGGCAGCCTCCTGCTGTATTTGTAAGTAAGTTCAGTCATCCATCAAACGAAGTCCATCCTGAGAACCATAAACGAAGAGTCATCAACTGACTAAGCCAACTTGGAATGTTCCCAAAATAACTCTCAGGCTACTTAAAAACCCTTAATGTTAGCCCACGAAACATTTCACCGTAAGGAACCTGGAGTGACTTTTTCTTACCTTTTTAGGACTGTAGTAGCTGAGGGCTTTAATTCTCCCAATGCAGCATCCCTGGTGGCACTTTTAGAAACTATGAAACCACGTGTATTTTACTATCCCAGTCCTCTTTGAATGAAAGAGAGCTTTATGTATTATGAAAAAGAGACGTGAAAAAAGAAAAGTAACATCTAAATAAATAAAAATCATGATTTGATATTGTTATTATTTACTGGACCACAAACCCATTGAAGGGCAAAGATACAGCAATACATGACCTTTATAATGAATTCCTGGAGTTCTAACATGTGACACTGCTCATTGACTGTTTTACATTTGAAAAAAATGGACTAAATTAGGCTACAAGGCAGACTTAGGCCTACATTTTTACCTTTTTTTGGTACTAATTTGTAGAATTTTGTAAATTATTACTTTCCAGTATTCACAAATTTCACACAGACATCTAAATGCTCAAAAATTGCCATCCATGTACCCCTTTGAATGAAAAGCAGGCAAGGACTGCAGAAAGAACTCAGGCTTTCAGATGAGATAGTCGGATTCGAATATCACCTCCACTGCTTGTGGCCCTGGAGAAGTTTTTCTGAACCTCAGTTTCCTCATCTGGGAGGAATGGTTGTTGCTGGGATTAAATTAAATGCAAAAATCTGTGCATAATACACAGCATGGCACTTCACAGACATCCCAAGTAGTAGCTTTTATCATTTCATCATAAATCGTGCCATGTCCAAGACAAAGAAGGACCTGGAAGAGGAGAGTGAGGATGTCTTTGGTCATCCTGGTGGTCCCGTGACACACCTGTGTCACTCACTCATTGCCTTCTTCTGAAATGTTATTTGAAAACAGACTGCAGACACCAGGGTGAAATGACACAGCCTTAGAGTTTTTAAAGCACTTTTGCATTACTGTCCGGATAACGAGATGCTCCTCTTCTGTAAGTTGGTATTTATTGGCACTTTAGTCTACAAGCTAAGTGGCAGTGAACGTTTAATTGTGTCAAAAGGTAGACTACCAAGTACAGGTAGGTGGCTTACCAACCACCCTGAGGCTACGTAGCGTATACTGGATGGGAGGTACCAGAAACGGCAGAGAACCAATCTGTTCCCTTTTTCATTGGCACAGGAGAGGGAGATGCAAAGGCTGATAGAATTGTGTGCCTCTCCATCACGTATCCGGTCCTCCACAGCTACAAGACAAGTTAGCCAGGAACCCAGGTAGAAGGAGAGAGCAAAATAGACTCCGGCTAGAGCACTGGCCTGAGAATAAAGTTCCCAGGATATGAACAGGGTCGACTGAAAAGAAAGACAGTGGAATTAAGGGGTCATATTGTCTCCTCGGTACCCTGATGATTCTGTGGAGTCAGATGAATCTAAATCTGAATCTGAATTTGGATTTAAGTACCATGCACAATAGTCAGTCCTGATGGGACCCTGCCCAGGGCTGCGAGCCATCTTTATATTTACGTTTTCTGCCTTTCTTCCCCTCCAGCCGTGATCAGGCCTTTCAGACAAACCTGGGAAGCCCTGGAGTTTTAGAGGGTGGACAAAGGACCCCTTGAAGGGGGGGTACCTATGGCCTGGGGCAGAACCCGCTGCTTGGAGCTCGCGGTTACTTTCAGTCCTGGGGTCTGGACCAACTTCGCTTCCCTCAGTGTCCAGAACACCTTCTGGGTCCCAGCACGTGTTAGAGCTTTGGTCTGTCACCACGGTCCACTCTGACCTGGTGTTCCCGTGAGGCCTCTGTAGGGACCCAAGCTTTCTGAGCTCTTATTTGTTCTTGCTTCTCAGCACTTTGCTTTATCTTAATAAGGGAGCAGAAAAAGAGAGTAAATGGTCACTGGCCTCAAAAAATAAATGCCCCGAGCATCCACGAGAGTCATAGATTGTTATGATGGACGACATGAGAGGGAAGTGGTCCCAGGGCCCTGATTAGAGAAGTGATACTGGAAAACCAAAACAGTACGGCAGGGCTTCCAGAGCGAAAGTGAGCCAGTGAGGTGCGGCCACGGGGGAGAGCCCTGAATGAGGGCAGGAAAAAGCCCTATGACGACCTTGAGCGTACTGAGTTGGCCAAAACCGCAGATGTCAACTTAAATCAGGATACGTTTGATGAAAGATAGTTTCATGGGATTAAAAATTCAAAGAGTCTGTGAGGGCTGTTCCCTTGGGACTTCAGGTTGGTTTCAAAGAAAAAGCCTCTGTGTCTGAGGACTAGCAAAGAAAATCAGAACTAGACAGATCGGACACAGCAAGTAGAGAGGATCCTAGAAGCAAAATGAATATGGGAAACCTTACCATTTCTCATACCTGAGAGAACGTGAAAGAGTCCACGCTGGAGAGAACGCTTGGCTATATCTTGAATATAAGAGTGGTTTGGCATGCATCTCACGGCAGGCATTAACCTGTGTTAACTAGTTTGGTGTGAGGTGGGTTACAGTGCAGAGCACAGAGGAAACCACTGGTGCTGAGCCTTAACAGATGAGTGACTATTGGGAAACATTCATGTATGTATGGTCGTTCTTTTAGTCTAGAGAAAATGCTCATGTACTGAGCTCACTCTGTGTACCAAACAGTAGCCTAGCCTTGGAAACACACTCCATGAGATTAAAGGCATTTGTTCAGATTACGCTCCCTGTAAATAAATCAACATTCAAATCCAGGTTCATCGAAAACCCTCTGTTCTTGAACCCACATGAGTGGAATTGATGTAGATAATATCTTCCATATCATAGATGTGCTGCTTAAGCTAGACGGAGCTGAAGTGAGTTCAGTGAATCAAAAATGACGTCGTCGATTGCTCCCCTTTGGTCAGCATCCTGCCTCTTTCTCTCAAGCTGATAAGCCTTCTTATCTTCCCTCCACTCTATTCTACATTCTAAGTTAGAAATATAGTTCCTGAAGTAAAGACATTGAGGGACGGGGTTCTGCTTTCCTCTCTCCTACCCGTATGCTCTGTAAAGCTGATTCCTGTATGAAGCTCCTTGTCTAAGGGGAGCATGGTTGATTATAGGAGGTGAGCCAAGAAGGGAATCCCACATTCTGAATTGAAGTCTTAATCTAAGAACATAAAATCATTATCTGTGGCCTCGCTTATTATAGGCTAACCTTTACCACCCCTTTATTTATTTTTTTCTCACTGTTCCCTCTTCCTACTCTAGTGTCTGAAAAGTTGGTCTTTGGATAAAAAACAAGAGATTTTCATGGGATCCTCTGTAGAGTTGTACATTTAAAATTTATGTCTTCCATTGGTTTAATATATATATATATATATATATATATATATATATATATATATATATATGCTATATATATAGGCTACACTTAAACTCTGTATCTTTTTAAAATTTTTTAAAAGGTCCCTGAGAGAGATGAAAGATCATGTCATAGAAAAAAATCTTGGATTTATATTTTTGGGATCAGAAACTCTCTTGAATAATGGATCAATATACTCAAGAAAATGCTATTTCTAGTAGTAAAACTGAGTCTGATTAAGACTGTATCTTATGGGAAAAGGCACCAACCTATACTGCTGCTTGCAGTTTAAAATGGCACAGCCCATCTGGACAGTAGTTTGGAACAGAATTTTAAAAGGTCTTGATAACCCATGGCTTGCTCATGCTACCTCTGGGAATGTGTCCCAAGGAAAGAATTCTAAATAGAAAGAGGCTTTTCATACAGAGATTTTTCAAAACAGAATATTTATCATAGTGAAAAAAATGTTAAACCCAGATGTCAAAAAATAGTGTTGAATGGTTGAGGTAATTTCCTAAATGGTAGATTTTTTAAAGTCTATCATCTGTTAAAACCAGATGTGTGATAAAGTGGCTCTTCCCTCTCTTCAAAATATGCCCTCAGTTATTTTTGTTTAAAATAGAGAATGATGCCCTAAAAAAAAAATTTAAAAAGTGTATCACCTGAAACACTATGTTAAGAATTGGGTAAAAATTGGGTAAGAATTGGGTAAAATATTATTATTATAGCTATGGGAATCAAAAATTTTTTTTAATTTCAGGAAAAAATGGAAATACTATCACACAATCAAGAATTGTGTTTCAGTGGTAGAACTGTAGGCAACTTTTATTTCTATTTTTTTAAGTTTTGTATTTCCATATGAGGAGCAGCCCCTCTTACACTTTTAATAAAAAATCGTAAGGGATGCCAAGAATTGCATTTCATGTCTTCAGTCCACTTCCTGTCTACTGTGCCCAGGTCTAGGAGCTGGTCCTCCTTTCCCACTCTGCATACTGTGGATGGATCTGAGTAACTCCGTGGCTCTTATGAGCTCAGTCCTCAACCCAGACAGTAGTCAGCTAGAATGGATTAATTCTGAGGATTTGGAAGTGAAGATGGGTTCTTTCTGTTCTAATTCCCTCTTGTCCTTCATGAGCAGTCCCGATGAAGAGCTCTTTGAATAGGAAGAACCTGCTCAGAAGAAATCCACATGCCCACAATGAGAAAGAAACACAATGCCAGTTAGAGCAATACCTCTTTTCACCGTTTCTGAGTTTGCCTGTTTTTTCACCTTGTGATTAAACAGGTGTTGCCTAGATAGAGGACAAATATGTATCTGTATATTTATAAAGCATCAAATAATGAAGGATAGCTTAATGAATGTTATCATCTTTAGTGGCTGAGTGAACTCAAGGAGGAAAAATAATAGAATAAAAGGTCATTGCTTCCATGATGCTCGGCAGCCATGAATATAGTGTTTGTAGTCATAAGGTATATTCCGTGGTTCTTTCTTCATCCAGAACATTGTACCTTTTGGAATTATGCCATTTACTGTTAATTAAAGTACATGTTTGGGGTGGAGATGGCAGTGGCTAAGTCTTTTTCACTGAAACACAAGAACTGGGCATTTCAATCCTGTGGATTTTTCCTGACTTCCATTTGCTACAAGCTATTATGTTGTAAACTCATATTTCAGTAGTTCATCTTCACCTTCATTACTTGTAATGCTTTCAAAGAGCACAGTGGCCTTTTTCTAGTTCGGAAATGGGTAGTATAGCTGAGCGCTCGAAGGTTTGTAAATACTAATAAGCTGTTTTGTGATAAAGAACCAAAGTTGGGAAAAGCAACAACAGTGACAACAGTTATTCAGTGTATGTTTGTACTTGGAGGGGGAAAGAGAGGGAACACTGTTTTTTCTTTTTTTCATTTTTTTCTCCCTTCCTTTTCCCATTTTAGACAAAGCCCGTTGCATTTGCAGTCCGGACAAATGTCAGCTACAGTGCAGCCCATGAAGACGACGTCCCGGTGCCAGGCATGGCCATCTCATTCGAAGCAAAAGATTTTCTGCATGTTAAGGAAGTAAGGAGAATAATTGGAATTTCTATCCACATGACTTTTTTACCTTGAAGCATCATTTCTTACTTCTCATTGCTGTGAAATAGCATGGCGTGTAGCTGCGGTTGGATAACATACACATGAAATCAGTGCCTCTCAAGCTTTTCTAATATAAATATAACCTTTCTAAAGAAGAAAAAAGTCACAGGCCTCTTGGAATAACCTCAAGGCTCCCCTGGGCTCTGTGACCCAGAAATTGAGAACCACTGGAGTAAATGATCCTTTTTTTATACTTAACCTGTACTTTTTGTGTTAAGGTTTAACCTTGACCATGTGTCATTTTCCCCTCATGTCCCAAGTTTAACCATCTGGGGAGGGTTTAATAATAGTATCTAGAATTCATGATCTCTCCTCTCTGCTAGCAGGGTCTAAACTCAGGCCACTTTTGCCCATTCTCCTTTGGTGGTAAATTTCTGCAGGGGAAGGGGAAATGGATGCCATCAGAGCCAACAAGGCAAGAACCAGATATCAGGAACATCCCTTTTCCACCATGCCAAAAGCCTCCACTTTTTGTTAACAATGACTCAATCTGTAAATTGGAAAAATTCACTCTTAATTAAGGTTTATTTTGAGTCAACATTTATCAAATGCCTGTTTTGCAGAACACTGTATGAAATGGCCAGAAATTCCCCTTACATGATGTTCTAGGTGTGCGAGTATGAGGTTTTCTTGAACCTGCAGGAATTTACAATTGGAGCACTTCCATCTGGGGGACGGCCTCTCCTAGGGAGCATTTGTAAAAAAATTTTTTATGGTTCTAGGGATTTTTTTTATTTTATTGAAGTATAGTTGATTTACAATGTCATGTTAATTTCTTCCATACAGCAAAGTGATTCCATTATACACATATATATATTCTTTTTTTTTTTTTTTTTTTTTTTTTTTTTGCGGTACGCGGGCCTCTCACTGTTGTGGCCTCTCCCGTTGTGGAGCACAGGCTCCGGACATGCAGGCTCAGCGGCCATGGCCCACGGGCCTAGCCGCTCCGCGGCATGTGGGATCCTCCTGGACCGGGGCACAAACCCGCGTCCCCTGCATCGGCAGGCAGACTCTCAACCACTGCACCACCAGGGAAGCCCTATATATTCTTTATAATATTCTTGGAGAGGGAGTAGGGGAGGGAAGGAATGGGAGTTTGGGATTAGCAGAGGCAAACTATCATATATAGGATGGAGCGTATGTCGGTTTAACTGCTCAGGCACTAAAGGCTGTGAACAAGAGGTGATAACTGCCAATGAAGAGAGACAAAAGAATGTAGATCCTGTCATTTCTTTAACTTTTCAAAAGAGCTGTTATTTCTATTTGGCCAGGAAGGGAAGACGGAAAATAATTTCTGAAGGATGGCATGCCTAGAATCTCACTTTACAACAGGAAGTTAGATGAATCTAGGCTCTCATCCCCAAGGGCTGATGCTTAGAGAAGAAGGAAAAGAGAAACACAGTGGATATTCTTCTTTGAAATGTTCGAGAACAGGCTTGAAAAATACTATTCAGCCGAGGGACATCAAACTGTATCCTAAAGATTTAGGATAGATAGTCCAGGCACAAGAGAGAAATTGCCAACATCCACATAAGTGGAGAAGTCCTTTGTGAACGCCGGACTGTGGTCATTATAAACCTGTTTGCACAAAGGTAAATTTTGCTCTGACATCAAATAGTTCATGTCGATGTCAATATTTATCACTCACTCTTAATACTTCTAATTAATCTGATTATATAAGAGGAAGACCTCTAATGCTCCCTAGTTCCTTCTAGTCTCTTGTCAGGAAGACCTGTTAATCTTTGAACAAGAAGAGTTTATCCTACTCATGGTGCCACCAGCTGCAGTGGAATTCAGGAAAGTCTCAAGGCCAGGAAAGTGAAGGCAGAGTCAAGCGGGAGATGGATTGTTGAGCTCACGGAAAACACTTTGCTCTTAGCATACTCAGCACATGAACAGGGTTTCTTGACTTGCGATATTTGAGTTCACTGTAATTGCCATAATACTTATCTCCAGGGAAAATGGTTCATGGGGAAGAAAAAGGATGTGAAGATTTGTTTAACTTCTGTGCACTGATTTTCACAATTTTGATTTTCTGTTTAGAAATTTAACAATGACTGGTGGATAGGGCGATTGGTTAAAGAAGGCTGTGAAATCGGATTCATTCCAAGCCCAGTCAAGCTAGAAAATATGAGGCTTCAGCATGAACAGAGAGCCAAGCAAGGGAAATTCTACTCCAGGTAGGAGAAAAATATCACGTGTTTGTGTCAGAGCTCAGACTGTACTACCATTCGTGTACTGTCAGTTGCTGTATTCTACAATCTCTATTGTGTGTTAAAAAGCAGGCTGGTGACAGCATTACAAATCCTGCATTTAAAAAACTTCATCCAGCCTCTCATTTTCATCCCCTTCTGGAGAGAGTCAAATTAAGTATTATCGTGAATGAAAAGAGCTAAGGTCATAGAGTATTAAATTCAGGCTTCAGTGCGGAGGAAATTCTGAAGTTTAATCTTTTGCTGAACATACCCTGGCATCGAGCAATCCTGGTGACTAATCCCAGTGTCCACAGCTGCCTGGCATGGCCGGAAGACATTTCAGAAATGACCAGCTCAGATTTCAGCAAAGAGCAGCTCCCAGGGTCTTTTAATTTCATTTTCACTTAAGAAACTCAATTTTCGGTTCTGCCCACTGCACAACACTTAAAGGGAAACTCAGTAAATTGTCATTGCAGATAGCAATTAGATGAGTTATGTAATAGGCTGGGGCCAAACGATTTTTTTCCTAGGATTCTTGAGGCTGTTTGCCCCTCACTAGAATCATTAGAAGGGCTCCTCAAATATGGAGTGCATTTTAAATTGAGCCCCCTGCAGGCAAGTCCAAGAACATGGTTTGCTTTTCCCTGTGAAAGGGTGTGTTACTGGCAAGTTTTTTCTTTAATGTGAATAGCTAGCCTTCTGTTTTCTGAAGCTTACATTTTATTTTTTTCCATAGTGATGCAAAATCCTTTGTCAATGACCATATATCAGTGTTAGCAAGAATTTTTCCAAGCGCCCACAAACAAGTCAAATAGAAGATGCTTTGTGGTTTGGAACATCCATCTTCATTCACTAGTATTTTATAACTCTCAGGCTCTTTTAGTTCAGATGGATTCTTCCCTTTTTCAAGACCTCTAGCCCATATTTGACTTTTATTAATCCCTGGGTTATTGGGGACCCTCAGATTGTGAATGCATTTAGTCATATAAAAGTAGATGCGTGTAGATAGACAAAGTTTGGGCATTTTTCTTGTAGGACGTTGAAGATCTGATACCATTTATTTGATTTCTAGTCTTGTATTGGCTTTATTGTATCTTTTTCTATTCTCTATATTGATAACGGTTTCTTAATACTAGTTAATAAAATCTTTCTCTGCTTCGTCATATACAAACTGAGAAAGGAAAACTACTTCTCAAGGAGTAGGATGGGAGACATTTTTGCCACATTGTTAAGAAGGCAGGGTTTCCTTTGCCTCCCAGCTGGGGATCCCTGGTCTAGCTGTTAGCGATCAGCTCAGCTTTATAAGAACCTACAGGAATGGTAGGTTTTGGGGCCTGCTCTTCGCAGATGAGGAAACAGGCTAAGAGAATTTAGGGGACTTGACCAAGGTTGCATAGCAAGTAAGGTAGAATCAGGATGTAAACAAAATCAATCTGTCTGTAGCTTGACCTCAGAGGCCTATGTGCTGTGAAATCGTGCAACCAGGGCCTGACCAAGCAAGCACAGAACAAATCGTTATTATTATTGCCATCTGTTATTATTTACTGTATTAGCTGTATTGTTTTGCTATTGCATTTTTTCCTTAAAGAACTATAAATTATCTGTATTTGAGTAGTGTAACACCTCATACCTGTTCTAAGGAACTCGTTTACCTTTCCTATAACCATATTCATTTTCCTTTGATTTTCTGGATTTTATTTTGTCCTGTCTCTTAAAGCTTTTGCCTAAGTAGGTGAAAATACTTCTTGTTTTCAGAGGTTTTTACATTTGTTTCCAAACATTTTAAATACACTTTTTTTGAGGGCATAACTAGAATTCAGCAGTATTATAAAACTCAAATGTGTAAATTATAAAAAATCAGCAGAAATCAAAGGCAGGAGAATTGGAGAACAGCTCAAGAACATAGCATTTTTTATAGAATTAAATATGAAGGGCAAATTTGCATTCTGAACATTTTAACTCTTTGCAACGTTTGTCACAATTTTACACAATTCAAATAATACTTTGACTGTTACGGAAATTCGAAGAGAATGTAAAACAAACCCAAGTTTGAACTGGACTTAGACTTAGCAGTTTAAAAAAAAAAACCAAAAACTTGTGGAAGAAAATGCGTTGGTCTTGGTAATGGGTATTCTTGTATAACTGCCAGAAATGGCTTCTTTTTATTACTTTTACATATCATCTGGTATCCTTATTAAATGTGCTGGGATATCTTTTAAGAACCTTAAAAAGATACAGAGGCTTCCTGGTTTTTGCTTAAAGCTTTTGATGTTTGTCTTTTTTACACATTAAAATGCCAGAATGGTAGCAATAAAATTCAGCCTGTCACTGGTATTTTAGTGGAACTTATATTTTCATACTAATATTCATGAAATAGTAAATACATGTAAATATTTTAAAAATATTAAATATCACCCTTGGATGCATAGACACTGTAGCGGATTCTTTCCACTAGACCCTGGCTTGGCTATGACAATAAACATTTGGCCATGAGACTGTCTTGCTGAAATTCCGTGTCACTCTTTTAAAATGTTCCTTTCTATCCACCTCTGTGAAGGGGCCGTGTGGTGTATTATTTAGCATGCTGGCCACTGGTAAAAACATAAATGCCACTGTTCTAATATTAACCCCAAAGTTTCTAAACACTGAAACGTGTCTCAGATTAACGGTAGAATTTGGTAGTTCTGAAGTATACGCTGTTCAGATGGTTCCTAAATGAACCAAGCTGAATCCTCCATGTTTAGCCATGCTTGAGGAATGTTCCAGATACACTCTGAGGGTTAAATCATAGAACACTTTCTTGTGTTCCCTCGTGTGTCTTTTAAACGTTGGCAGGTTTCAGCATAGCTGTGTTGTTGGGGATTTTTTAATAGGTTGCTTGTAAAAACTTGAATACTTTCCATCTTGGTACACTAAAAAAGAAGCCAGCTAAGACAAAGGAGCAGAAACCCAACAAGAATTAAACAAGAAGTTTGGCTGTTAGCCTGCAGGTTTGCGCACTGCTTCCAAGAGTCTTGAAAATAAGAAGCAGAGGAAATCTTTGCTCTTATCTGTCTGGGATCCTGGCAGAGAATTTGAGGACTGCAGCAAGTACCCAAGTTTTCTTCCATTCTCTCAGGGCCTTTTCAAATTAATCTTGGAATTTGCAACAGAGACCTTGACACGGCTATGTTGAGCGCTCTAGGAGTCTCCACTGGGAAATTACTCTTTGCCTCCTTGGAGGCAAGACAGATTTAAAGTTCAATAAAAACATAATGAGTAATCATGTTTATTGAGCAGTACAAATGTTTTAATCTCCGAAATAAGTGTCAGTCGTAATATAAATTTTTGCTTTACTCCAGTAAATCAGGAGGAAATTCATCATCCAGTTTGGGTGACATAGTACCTAGTTCCAGAAAATCTACACCTCCATCATCTGGTAAGTAGGTAGTAAGTGCTGAACAGTACATACTGCATTTCATGCTCTCCTCCGTCTTTACCTAGTTGTGTGAGTTTCCATAGACTGAATCACTAGGTTAACCCTTGAGGTGTTCAAAGGGATCAGAAATGAGTGTGGCCACCTGGAGTCAGGAACAGTTGAGGCAGCTTTCTTTCTGGCTTTGAAAGAAAAGAAACGGTGTCAGTGTGTTCACTGCTTAGATGATCAAAGTGATGAGCAGATTGGACTTTCTAGCCCTGCCCTCCACCATGGTCCCCGGCAGTGTCATGGGCAGTAAATGGATGACCATCCACCTACAGCCACGCTTGTAGGAAGAGTGAGTGCTGTTTTCTTTCCAAAGTGCTGAAGAAGGACACCAACATATGTGTGAATTTCAGATAAACAATGACTCATATTTTTAGTATAAGTCAATATTGTACAAGACATACTTGAAAATTTTTTCACTGTCTAGCTGAAATTCATTAACGGGATTTGTATTTGCTCAATCTGGCAACTCTGCCATTCTGTGTTGAACCTGGAGTTCTATATACATAGGAGACGACTTGGTCGAACTGGATGAAAACCCACGATCAGAGTCTTAGTTTGCTAAGAGGTGCAATTGAGAGTCAGAGTAACATGATAAGGGTTGGCCAGTGGAGCTTTTGTGTATTTCTAGGAAGCTGGAAGTGGGAAGAGGTCAAAGACAGAGAAGCACGCATCTGTGGAGAAGTCAAGGAACAACGTAGCTGCACTCTGACTGCCTTAAGAGCAGGATCCCCCTTGTTACTGACGATCATGCCTTGTTCCTGGACGCTGGCAGCTTTTAGAGACAATCCCGGGCTTCTTAGTAAAAACTTAGAGGACTTGTTGAGTGAGCAAAATCTGAGCACAATAAGAAATAGTTTTAGAAGGTATACTGATTTCCAAAACCACGTACTTACAACTAGCAATAATTCTGAGTTGCCCAAAATTAAGTCAAATAGTATGTTTGAAATGAAGCATCGAAATCCTTTAGGTATGATGTGAGGTTGATGTCTTCTCTTGATGGTTGCTGAGTAGATATTCCCTGAATGCCCAGGCGAAAGGGGGCTTATCTCTGCTCCTTCTCAAATGGGTGGAGTTGCAGGGATTATGATACAAACCTTAGATTCTTCCTCTGTGTCTTCAAAACTGTCCCGGAGAGTCCTGAGGACTGTCACGAGGCTCCAGAAATGGGAAAATGCCAGTTCACATTGTGATAAAGTAGCAGCTCCAGCCCCAGACTGTCAACCCCACTTCCGTCAACCGGGAGGGGTTTTCCATTCCCTTTAACCAAAATGTAGCCTTCTCATCGTTTCGGCCATATAACGAGACCTGGCACGTGCATCCTGAAGAATAAGTCAGTGTGTTTGGAAAATAACATTTCATTTTTGTAGCCAGATGTTAGTCATTCCTAAACATCAAGTTCAATTAAGAGTTTCATATAATACAGATGATTTTTTATTCAATGTCCTGAGATCAACCATAGTGGAAAAGAATATAAAAGAGAATATATATATATATATATATATATATATATATATGTATATATGTATGTATATATGTATAACAGAATCACTTTGCTGTACAGCAGAAATTAACTCAACATAGTAAGCCAACTATACTTCAGTTTAAAAAAAGACAAGTTAACTACAAAGTATATTCTTTAAAACATGGATAATTTTTGTTTTCGGAAAGCAATCTCTTCATCATCTTTGCCTTACAATGTGGAAGTGTTGACATTTTTACTTGGTAAAAAAATTAAAAAACCACAGTGTAAAGAAAAAAAAGAGATTGTAAACTTCACTCCCTGAGTTTTATACAGAGACAGGACTTTGGAATCACTTTTCTGAATCCCAAGAGTAGAAAACACTGTGACTAAGTGAACAGGAAATATTAACCAACTGCAAAATGTATAATAGGTCCCCAGGCTCCTGCTATAACTTTCGTATCAATACTACAACTTACTTAACTGAAGACATCAGAAAATTCTACAGAGAGAGTCCTCCACCCCGCCTGCAGGGAAACCCACCTAATCTATCAAATGTGGATTGGCCTCTGATCACCATCGTCATCTTTGTTTCCCAAGGCCCTACCTACAATTCACCGCACTCATTGCGAGACTAAAGAAGAGAAGCATTTGCCCAGAGTAAATATAATTGGAGGTTCTCCAGGATGTGGAAAAGGAAAAATTTCCACCTCACCCCTGGGGAATGAGGTGGTAGTTGGTGGCCCAGCGCGTACCCCATACCTACACATGTGTGTCCGCACCCGCTGCCCCAGCATGCCACTCAACTCGACCCAACTGTCTAAGATTACATTTAAATTTAGAGTTCAAGAAATGTTCCCAAGGGTCTCTGCCCAAATAAATAAATAAATAAATAATTTTTAAACTAAAGCGTGCTAGTGAAGAAAAGAAGCTATTTTTTAAAGGAAGCAATTTTTCCCAATACTAAAGTTTGCCAAGGTATGGCAATGCAAGAATGAAATTAGAAAGGGGAACATCTCACATCTCTGAGTGCAAGGAGAACCATGTGAGTCTAAAAAATATATACAGAACTATGGAAAGAGTTGAAGGCGCTTCTTAACGCACAGGAAATTTCTTTAACGTGTTCTGAAGGTAGCCAAATGTTTTAGGATTCTGTGTCTCAGGACAAACCCAGATGCTTTTAGATTTCAGTTAACCAAAATCAGGACTAGTAAATGGCAAAGTCCTCAATTTGGGATTTTGAGCCCTTGTGTCCAAATACAGGTAAATTTCAAACCTGACTCGGGCTATGTGAGGGGGCAGCTGATATCTGGGCAATGGCACAGCTCAACTTTTTACGCGTTTCCACTCTTCCTTTAAATAAAAAACCCAATGGACAAATCCTAAAATTCAGTTCATGAACTTTGCCATCCCAGGGTCCTGTCAATGCTGACGGGCCATTAGGTATCCTCAATTTCAGAGAGGCTCTCAAGGGGACTGTCCCTTGAATGTGGCCTTTATAAGCCCCATAAAAGACTAGAAAGATAGAAGCATATGGGAATTGACCACCAAAAGGGAAACTTATTTGATTTGGCTTAAGGCTTACTATAGGAATAATGAAACACTGAGCCAGATCCTCTCCATCTTACCCAGGAAGACATGAATAACATGCTCCCTAAACTGGGATTCAAGGGAAAGCATCATCGGGTGGTGTACAAGTCAGCATCAGTTCAAACCACTAGGCACATTTCATAATGTTTCCATTGTACAACACGTGCTGATCCTCTTAGCTTATGCAAAGGCATAGATGGGGCAAAGAGAAAGGCATATTTACTAGGTATGCCTAACTATGTACCTGAAATTAACTCATTCTGTTATGACTGTCACTGGAGAAAGAGCATCCTTAGCTCATCTTCATGCAAGCAAGAGCTGACATTTGCGACACTGTGCTAACAATGTCAGGTGTTCGCTCCATCCCAGCGTTTCGACCTAATCAAATGAAGAGGAACAATTCAACAGGAGAGCCTAGTTTTCGAAAGTCTGAGTGAATCATCTAATATCCGTAATAACTTCAACCCTGAAAAATAACGTGATGCCTGTCAGATGCTCTTCAGTCATTTGGAAAGGTTCGGGGCGGCTGTCACGAGCACCAGGGCAGCTTATGTTTCACAGGGAATGGAAGCTAAGGTTTTGCAACACTGAGCCGTCCGTGCTTTCACAATAGTAATTTGGTCCTTAAGTCTGAATGTACTGTGGTTTTTGTTAAGAGAGCTACATGTGTGATACGATGCTCTCCTGGGGCGAGTAGATTTCTTCCTGTCTTCTTCTACTTGACCTCACCTAAAGGACACAGTAATTTTCTAGTGAGCTCAGCTCTGTAATATCTTCCTGAACCCTGACACCGAGGACACGAGCCCACTTGGGAAGCTTAGGGAATTGGATGAGGGCACCGGGATTGTGGCGGGACCTCGGCCGGAGAGTCATACAACATCACAGAGGCAGAAGAGCTAGATTCCAAGTTTTCACCAAAAACAAGTCCCTTCAACTCTGAGAATTTCTTTTCAATCTTGAAAAATAAGAGAGTTGCGGTTGACTTTCTCAAACACCTTCCAGCCCTGATTCTACCGAGGATGAAATTCTCTAGCGATCGCGCGTGGATGCACTGTATAAACCTCACAGTGACATGCTGGATCTTTTTTCATTGGAGACTTAATTCTCCAGGGCTCTGTTTTCAGGGCCCGAGAGTTATAAAGTTGAAAACATGTGGAACCACAAATCTAAAGCCCTCATTCTCCAGATGAGGAGGCCGGTGGCCTATTCTCTCGGGTCTGCCTGCCCTCTGCACTGCCCCTCATGTAAATCCAGTGAGTTTATATAAAATCATCGGGAGGTGCCTTAGGTCGTTGTATAAGATTCATTTCATTTGGACATATTGGATCCAGTGGTTTCTAATTAGTCTTCAATCAGGCCTGCCTCGGGGGTGCCCACATCATTGTGAAATCATTTTAATCTGGTCCATCCTGGTCCCTCCAGAATCATTTGCCTTGTGTATGACTTCTTTGTGTTGCTGGGTTTAGGATTTTCTATTCTCTCTTTCCCTCAAGTGCCTGTTGTAATTTCGGTGAACCTTTTCACACTGCCCTTATTCTCACACAAAACCAAGCGCCGTAAGAAATCAGAGGCACAATGTGATAAAGGTTTCCCATGTAGTTGCTGATTATCTGAAAGCTGGTTTAAGCTCTGGGAAGGAGTGAAGGGGTTCTGTCCTGTTACTCATAGACAGTTGATTTGGAAAATATCATATTATATTTGAAACAAAACTACAAATTAAAAACTTGTTTCTCTGAAAAATCTTACTCGAGAGATTTAGCATGAAACTGATGTGTCCAAGCACACAGATATGATGAGAGCATCTTTCTGTTTGATTTGATTACATTCTTCATGTGCTTTACCTTGAAATTTTACTTTGTTTACTGTGCTCAGCACTCATGATAGATCTTTGACTGTGGTTAGTTTTGTTTGCTTTTCGTTTTATTTTTTTGATAACCGATTTTTCCTCTCCTGTCTACCTGATGATTTTTGAATTGTTTGTCTGTATATAGCTATAGACATAGATGCTACTGGCTTAGATGCAGAAGACAATGATATTCCAGCAAACCACCGCTCCCCTAAACCCAGTGCAAACAGTGTAACGTCACCCCACTCCAAAGAGAAAAGAATGCCCTTCTTTAAGAAGGTAACATGAACTTCCAAGCTTGCGTCTGTCCACGTGCTCAACTGCACTACGTCACATTTCTAGTCCTGTGGACTGTCTGCGTCCTTGATAAAGCCAATAACATGCATGCTTTGTTATTCTTTGTTTCTTTTCCATGCTGCTGTAGCTAAGCAGAAGCAGAAATCGGTAAGTTCACATTGACATAAGCTGTGTTTATCCTGCCCCTGGCATCATTAGCATTCAATCCCACAGTTTTATTCAATACAGCCCGTTCTGTCCCATGAAAAGAACCTATCAAGCCGCTAACTGAGTCCATGCATTTCCAACCAACTAAATTCAGTGAGTGACCTGTGAAAGCACCATTGCAGTACTTAGCCTTTTTGATGGAATAATATCTACCCCCCAAGGGCATTCGTTCCAACATTCAAGGAACGTCAAACGCTGACAACTCCACGGAATGCACCTCTCTTGTGCATGCTTCTGTCTCTGTCTCTCTTTTCTGCAGAAATTTAACTGATAATCAAGCCTATTAAAACCATCATTATATTCTGATTTATGATATCCAGATACATAGCTTGTACTAAAACATTTTTTTCAATTCTTCAATTTTTAATGTAGTCAGCATTTAAACTTCTGACCCGCTAGGTGCAAAAATCTGCCGATGAACAAGACCAGTGGGAAACTGCAGGCTTGTTTGGGCGGTTTACTGTGAGTTTCTCCTATTGTCATATATAAACCCCCTCCCTTGTTACTCAGACCTCAGCATCGCCCCTGTCGGATGGCGGCACGGTGGCTATGCGTAGAGCCTTTGCCGCCGGCCGACCAAGATGCGACCCAGTGATGTTCTTTGTCCGCTGGCTGGAAACTAGGGCATTGCTGCGCTCCACTGATTCCCAAGTCTGTTTCCTGCAGCACATTTTGTAGCTCCAAAGCGTTATTTTCTAAGGAGACCTCCCCGACAATCCCCCTCTCTCCTTCCCTTCCTTTACACACCACTGCCCACCGCCTGCTGTGCTGTGCTGTCTTTTAGAGTTATTCTTTGTGACGTCAGCAAGTCCGGCACAACCTCTCATGACACTCAGGGGTGGAGTAGAATCCACTCCCCCTTCAGCTCTCCACGCCCTGAGCTCTTCTCTGTGCACAAGGATTCTGCCCTGTGGAGGAACTCTGAGTCATCAGTGAGGTGTCAGACGCTGAACTGTGTTTCGTTTTGCTTTTTTAAGTAAATTATGGTTGCTTTCATCATGGAAGACCTAGCCACTCCAGGCACAAACTAAAACACCTGGATTTTTGTGTGAACACCGAAAGCCCCAGCTGGATGTCCATCCACGACAGTGGGTCCATTTCTCTGGTCCTGTCTTCTTAACGTGCAGCCGGGTGACTAACAGTGTTCAGAGCAGCAGAAAACTAGAAACTCAGCGTTGCTCAGCCGCTCTGGGCTTTACAGAACAGCGACAGGAACGAAAACCACGTTCGTTGATAGGTTTTTGAAGTTTGCTGACTCTTAAATTCCAAAATTTGAAAAATGTTTACCGTAGTTCTTCCACGAAATAATTGGGACACATTACACTTAGCAGGAAAGGCTAGATAAAAAGGATGGTGTCATGATCCATAGAGCACAGAGTACCAATATTCCATCAAATAAGGTAATTTCTGCTGCCCTGCTAATAAAGAGGCTGATTTACCAGCACGGGTGACACTTTGCTAGTTGGCAGTCACAAACCGAAGGAACCCAAGACCTGTCCAATACTGGGCCACTGCATATTTAAAGACTTGAAATAAAATTTCTTGGGAGCTGTTCCTAAAATGCGTGCAACTTATAACAGTGGAAAAGGTATTCTTAGACTGCATAGTTATAAGGACTTGGTTTCTAAACACTTGCAACATGATCCCAGGTGGTATAAATGCAATAATTTCATGCATTAATTTGATGAATTAATTTAATGGAATCATTTCATGAATATGCTTATGATGCCTTCGGCACTGGTATTCATTCTTCTTATGTTATTGATGATGTGGTCAGCTTCAATGTAGAGTTCAGAAACCAAAGGAAACAACCTGAGATGCAATGATAAGATTATTTTCCATGTTTTAGGTTGCTTTTAGAGTGGTGCTTGTGTGGCGTTTCTGCTGTCACTGTATTATGTTTGTCTTGGTTTTTTTTTCCTTCTGTTTAAAACTGTATTCTACCTTGATTCACTTTGAACACGAAAGTTTTCAGCAGTAAAATCTGACAGTACAGTCACAGTAATAGTTTCTCGCCTTGGATTAGATTGTCTGTGACTATTGGCAAAAGCTCAGATGGAACCTTTTGAGTTTGAAATGCTTTTTCGTCCCCTCCCCCTTCCCCCCAGTGAGTTAAATTCGGTCAAAGTCAGAAAGTTCGTAAAGGGCCATTTTAAGCAACAGTGACCTGTTCGTGAGCAACAGCCTGGTGCAATAATGACATTCACATTTGCGATGTGTATCAAATTCTTCAAATAGTTTGGAGAAGATTTTTCTTTGGGTCTGTGTGATTCTTAAAATATATATTTTTTCAGACACTCCTCAATGCAGGAAGATTCCTGTCACCATGATTTGTTTATCCCAGTGTCTCAGGCCAAAGCTCTTTCTTCTACATTAAAAAAAAAAAAAAAAAAAAAAAAGTCATTTTTTGGGTCACTTTAACATTTTCTGCTATTAAATCGGGGATTTTAAGATCATCAAACAGATGAGTTATCTAATTGTTGGAAAAAGCTTTATTTCCATTATTTTATTGGAAGCAGGAGAGCTGAAAATTGTTGAAAGTTTTAGAAATTGCTACAAAATTAGGTCCTCCCCCTGCTCTTCTAAAAAAGAAATAAATTATCGTGGGAGGGCATGAATTAGTTATGTAACAGAAACACCTCCTAAACAGTTCTTAAGACGTATATGAGATGTGCAAGATGACAATGAACCTTTTGAGGCCGCGGAGGCCTGCTCGGATATATTATCACACACGCATGAACCACCTTCCCTCCAAGGCACATAAACCTTACATTGTGAGTGTTTAAGTTCCAAGGGATAGAAACCAAAAATCTAAAAATGTGAATCCCTCAGCTGTGAGTAACGGTCGTGATTCCGTCCACTGGGACAAGCATGCAGGGTCCTCTAAGCTCTCACAGCAAAATAGAAACTGTCAGGTATTTGGTAATGTTTTGAAATGAGGTTTTATCCAGGTAAGACCAACGTCTAAGACCCAAATTCTTTTCTTTGTAATTAACCACGTGAGGTCTGATCACTCGACTCTTGAGAAAACTCAAATGCCATCTGAAAAGCAATATTAACCTCCAGTCAAGCCTAAAAGCACCTCTCCTGCATGAGGCATGTTTCTGTCTGTTCTACCAACTAGCTTCTGTTCAAAAGCAGCCCCTCCTGCTTTAGGAATGTCAGGAGCAGTTTTTAAGGAGAGCCAGAAAACTGTAGAGAACTCAGTCACTTCGAAACGTGAGGGAGATAAAACCACCCAGTCTTGGATTGGGTTTATTTAGAAAAAGAGGCAAGTGAAAAAAAAAAAAAAAAGGAAATGTCTGGAAAGGTAGTGCCTCATATAGCAGAGTTGAGACAGAACAGTTTATACGTAAAAGATTTGAGTTCCTTCTGCCTTTTAACCATCTGAAGGCATCTCCTCTCTCTCTACAGACAGAGCACACCCCTCCTTATGACGTGGTCCCTTCTATGCGACCTGTGGTCCTGGTGGGCCCCTCTCTGAAGGGGTACGAGGTAGGTAGCTGCCCTCTGGAGTACCCTTGACCTTGCATGCCGAACTGCTTTGCAACCCCACCTCCCTCTCCCGACTCTTGAACTTAGAAAAGAGCTGCGGCAGTAAAGCATGTCGTTTTCAAGCCACAGTGTACCTGTTCTGTTCTATTTTGTTTTCTTGGCTGTTGCCTTGTGAGCTACAGTTGCCTCAGTCTGGAGAGAGAGTATCAAATGGAGAGTGACTGAAACCCCTTGCAATGTCATAATTGTCACTCCAAGAGTGAGTTTGGGGAACTTTGTCTTTTTGATTGTTACTGTATCAGAGCTCAGCGACGGAAAACAGGGGCAACCTCACGTGCTACTTTTTCCCAGTGGAAAGCCCAGGTTTTCAAACATTCTTAAGGGTAGTAAAATTGTTTTATCAAAATTAGTAATATTTTATTGTCTCTTCTTGCTTACTCAATTGCAGGTCACAGATATGATGCAAAAAGCATTGTTCGATTTTTTAAAACACAGATTCGAAGGGCGGTGAGTATTTCAGAATTCTGGGTTTTGTGGATTTTTGTTGTGAAGATGATGAAACCTGGGTGGGACAAGCATGTGATTCCCAAGAGGAAACTCGCTTCTGAAGTCTCTGTGGTGACAGGAAGAAAGTTCCATTCAGTTCGATCGGATTCAGTCAATGTTTGTCATATTTGCTCGGCACATCCTCAGCTCTCTGTTCTTACACCTGCATCCGTAAGCTGAACTTGGCCAAACCCCTGCTGACGAATCTCACCCTAAGTTCATGATCAGCTGGCCCTCAATGCTGCCCAGAAATCATACTCTATATGCCTCTTCCATGCACTTTTCTACTCTTCTAAAAGGCTTTCACACCATTTCCCCTCTCATCAAACCCTTCTCCTCTTGAGCTCTCCCGGGAATTTGCTTCCTATTTCAAGAAAACAGAGGCAAACAGAGGAGACGGTCCAAGCGATCCCACCACCACACCCATCCCCCCCTTGTGTATTTGCCTGAATGCTCTGCCTTTTCTCCTGTTACTGTGAACAATGACCCCTACCTGGGAGCTAGATCCCATTTCCCCATCCCCACACCAACACAGCTATCACAGCCCTTCTCTCTCTCCTCGGCAGTATTTCTCCTTCTAGTGGAAACACCATCAGCATAGAAAAATGGAGTTGTTACCCCTTTGGCAAAATTTGACCTCATATGCCCCTCTAGCTGTCCCGTTTTCCTTCTTTTCTTTATAGCAATTCTCCTTGAACAAGTTGTGTGTACTTGCTCTCTCCTGGGTCTCTTGAACCTACTCCAGTTACCTCCCCATCACTTACCCCAAACTAGTCACGTCAGATCACCAGTGACCTTCACGTTGATAAATCCAGGAGGGGATCGTCAGCCCTCCTCCTAATCAACATGGTGGACTACTCCATCCTCTTTTAAATACTTCATTTGCTTGGTTTCTAGAGCCACACTTTTCCGGGTTTCTTCTATCTGACTGGCAGCTCCGTTGTCTCCTTGGCTGGCTCTTCATCATCAGCTTGACCTCGTGGAGAGCCCAGGGCTGTCCTTTGTCTTCTCTCCTCTATCCACACTCCCTCCTTTGGTGATTCCATTCGATGTTGGACTTTTAAATAACATTTCTTTGCTGGTCTCTCCTCTGAATCCCAGAACCGTATGTCCTATTGTCTGTGCAACATCATCACTGAGGTGTCTCGTGGACTTCTCAAGTTTGACCTCCCAACTCCCCCCATCCCCGACCTGCCCCTTTCCATCTTCCACCTCTCCTTCCATACCTCTTCGTCTCTCAGTCCCAAAACCTTCAGCACCGGAGCATGGACTCGTCCTTGACTGTTCTTTTCCCCTTACGTTCCACATCCAAATGCTGTTGTCTGTCTCTTCAAGGTATGTCAACAATCTCCCCACTTCTCACGCGTCCTCTGCTATCCATTTGGTCTGAGACACCATCGTCTCCTTCCGAGATCAGTGCAATAAATAGCCTCCTAACTTGTATCCTTGCTTCGAGCTTTGCTTCCTTCAAGTCTGCTCTCAATTCACGATCCTGTCACACTGTGAGCTGGATCTCATCACTCCTTTGTTTGGATCCGTCAGGTGGCTTCTCTTTCCCTCGGTGAAAATCAAAGTCCTTCTAGTGGCCTACATGGCCCTGTATGGTCTGACCATCCACATCCCCACCCGCTCCTTATCTTTGACTGTATCTCGTACTCCACTTCCCTTTGCTCATTCTCTTCCTGCCTCATACTTCCTTGCTGTCCTATAAGTGTTCCAGACAGTAGATGCATGCCCACCTCGGGGCCTTTGCACTTACAGCTCCTGTGCTAGGAACTTTCCCTCAGATATTCTCCTTGGTATATGTGTGCGCGCACACACACACAAGCGCACATTCTCTCTTCCTTCCCTGACTTTTTCCCCATAACTCTTTTATGAGTTTTAGTTATTAATTTCCTTTGTTGTCATTCTCCCACAATTAGAATATAAGCTCCACGAGGGCAAGGGTTTTAATCTGTTTTGTGAACGGTGGTGTTCTCAAGGCCTAGAACAGTCCTCAGCGTGAACAATGAATGGATGGATGTTGAAAACATGTCTGCTAGAGGGATGCAGAGATGTTGAAGCCATTCACCATGTCTGCCTGTAAGGAGCTCATGTGTAAACCATAAACTGAAACCTTGAGCAGTAAAATAACAAGTGAATGAAAAGACAGCTCGGCACGTATGTGTCCAAGGTACAGGCAGCATAAAGGGAAGAGGGATTAACACTGACTTAGGGTTGTCAGCATCCAGGAAGGGTTTTTAAATGGTACCTAAGATTTTACCAAGTGAGTTAGGAGGAGAAGGGCATGTCCAGTAGAGGGTCTAAAGTGTGTGCAGGCATCAAGGTGTGACACAGCATCCTGGAAGCCACCTAGAGGTCTTCAGGTGAAGTCCCTAGGGTAGGGGGTGACCAGTAAGAAAGCCAGGCCCATCTTTAGTGTGTCACGTTAATCTGCTTGGACTTAATCCAGTCCTTTCCCTCTCCATCCCTTCAGCAGATACTTCTTGAGCATATTCTATGAGCCAAGCATCATGAGACGCAAAATCAGATGACAGCCTTGGCTTCATGGAGTTACTTAGGGTCTACTGAAAGGAAGCCTTGAATCAAATAGCCAGTGGGCACCATAGTAAAGGTTAAGCTAACTTCTGAAGCATCAAAGATAGGATTGGAGTCTAAAATGGAAACTTCCAAATTTAAACTAAGAATAGATTATCAGGGACCTGGGAGCACAAAGGGCGAGGGTCTACTTCTGGATTTTTAGCGAGACAAGTTGGGTGCCTCTCTTCTCCACATTCCTTTTCTTCTCCAACCTGACAGTTACAAGTACAGTAGATGGAATCCGTAGGTTTCACTGTTCTTTTAGATTTCTCAGTTGAATACTTTCTTCCTTGACCACACAGGCTCCTACAACTGTTTCTGATTTATATTGACTTCTGGTCATGAGGTAGGAGATAGGCCCCAGGCTGAGCAGCCGCAATTGGTTGCCCGCTGCCCTTTGACAGACCAAAGATGGGCACAAGCAAGATGATTGGCCAGAGACAACCTGGAAAACTGCCCCCATATAAGCAACCTCAGCCACCCCAGTTGCACACAGCTCACACCAAGTTTGCCCGTGTGCTCTTCCACACGTACTTTGCTTCTAATAAACACTGCCTCTTTGCTGAATTCTTTTTTCAAAGAAGACAAGGACCAAAGTCCTTCTTCCAGCTGTTCCACAGCGGGAGTCAGGAGGGGAGGCGGGCAAAGAGGGAAACTTTTATAGCAGGATAAATATTGTTAGTCATCAAGCAAAGGACTGATAGAGAAAACAAAAAATAGAATCTATGTTTCAAGAAAAAAATAGAATCTATGTTTCAAAAAAAGACTTTAGAATCAAAGTCTACCTAACCAAATGCTCCTAATAGGATATTTTTGTTTTTCATAACTTTATGAAATATAATTTATTTCATGCCAGGAAGCACAGCTTGGTCCTTGGACCTTTGGCTTGATCCAAGGCTATCAGGCTCTGGCCACGTATAAAAGTCATACCTCTAATCGGGCCCATGCAGAGCCTTCACCTCTTTATTCTTGACTTTGTCATTTATCACCATTTGGAATTGTCTACACGAGTGTGCTTACCCAGAAAATTCTGCTAGACTAGGCACTTTGCTTTCCGTGCCTGAGTTAACCCACTGCCCTTTTCTAAATGCCAAAGATGGGGAAATGAGATGGGGTTTCCTGACTTACCACTTCTATTTCAACCTAACTTTTGAATTTGGAAGATAGATTCCAGCCATAGGGTGTATCTTGGACCCATGTTCTAAATATCAGCCATCCAGATTGATTTCATTTAAGAAACAAACAAAGGCAATATCTCCATGTTGTATCAGTCTTTTGTCTCTGGCCAGAAGTAATTTCCATATGGCTTTATGAGTGGATCTGCCCTGGCTCATTGGAACTCATAAAACTGGGGTTCAACACTCTAGACCTGTGAGATCACCAGTTAAACATCCTCAAAGGAAGTAATGGGGTCCATAAGGGAGAATTTCAAAAAGCCGTGCAAAACTTTAACTTTTTTACTCAAGGCAAGACATCCAGAGTTACTGAATCATTCGGTGTCTGCTTTCGGTCAGCCAGACAGCAACAGAGGGTGGAAATTCATCACAAGTATCAGGTGTGTCTAATTCTAAACAGACATGTAATTCTAGAAGGGAAAAATGAATGACTCCTGAATTATCTATTAAATAAACAAAATTTATTTTTTTAAAAAGTGTAAAGCCCAAGAGGGAGAACACAGGAAAGGAAGGGCAGGGGATGAAAAGATTCTTGACAGGAATTCTTTTCTGTCTGAAACCCGGTTAGGTTCATTTGTGGAAGCCCTGGAGAGTTGTCAGAATCATGATCCTCGTTGTTAAAATAGCATTAAGTGTGTCAGGTCAAAGAAGAGATGATGAATCATTATCCTTTCTGTTATGTGCAGTAGAGGAGCCCACTTACAGTCGGATCCACCCTAAACAACTGTGTCATCCCGTGAACAAAGCAATCTTCCTGTTCACCTAGTAGCACGACAGGTAAATTAACAAGAAAATCGGGGGTGAGAAGGAAAGCCACCATCAGTGATGAATTCGGTTGTCCTCTCCAATGAGTTTGAAACTGTCAGCGCTTGACACAGAAGCATTCAGAATGCATACTGAATTCTGTAGGGATGGGTCCATGGCCTTGTGTGAAGGAATCTTCCTGGAAATCAGTCATCCTGGAAAATATTACATCACTTTGTCAGGTGGGAAATGTACTTAGATGTGAGACAGCTTCTTCTAAACCGGTGGTTATCTACCCTGACTGCATATTAGAATCATCTGCAGAGGTTTAAAAACAAAAACAAACCAAAAAAACCACCAAAGACTTACATCCCACCTGTGACTAAGTGAAACCCAGTGTCTAGGATGGGACTTCATGTAACCGTAAAATCTTTTCTGGCAACTTCAATACACTGTGAGGGTTGAGGACGGCTCCTCTACACTGAATTGTCCCCAGAATTTGGCCCTTAGGACTTTCAAGGTCTGGTTTTTGGCGGAACCTCTAGTAATGACTTAAGGAGTTGCAAGAAAACCATGGCTGTCTTCCACAGCCTACAGAGCGAACCACGTAAGCAGTCTGGTTTCACTTGTGAATGCCTTGGGAAGTTATAATGAAACTAAATGTGTTTAAGTTGATGTGTTTAGTATCTCTTTTCTGGTTATCGTTTTTCCATGTTAAGTAATACTGTCATCAAAGTACAAAAAGCTTAATCAAATAGACTTACTTTTTATAAATAGGAGTCCCTCTCCGCAATAAAAAGGAATGAACTATTGATACACACAACATCGTGGACGAATCTCAGATCCATTTTGCAAAGTGCAAGAGGCGCAGCTCAAAAGGCTACAGTGATGCTCTGGAAAAGGCAAAACCATAGGGATGGAAAACAGCTCCGTGGTTGACAGGGGTGGGGTGGGGCAGGTGATGGAACTGTCCTGCGTCATGAATGTGATGGTGGATACAGGACTTTATGAATTGGCCCAAATTCAGGGACGTGTACACAGTAAAGGATGGATTTTACAGTATATAGATCAACAGATCTTTTTCTATTTTTCTTTCTTTCTTTCTTTATTTTTTTTTTTGCAAAAGCCAGTAATTCCCTTTCCACACTTTACTGAATGTCCTGCTCTCAGAGGGCAACTAGTTTTAACTCTTTTAACTGTATCTTTTGGTATTTATTCCTTGCCTCTAAATTATGTGCTTCATTTGCTGCTTGAGTTTTCACTGCTAGGCATTATCTCTGGGCTTCCTGCCGTGAAGGCTGTTAAGCTCTCTCGTGCATATTCCTCCTTTCCCTCTCACATACACGCACCTGCATCCATCTCATCCTCCAGTCTCCCAACAGTTAAATCATAATTTTGGCTGGTTCCGTATACTGGATGCATTATGACCATGTAAATAAAATTTCAATGAGCCATGTTGAATACTCACATTACTTTTTTGTGTGTGTTTTCTTTGTGGTTTCTGTGCGATTAATAATTTTGCTTTTTACACGTGCTTAATTTTCTATATAGTTGGCACCAGTCAAGCCCCACATTCTCCCCTGGTTGTCTCAAGTTCCTCACGATATATTCATACACATCCAGTAGTCCCTCAGCTGTGCCTTCTTGAACCTCTCTCCAGGAATGTTCTGTCCTGCTTGGGTCTGGATGGTGTGTCTCTGTGCTGAGTGCACATTTGTCATTCTGAGACATCTCATTATCCTTGGGATGCCTTTCACCTTCTTTTGGGGTGTGAACCCCTTTTTCCTAGATCACTTGATCTCTTTCAAGGCTTACTCCCATCGTTTCTGTCAAAGACATCCTCCAATCGTTTCCTTAGAAAGAGGACATTAAAACTTTTTGAGACCCTGAACGTCTTAAAGTTCCTTTAATCAACCTTCCCATTTAATTGATAGTTAAAATAGTTATGGAATTCTGTTTAGAAAATTTCCCCCCAGAATTTTCCAGGATTTTTGCTCCATTGCCTTCTGTCTTCCATTGTTGCTGTGTTTTTTGTTTTGTTTTGTTTTAATATTTTTTTATTGCAGTTGATTTACAGTGTTGTGTTAATTATTCTTGCTGCTGAGAAGTGCAAGCATTTCCATTCCTGAACCTTTGTATGGGACCTGCCTTTTCCTCTGGAAGCTTCTAGGTTTTTCTTTGTCCTCAGTGTCATGACATTTACAAGAATATGTCTGGATGCAGAAGTTTCATCCTTTGTGCTGGACTCCCCCTTTCCATTGGAAAATCAAACTCTTAATTCTAGATTTTTTTTTATTCTCTTGTGTTTTCTTTATTGTCTTTTTTCTGGAACTCTTGTTATTTGGAAGTTAAACCTCCTGGGTAATTCTCTAGTTTTTATGCCTTTCTTCTCTGATTTTCCATCTGTTTGTCTTTTCTGTTTTACTCTTTAGCAGATTTCCTTAACTTTGTCTTCTAAGCCCCTCTTTTGAATTTTCATTTCCACTGTTATATTTTTAGTTTCCAAAAACTCTTTCTTAGTCTGAGTCTTTAAATAGAAGTTTGTTCTAGTTTCGTAGATACAATCATCTCTTAGTGTTCAACTTTAGGTGTTAGTCATAGTTGATTTTTTTCTGTTTGTTTTGGTCTCTCATGTTAGAAGTTTCCCTAAGATGTCCAAGGAACGCTGCTGTGCTCAAATTTAAGAACAGGGCATCAAAGAATCAACTGGAAATTCTGTGCTGATAGTTACAGCTTGTCCCCTTTGGGTCTCCCTGTAGGACAACCTCACTGGACAATCTTCATAGGAAACCACCAAAGTCCTTATCTTTGGGTCTTTTCTGTTTGGTAGTCACATTCCCCAGAGAAGAATCTTCCATTCTTGACACCTGGAGGATATAAACTTGGCTACCCAAATTCTAGGATGAGGAAGAGGGCTAGGGGATCAACATTTAGCATCCTTTCTTCTCTCTGTCCCTGCTCTGTGTAGCATCCCCTGGTCAGATGCCCTCTGTTTTGTTGCCTGGAGAGACTAAACTTATTGTCTCACACCACACGGGAAAAGGATGGCCACCTTGTGGCTTGATGTAGTGGAGGGGAGGTGGAGGGATCTAACTATGAAACAGACTCCTAACCAAACCTCTTGGTTTTAGTGCCCCCTTCACCTTCTTCTTCAGAGGTTTTGTGAGTCCTCTCTTTTGCTCAGCACTTTCCCTGCTGCTGGCTTGTTTATTCGGCTGAGTCTCCAGTCTAAGTCATCTTCTCATTCCAGCTCCCAGATTTTGCTGCTCTCATTTCGAGCCTGTCTAAAATGACCCCCACAACTCATGACTGTCTGTCACAGCACCCTCTGTGTCCTCTTCAGAACAGCCATCTTAACCTGTAATCATTTTATTACTTTCTTATTTATGGCCCATATCTGCTACTAGACTCTCAGCACTGAGGAAGACCTTGTTTGTCTTGTTCTTATTTATTCCTCATGGCCATCACAGCACCATACTGTGGGAGGGATTTTATTTTTAGCACAGGGCCTAAGAATATAGGCTCTCGGGAGTTCTGGGTTCAAATCCCATCTTCACCACGTTTTGTAAATATATAGCCGTGGAGAAACAATCTACCTATGGGTCACTTTTTTTCATCAGCAAAAGTGGGAGGATATCCTCTCCGCTGAAGTTTTTGGAATAATGGAGCTTCCCTGGTGGTGCAGTGGTTAAGAATCTGCCTGCCAATGGAGGAGACACGGGTTCAATCCCTGCCCCGGGAAGATCCCACATGCCGTGGAGCAACTAAGCCTGTGCACCACAACTACTGAGCCTGCGCTCTAGAGCCCGCGAGCCACAACTACTGAGCCTGTGTGCCACAACTACTGAAGCCCACGTGCCTAGAGCCCATGCTCCGCAACAAGAGAAGCCACAACAATGAGAAGCCCGCACACCACAACGAAGAGTAGCCCCTGCTCGCTGCAAGTAGAGAAAGCCCGCGCACTGCAACAAAGACCCAAGGCAGCCGAAAATAAAAACAAACAAATAAATAAATAAATATAAAATTAAATAAATAAAGTTTTTGGAATTATTTAATGAGATAGTCTGGGTAATGAAATAATGCTGAGTGCATGCCTGGCACTTGATAAGCAACCAATAAATGCTAAGTTAGGTAGGTGCAGGATTTTTAAAAAATGAATGATTAAGTGCCCCAACATTTTTTGGGTTGAAAATATGGTCACTGTGTGTGTGTGTGTGTGTGTGTGTGTGTGTGTGTGTGTGTGTGTGTGTAAAATACTTGGATGAGTTTGGGGCATGCACTTCTGTCCCCCTTTCTTCAATGAATAACCTCAGAGTCCTCTGTTGCCTTTTCCCCAACAGGATTTCCATCACAAGGGTCACCGCTGACATCTCGCTGGCCAAACGCTCTGTCTTGAACAATCCCAGTAAACACGCCATAATAGAAAGATCCAACACAAGGTCAAGTTTAGGTAAGTGTGGGCATCGCCAATGAGCTGAAGCCATTTAAACCCTTCTCTCCTGAGGCTGCTGATGAGCAGATCTAACTAGATGATAGTTCCATGTGTCATAGCACAGAGACAGTACAGACACGTGTCACCAGTAGCCACTGCTGCCGTCTTAGTGATTTCATGGTATAGAAGGATTTGTTTTGAAAGGTTTGAGTTAAAAATTCCACAGGCTGTCAGCATGAATGTTTTGGCTGTGGTCTGTTTTCACGAACATGAGCTCTGGTGTCTGCAGACTCTAAAAACTCCTGGCTCTGCATCATTGTTACCACAAGCAATGTCATCAGCCTCTTTAAGGCCCAGTTTCTGGTACCAAACCAAACTTGGGTCCCCTCGCCTACATGCGGTGAAGCCGGTCTACTGACGCCAGGTTGAGGTGAAGGCAAGTACAGCATTCATTGCAGGTGCCAAACAAGGAGAACGGGCAGCTCCTGCTCAAAAGATCCAAACTCCCCAGTGGCTTCCAGGAAGGGGGTTTTAAAGGCAGTGTGAGGGAGGGGGCCCTAGGGTGTGTGATCAACTCATGCACAGTTCTTGGATTGGTTGGCATCAAGTTTCAAGCACCATCAACCTTCTGGTTTCAACCTTCTCGTTCTTGCTGTCAGCAGTTTTCATCTGGAGGCAGTCTGCTTCCTTAAAAACTAAGGGGTGTGTGTCAGGCCTTTATCTCTATTTTTCAGGGAACTGGGAGTTTGGTGACTCTGCTATATGGTGGATTTATAGTCTAAATTGTTACCAGTTTTCCAGCGTAACAGCTATTCTTTGTTTTCACATCTTGACATTCCTAATTATTAACTCTTGAGCCAGCTTTTAGAGACTCAAGGGAGGCCTGGGAGACTAAAGCAAAAGCCTTTGACTTCAAAGGACAGGGATATGGGGCTTGTATACGGTTTCATTTCTTCATCTAATCAGCAAAAGAGAGAGAGTAGTAACTAACTATAGAATTATTAGAAGGATTAAACATAGTATGACTTCCATAAATAATGGCTATGATCCCAAATCCCTTAATACTTGAATTATATCAAGAATTATAATTGTATCATATTGATAGCAATATTTTTGTTTCATTTGTAAAAACAATTTGGAGATTTTAGTTAACATGTCTGTGGGGTTGTGTTTGAACGCTGTGTATTATCATGTACTAATTTGATCAAGTGAAAGAGCTTTGGCAACTATTTCATCTGTTTGGCACCTGCTTGAAGTTTTCGGTTAATCGCTGTTACACATGTAACTTACTGAGCATTAGGTTTCTATTCTTATAAATTTTTTCATGGTTGTGTGAGATCGTTGATCTTTGAGAGACTGGCTTTTAACGTCAAACTTTTTAGTTAACTCTGAAGTATATTCTATAAAAAATAGAGAAACTATTGAAAACAATAACCCTTATCTGTGATGAGTATAATACCTTATAGAACCCAGTTTTGTTCCCCCAGCAGCCCCTCATTCACTAAACTTCAGTCATCAAGCTTTAGAAACATATTTGCGGGGTGGGATCCTACATTTTGTTTATAGTGATCTCCTATCCTTATCATCTGTGACCCTTAAAACTCTTTGTATACATTTTTGATGCTCACAGTAATAGTTACAAAATGCTCGTTCCATGGTTTCAACTGATGAACGAAGTCAGGTAATTTGTTTAGACTCATCATTTGAATCAGTGGCGTCACAGTTTCGTGTTGGTTGCCAAGGCTTTTGTGAAACTACCAACTCTATATTACTGTTCAAGACTCTTGCACTCCATAGTAGTGAGCATACACTAGACAGTGACTACCATGCTAAAGTCAGGGAACAAAAAAGATGAAGGAGCTTTTGTAGCCATAAGGCCAATAAGTTGTCGGCTCATTGAAATGGAGGGTGATTGAGAAAGCTGTTCGTGCGCTGAACTGCTTGCTGAAGACCTAAGGCTGCAGGAAGGTGCAGCCACCAAGAACAGCTTCTCCAAGGAGCGAAGCCCAAGCTGAGACCTAAAAGGTGATAGCGTTTAGCCAAGGAAAAAGGGCGAAAGAGTGACGGGTACGATAGGGATTTCAAGAGCCACAGAGGCTTCTGGAAAACATACGTGCTTTACTTTGACGGAGTGTATGATTTAAAAAAGAGAGGTGGGAGATGACACCAGAGAGATAAGGGGCGGAGACGGGGTGGGGGGATATTAAGGAATTGGGGGCTTATCCTTAAGGCTTGACGGAACCATGACTAGATTTTAGGCATGTATTCATCCTTTGACGAACACTTGAGAACCACCCATGTGCTGGGCATCACTGTGAGTGCCGGGGACACAGACGTGAAGGACAGCACCTCCTCACGCTCAAACGGCTCTCGTTCCACAGAGAAGGTGTGGACACAAGCTAATAGAAGTAGCTGTAGACAGATAACAGTTAGAGACAGTCAGTCAGTGGATGATGAGTCCCGGTAGAAGCAGCAGGTAGAGAGTCAGCTGAGGAAGAGGGTGTGATTATATGGGGAAGTCAGGCGAGGCCTCCCTGAGAAGGTGCCATTTTAGCAGAATCATTTGTGTTATGAATTCTTTACCCTTGCAGCTACCTGAGAAAAGAGAGAAGTTCTGGGCAGAGGGGGCGATAGGTGCAGAAGCCCCGAGGTAGGAGTGTGTCTGATGGGTTGAAAGGGTAGCAGGGAAGCTGGTGTGACTGGAGTGGAATGATCGGGGGGGATGAGGTCAGAGAGACAGTGGAGGGCCTGATCAGGTAGCACGTTTAGGCCTTTTATTGCGGATGTAATAGGAAGATGCAAGGAAGCAGAGAGGTGGCACGAGGTGACGTACGTTTTGGAAGGATCACTGACAGCACTGTGGAGGAGGGAAAGGGACAGGGCAGGAGTGAGGTGAGGGGAAATTAAGATGCTGTTGAATCAGTCTTACGCTGAGTGAAGGATGCCAGTCTGGAAAGGTCAAATACTGTATGGTTCCATGTATATGACGTCCTACAAACGCCAAAACTCTAGTGACAAACAGCTGTGATTACCTGGGGGAGGGTGTGAGCACAAAGGGATAGCAGTTTGGGGAGCGATGGAATTGGAGGTTACACAAATGTGTACCCGTGCGAAAATCCATATAGCTGGCTACCCCTCAAAAAGTCAATTTCACTGCACATTAATTTTTTTTTTGGGGGGGTTGTGCCGTGCAGCTTGTGGGATCTTAGTTCCCGCACCAGGGACTGAACCCGGGCCCTTGGCAGTGAGAACGCAGACACCTAACCACTGGACCGCCAGGGAGTTCCCCACTGCACATTAATTTTTAAATTAACATAAAAATATACTTAAAGCTGCTTCTATAGAATTGTGAGAAATGAGCATTGTAGGAAAAGCAGTTGGAGAAGATTCACTTTTCCCTAATATCCCCTGCCAGCTTCTCAGTGGTTTGGTGCTATCATCTGGGGTTTTTCCTAAATTATGGATTTTTTTCAATAATTAATTTAATTCCATTTAAAAATTTTAATGCCATAAAATACCCTGCCCTGACCCACAGAGTCCCTTCAGTGGCCTCGACCTCTCTCTCTGTCCCCACCACCCGGCTGAACACAGCCCCCCAAAATCTAAGTTTTCCAAACTTAGTGTCCCCATTTCAGTCACCATTATTCACTCTCCAGCTGGCTCCAAATTAGTTTATAAAGAAGTTACCAGTAACCTCCCTGTCACTAGTCCAGTGGACATACTGCAGTCTGTTTTACATGACGTTGCAGTGACATTTGGAGGACATTTGTCCCCCTCTCCTTGAAGCACCCCTTCCCTTGGATTCCTCAACAGCACTGATTCTGGCCCTCCTGCCTTTCCTTTTTTTGCAGGCTTATGCTCTGTGGCTTTTGAATGTGAGTTCTTTTTTTTTTTAATTTTATTGACGTGGAGTTGATTTACCATGTTGTGTTAATTTTGCTGTTCAGAAAGTGACTCAGTTATACATATATGTACTTTTTTTTTTTTTTTTGCGGTATGTGGGCCTCTCACTGTTGTGGCCACTCCCGTTGCGGAGCACAGGCTCCGGACGCGCAGGCTCAACGGCCATGGCTCACGGGCCCAGCCGCTCCGCGGCATGTGGGATCTTCCCAGACCGGGGCACGAACCCGTGTCCCCTGCATCGGCAGGCGGACTCTCAACCACTGCGCCACCAGGGAAGCCCTATGTACTTTTTTTTTAATATTCTTTTCCATTATGGTTTTTCACAGGATATTGAATATAGCTCCCTGTGCTCTACAGTAGGACCTTGTTGTTTATCCATCCCATATGTACTAGTTAGTTTGCAGCTGCTCATCCCAAACTCCCGTTCCTTCCCTCCCTCACCCCCTCCCCCTCAGTAACCACAAGTCTGTTCTCTATGGCTGTGAATCTGTTTCTGTTTCGTAGATAAGTTCAATTGTGTTGTATGTCAGATTTCCATAGAAGTGATATCATATGGTCATATGGTCTCTGTCTTTCTCTTTCGGACTTACTTCACTCACTGTGATAATCCCTAGGTCCATCCATGTTGCTGCAGATGGTGTTACTGCATTCTTTTTAATGGCTGAGTCATATGTATATATACATACAGACCACATCTTCTTTAGACTGTGAGGGGTTCTTAACTGTCCCTCTCGGGTCCTCTCTCTGGTCCCTCTCTCTCAGCAAAACTATTCATACCGCTCGCTCCAGTTACTTCCTATATGCAGAGAGCTCACAGTTTGTATCCCAAGCTGGACAGTGCCTTTCCACTCCAGAGTTATACATCCTACTTGACGGTGTTGCCTTGTATATTCCTCAGACTTTGCACATGCTAAAGAGAATTTATCATCTTTCCTGTATCCTGATAATTTCCTTGGGTTTCTTATCTGAGTCATAACAGTCGGGATGCTCATCTCCGTTTTGAGAACCAGGAGACTCTGTAGCCCTCTTGATACGTGAGCTCCCGCACTTCCTTCCCCAGCACATCTCCAGGTCTTGTCAGTTTCACCTCCTGGATTTCTGTCCCATCTGTCTCATCACATGCAGTGTTTACACCACTGTTCCAGTCCAAGGGCCCTGAGGTGCCGTAAGTGCTTCACACCTATTTTGACCTGCATCCCTTAGTTCTTCATGCCACAGCCGAAGAAATCTTTTCAAAGAGCAAATCTGTTCCGGACACATCCCTGCTTCCAACTGTAAATGTCTCTGCATTGTTCTTGGACGACAGCAGAACTCCTCGACCTGGACTCCGAGTGTCCACAGCTCTTAGCCTCACCTCACACTGCTCTGCCTGGCTCCTTCCACTTCACCCGCACCGTCTGCACTTGCCTTCCACGGCTGCAGTAACAAAATCATACAGACCAGGAGGCGGAAACAAACTTATTTCTCACGTTTCTAGAGGCTGGAAGTTCAAAGTCAAGGGGTCAGCAGGTCTGTTTCTCCTGAGGCCTCTCTCCTTGGCTTGCCGACGGCCGCCCTCTCGCTGTGTCCTCACGTGACCTCTCCTGTGTCTGCCCCTCCCTGGTGTCTGTCCGTCTCTCTCTCTCTCTCTCTCTCTCTCTCTCTCTCTCTCTCTCTCTCTCTCTCGTCTTATGAGGACACCAGTCATACTGATGTGGCCCGCCCTATCCTACTGGCCTCATTTTAGCTTAATCACCTCTTTGAAGGCCCTGTGGCCAAATACAATCACATGGATACGAGCCCACCTGTAGGATCACATTTAACTTTACCTCTTGAAAGTCTCTATCACCAAATAGGGTTCCATTCTGAGGTACTGGGGGTTGGGACTTCAACATAGGAAATTTGGGGGCGGGGGACACACAGTTCAATCCATAACATTGCCTTTCACTCAGTCCTGTCTGCCGCGGAGCCTTTGCACCTGCCATTCTCTCCTCTCCTGACTCCCCCTTTGAATCACGGGAAGGGCCACCATGTTACCCTCCCTGCGTGAGTGCATTATTGATGCCTGTCTCCCCCACTCGATGATAAGCCCTGTGAGCTCAGAGATTGGATCTCTTTTGGCTAATTATTGCTTCCCCGGTACATCCCACACTGACTGGCACAAAGTAGGTGCTTAGTAAAAATACATGGGATAAGTGGGTAGTCACACCTCAACACTGCCTCTCTCCCCCGAACGCGCCACACCTTGATTTTCTGTCCTCTGTGTTTATGCAAACTTGGAAAATGGCTTTGCATTCAATGTTTGTTGTACATCACAGATCTGTATTTTCTCCAGGGAAAACAAGTTATTCTCTATCGTGGTATTCTTTTAAGCTGTAGTTTTGCTGACATTAAGGATATATTAAAGTTGGGGAGGAAGAGAATTATTGCTGCTATATGGCCCCATAAGAGGATAAAGTGTATTAAAGTATCAACACTCCAATCTTTGCTTTTATTGCAGTTTTTCTTACCCTTTAAACCAGTTTCTGTGTAGCATGTTTTCCTCAGTCTGCACAATAAGTTCTCTGCAATGTTGTTTTATGTTTAAAGAGTATTAGCATTTCAAAGATCTAAGTCAAATTAAAGCAGTGCTTATGTTCCAGTGTTTGTGAACTGCTGGAAGGTGTATGCTGGAGGACAGGTAAACCAGACACTGAGTTTGGGGGCAGAAACAACTGCTAAGAACTTCTTCTTTCAAGCATTACTTATTATGCTGGAAGTTCTTTCAACCCAAGGGCAGATAGGGGCAAACTGGGGGAGTTTATTTTTTATTTTAATATTTACTTGTTTTGGCTGCCCCAGGTCTTAGTTGCAGCACGCAGGATATTAGTTGCAGTATGTGCACTTCTTAGTTGCGGCATGCGAGCTCTGAGTTGTGGCACGTGACCTCTGAGTTGCGGCACGCGGGATCTAGTTCCCCGACCAGAGATGGAACCCAGGCCCCCTGCGTTGGGAGCACAGAGTCTTACTGGACCACCAGGGAAGTCCCAGGGAGTTTACTTCAAAAGCATCGATTTCTTGTATACATTTAGTAAAAAATTAAATTTGAGAAAATTGACCTCAAATTTAATAGACAGGATCAATTATAGCAAATATTTCTTTTATGAAAGGACAAAAGATCCTGTTTATTGAAGATATAATTTGATAGGTAAAAATTTGCTTTATCCATGAGATTTTAGAAAACTTTCATTGCATAAACAGAAGCACAGTATGTTGCATTTGGAGTTGATTATGCCAATGTACCACTGTGTGACATGAAGGAAAAAAACCTGAAAATTTTGTAGCTTTAAGTACATACTCAGGTTTTCGGAGTGGTACAGGACTTCTTTGCCTGTATGGATGGCTTTATATGGGCTCATAAAACTTCTCACCTTTTTTCTCAGTTGCAATATTGGTCAAGCATCATAATTTAAAATATCTACATTAGCTATGCACATAAATTACATTATAGAAGCAAAAATATTATTAAATTAAAATAGTAAAGGGCCTGGTAATACAGTTATTTGCCAATTCCAAATCCAAACTTTTAAAACTAATAAACTCAGATACTTATTGCTTTATGAAATAATTCACCTCAGAGTTTCTTTAATCTGCCCAACTTTATACTGTCTGCAAATTGTGGCTTGGTTTTACCCCAAGCAATGTTCCAGGGACAAATCAATTTAGGAAACTATGCTACATCTTTGGACCCGTTTGTACACAACTGTGCAGTTGTGGGATCTATTTGTGTCACACGATAGCAAAAACTGTGTACCGAAAGTGGGAAGATATGAGCAAATAAGAGAATAAAGGAAGTGAAGCTAGATTTAGCCAAGCACATGGCAACAGTTGTAACTGACAGATAACACACAGGGAGCAGGGAAGGCATTTACTTTGTATATTAGCAACTAGGTGGTCAGATAATAATGTTTACAACTTGGTAAATGTTTTTAGTCCAATTGAGGAGTCAGCGGAGATAATTTGTTAAAAGTCTGTCTCTTTCACTTTGTCCTGATGGAACTGTTCTGTCTCTAAACTGTGGTGATGGATACAGGAACCTACACATGATAAAACTGCATAGAGCTCAGTACACACACACACACACACACACACACAGAGAGATGGGTACATAAAACTGGGGAAATCTGAATAAGATGGGTGGATTGTATTATTAATATCCTGGTTGTGATATCACACTACCGTTTTGCAGGATGTTCCCATTGAGGAAAACTGGGTAAAGGGCGCAGGGTTCTCTGTTATTTCTTACAACTGCTTGTGAACCTAGTTATCTCAACAGAAGCGTCAACTAAAGGAAAGTTCATCACTTATCACTTATGTTGGTAGCACCAGGGACTGTGGAACGTGGATGATACACGAGAGAGAGCACCCCTTATTTGGTTCTCAGGTGTGGTCCCCAAATCAACAGCATCAGCATCATGGGGGCATTAGTGAAGACTGAACATTCTCAAACCCCATCCAAACCTATAAAATCAGGAACTCTGGAGGTGGGACCCTACGGTCTCTGGTTTAACAAGGCTGCCTGGTGATTCTACCATACGCCAGTGTTTGAGAACTACCGATATTGTTCAAGCCCTTCACTGTTCAGTGAAGGATCTGAGAGCCATAGGAAGTGAAGGGATCTGTGTGTTGTGGGTAAGGCACCTACTAACGAATAAAGCTAAGGCTAGACCCTGGGTGTCCTGACTACCAGTCCGGGATTTTGTCCATTGAGCAGTGTCATGATAATAATTGCATCTCTGCCTTCTCTGAGGAAGAGAAAAAAATAATTTATGGAGAATGAAGGGCGGATAATGGACTCTAAAACCAGCCTTGCGAATCGATGTGGAATTTACGGGACTGTTAATCTTTTGAATCTCATTTCTTCCCTCCTCGTGACCTATCCATTACCAGCGTAGCTATGTCTGTCTTAATAAATTAGCACTTTTTATTCCAAAGATTGCTCCAATGGCCCAGCTATAGCAATATTTCTACCCAAAGGCAGTTCTTCATCTAAATGTATTTTGGCAGTCAAATTCATTATTCATGTTTTTGAAGATTTATTTAATGAATTTTTTTCTACAACAGCAGCTTCTACCTAATACGTATATAGTCAATTAAAAAGGCAAAAAAAATGTTACATTATATATATATATTAAATGATTATGTTTTTTCTTTGCCTTTTTAACTCATTCTTTCGACAGTTTTTTTTTTTTTTTTTTTTTTCCGGTACGCGGGCCTCTCACTGTTGTGGCCTCTCCCGTGGCGGAGCACAGGCTCCAGACGCGCAGGCTCAGCGGCCATGGCTCACGGGCCCAGCTGCTCCATGGCATGTGGGATCTTCCCGGACCGGGTCACGAACCCGTGTCCCCTTCATCGGCAGGTGGACTCTCAACCACTGCGCCACCAGGGAAGCCCTCAACACAGTTTTTGAGTGCCAAGCATGTACCAAGCACTGTACTGAGGGAAGGAATGGAAGTAATTATGTACTGTTGCCAGTTTCCTATCAGTTCACTGCCTGTTGGAAAAGTTTTCGATCATATCAAAATACAATGCAATAAATGTTCACAGAGGTAGGCACAAAGCAATACTTGGCCTTTGTGAAGTGTTTACTGTGGGCCACCAGGCACCACAATAAATGCTTTGCATGTTGATTCACTTAGTCCTCATTTCCATTTTCCGAAAAAAGAACACTTAGGGAGCTCCAAGAAATGAAGCCTGTTACCCAAGGATCACACACTCTGTGAAGTGAGGAAGCCACTTTGGTGCCGGGGACTGGGTGCCCAGAGGCAGACCTCCCTGGGCCTGCGGAAAGGAAAAGAGGCTTAGAGAGGGCTTTACAGATTTTGGTTTTTAGGATAAGTAAGGAACTTGTCAAAACTAGAATTCTGTGCTTAGTGATTATGAAATGGCGTTGGAATTACCATTACATCACTGATAACAGAGCCATAGCAAGTCTTATTCTCGACTGACTGCTTGGATGTCGTCCAACGCTAGCTACAAATTGTAACAACTGCCTTTGTTTTTACAGTATTGTTCAGTTATAGAAATGTCTTTCCAGACGAACGCACTTCCCCTTCTTTCTCATCTTCCAGAAAACATGATGATTGTTTCTGAGCTCTGAGGTTTTTTTTTAATTGAAGTACTGTTAACAATGTTGTGTTAATTTCTGCTGTACAGCAAAGTGACTGAGTTATACATATATGTACTTCTTTATATTCTTTTCCATTACAGTTTATCACGGGATATTGAATACAGTTCCCTGTGCTATACAGGAGGACCTTGTTGTTTATCCATCCTATATACACTAGTTTGCCTCTGCTCATCCCAAACTCCCAGTCCATCCCTCCCTCACCCACCTCCCCCTTGGCAACCGCAAGTCTGTTCTGTGAGTCCATTTGTTTCCTAGAAAAGTTCATTTGTGTCATATTTTAGATCCCACATGTAAGTGATATCATATGTATTTGTCTTTCTCTTTCTGACTCACTTCACTTAGTTGATCATCTCTAGGTCCATCCATGTTGCTGCAATGGCATTATTTCCTTTTTATGGCTGAGTAGTACTCCATTATATATATATACCACATCTTTAGCCATTCATCTGTTGATGGGCATTTAGGTTGTTTTCACGTCTTGGCTATTGTGAGTAGTGCTGCTATGAACATAGAGGTGCATGTATCCTTTTGAATTGTACTTTTGTCTGGGTATATGCGCAGGAGTTGGATTGCAGGATCATATGGCAACTCTATTTTTAGCTTTTTGAGGAACCTCCATACTGTTTTCCATAGTATCAGCACCAGTTTTAATTCAACGGCTGTTAAGTGATTGGGATTTGGACAGGTCAGTAAGGCTTTTCGGTTTCAGAAATGAACATCAGCTGTCTTTGACATTTCTTTTTTGAAATAAATTCTAAGCATAATGTACTCTGTCAAAAAAAAAACCCACTAGTACGGATAGATACATTTCTTTTTGAAGCATCATTTTTACTTGGAAGTTAAAAGTATTTTCTTCAAAATTTATTGGTCATCTTTTTTTAAGGTTTACTAATATGTTGCACTGGGATTCTGAAAAAAATCTCCTTTAAATTTTTAAATGAATATCTCATTTCCCCCCTTAATTTAAAAAGTGTTAAGATATTTGTGTAAGAATACTTGAAGATATAAATATATGCATATATATACACATATATACATGATACATATATTAAGTAACTGACATATGTTGATAGAATTTTTGTATACATAATAAGATAATGGATTATTTTGTTTATCTGTTACTCAGATTTTATGCAATGAACAAGTATTACATTTATAATCTTTTTTCATAGTACTCAAAACTGCTAAGAAAAATGAAGCTTTTTTAAGGTGTGGCACTCTGTGATTAACTATTATTTAACTGAGTACATGGATGAAAATCTTTGTGATCAAATTTTTTTTTTGAGACATACCTGACATATACCATTAGATTAGTTTCAGGTATACAACATGACTTGACCCATGTATATATTGTGTTATGATCACAGGAAGTCTAGTTACAAGTTTATGTACAGTTACGAGTTTTTTTCTTGTGAGAACTCCTCCTAAGATCCACTCTCTTAGCAACTTTCAAATACACAGTATTAGTACCTATAGTCACCATGCTGTGCGTCACATCCGTGGGACTTATTGGTGCTTTTGACCACCCTCACCCACCCCCCACTTCCCACCTCTGGCTACCCCCAACCTGTCCTTTTCACCTATGCTTTTTTTTTTTTTCTTTTCCAATTCCACATTTCAGTCAAGATTCTATCACTGGATCACACGGTAGTTCTCTTTTTAATTTTTGGAGGAACCTCCATGTCATTTTCCATAGTGACAGTACCAGTTCACATTCCCACCAACAGTGCAGGAGGGTTCCCTTTTCTCCACATTATCACCACAGCACGTGTCATATTATCTTTTTGATGGCCATCCTAACAGGTGTGAGGTGGTATCTCATTGGGGTTTTGATTTGCATTTCTCTGATGGTTAATGATGTTGAGCGCCTTTTCATATACCTGTCAGCCATCTGTATGTCGTCTTTGGGAAAATGTCTATTCAGGTCTTCTTCCCATTTGTTAATTGGACTGTTTGTTTTTTTGCTATTAAGCTGTAAGAGTTCTTTATATATTTTGGAAATTAACTCATTCTGTACAAGCGTATCTCATTTTATTGTGCTTTTCACTTTATTGCACTTTGCAGATGTTTTTTCCTACAAATTGAAGGTTTGTGGCAACCCTGCCTTGAGCAGGTCTATTGGCACCATTTTTCTAACATTGCTCTCTTCGTGTCTTTGTGTTACATTCTGGTTATTCTCGCAATATTTCAAACTTTTTCATTATATTTGCTATGGTGATCTGTGATCAGTGATCTTCGTTACTGCTATGACTCTCTGAAGGGTCAGATGATGGTTAGCATTTTTTAGCAATCAAGTATTTTTTAATTAAGGTATGTACATTGATTTTATAAGGCATAATGCTTTTGCACACTTAATAGACTACAGTTTTGTGTAAACATAACTTTTACATGCACTGGGAAACCAAAAAGTTCATGTGACTTGCTTTATTGTGGTAGTATGAAACCAAACCTGCAATATCTCTGATGTATGCCTGTATATGATTTGCAAATATTCTCTCCCATTTGGCAGGCTGCCTTTTCATTTTGTTGATGGTTTCCTTTGCTGTGCAGAAGCTTTTCAGTTTGATGTAGTCTCACTTGTTTACTCTGGGTTTTTTTGTTTGCTTTTGGTATCAAATCCAAAAAAGCACTGCCAAGATGAATGTCAAGGAGCTTACCACCTTTGTTTTTTTCTAGGAGTTTTATGGTTTGGGGATATACATTTAAGCCTTTAATCCATTTTGAGCTGATTTTTGTGTGTGGTGTAAGACAGTGGTCCAGTTTCACTCTTTTGCACATGGCTGTCGTTTTCACCCAGCAGAGTTTATTGAAGAGACCGTCCTTTTCCCCACTGTATATTCTTGGCTCGTTTGTCATAAATGGGCCATATATGCATGGGTTTACTTCTGGGCTCTTCTAGTCTGTTCCACTGATCTATGGATCTGTTTTTACGCCAGTACCGTACTATTTTATTATAGTTTTGTGATATAGTTTGAAGTTAGGAATCATGACTCCTCCAGCTTTGTTCTTCTTTCTCAAGATTGCTTTGGCTGTTTGGAGTCTTTTGTGATGCCATACAAATTTTAGGATTGTTCTGCATCTGTGAAAAATGCCATTAGATCTTTGATAGGGATTGCAATAAATCTGTAGATCACTTGGGTAGTATCGACATTTTGACAATATTAATTCTTCCAATCCATGAGCGTGGAATACCTATTTATTTGTGTCTTCAGTTTCTTTCATCGGTGTCTTAGTTTTCAGAGTACAGGTCTTTCACCTCCTTGGTTTTATTTATTCCTAGATATTCTTTTTGATGCAATTGTAAATGATATTTTCTTACTTCCTCTTTCCGATAGTTCATTATTAGTGTATAGGAATGCAACAGATTTTTGTAAGCTAATTTTGTATCCTGCAACTTTACTGAATTAGTTTATTAGTTCTAACAGTCTTTTGGTGGAGTCTTTAAGAGTTTTCTGTATATACTATCATGCCATCTACAAACAGTGAGAGTTTTACTTCCTTTCCAATTTATATGCCTTTTATTTGTTTCTTGCCAAATTGCTCTGGCTAGGACTTTCAATACTATGTTGAAAGAAGTGGTGAGAGTGGGCATCCCTGTGTCGTTCCTGATCTTAGAGGAAAAGCTTTCAGCACTTCCATTGAGTGTGGTGTTGGCCGTAGACTAATCCAATTTCTTACTGCTTACAATAAATATTAACTTAGATCGGAACTTGACTGTTGGGGATCAGTGGCTGTGAAAACATTTATAGGGCACAAAGAAGCAAGGTTATATTGGAATAAAATTTTAAGGAGCATGAGAAAAGAGAGCAAGTAAGAGTGTCAGTCATGTTTTAGAACACTATTATGAAAGAAATGATCAGAAGGCCACTTTTATTTCTAAAACTGTTGTTTAAGGAAATTCCAATATATATGAAGTAAGAATGTTATAGGAAACCTCAGGTACTCATCACCTAGTTTCAACTATCATCTATTCATGGCCAATCTTGTTTCATTTCCAGTCTTCCCCCTGCCTTCCTCTCCTGTCTCTGAATTATTTTGAAGCTAATCCCAGACATCATATGATGTTATCTGTAAATGTTTCAGTATGTATTTCTAAACATTGAAGACTCTTTTTATTTAAACCATACGCCATTATCGACCGACCTTAACAGTACATCCCTAGTATCAGGTTGCCACTCAGCCAAGTATCATTTCCCAACTGTCATGTATTACACATATACACATATATTTTATATATATAAGCATTATATATATTTTATTCACGTATATGCATTATATTCACTTTATGCATTGTAAATATATAAATTACTATTTGTTTGACTCAGGATCCAAATAAAGTCCATACATTGTGAATGTTTCCTAGGTCCTTAAATCTCTTAATCTAGTTTTCCATATATCTTTTTTATTTCCTTGTAATGTTTTGAAGAAACTGGGTCACTTATTCTGCAGGGTTTTCAGAGAGTGAATTTTGCTAACTGCATTACACTGGCATAGTTTATATATAATTGTTCCCTGTATTTCTTATAAACTGATAGATCCAGAAGCTTAACGGGATTTTTTTTTTCTTTTAGCAAAACTATGTCATGGGTGGTAATGTGACCAAATATTATTTTAAAGCCAGTATCTCAAGTGGTTTGGGCCCTGATTTTAAAGACACCCAGGTTAAATGAAAAGACTCTAGTCATAATACATTGTGAGGCAGACAATAGTGACTTGCCTTTTCTGGAATAATGTACTAGTTAAAATTATCTCCAGGGATCTTCTGCATGGATGCAAATGCATAAGAGGAATTAAATAATATTCTGTAGGTCTAGGGGATCTCATGGAATTGGCCCTTCATGACTGTGGTGGGCACTGTAAAATACATATTATGCTTTATAGAGCTATGATGTCTAGTAAGATAGTTTCTGGCTATTTAACTCTTATTTAAATTTCAAAAATTTATTCATTCATTCACATGTGCTACATTTCAGGTGCTCCACAGGCATATGAGGGTTGTGGCTACCATACTGGACAGCAGTGATACAGAAATGGAGAAGCAGATGAAATGCATGAAATTTCTTTGGCATTCAAGTAGATTTTTGGATGTTTAAAGCTTCCTCTAATATATAACCGCCCTTTTAAAGCATGAATGTTACAGGGCTGTTCTTTTGTTGGTGGGAAATATGAGAAGTGTGTTTTTGGACAAGTTTGTTGTAGACACTTAAAATCTCTCCTGTTTTCTGTTGTAGTTCAATTGGTAACAAGCATCTCTAGACTCTATCAATCAATCAATCATCTCCAGAAGGCGTACCAATAGGTGGCATATAAACGCAGATAAGCCTGTGCAGTGACAGGAAGGCTGGTGATGGGTGCTAGGTGGTCAGAAACAAACACAGGGAAGACCTCTCTTCAAGTTTCTATCTCACAACATTTTAATGAAATGACTTCATGGAGTGAAGTTTTATAGCACCAAAAACACGTCAGCACAGAAAGCCAGAAACGTTGACTCTCATAGACGTCGTGTTAGATGTCTGGTTGAGAGAGGAATTCCCTAAATGCTAGAGGTATTGTGAAGGAACGGCTCTCTCCAAAGGATACCTGTTACCAGCTCTCTTAACCTGTAGACAGCAACCTCACCTACCTAAGTACCGTTTTACTTTGTCTCAATCTGGTCTAAAAATGCTGTATGTCAAGTAATCAAACTCTGCTTAACCTTACAGCGGAAGTTCAGAGTGAAATTGAAAGGATTTTTGAACTTGCAAGAACATTGCAACTGGTGGTCCTCGATGCAGATACTATTAATCATCCAGCCCAACTTAGTAAAACCTCTCTGGCCCCTATTATAGTGTATGTCAAGATTTCTTCTCCTAAGGTAAGTAGGGTGTTGTTACTGTTTGCTCTGTAATGGAACTTTACTAAAATGTGTATTTATAGTCTGCTTTCCAATTATAAACGGGCTGTGTCTTTATCACAAAGGGTCTGAAGAGAGGTGGTAGCCGAGAATTGTTAAGATTCATATAAGCTAGCATGATGATGAGTTTCATGGCTTAGGAGAGTGATTCCCAAAGTGTGGTCTATGGATTCCTGGTGGGGGAGGTTCTGAAACTTTTTAGAGGGTCCATGAGGTCAGAACCATTTCCATGATTATTACCTAAGCATTATCTAATATTCAGACATCCTCCCCCTTTTTCATTGGTTTGAACTTTGTACCAATGGTGCAGAAACAGTGCTGGGTGATGTCTAAGCAGGAATCAAGACCACAGTAGCAGCTGTGGCATTCTCCCTCCCCATGCACTCCCAAGTTAAAAAAACAAAACAAACACAACCCAGTTTCACTTACGAATGTCCTGATGAAGTAGTAAAAATGCTTAAATTTTGACTCTTCAGTACAAACCTTTTTAATATTCTATGTAACGAAATGGGAAGTACACTTCAAGTTCTTTAGCTACGTACTCGAAGTCCGTTATCTTGAGGGCAGGTACCGATGTGGTTCTTCAAGTCATAAACCAAAGGAGCCACTCTCATCCTGGAACACCATTTTTATTGGAAAGAACTGACATGTCCTTCAAATTTCAGGACAGATCAATGGAATTTAATGTCACAGAGTAAGAAAAGTTCATTGATAGGGGTTTAGATTTCACATGAGAGCTAGTCTTTAAAAAGCCACCACTTGTTTACTGTAGTATCAAAGAAAGATATCCACAATTATCTGAAAAGGCTACTAAAATACTCCTTTTCTGAATTACATATCTATAGGGGACTGGATTTTCTTTCCCTGTTTCAAACAATATACCTGTGGCAGATTAAATGTAGAAGCAGGGAACATCAGCCATCTTCTGTGAAGCAAGGCGTTAGAGAAACCTGCAAATAATTTAGCTATTTTTATCAGAATGCATGACATGTTAACATATAAAAGGTTACTGGTCATTCTTAAATGGATTTTTCAGTTTTAATTTCTAATATGTAACTATTACAGTTCACATAAAAAGCTCTTGGGAGTTCTCCACAGTTTTTAAAAACATACATCATGAGACAAAGTTTGAGAACTGCTAGCCTTGAAAAAAGACTCAGAAAAATCTCCACGCTGGTGATTTTTGAAGCTTGTGGCTGAGATTTATATTAACGTGTTAATTTTGCTGATCATCTTGAAGATTGTTTTCTAGCTCAACCTATTTGTAAACCATTAGTGCTGTATGCAAAAGACACCGGAGAAAGGAATGAATAATGAACCTTGTTGTTTACCTGACTGCAGATAGCCCCGTTTAAGAATCTCGTCTTTTACAGGTTTTACAAAGGTTAATAAAATCTCGAGGGAAATCTCAAGCTAAACACCTCAATGTTCAGATGGTAGCAGCAGATAAGCTGGCTCAGTGCCCTCCGGTAAGTCTCTCTATGCAGTATAATCCACTTGAAGGCTTCAGACCCGCATTCTATTAACAAAAACCAGACGGACAGGTAAACATCTGTCCAGGGAGAGAACCCTGCCCATTAACAGTGGGTTTCCTCCCAAAGACGGGAACGGTCTACCTCTTACCACGAGCGCTTGTCTAGGTCATGGTCGTGGCTTACGAACAGCTACGGTGTGTTCCAGGGTGACATCGCTTTGTTAATCTAACACCTCAGTGGTATCTTTAATGAAACACAATCGCTGTTTCAAAACTTTGGTTGAAAAGATGGCTCTGTTTGGGGTTGGTTTATTATTCACTTCTAGTCAGGGAGCAAGTTGCTGGCTCTTCATCACCGTCTAAGAAATTGATCTGAGACCATTTCTAAAGCACTCAGTGACTAGATTCTGACACCTGAACACATTCCTACCTCGAATCCCTTGCTTTGCATACCACGCTTTGGGACTGTATGCTTCCAGCTTTTGTTCTGGCTTTTTTTAAAATGAAGGTATATCAGAAGCCTTAAGAACTGTGATCAGATCCACTTATAATTAATATTTAGAAGAACTCTGAACTACTTTGAAGTCTGGACCACATCCAATCATTAGTGGCTTCGGCTTCCTCACGTCCTCACCTTGCCTCAGTCATTTCCAAGGTTCAGCTTTTCATAGTCTCTGTCAAAAACAGGCTTCTTCCTGTACTGTTTGTTTGACTTATATTCTCATTTTCTTTTGTACGTCTCGCCCCTAACGTAGGATCAATTCCTTTTTTCACTATGGGCAACTTTTCTCTGGTGCCCCTAACAACTGTTCTCACACCTGTTCACTTCCTGGTCACTCACACAGTGAAGCGGCCATGTTCTCCACAGCAATCTGAGGCCACAGCAGACAGTCAGCCCACGCGAGGAGAGAGGAGCCCGTTGCCACGGCAGGGACGCAGCGCACAGCCCTCGGGCACCCTCCATGCTCCTGGCGTGCGGGAGGCCTGGGGGCAGTGCAGCCGAGGCGCCCAGGGCTCCCCGGCCGCCATAAGCACACCGTCTGCACTGTCTGCCCCTGCAGGAGCTGTTCGATGTGATTCTGGACGAGAACCAGCTCGAGGACGCCTGCGAGCACCTCGCCGACTACCTGGAGGCCTACTGGAAGGCCACCCACCCGCCCAGCAGCAGTGTCCCCAACCCTCTCCTCAGCCGTACCTTGGCCACCTCGACCCTGCCCGTCAGCCCTGCTCTGGCCCCCAGCTCACAGGTGAGCAGCGCTCGTGCCACTGGGGTCCAGGGCTCCGGGGCGGTGCTCGTTCCCTGTCCAGAATGAGATGGAACACCAAGTCCCTTAAGTGTCTCCAGCGTGAGCTGTGCACCTGTAAGAGGAGTGTGAACAGCACCCCGTGAAGTACCGTAAGTCCCCCATATACAAACGAGTTCCGTTCCGAGAAGGCGTTCCTAAGTCCAGCACAGTTAGCCTAGGCTACCCACTAACACAATCGGCTATATAGTACTGTACCGTGACAGGTTTATCATACTTTGCACACAAATAATACAGAAGAAACAAACAAAAGGTAAAACATTTTTAACCTTACAGTACAGTCCCTTGAAAAGGACAGTTGTACCCACTAGGTCACCACTGCTTTTACACTCGCTTCTGACCATCCTGGGCTTGAAATAAAGATGTACTACCGTACTCTATACGGTAAAGAACACAAAAGCACAACCACTTGTAGAGGATGCACACACATGACAATGTACACCAGACAAATGATCTAACTTACGTGATTCGACATGCGAAGCTACGTTTGCGTCTTTAAAAGTTCACAACCTGAAGGTCCGTATGTAGGGGACTTACTGTATATAAAGCGTAAAATCCGCTCTCCCTATATTCTGTTAGGGCCAGGATAAAGGAACTTTCTATGTGGCCAGCAGCACAGACTGTGGACTCAGACTACCTGGGTTCAATTCTCTCTCCTCTCCACCCCTTCCCAGGGGCTTAACCTTGGATAAAATCCTTACCTGCCCTTTGCCTCAGGAATACTAATGACCATACCTCGTGGGGCTGTCATGTGACTTTTCTCATGAGATTGGCTTACAGGTTTGTTGTATTTAATCAGTCAATATATGTGACTGTCTCATAACACTGCTGGTCTCATATTAAATGCCATTTAAGCATTTGACATTTTATCATTTTTTTCCCTTAAAGCCAACATCCTAAGAATTTTTAATCTTCCCACCTGTATTTGAGCAGAGGTGGTTAAGTGTCCACCCATGTGTAGACAGATCTCAGGGACCTGTATCTATATTTGAAGCACAAGAGAACATATAAAAGAATGCCCTCCCTCCTTCATTCATTCATTTAAAAAAAAATTGTAAAGTTACTCTGTGCTGTTCTAGGCGCTTACAAATTAACAGAAAGTCCAATACAGTATAAATGCTACTGGATGTTATCGAACAAATTAAGCAACCGAGCTAGGTCAGATTTCATTTCAGCACTTTAGAGACTTTGAAAAGGGACTAGACTTGTATGGACTTGCCTTTGTGACAGTTCCCCAGACCCCGACCTTGGCTGAGGCCTGTGTTTGCTCCTTTGCCTCCAGGCTTCTCAAGGGGATCCGAGGACCGATCGCGCGGCTGCCGCCCGTTCTGCTTCCCAAGCTGAAGAAGAACCCTTCCCAGACCCAGTCAAGAAACCCCAGCACCACAGCCATCGCAGCGGGGCCAGCCGAGGCCTCTCCAGGCAGGAGACCTTGGATTCAGAAACCCAGGAGAGTCGTGACTCCGCATATGCAGAGCCCAAGGAAGATGAGTCCCACGAACACACGGACCACTGTGGCCCGCACCGAGATCACAGCCGGAGAGAGGAACCCCCCGGGGGTGGGGAGCGCAGACACAGGGAGTCTCGGCACCGCTCCCGGGACCCGGATCGAGAGCAGGACCACAACGAGGGCGACAAACAGTGGAGCCGCCACAAATCCAAGGATCGCTACTGTGACAGGGAGGGGGAAGGGGTGTCCAGGAGACGGCATGAGGCTGGGGACTGGAACAGGGAGATTTACATCCGCCAGTGACTTTGACCCTTTTGTGTCGTTGGTTTTCTTATTTTTAAGTAAGTCTTGTATACCACCACCCTCCAACTCAATCTTGGGGGTCTACGTTGCAATCATATGTGATCTGTCTTGTATATTTTGTACTGCTGTTGCTTAGATAGCAACAGCATGAAATAGAGTATTAATATACTTTTTATTTTCCTTTTGTAAGTAAGTGCTATATAAATTCGCCTGGAAAGGCTGCAGTCCTCTGGTTGTCTACTGCACTTTGAAAACTGTCTAGGATCGCTGCCACTTGAACAATATCACCTGTTGCCATCCAGGTGGCATCAGGATTTTAAGAGGCATAGCTGACGTTTTCGAAAATGTGGTTGATGCATCCAGCGGGCCAGAATCAATCGGCCCAGATAAAAAGTGGAATTTCTTGATTCTCCCGAGTTTAGTATGTAGGCACCTGATTGATTTGCATATTCATCCATGGACCACTGTTTCTTGCTTGTACCTCTGGCTGACTGACTAAATTTGGGGACAGACTGTCTTGCCTTACACAAAGGGGATCAAAGTCAGAATCTATTTTCTATGTACTAGTATTGTGTACTGTATAGACAGTTTGTAAATGTTATTTCTGCAAACACCTTCTTATGATAATTATATATATTATAATATATATATATTATAATATATATATATATATATATATATATATATATATATATATATATCTCAATCAGTTTGATCACACTATTTCAGAGTCTTAATGCCAAGCCAGCAGATTTGCTTTCTGAATTACAGGGACTAGAAATGCCCACCTTCAGGAAATTTGTAATAACGTCGTCTAGACACCTATTCCCGTTCTAGTAGAGAGTCTGTACATACTGTAAATACGTGTGACTGCCTGACTTGAAAAGGTTTGATTTCTGAATGTTCCACCATCCCTGTACGTTAATCATTGTGACCATAAGTTCTGGGAAATATAACCAAACTCCAAGGGTTGCTCCGCTCCATGCCGTTCACACAATCAACACTGATTGTGTGACAGCCACGTCCTCTGTAGCCAGTGTCTCAGGTCACGGCACTGGAGTCTGGGAGCCGCATGCGCACGAGCCAGTGACGGACGTGCACGCTGGCGGCAGCAGCCAGCCCGGGGCCGAGGCGTCCACCCGCCTGACTCCGCGGCTCGCTGTGCCGCTGTGGCCCGCCGAGCCGTCAGGGGCCAGGAGGACGCTCGCCACCAGAGGGGATGCCCTGGAGAGCTGCCCCCCACTGGCTCCTGGAGAGGGGCCGCATGGGCCACTGTGACGAGTGTTTCACTGGAAATGTCCGACGACCTCTCGCCTGAGGGAGAAGCGTTTACACAGATGCTCCCGACTCCCCCCGTCTCCTCACCTCACCTCGCCCGCCGTGTTCCCCCCGCTCCGACACTGTCACTGTCCGTCACAACCTCGAAGTGCTTCTTATAACCAAAGCTTCTGCTCTTCGCAAGAAATCAGGGCAAAAGGAGGTGACTTGAAGTGAAGAAGACGTTGAGGTGTTCCTGCGTCGGACACCTGCTCTGAGGGGAAGCCAGAAGGTGCTGTGGCCCTGCGCCAGGGACACCACCAAACGCGGCCCACGAGGTGGTGGTCACGCTGAGCCTGAAACCTTCCCTGTCTCTCCTAAGTGTCCGTCTGTCCAGTTAAGACTGGACAGGTAAGACAGACAGTATTAGGCGTGCAAGTACCTGGCACTTGAAGTCTGTCCCTGGAAAACGCCTGTCTTGATTGCCTACCTTCAGACTTGGACATTAAAAATTATTATTTTTGTTAAATAAGTTAAGCTATTTTTTGTTTTGCTTCTTTGATTATTCCAGGTTCTTGCCAAATATTCTTGGACCTTTATAAGTACAACTGTTTCACATCTAACTCCTTATTCCTCTCCCCCAAAGAAAACTCAGAGTTGTAAAAATGAGTTAACATATATAGTGTTTCATCAGCTAATATAGGAACCATTTCCCTCAATCTCTTTGTTAATTAGCTTTGTACTGTTGACATCTTTATTTATTGAATATAAAAACAGTAGTCATAATATATAAGTTTTTGATGTAAAATATTCACATCATTGGGAAACCGTATTCCAGCTAAAGTTACTTTTCTAAAATACTTCCAGTCAGCTGTCCATCACGGTACCACATCGATGATTGCCAGCCCCAACCCTATACAAAGTTTCATCCCAGTTCATGGCTTTGGAATATGTAAATTCTTGAAGTATAACTGGTATGTATCTTTTCTGCTGCTACCATTAATCCCTTTCAAAGAATCATGCTAACGGATTCCATTTTTTAAATTTTGACCTGGACTCTTCGTTTCTCACTTTACTGTGAAACACACTAGTCCAAATCAGAGTATTCCGTAAAATCTCTATTGCAGGATTTGACAAAAGAGCACCCTTATGTGAAAACTGTAGAGCGGGCATATGTGTAAACGGTGTGTACTAAATATGTAATTGAAGAAATAATCCCAAGGACAATGGGATATTCACTGACTTGTGGAATGTAAAATTCTAGTCTTTTCACACAGCAAAGGTTTAATCTTAACCGATTCAGTTGTAGAATCATGATTGTTGTAGTTAACCTAGAAAATGCTGGAAAAGTTTTGAATACTTCTGTCTTTTTTGTCACACCCATTTCGGCCTTTCCTCTGCTCTTTCTCTACTGCTCATTTAAGTTACTGTTACAAAAAGGTGCTGCTAAATGTAGGATGTCTTAGTTATTCTGTACTTTGGGACAATGCCACATTTTAACATGGTCTGCTCTGCATTCATGTTAAACCTTCACTGTCGGCTACACTGAACTGTTCAACAAGCCTGGTTTAAAGTCATTCATTCATATCAAACAAATAAAGAGCTGGCTTCTGCACTGTCTACCATTAGTCGTATTAAGTGCCATTTTAGGAACGATTCTTACAGCTGAAAGTATGTTAAATACTCACCTGCACGTCCCGTGTGTGGCGCATCATCCTGGGGGGTGCTGCCGTCTCTGAGGGGTTGTGGTCACCTCCCCGTGACATCTGAAAAGTGACAGCTTCCGGCAGGTCAAAGGCCTCTGAAGGCCTGAGCACGGCAAAGCCAACTTTCCCCCACCTTCATCCTATATGTTCTGCAATTCTTGCCTCCGATTTTGAACTGTACTTCTCCTTTCTAAAATAAATTTGTCATCAGAATGGATCTTCAATTCCTCGCCCTTTGCTCAGTGACACAATGCTGCTAGTCCTGGATAATCTTACTAACACGTCAAGAGTCACGCTGTTGGAGAAAACAGGCAATCAGAGGGCTCTGGGTCAGTTGTTGAATCGTGTTATATTTTTAACTATTTGTACTTTACTGTTTAAAATGTGATACACAGTTTTGAAGTAAAATGTACTCACTGTTGAATTAAAATGCTTCTGTTTCACAGATATAACTATGGTAACATTAAATATGTTAAAAGAGAATATATTCATTCTCTTCCACATTTCCCTGGCTTTTGTCCTTTTATCATATTTTTTCTTAAATGTCTGTGTTCCTTAAGATTGTTTTATTTTCCAATTTGTTTTATTTTTGAAAGAAACCCACTGAAAAATGTCTATGTTAAAGAAACAAATTTTAACAGTATTTTTAATTTGTCCTTACTGTTTTCAATATGCAAATATTTTTCTTCTGTTTTGCCTGCATTGCTTATATTTTGATATTTGTTGGTATTAATCAAAACATTACACATTTGCTACTAGGCTCCCTCCCTACCATTTCCATCCCAGCCTAGCACCTAATGCTCTGCAGAGAGCATGAGAAGGGATGGATTTTGTGTATTTTTCAAAAACATGTTGAAAGTTCAAGGAAGTATGCTGAGCCCTAGAAGCAGAAGGACTACAGGTCAACAGTGTTCTCTGTAGGCAGATGACATCTACTGGACACATCAGGCAGAGTGAGGGATGGAAAGAAGTCAGTCACATGTTTGAATCTTAGGGAGCATGACGGGGTTTTTCCCTCGTTCAATAAGCGTGTAACAACGATCTGCTCGGAAGCTGTACAGAAAGCACAGTCCCGCCTCCGGAATGTTCCCAAGCCTGGGGGCAGCGGTCCAGGGCATGCCTCGTACACTAGAGTGATGCGTCAAGTGCCGGGACAGGAGGAGACAGAGGTACGAGGGGTGTAGAGAGAGACGTGCCCGACCCAGCCCCAGAGAAGGGTGTGCAAGAAAGGCTTCCTCAGAGCAGAGGCCTCTGAAGATCTCACCTGATCCGAGATGAGATGAGCATTCTTCGTGGATACAAGGAAGTTTCAAGAAATTCCTAATGGAGACCTATGAAGGGAAAAAAAAAACCATTAGGCAGTTGCCCGGGGCTCAGGAATTTTGAGGTGATTTGAATTAACAAAATAGATGTATTTAACACAACATGAGATAGCTTTTAAACTATGGCTATTTTAATATATTTTATCTAAAAAGCAGGTAGGATGAAAAGCAAGCCTACAGTTACAATTCATTTTAAAAAGGCCGTCCACTTACATTGGCCTCCATGGGTGATGTTTGGTCACTTCTGCAGTTTGGGTGATTTCAGGTTTGATGGTGAAGTGGTCTTGTTTCGTCTTGACCTAGTCACCGTTGCTTGGTCTGGGGAAGGTGTTCTGTGGAGTTGCTTCTGTTCAGAGGGAGAACACCAAGGCTTCGCTGTGAGTGCCTGGCCACTTCCCAGCTCTCACAAGATGGTTTTCTCACCAATCATGTCTCTAAGAAATTGTACGTATTCCATTAGATGATAAAAGGTGCCCAAATTGTGCAATCGTCTCAGTTTTAATCTACAGAGTTAAAAAAATTCATTTTAGTTTTTAGTTTAAAATATGACAGAAGAAACAACGTCAACATAGTGAAGGGAGACTGTCATGGGGAGTAGTCCAGAATTCATTTGAAAGAGGGTTGATTTACCAAATAGTAAACAGAAGAAGTCAGGTAAAACCCCCAGCTCCATTCCTGGCACTTAATAAGTTATAGTTCCCAGACCCTGAATCCTGAAGGAACTCAATAACGGAAAACGTGTTTTATAACCAAATTAAATACCGCTAATTTTATTCCTTTTGTTAAATCCACTTATTTTAACATTAAAAATGACTTGCATTCTTTACAAATTAAAACAAAGACCCCAAATGAAAATATGTTCCAGACATCTTCAGGCAACTCCTTTTCTTTTTTTTTTTTTTTCTTTTTTTTTTTTTTCCGGTACGCGGGCCTCTCACTGCTGTGGCCTCTCCCGTTGCGGAGCACAGGCTCCGGACACACAGGCTCCGCGGCCATGGCTCGCGGGCCCAGCCGCTCCGCGGCACGTGGGATCTTCCGGGATAGGGGCACGAACCCGTGTCCCCTGCATCGGCAGGCGGACTCTCAACCACTGCGCCACCAGGGAAGCCCTCCTTTTCTTTATACTCTGCTAAATCCATAAAGGAAAAGTATTTTAAACACACAAGATATAGTCTCAAAGTGGCCCCCCTCTCCACCCCCCGGCTACTTCCTCTGTGAAGTACAGTCTCTTGATTCCTGGTGGAACAGCCGGCAGCCTTTTCTGTTTCCTCAGCAACCATGGCATCAATCACATGGCCTGACAACAGTTTTTGGTTTAAAAAAAGAAAAAAAAAAAAAAAAAAAAAGGAAAACGTTTGGAACTTTCATTTCTAAGGATCCTTCTCCTACGTGCTTTTGCATTTTACAAATTTTGCAATGAAAAAGCCTATACAATCCTTATTTGCGAGCCAAATCATGTCTTCTATCCTGGCGTCTCTGAGAGAACCAGTGTCACTGTCCTGTGACGGCACCACACAGGGATCGAATCGCTGCAGCCGTTTCAGTTGTTCAGATGACAGGCCAGCTCCCAGCATCCCTTCTCCTCCAACCTGTGGGTCCTGCTCGGGGAGACAAATAAACACAAACATCCTCGCGTTGGGAAGTTTGCCTGTGTACCATTTACGTAAAAGGACAAACTGAGCTGTAACTACCACCAATTCCAGAAACGGAAAAATGAGTAAATACCTTTTATCTTTGTGAAATGGACCTGCTGCTTTTCCGGGTAGTAAAGTGGGAGGGTGGTAACATGCAGCCACTTGCTGACTGAGTCCCTAGGATGGCCCTTGTGCTTATCAAGGCCCACGGCATGCAGGAGACCTGGGCTCCACACTTAGAAGCACGTGGATTCACATCACAGCTCTGCCACAGCTTAGCTGTGTGACTTTAGGAAAGTAACTTACCTTACCTGCTTCCTCATCTACAAAACAGGTGAAATACTCTGATCTGAGGCTTAAATAAGTAAGGTGGTATCGGGTCTGGCACAGAGTGGGCACTTAGCAAGTGGAACATTATTATCAGATGAAAGCCCAGCTTTATTTGTCAGACTCCCCAAAACTGACAGGAGTTTCTTGGGCATCTGAAGATGCCTCTCTCTGGCCCATACCTACTGGATGATAAAAGTTCTCTTTTTTTGTTGTTGTTTTTAAATGTACTAGAATATTAAAAGAGATGAGAAAACTAAGGCTGCCTTGATTAGTTTAGAGGAATACATAAGGAACTGAGTGATCCGTGCAAACCACTACTACAAAAGATGCATAAGCCTAACTTACGTCACCATTTCACAAATGCTTGTGTTACTGAAGACAGGTTTTCTTTGGTTTATATCTGAAAACCTATTGTTTATTAACCCATGTGTGTGGGGGGGGGAGAGTTCCATCTCTTTTAGGTATATACTGAGTGTATATGTATATACACACACATCAAATTCAAGCGAATTCTCAAGTCTTCTTTTCATCTCCAATGCACTTATCTTAATTTCTGAGTCCAGAAACCATCTCTGGGTTGTCTTCTGTCTATATATTCCAATTACTTACTAGAATTCTGTACTGGAACAACTGACATTAGATGTTCAGCTTATCTGAATAAATGTGAGCATTACCACAGATTTAAACCTAATCTCAAACATCATGGGCTAAAAAATCTAGTCATAAATATAGTTTTAATAAAAACCAGAACAGAAAGACAGTGCTAGGTAAAATAAAGTACAAGAAACCTTTTTAAATGTTCCCCATCTTATATAAGAATCCAGAAGGAAGCAATAATTCTGAACCATTTTCCCCCCTTGGCTAGTCTTTTGATATCCCAGTTATTAATGCCTCTCTGGGCTTTGCTGAGATATGAGAAAACTGCTCAAAAATTATAGGACTGAGGGGTGGAGGAAGGGTTTTCGAAACAAGATTGTGAGTAACATGAACAAGAGCCACAAGTCAAATAAACATGTAACAGAAATCCCCCTGAGCTCTGTGGCATTTTAACACAACTATAGAGAGTGAAGGCCTGGAAAAACTGGGTCAGGATGTGAAAATCCTCTAGGGGCTGTGTGGAACAGCTCTCACTAGAGAAGCCTTGTGTACCACAAGATTTGTTTCAGAAGTTTTACCTGACACATCTCTTCATATCACTCTCTGCGTTCATCAACATGCTTAAGTTTCCACGACTTACCGGATCACCCAGAGACAACGGCAATGGCCCTCACCTGGCGCTGAAGCTGAAGGTGAGGAAACGTCTTGAGGGCCCAGGCGACCTGTTCTTCATTTTCTGCTAGGGTGACAGTGCACGTGCTATACACCAGCACGCCCCCCGGCTTCAGCAGCTCAGCTGCCTAAAGACAGGTGTGATCGGATGATGAGTATCGCAAGAGCAAGTGAACATTTTAAATACAATGTATATAGACATATACATGAAATACATCTATAAGTGAAACGATCCTCACAGAACATCTACTGCATGAAGATGCAAAAGACCTCAGATTTCTGGAAGGGCCAGAAAACCTCCACGTAACCAGGCAGGACAAAAGAAAAAAGAAAAAGAGAGAGAGAGAGAAAGGAATCAGGACTGGACCTGCGCCCCTGAGAGGGAGCTGTGCAGAAGGAAAGTTTCCTGCACCCTGGCAAGTCCCCTTATCGGCGGGAGGACCAGCCTGGATGGAAGGGGAGCTTTGGGGCCCCAGAGAAGAACGCAGCAACCAGTCAGCGGAAGGCAAAACGGACAGTGAGCTGCACAGGCGGTCTGTACCGCTGCCCTGCGCTCCGCAGCCTCTCAACTCAACTGCCGGTATGGGGAGGTGGGGCGCTGGGTGCTGAAGCTTGGGCTTCAGAGACAGTCCCAGGGAGAGGCCCGGGGTTGGCTGTGTGATGACACCTTGAAGAGGCTGGAGAATGCCAACTGAGGCTGCACTCAGAAGAAGCCTGGGCCCATGAGAGAGGGCAAGGCACCACTGTTGGGGGGGGGGGGGGCACGCCAGGGGAGGGGTGGGAAAACTACAGGAGCATCTTTCCCTACACGCGCTCCAAGGCAACACGACACGGCCTACACAAGCTCTGGGGGCGGGCACGAGCCGACACTGCCATCATGGGCTCCAGAGGCAGGCACAGGCCACTACCACCAAGAGACCCACGAGTGGGCTCCTGTTGCCAACCCCCACCGCTATCCCCGGGAGCACGTGGGGCGCTGCTATCACTGGGAGACATGGGAGAGGGTGCCAACGGCTGCCCCAGCCGTACCGGGAGCATGCACAGGCCACCGCACCTGCACACCCCGTACCAAGTGGTTAACGGCCAGCACACACTGAGGAAAGAGGCAGCAAGCATCCAGACTAAAAGCAGCCCTTGATTCCGGACAAGATGGCAGAGTAGAAGGACCTGACCTCACCTCCTCTCACAAAAACACCAAGATCACATCTAAATGCTAAACCACCATCAACAAAAACAGATCGGAACCTACCAAAAAAGACAGTTTGTTACAATATATCCACAGACAAAGAAGAAGCCACAACAAGACAGTAGGAGGGACGCTTTCACAATATAAGCAAATCCCATATCCGCCGGGTGGGCAACCCAAAAAATGGAAAATAATTACAGCGCAAGGTTCTCCCACAAGAGTTAAAGTTCTGGGCCCCTGGTCAGGCTCCCCAGCCTGAGGGTCTGGCACAAGAGGAGGAACCTCCAGAGCATTTGGCTTTGAAGACTAGCAGGGCTTAAGTGCAGGACCTCCCTAGGACGAGGGGAAACAAAGACTCCAGTCTTGGAGGGCGCACACAAGATTTCACATGCACTGGGACCCAGCGCAAAGCAGTGACTCCGTAGACACCTGGGCTAGACCTACCTGTGGGTTTTGGAGGGTCTCCTGGGGAGGCAGGGGTTGACTGTGGCTCACTACGGGAGCAAGGTCACTGGTGGCAGAGGTCCCAGGGAATACTGATTGGCCTGAGTTCTCCAGGAGGTCGCCATTTTGGCACCAAGACCAAGCCCTACCCAACAACCTACAGGCTCCAGTGCTAGAACACCTCAGACCATACAACCAGTGGGACAGGAACACAGCCCCAACCATCAGCAGACAGGCTGCCTAAAGCCATACTGAGCTCACAGCCACATCTAAACACACCACTTGACGTGAACCTGCCCACCGGAGGGACGAGACCCAGCTCCACCCACCAGTGGGCACCTCCCACCAGGAAGCCTGCACAAGCCCCAGGACCAACCTCACCCACCAGGGGGCAGACACCAGGAGCAAGAGGAGCTACAGTCCTGCAGCCTAAGAAACGGAGACACAAACACATACAGTCAGAGAAAATGAGATGGCAGAGAAATATGTTCCAGAATAAGGAACAAGATAAAAACCAAACAGAAAAACTAAGTGAAGTGGAGACAGGCAATCTACCTGAGAAAGAATTTACAGTAACAATAGTAGAGATGATCCAAGATCTCGGAAAAAGAACGGAGGCACAGACCAAGAAGACAGAAGAAATGTTTAACAAAGAGCTAGAAGACTTACAGGACAAACAGAGATGAACAATACAGTAACTGCAATGAAAAATACACTAGAAGGAATCAATAAAAGAAAAAATGAGGCAGAAGAACAAATAAGTGAGCTGGAAGACAGTGGTAGAAATCACTGCCACAGAACAGAATAAAGAAAAAAGAATGAAAGGAAATTAGGACAATTTCAGAGACCTCTGGGCCAACATTAAATGAACCAACATTCACATTATAGGGGTCTGAGAAGGAGAAGAGAGAGGGAAAGGGCCTGAGAAAATATTTGAAGAGATTATAGCCAAAAACTTCCCTGACGTGAGAAAGGTAACACTCACTCAAGTCCAGGAAGCGCTGAGAGTCCCATACAAGATTAACCCAAGGAGGAACATGCCAAGACACACATTAATCAAACTGACAAAAATTAAAGACAATGAAAAAATATTAAAAGGAACAAGTAACATAAAAAGGAATCCCCATAAGGTTATCAGCAGATTTTTCAGCAGAAACTCTGCAAGTCAGAAGGGAGAGGCACAATATATTTAAAGTGATGAAAGGGAAAAACCTACTACAAGAACACTTCACGCAGCAATGCTCTCATTCAGATAGAACATTCAGATTTGATGGAGAAATCAAAAGCTTCAGAGACAAGCAACAGCTAAGAGAATTCAGCACCACCAGACCAGCTTTACAACAAATGCTAAAGGAAATTCTCTAGACAGAAAAGAAAAGGCCACAAGTAGAAATAAGAAAATTACAAATGGAAAAGCTCACTGGTAAAGGCAAACATAAAGTAACGGTAGGAAATCATCCACACACAAATGATATCCAAACCAGCAATCGTGAGGACAGTAGAAATGCAGGATATTGGAAATGTACTGGAAATTAAGAGACCAGCAACTTAAAACAACCTTGTATATATATAAACTGCTGTATCAGAAACTCACGGGAACCACAAACCAAAAATCTACAATAGACACACAAAAAAAGAAAAAGCAATCCAAACAAAACACTAAAGATAGCCATCAAATCACAAGAGAACAAAAGAGGAAGGGAAGAAAAAAGACCTACAAAAACAAATCCAAAACAATTAACAAAAATGGCAACAAGAACACATTATCGATAATTACCTTAAATGTAAATGGATTAAATGCTCCAACCAAAAGACACAGACTGGCTGAATGGATACAAAAATAAGACCGATATATATACTGTCTACAAGAGAACCACCTCAGATCTAAGGACTGAAAGTGAGAGGATGGAAAAAGGTATTCCATGTAAATGGAAATCAAAAGAAAGCTGTAGTAGCATACTCAGACAAAATAGACCTTAAAATAAAGACTGTTACAAGAGACAAAGAAGGACACTACATAATGATCAAGGGATCAATCCAAGAAGAAGATATAACAACTGTAAATATATATGCATCCAACATAGGAGCACCTCAATATATAAGGCAAATGTTAACAGCTATAAAAGGAGAAATTGACAATAACACAATAATAGTGGGGGACTTTAACACCCCACATTCATCAATAGACAGACCATCCAGAAAGAAAATCAATAAAGAAACACAGGCCTTAAATGACACATTAGACCAGATGAACTTAATTCACATATATACAGAACATTCTATCCGAAAGCAGCAGAATACACATTCTTCTCAAGTGCACATGGAACATTCTCCAGGATAGATCATATCTTGGGCCACAAATCAAGCCTTAGTAAATTTAAGAAAGTTGATATCATATCAAGCATGTTTTCCGACAACAACGCTATGAGATTAGAAATCAATTACAGGGAAAAAACTGTAAGAAACACGAACACATGGAAGCTAAACAATATGTTACTAAAACATCAATGGTCACAGAAGAAATCAAACAGGAAATCAAAAGCTATCTGGAGACAAATGACAATGAAAACACGACGATCTATCACCTATGGGATACAGCAAAAGCAGTTTTAAGAGGGAAGTTTACAGCAATACAATCTTACCTCAGGAAACAAGAAAAATCTCAAATAAACAACTAACTTTACACCTAAAGCAACTAGAGAAAGAATAAACAAAACTCAAAATTAGCAGAAGGAAAGAAACCATAAATATCAGAGCAAAAATAAATGAAACAGATGAAGAAAACAATAGAAAAGATCAATGAAACTAAAAGCTGGTTCTTTGAAACGTAAAATTGATAACCCTTTAGCCAGACTCATCAAGAAAAAGAGGGAGAAGGCTCAAGTTCATAAAATTAAAAAGGAAAAAGGAAAAGTTACAATGGACACCACAGAAATACAAAGAGTCATAAGAGACTACTATGAACACATATATGCCAATAAAATGGAAAACCTAGAAGAAATGGACAAATTCTTAGAAAGGTACAATTTCCCAAGACTGAACCAGGAAGAAAGAAAATATGAACAGACCAATCACAAGTACTGAAATTAAAACTGTGATTAAAAATCTTCCAACAAACAAAAGTCCAGGATCAGATGGCTTCACTGGTGAACCTTATCAAACGTTTACAGGAGAGTTAACACCTATCCTCTGAAACTCTTCCAAAAAACTGCAGAGGAAGAAACACTCCCAAACTCATTCAATGAGGCCACCATCACTCTGACACCAATATCTGTATGGAGTCACAAATGACCCCGAATAGCAGAAGCAATCTTGATAAAGAAAAATGGAGCTGGAGGAATCAGACAACCAGACTTCAGAATACAATACAAAGCTACAGTCATCAGAACGGTATGGTACTGGCACAAAAGCAGACTCATAGATCAATGGAAGAGGATAGAAAGGCCAGAAATAAACCCCACATCTATGGAAAATTAATCTATGACAAAGGAGGCAAGAATACACTATGGAGAAAACACAGTCTCTTCAATAGTGGTGCTGGGAAAACTGGACAGCTACATGTAAAAGAACGAAATTAGAACATTCTCTAACACCATACACAAAAATAAACTCAAAATGGATCAAAGACCTAAATGTAAGGCCAGACACTATAAAACTCTTAGAGGAAAACATAGGCAGAACAGTGTTTGATATAAATCACAGGAATATCTTTGTGGACCCACCTCCTACAGTAATGAAAATAAAAACAAAAATAAACAAATGGGACCTAATTAAACTTAAAAGATTTTGCACAGCAAAGGAAACCATCAACAAATCGAAAAGACGACCCACAAAATGGGAGAAAATATTTGCAAACAAAGTGACCGACAAGGGATTAATCTCCAAAATATACAAACAGCTCATGCAGCTCTGTCAAAAACACAAACAACCCAATCAAAAAATGGGCAGAAGATCTAAACAGACACTTCTCCAAAGAAGACATTCAGATGGCCAAAAAGCACATGAAAAGATGCTCAACTTCACTAATTATCAGAGAAATGTAAATCAAAACTACAATGAGGTACCACCTCACACCAGGCAGAATGGCCATCATCAAAAAGCCTACAAACAATGAATGCTGGAGAGGGTGTGGAGAAGAGGGAACCCTCTTGCACTGTTGGTGGGAATGTAAATTGATACAGCCACTATGGAGAACAGTATGGAGGTTCCTTAAAAAACTAAAAATAGAGTTGCCATATGATCCAGCAATCCAACTCCTGGGCATATATCTAGACAAAACCATAATTAGAAAAGATAGATGCACCCCAATGTTCACGGCAGCACTATTTACAATAGCCAGAACATGAAAACAACCTAAATGTCTATCAACAGATGAATGGATAAAGAAGATGTGGTGCATATATACAATGGAATATGACTCAGCCATAAAAAAGAATGAAATAATGCCATTTGCAGCAACATGGATGGACGTAGAGATTATCATACTAAGTGAAATAAGCCAAAGACAAAAATCATATGATACCACTTATAAGTGAAATCTAAAAAAATGATACAAATGAACTGATTTACAAAACAGAAACAGACTCTCACAGACAAAAACAAACTTATGGTTACCAAAGGGGAAAGGTGGCAGGGAGGGATAAATTAGGAGTTTGAAATTAACATATACACACTACCATATATATAAATAGATAATCAACAAGGACCTACTGTATAGCACAGGGAACTCTACTCAATATTCTGTAATAACCTATACATGGGAAAAGAATCTGAAGAAGAATGGATATATGTATATGTGTAAATGAATCACTTTGCTGCACACCTGAAACTAACACAACATTGTAAATAAACTATACTCCAATATAAAATAAAAATTTAAAAACAAAAAAAGATACACGCACCCCAGTGTTCACAGCAGCACCATTTACAATAGCCAAGACATGGAAGCCACCTAAATGTCCATCAACAGAGGAATGGATAAAGAAGGTGTGGTATATATGTACAATGGAATATTACTCGGCCATAAAAAAAGAATGAAATAATGCCATTTGCATGCAGCAACATGGATGGACCTAGAGACTATCATACTAAGTGAAGTCAAGTCAGACAGAGAAAGACTAATAGCACATAATATCACTTACATGTGGAAGCTAAAAAAAATGATACAAATGAACTTATTTACAAAACGGAAATAGACTCACAGACACAGAAAACATAGTTATGATTATCAAAGGGAATAACAGTATGGGGGAGAGATAAACTAGAAGTTTGGGATTAACACACATATACTACTATGTATAAAATAGATAACCAACGAGGACCTACTGTATAGCACAGGAAACTCTATTCAGTATTTTATAACCTATATAGGAAAAAAGTCTGAAAAAGAATGGATATATGTATAACTGAATCACTTTGCTGTATACCTGAAACTAACACAACATTGTAAATCAACTATACTCCAAAACAATTTATTTAAAAAAAAAAAAAAAGACTCATGGGTAGGATTTATAAAGGAGAAAAGGACCATGATTCCTTTATATTACTCATGGTTTATTTTTTAAATGGGAAGAGTAAGTCAGGCTTGTTGTAACACACAACATGTATAAATGTGTACAAAATAAAGATGTATAAAGAAAAAAAATATACATGTATGATACCTTTTTCAAGTTTCTGGGATAAATAAGTGATGGTCTGTATGACCAGGACTCTCTCTTTAATTAGAGTGTTCCAGGCCAGATGCATTTCATTATCTTGGAGCTGTTTTAGTCCATCTGGACCGAGACTTTCCCAAATATGATCATTCAGTTTCACGGCTTTAGATACCATTTTTATACTGAAGACTCACCAATTTACATTTTTAGGTGAGACTCCTTTTTGAATTCTGTACCCATATGTTCAACTGCATTCTCAATATTTTTACCCTCAGATGTGACACGTCCCAAACTGAACTCCTACCTTCTTCCTCTGAGACCTCCTGGAGCCGGATTCCCGTCCTCCCCGGGGCGCAGGCCCCAACCTCAGATTATCCTTCATGCCTCTTGCTCTCGCATCCCCAGTCATCAAGCAAATGCCATCAGCTCTACTTTCAAAATATATCCAGAGATTGGCTACTTCTCACCAACTTCCACTGCTATCATTCTGCTCCAAGTTTCGTGATTTTTCGCCTGGATTATCAAACAGTTTCCTACCTGCTTCATTCCCTGCCCTCCTACCATCTATTCTCAACACAGCAGCCAGATCGGTGCTTTTAAAACTGTCTCTTCTCAGCTCAAAACCCTTCCATGGTGAGTTCCCTGGTGGCCTAGTGGTTAGGATCCCTGGCTTTCAGTGCTGCAGCCCAGGCTCAATCCCTGGCCAGGGAACTGAGATCCCACAAGCTGCATGGCACAGCCAAACAACAAAACAAAACAAGAAAACCCTTCCAACGTTCCCGTCATCCCTTGGAGTCAGAGCCCACGTCCTCAGAGTGGCCTTCGAGGCCCTGCGTACAGCAGGCCCCGCGCGGCCGTCCCTTCTCGTGTGCCTGGCGTGCCCTGCTTGAGCAGCACCGCCTGCCTCTGCTGTTCTGGAACGTGCACGGCGCGCCCCCACCTCAGGGCCCCTGCACCGGCCCAGACTGCTCTGCACCTTCCCTGCAGCGCTCGCTCCCTCCTCACCACCCTCATCTTTGTTTCTATTTCAGCGTCTCAGCAGCGCCCTCCCTGCCCAGCCCAGGTACAATCTTCAACTGTTCCAATCAGGCGCTCCCATCCCCCTTCCTCTCTAAAGTTCGCTTCACTGGGTCACTGCCTTGGAACACAAGAAATCTCTAACTCAACTAGCTGTTTATTTTCCTCCCCAGTTAGAACAGAAACCCCATGTCAAAGGTCAGGGGTTGGCTAGCATGTCACCGGCACCTAGAGTTGTGTGTTACATATAGGAGGTGCCCAATGAGTATCTGTCCAGGAAATAAGGTGTAATATGAAAATGAACTTGTCCCAAATAACTAAAGTTTCTCTTTTCAAATCCCCAGATTTTTTTAAAAATGTTAATGAAAATCTTTAAAAAAAAAAAAAAACCATATAGTATGCTTTCTTAACCCTAGTACACTGATCAAAATTTAAACTTTGCTACTGGGTGCCAGCTGCTGTTCTAAGCACATTACACAGCTTTTCTCAACAAATCTTATAACTGCCATGAGAACGGTAGCGCCATCAGGGGGAGTCACCCTACCCACTTCTCCCATAAGGAAACCCAGGTACCTAGAGTAACTTATGTGGAGGCACTGGGTCCCGTCTCAACCCCTGGCCTCACCCTGTGGCACACCCACTGGATTCTACACTCTCTCTTGCACACGGTCAGCTGCTCCTTGTCACTGAGACCAACACATCTCCTCCCAGCCGCCTCTTAACATGTCTTTTTGCTGTGCGCTAAAAAGAACAAGAAGCCATGTGTCTCGTAAAACAGGCTCCTAAGGTAACGGTCACATCAAACTGGGTTGCAGCTATAAGCAAAGCTTCTTTCTTTGCTGCTTGCTGTTTTAACGTCCAGGATGTGTTCTCTGAAGACCCTATACAATAAAAGGTTAAACAATCCACTCTTAATGCCACTTTTGTGTAGGCAAGGAGACACCAGGAGTGCTGAAAAGAAATGTACTGAAAGACGGCTTCAGAGATGGAATCATCAGAGCATACCCACTGCTGCTGCAGCTTGTGTATTTATAATTAGAGAACCGAGAGGACATGGTGGGGTCATCTCCGATCAAACGCTGTCTACATCCTATGAAATCACGTTGGCAAGACTGACAGAAGCTCTCACATGTTCTCTCTGGGCCTCTTCTGAAACATCCTGCAGACCAGTTAGATTTGCTACATTTTTACTGTCCTTCCACATCTGACACTGGATGTTGTCACTCCCCAATCTTATGAACGTGTTTGCCTCTATTGGATTTCCCACTTTTAATTCACTAAGATGATCCAAGAACCCTATAAAAAAGTAATTTAGTTGACACCCAAATGTTTTACATCAATTAGCAACTATGTTAACAACCCTCCCCCCGCTTTATTTTTGGCCGCGCCGTGCGACGTGCGTGCGGGATCTTAGTTCCCTGACCAGGGACCGAACCTGGGCCCCCTGCAGTGGAAGCGTGGAGTCCTAACCACTGGACCGCCAGGGAAGTCCCAACCATGCTCTATTTTTAAGACAGAGCAGAATGTTTGAAATTCCTTCAATGTCTCAGAGAAGAAATTCTACTATTGCCTGAGATGAAAGAGTGAGTCAACATAAAGGAAAACCAGGTCTCTGGTGTTATGTGTGTGTGTGGTACAGTGTATATAAAATTTACCATTTTAACCATTTTTAAGTGTACAATTCAATGGCATTAAGTACACTCACACTGTTTACAAACATCACCATTATCCCATCTCCTGAACTTCTTCATCATCCCATGAAACGGGAACTCCCCATTCGCTCTCCTGTCCCTCCAGCCGCTGGCAACCTCTATTCTACTTTCCGTCTCCATGAATTTGCCTATTCTTGATACTCATGTAAACGGAATCACACACCATTTGGTCCTTTTGTGTCTGGCTTATATAACTTAGCATAATGTGTTCAAAATTCATCCATGTTGTAGTGTGTATCAGAATTTCATTCCTTTTGAAGGCTGGGTAATACTCCATTGTACATACATACCACATTTTACTTATCCCTTCATCTGCTGATGGATACCTGGCTTTTTTCCACATTTTGGTTACTGTCAATAATGCTGCTATGAATACTGCTCTCAGTCTTTAAAAGATCAAGCTAGTAAAGGTCACCTTTCTTCCACAGCAAAAGGTTATCACATACCACAGTGAAGAGTTTTCGCTGTAATGGTTGATATGATGTCACTTCCTTCAAAGTCCAAGTACAAGCCATGTTTGGTCTCTGTCCCATTCCACTGCAGGGAGCATCCAGAAGAATTCGGTCAAAAGATTCTGGTAAGAATGGAGGTTCTCCTATAAAGAGAATTATAAACATTATTTGCTCTCTGCCCTATTAGGACAGAAAATTCTTGAAACAGATGCAATCATCGGAATTCAACATCATAATCTAGAATGGAAAGTAATGCATAACAATCCCATCAGGTAGCTGGTTAAGCTAACTGACTTACAGGTAAAAGAGGTTAAAGATGTGATTATTATAGGATTAACTGATATAGCTAGCGCAAGCCAAGGCCTAATCAAACAAAACCCGTACCCCCAATGTCAGAAGCCACACTTCATCAGAGCTAGGACATGAAATTAACTCTAGTCATTCTAAGAGCTGGTATTTTTCTTAGTAAATCTTACTGCAGACAGCCCCAGAAAAAGAGACTACCTTTTAGGCTCTAGGCAAACATCCTGGTTCTATGGTTCCTCGGCCTCCTTGCTTCTGTGGCCATCAGCAAGGCTATGCTCTAGAATGAGTCTACATAGCCCCGAATCCAATCTTCCACAGGTTTCCCTCTGCATTTGCTTACATAACTTTCTCCACTCCAGCTTCTCATCCACTTAGGGTTACTGGAGAAAATCATGAAACCAAGCGGGTCTGCTCATATATTTATAGTATCTAACTGTAGGCAAGATATTACTGCAGACTGCTTTCATGCAAAGCTAGCTGATCTCCTACGGTGCCCACAGCAGCGTTCTGGGTCTCACCCCAAGATAACCTGCTTTTCTGACTGCAAAACTGTGAGACACAAGCTCTTATCAATTTAACTCATCTCCACCCACAACCATCCTTGCTTTCTTATCCACTGCCTCCAAAGAAATATCCTTCCAAAGTAAGCAATTATTTTTAAGGGTTTTAATACATACTGATAAAATCCTGTAGAAAGAGTATACGCAATTTACACTTCCAGTGTCATGAATGTACTTCCCCCAAAATCCTCATCAAAGTTGATAATTATGTTATTGACCGTTTGTATTTTTTTGTTTAGATGGTCACATCGTCTTTGCTGGTTTTCTACTGAGACTTGTCTTTTTTGTATTGATTAGAAGAGCTCTTTGTACATCAAAAATAGTGATCTCACCTTTCTTAACTATTTTACAAATATTTCCCACTATCTGCCATCTGCCACAGGTTTTTTTTTTACATACATAAATGTTGAGTATTAAATTTATCTTCCTTCTTCTGAGTTCTAGCTTTGCTTTCATGCTTTAAAATCTTCCCCATTATGAAGTCAAATAAATGTTCATCTATACCTGCTTCTAGTTACTTTCCATTTAATTATTGACAGTAAACTTTAATCCACCCTAAAGTTAGTTTTGTGTATAAACCTTTCCCCCAGCCCTCCAAACAAAAAAATCATCTTAGAGCTATTTATTAATTTACTTTTCCCTCTAGGTTTGCAATGCTAATTTTATCATATACGAAATTTTAGTATACATTTGAACCTATTTCAAGGACTATCTGTTCTGCTCCAAATATGCTAGTTATTAAGCTATATTCTTCTGAGCTCCAAGTTTACCCACCTCTACTCTGCTGTGTGATGCTGAGGGGGGAACTCTGTGAACTACAATTCTCCTTTGCCTGTTGGCTTCAAGATTCACCAACAGGAGGCAGAGAAGCGACGGGGGTGGGAAGAGGATGAAAGATAAAAGGGGTAGAGAACAGGACTTGGTCCTTCCTGATGGCTTGCTGTTTCTGTCAAAACAATCCCAGTAACAGCCCTTCGCCTTGACAGGTACTGTTTCCAGCTTTTTCCCTTAAGTATCAGTATGAAGTGGACAGAGCCCTCTCTCTCAAGCTGTAAGTCCCAGCTTACTGCAGTCACCTGCTCTGGACCCTGAGTAGCACAGCAGCTAGGTAAAACCCCCTTCCTTAGAGCTCTGAATCCCAGCTCCAGGGAGCTTTGCCCCTAAACTTCTGGAGAGCCCAGAAATAAATCCGCACACTTATAGTCAATTAATCTATGACAAGGGAAGCAAAAGTACACAATGGGGGAAAAGACAGTCTTCAATAAGAGATTTGGGGAAAACTGGACAACTATATGCAAAAGAATGAAGTTAGAACATTTTCTCACACCATATATAAAAATAAGATCAAAATGGACAAAAGTCCTAAATGTAAGACCAGAAACCATATACCAACTAGAAGAAAACAAAGGCAGCACACTCCTTTACAGAAGCCTTAGCAATTCCGTTTCACCTCAGGCAAGGAAAACAAAAGCAAAAATAAACAACTGGCACCTAATCAAACCTAAAAGCTTTTGCACAGTGAAAGAAACCACCAACAAAACCAAAAGACAATCTATAGAATGGTAGCAAATGATCTGCCTGATAAGGGTCAATATCATATCCAAAGTATATAATGAACTCACAAAACTCAGTATCAAAAAAACAAAACCACCCGATTAAAAAATGGGCAGAGAACCTGAACAGGCATTTTTCCAAAGGAGACATGCAGATGGCCAACAGGCCCATGAAAAGACGCCCAACAGCACTAATCATCACGTAAATGCAAATCAAAGCCACAGGTCATCAAAAAGACAAGAGATAAGAGGCGTTGATGAGGGTGTGGAGAAAAGGGAACCCTCATGCATTGCTGGTGGGAATGTAAACTGGTGCAACCACTATGGAAAACAGTATGGAAGTTCCTCATAAAATTAAAAACAGAACTACTACTAATGAAAAGAACAAAGAGGCAGAAGACCAACAAGGAAACAGAACACTTCAACATCATAAACCAACTAGACCTCACAGAAAACACTATGTAACAGCAGAACGCATATTCCTCTCCCGTGCACGTGGAGACAAACCATATGCAAGGCCATAAGACGAAGCCGAGTAAATCTGAAAAAAGTTAAACTCATACAACGTTTCTTCTCCCACCAAAATGGAATGAAAACAGAAGTTAGTAACAGAAAGAAATCTGGAAACTTCCAAGTATGTGGAAATTTAAAAACATGCTTCTAAATAACCATGGGTCAAAGAAATCACAGGTAAATCCTAAAATGCTGTGACGTGAACGAAAAAAACCCACAATGTACCAAATCTTATGGGAAGTAGTGAAATAGTGCTTAGAGGGACATTTACAGCTGTAAATATCTACATTAAAAAGAAAAGTCTCAGGACTTCCCTGGTGGTACAGTGGTTAAGAATCCACCTGCCAATGCAGGGGACATGGGTTCGAGTCCTGGTCCAGGAAGATCCTGCATGCCGTGGAGCAACTAAGCCTGTGCGCCACAACTACTGAGCCTGCGCTCTAGAGCCCGCATACTGCAACTACTGAGCCCGTGTGCCACAACCACTGAAGCCCACACGCCTAGAGCCCGTGCTCTGCAACAAGAGAAGCTACCGTAATGAGAAGCCTGCGCACCGCGATGGAGAGTAGCCCCCGCTTGCCGCAACTAGAGAAAGTCTGCACAACAACGAAGACCCAACACAGCCAAAAATAAAAAGATAAATTTATTTTTTAAAAAAAAAGAAAAGTCTCAAAGTAATAACCTAGGCTTCCATTCTTAAGACACTGAAAAAAAGATGAGGAAACTAAAAATGAAGCAGAGGAAGAAAATAATAAAAATTAGAGCAGAGAAGCTCCCCCGACGCCAGGGCCGCAGTCACTTCAGTTTGGCCTGCGGCTCTCAGGGGTAAAAGGGGCTCCAGAGGTGTGTCTCCAACCCCAGTGCCAATCACCCCACACCACAATCGTTGTGGGGAAGAGAAAAGAGGAGTGAAGAAGGGTGCATTTTCCCTCTCACCTCAAAGCTCAGCTAGGGAAACCGTGGAGGCCTGACCAGTGGGCTCAGGGCCCTACTGGAAACTGGTTCTCAGCTTGAGAGATGAGGAAACAAGAAACAGTAACAAGCACTTTTGTTTTTTCAATTTTTGAGGGGTGTTGAGACAAGATGGCAGAATAGATCTTTAGCCAGACTCGTCAAGAAAAAAGGGAGAGGGCTCAGATCAATAAACTTAGAAATGAAAAAGGAGAAGTTGCAATGGACACCACAGATATATAAAGGATCATAACAGACTACTACGATCAACTATATGCCAATAAAATGGACAAACTAGAAGAAATGGACAAACTCTTAGAAAAACACAATCTCCCAAGACTGAACCAGGAAGAAATAGAAAATATGAACAGACCAATCACAAGTACTGAAATTGAAACTGTGATTGAAACCTCCCAACAAACAAAAGTCAAGGGGCTTCCCTGGGGGTGCAACGGTTGACAATCTGCCTGCCAATTCAGGGGACGTGGGTTCGAGCCCTGGTGCAGGAAGATCCCACGTGCCGCGGAGCAACTAAGCCCATGCACCACAACTACTGAGCCTGCACTCTAGAGCCTGCAAGCCACAACTACTGAGCCCACGTGCTGCAACTACTGAAGCCCGCTCACCGCAACTAGAGAAAGCCCACGCACAGCAACGCAGACCTAATGCAGCCAAAAATAAATAAATAGATAAATAAATAAATAAATCTATTTTATTTATTAAAAAAAAAAAGCAGACCAGATGGATTCACAGGCAAATTCTATCAAACATTTACAGAAGAGTTAACACCTATCCTTCTGGAACTATTGCAAAAAACTGCAGAGGAAGGAATACTCCCAAGCTCATTCTATGAGGCCACCATCACCCTGATACTAAAACCAGACAAAGATACCACCAAAAAAAAAAAAATTACAGACCAATATCACTGATGAACATAGATGCAAAAATCCTCAACAAATATACTAGCAAACCAAATCCAACAATACATTAAAAGGATCACACACCATGACCAAAAAGGATTTATCCCGGGGATGCAAGTATTCTTCAACATCTGTAAATCAATCAGTGTGATATACCACATTAACAAAGTGAAAAATAAAAACCATATGATCATCTCAACAGATGCAGAAAAAGCTTTTGACAAAATTCAACATCCATTTATGATGAAAACTCTCCAGAAAGTGGGCATAGAGGGAACTCACTTCAACATAATAAAGGCCGTATATGACAAATCCACAGCAAACATCATTCTCAATGATGGAAAGCTGAAAGCATTTCCTCTAAGATCAGGAACAAGACAAGGATGTCCACTCTCACCACTTTTATTTTTTTTTTTTTACTTTTTTTTTTTTTTTTTCTTTTTGCGGTATGTGGGCCTCTCACTGTTGTGGCCTCTCCCGTTGCGGAGCACAGGCTCCGGACGCACAGGCCCAGAGGCCATGGCTCACGGGCCCAGCCGCTCCGCTCACCACTTTTATTGAACATAGTTTTGGAAGTCCTAGCCACAGCAATCAGAGAAGAAAAAGATATAAAAGGCATCCAAATTGTAAAAGAAGAAGTGAAACTGTCACTGTTTGCAGATGACATGATACTATACATAGAAAATCCTAAAGATACTACCAGAAAACTACTAGAGTTCATTAATGAATTCGGTAAAGCTGCAGAATACAAAATTAAAACATAGAATCTGCTGCATTTCTATACAGTAACAATGGAAGTCCAGAAACGGAAATTAAAGAAACAATCCCATTTAGCATCGCATCAAAAAGAATAAAATACCTACGGATAAACCTACCTAAGGAAACAAAGACCTGTACTCTGAAAACTATGAAAAACTGATGAAAGAAATCGAAGATGACACAGAGGAAAGATAGACCATATTCTTGGGCTGGAAGAATCAATATTGTCAGAATGACTATACAACCCAAGGCAATCTACAGATTCAATGCAATCCCTATCCAATTACCAATGGCATTTTTCACAGAACTATAAACAAAAAAATTTTTAATTTCTATGGAGACACAAAAAAATCTGAATAGCCAAAGCAATCTTGAGAAAGAAAAACGAAGCTGGAAGAATCAGGCTCCCTGACTTCACACTATACTACAAAGCTACAGTAATCAAAACAGTATGGAACTGGCACAAAAACAGAAATACAGATCAACGGAACAAGACAGAAAGTCCAGAAATAAACCCATGCACCTATGATCAATTAATCTACGACAAAGGAGGCAAGACTATACAATGGAGAAAAGACAGTGTCTTCAATAAATGGTGCTGGGAAAACTGGACAGCTACATATAAAAAATGAAATTAGAACATTTTCTAACACCATGCACAAAAATAAACTCAAAATGAGTTAAAGACCTAAATGTAAGACTGGATACTATAAAACTCTTGGAGGCAAGCATAGCAAGAATACTCTTTGACATAAATTGAAGCAGTATTTTTTTTGATCCGTCTCCTAGAGTAATAGAAATAAAAACAAAAACAAACAAATGGGACCTAATTAAATTCAAAAGCTTCTGCACAGCAAAGGAAACCATCAACAAAACGAAAAGATAACCCACAGAACGGGAGAAAATATTTGTAAATGATGTGACCGACAGGGATTAATCTCCAAAATATAAAAACAGCTCATGCAGCTCTATGGTAAAAAAACAAACAACCCAATCAAAAAATGGGCACAAGATCTAAATAGACATTTCTCCAAAGACATTCAGATGGGCAAAAAGCGCATGAAAAGATGCTCCACATCAGTAATCATCAGAGAAATGCAAATCAAAACTACAATGAGTTATCACCTCACACCAGTCAGAATGGCCATCATCAAAGTCTACAAACAGGGACTTCCCTGGTGGCCCACTGGTTAAGACTCCATGCTCCCAATGCAGGGGGCCTAGGTTGGATCCCAGGTCAGGGAACTAGATCCCACATGCATGCCGCAACTAAGAGTTTGCATGCCACAACTAAGGAGCCCACCTGCCACAACTAAGACCCGGCACAACCAAATAAATTTAAAAAAAATTTTTTAAGTCTACAAACAAATGCCGGAGAGGGTGTGGAGCAAAGGGAACCCTCCAACACTGTTGGTGGGAAGTACATTGGTACAACCACTGTGGAGAACAGTATGGAGGTTCCTTAAAAAACTAAAAAGAGAACTACCATATGATCCAGCAATCCCACTCCTGGGCATATATCCAGACAAAAACATGGTTCAAAAGGATACATGCACCCCAGTGTTCACTGCAGCACTGTTCACAATCGCCAAGACATGGCAGCAACCTAAATGTCCATCGACAGACGAATGGATAAAGAAGATATGATAGGGCCCAGGATGTAGAGCTGGCAGTGCCTGACGGCGCACCGGACACAGGGTTGGGCGGAGTCGAGAGCAGGGGCAGGAGTCGGGGGTGGCGGGAGGAGGAGGAGGAGGAGGTAGCAGCAGTCACTGGCGAATGGCCCTGAAGCAGGACCCAAAGCCTCAATCCCAGGAGGGTGAGAGCGCGCTGTGCTTCCACGGGCCTCTTCTGTATGAAGCAAAGTGTGTAAAGGTGGCCATAAAGGATAAACACGGGTACTACTGTACACATTACAGTGGCTGGAAGAAAACGTGAGATGAATGGGTTCCAGAAAGCCGAGTGCTCCAATCCGTGGACACCAGTCTACACCAAGCAACGAGAACTTCAAAAAGCCCATCAGGAGCAGTATGCAGAGGGGAAGATGAGAGGGGCTGCCCCTGGAAAGAAGACTTCTGGTCTGCAACAGAAAGATGCTCAAGTGTGAGCAAAAAAGAACAAACAGAAAACACCTGGAAATGGAGACGGTGGCAGCACCAGTGAGACACCTCAGCCTCCTACAAGAAAAGGGCCCAAGGAGATGCTACTGTTGGCAACGAGGAAACCTTCACGAACCGAGCTGAAATGACAGTAAAGATTCCTGAAGAACTGAGACCGAGGCCTGTGGATGACTGGGACTTAATTACCCGGCAAAAACAGCTCTTTATCTTCCTGCCAAGAAGAATGTGGATTCCATGCTAGCGGATTATGCCAATTCCAAGAAATCTCAAGGAAACACAGATAACAAGGGGTATGCTGTGAATGAAGCTGTGGCAGGGATAAAGGAACACTTCAAGGTAATGCTGGGCGCTCAGCTGCTCTGCACATATGAGACCACAGTATGCTGAAATCCTCGCACGTTACCCTGATGACGCCCCTGTCCCACATGCATGGAGCGCCACATCTACTGAGATTATCTGTACAAATTGGAGCAATGTTGGCCCATACACCTCTGGATGAGAAGAGCCTTGCTTTATTACGGAATTATCTTCATGATTTCCTAAAACACCTGGCAAAGAACTCTGCAACTCTGTTTAGTGCCAGCGATTAACCAAGTGGCTCCTCCTGAGTATATCATCAGAAAGCTGTGTGAGGTGCTTATACTCACGTTTGGATGTCTGTAAACGCATTTTTGTTTCTTAGTCCTTCTCTTGTACAAATGAGGTACTTTGGAAATATTAGTGTATAACAGAATTGATGTTTGTTTTCTGTTTGATATTTAAACAGAGAAAATGAAAGGAATTACAGCTTTTTTTTCTTTTCTTTCATTTCAAAGTTGCTACCAGTGTATTCAATGATGGACAACAGAAAGACATACTGTATATTTTACTGCTTAGTTGACAAAGCTGCGTTTGAATGCTGGTGGTTCTATTCCTTTGCCACCACACACTTTTATAACGTGTTAATGCTATATGACAAAATGCCCTGATTCCTAGTGCCAAAGGTTCAATTCAGTGTATATAACTGAAAATACTCATCCATTTGTGCTCCCCCCCGCCTTTTTTTTATGGTGCTTAAAGTAAAGAGCCCATCCTTTGCAAGTCATCCATGTTGTTCCTTAGGCATTTTATCTTTGCTCAGATTGTTGAAGAACGGTGGCTTGTTTCATGGCTTTTGTATTTGTGTCTAATGCAGGTTTAAACATGATAGACACAATGCATTGTGTAGCTACAGTTTTCTGGAAAAGTCAATCTTTTAGAAATTGTTTTTCAGACCCTCAATAAATTTTTTCTTTAAATTAAGGAAAAAAGAAGATGTGGTACATATATACAATGGACTATTACTCAGCCATTAAAAAGAAAGAAATAATGTCATTTGCAGCAACATGGATGGACCTGGATATTATCATACTAAGTGAGGTACATCAGACAGAGGAAGACAAATATATGATATCATTTATATGCGGAATCTAAAAAAAATGATACAAATGAAGTTATTTACAAAACAGAAACAGACTCACAGACTTTGAAAACAAACTTACTGTTACCAAAGGGGAAAGGTTGGGGGACGGATAAATTGGGAGTTTGGGATTGACATATACACACGACTATATTTAAAATAGATAACCAACAAGGTCCCACTGTATAGCACTGGGAACTCTGCTCAATATTCTGTAATAACCTAAATGGGAAGAGAATTTGAAAAGAATAGATACATGTATATGTGTCACTGAATCACTCTGCTGTACACCTGAAACTAATACAACACTGTAAATCAACTATCGTCCAATATAAAATTAAAATTTTTAAATAAAAAAATTAGAGCAGAAATTAATGAAACAGAGTAAAGAAAAACAAGAATCAACAAAGCTGAAAACTGGTTCTTTGAAAAAAATCAACATTGACAAAACTTGAATTAGACTGACCAAGAGAGAAGACTCAAAATACTAAAATCAGTAATTAACGGGGGATATTGCTACTGATCTTACAGAAAGAGAAGTGATTATAAAGGAATACTATAAACTGTATAGATAAATGAAATGGACAAGTTACTAGAAAGATACAAACTATCAAAAGTGATACAAGAAGAAAGAGAAAATCTGAATAAACCTATAGTAAGTAAAGAGACTGAATAAGTAACTTTTTTAAATCCCACAAAGAAAAACCCAGGCCCAGCTGACTTCACTGATGAATCCACCAAACTTTTACATAATACCAAGTCTTCACAAATTCTTTCAGAAACATAAAAGAATAATTTCCAACTCAGTCTATGAGACCAGTCTTACTCTGAAACCAAAACCCGACAAAGATATCGTAAGAATGAAAACCACAGACCAGTATCTCTTACAAATATGGAACAAATATACTCCAATAAAATAAAAGCAAACGTAATCCACCAATAGATGAAAAAGATTATACACTATGACCAAGTGGGATTTACCTCAGGAATGCAAGGTGGATTCCAAATCTGAAAATTTACTGAATAAAGGTCAAAAGCCACATGATCATCTGAATAAGACAGAAGAAGCACTTGGCAAAATCCAACACCATTTCATGATATAAAATAGCCAACAAACTAGAAACAGTCATGTGATTTCTCAACCTGATAAAGGCTATCTATGACAAACCTACAGTTCTAAGCCACTTGGAGGAAGACTAGTCGGGAACATCAGACATGGATGTTCTCTGTTACCACTTCTATGCAACAGTGTACTAAGGTTCCAGCAAGGGCAGTTAGGCAACAAAATGAAACGAAAGGCATCCAGGTGAGCAAAGAAGAAACTGACGTATCTCCATTTGCAGACGAAAATTTCCTAGAAAGCTATTGTAATTCAGGCGGGGTTATCAGCTTAAGGACAGAAATATCAATCAATGCCAGGGACCAGACAGTGCAGAAGTGAACCCTTACAGTGACAGTCAACTGACTGGCGGAGAGTGTGCCAAGACAGCTCAACGGGCCCAAATACCTTGTCAACAAATCATGCTGGGGCAACTGGAGAGCTTCATGAAAAAGAACATAGATTCTTTTCTCACACTATATACAAAAATGAATGCAAAACGAATTCGACATCTATATGTAAGAGGTCATACGACAAAACTCTTAGAATCTGACACCAAGAGTACAAGCAATAAAAGATAAAATAGATAAAACGGACATCCTTGAAAACCTTTGTGCTTCAAATGGCATCATCAAGAAGGTAAATGGACAACTGACAAGATGGTGTAAAATATGGGTAACTATATATCTAATAAGGGACTTATAGCTAGCATATATAAAGAACACTTACAACCTGATAATAAAAACACAACCCAATTAAAATATGGGCAAAGGATCTGAATGGACAAGTAGATGTAAAATGGTCAATAAACGCATGAAGAGATGATTAACATTATTAGCCCTCTGGGAAACCTGCTTCTAGTAAATAAAAGTGAAAACCACAATGAGACCCCACTTCACACTTACCAAGATAGCAGTAATCAAAAAGACAGATATTAAGTGCTGGTGAGGATATGGAGAAATATGAACCCTCAGTCCATTGCTAGTGGAATCAAAAATGCTGCAAACTGCTCTGTAAAACAGTCTGACAATTCTGTTAAAGGTTAAACATAGGGTTACCATATGACCCAGCAATCCCAATTCCAGGTATACACTCAAGAGATAAAACACACAGAAACTTACATACAATGTTCATAGCAACATTATTCGTAACAGACAAAAAAGGGAAAGAACCCAAATGTCCACCAACTGATGAATGAATAAATAAAATGTGCTATTATCCATACACTAGAACATTACTCATCTTTGAATATGAAGAAAAAAATATTTTTTCTCCCATTTAACAAATGATATAGGTTGCCATAATTTAAAATTACAAAAGAAAAAGAGTAATTTTTCAAAAACGTTAAATATGACAAACGTTTGCCTCAGCATCAAAAATAAACCAAAACTGCCAAGGACTGATGTTTGGAATACTTACATTAGGTACTAGAAAACAACTTGTTTCCTTCTGAGGGACAAGACTGGATTCAGGCTGCCCCTTATAAGTAACTAAAACATTACACGCATGGATAACCTCTATTCCTAATAAATAATAGCCCAACTGAACATACAGCTCATTCTATTCTCTCTTTTTAGATTTTCTGTAGTATTGAAATCACCTCAGAATGCTATATAAGAATTTTAATCATATCAACTGCAATCTATAGAACTGGTGAAAATCACCTTGATGTAAATTTGCAGAATCATTACTACTTTTACGCTCTTGCATTTTCAAGTCAGTATTCCTTATCCTTCCTGTGTTCAGCTAACAATCCATTATGCATATAAAAACGTATGACTAAAAATAAAAATAATCTGGGACTTCCCTGGTGGTCCAGCAGTTAAGACTCCATGCTCCCAAGGCAGGGGGCCTGAGTTCGAACCCTGGTCAGGGAACTAGATCCCGCATGTCGCAACTAAGATCCCACATGCCTCAACCAAAGATCCCACACACCGCAACTAAAGATCCTGCGTACCTCAACAAAAGACCCGGAGCAGCCAAATAAATAAATTTTTTTTTAATAAAAATAGTTTACAGCTGTGAAAGCAATTATACTTCCCAAAGATGGCTGCCACAATACCGTCCATTCCATACATTCTTACAATTTGACACTGACACTCATCACAGTGACACAAGAGATGGGATGTAATATTCCTTCTCCTTTATTCTGGGCAACAGCAGAATCGATGCTACGTGACTTCTGGAATAGGTCATAAATGGGGACATGGCTGCTGCCTGGGGCTATTCCAACATTCGCCCTCGAAACCCACCCAACCAACATGCTGAGAGTATCCAGGACACGTGGAGAGGTCCCAGCTGAGAGCCACTATCATCCTCCCGATGTGTATGTGAAAGAGAGCACCTTCAAGATGACATCTCCCTCCACTACCACATGACCGCAACTGCACGAGATACTGCAAGTAAGAACCATCTATCTGAGGGTCTGGTCAGCCCCCAGAATTGTGAAGAATAATACTGAAATGATTACTGTGGTTTTCATCACTAAGTGGTGGCATGATGTGGGATTACAGCAGAACATAACCAGAACAAATTGTGTAGGAAAACTACCACACAGCATGATGCTAAAATACAGTTACTGGGTCACTCCTTGCACCTTATACTATGCACCTCATTTACCCACTCAGAGGCTTTCAAGCTCTTTTACTTATTTTAAAGGAGGAAGAAAAATTTTACTGATGAATAAAACAAAAAAATGGAAACAGTCACCATCTCCACTTTTAACAGTACGAAGCTTTTGGCAGACTGCTATTGGTTCTTCAATAACAATTATCCTCTTTTTCTATAGAAATGGTGTGAACTGGGCACATGGCAACACAGCCGAAGACTATGTTTTCCAGCCCCCCTTGCAGCTAAGTTGATCAAACGACTAAGTTGTGGCCAGCAGGATATGCACCCCACCTCCAGGTCTTGTGCATCTCCCAGTCCCTTTCCCTACCCCCTGGGAAAAAAACTGGAACAGTTGTCTTGGACCCAGAGATGAAGCTCCCAGCATTGGATGTCCACCTCTTTAACTTTTCAGTGAGACAAAAATAAACAAGAAAACCAAAAAACACTTCTATCTTTTCTAAGTCACTCTATTTTGGGTCTCTCTGGTACAGCCCCCTAGCCTACACACTGATATAAACTCCTGCAAATCCCTGGCTAACAAGCCACTGACCATGACACACTGTTGTCACGTAATTAGGCAATTCAATCCGACCTGCTCCCACTCTTCTTCAGGATAGTCCCTGTTTTTCTGGCAAGTATTCCATGTGCTTCATTTGTTTTGGCTTCTTAATCATGTGTGACTTACTACATATTAGGCAGAAGTTACAAAATAATTTCTTAAAGGTATGTGGATTTTCACATTACTACTGATGTAGCAGGCATTTTAAAAGTCATCATGAATCCTGGAAAACAATAAATACATGTGTATGTATAACTAAATCACTTTGCTGTAGACCTGAAACTAACACAACATTGTAAATCAAATATACTCCAATATAAAAGAAAATTTAAAAATCAGTAAATTAATTTTTTAAAAAGTCATCATGAATCAAATAGCATTTTTAATCAATGAACATTCTAGAGAAACTAATGCCAATTACTTCATTAAAATATGCAAGTTTCTCGAATACTTTATGAAACCAAATCGAAATAGAGACAAAGAGAGAGAAATAGAGCAATTTAACTACTGTATTATTTTATTCCAAAACAAGATATGCGGCAGTTTTTCCCTTCTGGCTCTATGTCCCCAATTCCTCAAGAAAAATGAAAAATGAAAAATCATAAAACTGAAAGGCTTGTCTCAAATCTCAGCTTTCTGAGCTGTAATATGAAACTAAAACAAATAGGTTAACACTTAAAAGAAGTGGAAAAAGAAGAACAAACAAAACCTCAAGTCAGCATTAGGAAGGAAATAATAAAGATCAGAGGGGAAATAAATAAAATAGAGATTAAAAACAATAGAAAAGGGCTTCCCTGGTGGCGCAGTGGTTGAGAGTCCGCCTGCCGATGCAGGGGGCGCGGGTTCCTGCCCCGGTCCCGGAAGATCCCACATGCCGCGGAGCGGCTGGGCCCGTGAGCCATGGCCGCTGAGCCTGCGCGTCCGGAGCCTGTGCTCCACGACGGGAGAGGCCACAAGAGTGAGAGGCCCACGTACCGCAAGAAAAAAAAATGGCCATACTACCCAAAGCAATCTACAGATTTAATGCGATCCCTATCAAACTACTCATGACATTTTTCACAGAACTAGAACAAATAATCCTAAAATTCACATGGAACCATCAAAGACCCAGAATTGCCAAAGAAATCCCAAAGAAAAAGAACAAAGCAGAAGACATAACCCTCCCAGACTTCAGACAATACTACAAAGCTACAGTAATCAAAACAGCATGGTATTGGCACAAAAGACATATGGATCAATGGAACAGAACAGAGAGCCCAGAAATAAACCCACACAACTACGGTCAATCACACAGCTTTGACACATGAGGCAAGAATATACAATGGGAAAAAGTCTCTTCAGCAAGTGGTGCTGGGAAAGTTAGACAGCCACATGTAAATCAATGAAGTTAGAACACTCCCTCACATCATACGCAAAAAATAAACTCAAAATGGCTTAAAGACTTAAACATAAGACATGATACCATAAAACGCCTAGAAAAGATCATAGGCAAAACATTCTCTGACATAAATCGTACCAATGTTTTCTTTGGTCGGTCTCCCAAGGTGACAGAAATAAAAATAAACAAACGGGACCTAATCAAACTTACAAGCTTTTGCACAGCAAAGGAAACAATCAACAAAACGAAAAGATAACCTACGGAATGGGAGAAAATATTTGCAAATGATGCAACCAACAAGGGTTTAATTTCCAAAATATACAAACAGCTCAAACAACTCAACAACAAAAAGAAAACAAACAACCCAATTGAAAAATGGGCAGAAGACCTAAATACACATTCCTCCAAAGAGGAAATACAAATGGACAGTAGGCACATGAAAAGATGTTCAACACTGCTAAACTATTACAGAAATGCAAATCAAAACTACAATGAGGCACCACCTCACACCGGTCAGAATGGCCATCATTAAAACCTCTACAAATAACAAATGCTGGAGAGGATATGGAGAAAAGGGAACCCTCCTACATAGCTGGCGGAAATGTAAATTGGTACAGCCACTGTGGAGAACAGTATGGAGATTCCTCAGAAACCTAAAAATAGAGCCACCATATGATCCAGCAATCCCACCCCTGGGCATATATTCAGAGAAAACTCTAATCCAAAGAGATACACACACCCCTATGTTCCTAGCAGCACTATTCACAATAGCCAACACATGGAAACCACCTAAATGTCCACTGACAGAGGAATGGATAAAGAAGATGTGGTACATATATACAATGGAATACTATTCAGCCATAGAAAAAGAATGAAACAATGCCATCTGCAGCAACATGGATGCAACTAGAGATTATCATACTAAGTGAAATAAGTCAGAAAGCAAATACCATATAATATCACTTAAATGTGGAATCTAAAATATGACACAACCGAACCTATCTACAAAACAGACTCATGGACACAGAGAACAGACTTGTGGTTGCAAAGGGGAGGGGCTGGAGGAGGGATGGCGTGGGAGATTGGGGTTAGTAGATGTAAGCTTTTATATATAGGATGGATAAACAACAAGATCCTACTGTATAGCACAGAGAACTATATTCCGTATCCTGTGGTAAACCATAATGGAAAAGAATATTAAACAAATGTATATATATGTATAATTGAATCACTTTGTTATACAGCGGAAATTTAAAAAGCACTGTAAATCAACTATACTTCAATAAAAACATACAACAAATAGGTTAAGAACAAAGAGTTTGACCAAGTCTTGGAGCTTTGATTCGGTATTAAAAACTTGATACTCAAAGATGGGATGACAAGCAAAAAGACATCTATTATGGCAAAATACCTTAGATCCATGCCAAGGCCCTATGGATATTTAGGGGCTAGAACATAGGTAGCAAAAGCTGACAATCTGTTTGTAAATGCCAATTATGAAAGCCTTTAAAAGACAGAATTTAACTCATCACCTGTGTCCTTAACCATGTCCAGTTTAAGGGCCCTTGTTCCATCGAAGCAAAACGCCCTGATGGACTTCAGCCCTAGCAGTACTGCATTCCGCTTGATTGTTTCTACCTTGTTGGGTAGTTTATCCACTGCGATCACTTCTCCCTACAAAAACAAAACAAACACCTAAAACAGTGAAACTCCAAAGCAGTCACGAAAGTTATTAATAATGAGAAAAACGGACAATTACAGTCTTCCCCACTCGCCTCCTATCCCCAGTTGTACAGCTGAAGTCATCATCCCAAGGAATACCAAATTTACATCCAATACTTAAGTCTTACCTTTTAGAGAACACAATCTTGCCAGATAATTTTCTTATAATGCCCATCTACTTCTAACCCAAAAACTCAAAAGCAAAAGCAGCGTTTGCAATCTTCTAAAGAAACTTTAAAATATCCATTTGAGAGAAATATTAAAAAATCGCCAATTTGACGTGCCTTGCTCACCTCTGTAAGAGCATGAACTAACATTCTGAGACATTTGCCTTCTGGTCCTCTGAGATACAGATGAATGTTACTTGTAAAATCAATCCTCATCCCAATAGTTTCTGAGATACATACATGTAACAAAATTCATGTGAATTCTGACAACTATATCACAGCAAGATGTTCTGCACTGGTCAGTAGTGCAAAAATAATTTTACATGGGAACACTTCGATTAAGTCAAAGTCAATAAAGACAAGAGGCTACAGTTTTGTGAATGAGTTGTGATAGTCACATGGTATTTTAAAACATACTATGAAATGTTCTGCAGAGATGGTGATGTAAACGTTTCAATGTATTTTTTTTTGCTTTTGTTCCTCCTTGTTGTGACATACACATTGACTGCATAGACTACAATACTGAAGATTTGCTGATTATGTTCTTGAATGTGACACCAGGTTTAGCGGCCGGCATATTTCCAGTTAATACCTCGACGGACAGGGAAACCATTTCGAGTGAGTTGAACTGGAAAAGTAGGGAAAAACCACCAGAATCAGGTTCCACTGTAACTACAGTGAAGGAGAAACTGCACTGGCTGAAGGCTGCTCTTACAAAAGTAGAAGACTGGAAGCCTCACTTATACAAAATTCTGCTTAACTACAAAAAAAAAAAAAAAAAAAATCAACAACAATGACAAATTGAAAGTATTATCAAAATCTGGGATTCAATTCTGGCTCAAATATTTCTGTTCAGGTTCCCGGGTGCTGGCCCGCTGGGAGATTCCCTAAATGGCCCCAATTCTTCAAGTCTCCATGTATCCCCACCCTCTGCTGTTGACCTTGCAACACCCGGCTGGTCCGAGTCAGGCTCGGCCACCTGGTTTGCACTGGCTGATGGGATGACAGCAGGAGTGATGCAAGGAGATGCGGAACACTGGCCTTGCTCTGCTTTGTCCTCTGCCACTGCTGACCCTCAGCTACTGCGCTCTGCTGTGCTAGTGCCCTAGCCCCACAGGAGGGCAAGAGATGCAGGGACCAGAGGCAAGACATTCCAGTGGCCTCAGCTGAGCCAACCTGAGCCTAACCCAAGTGAGTGAGCCCACCCAAGGTCATGAGAAACTCCGGCCAACCCACAGCTGACCAGGTGCCAGAGTCAGGCTGGGGGCCATCGACTGAATCCCAGACTCTGGAGGTGATGCAGTGCCACCGAAGCTGTGTGGTTGTTTTCACACAGCGTTATAAAACCAGCAGAGGATGCACACACCTCTAATATCCAGCCTCTCTTTGGAAAGACTTCTTACTGGAGAGCAGAAAATACCTCTGAGTAAATATACTTTTAAGCAAACACAATAAATATCATACCGTAAGTGAGGGGGGTAATTATCACTTCCTCAAAGCATATAATCTTTACATTTGAGCTTTCAGGAAAACTGAAAAATGATTTACATTAAATACCACAGCTCCATAAAATGAACCCTTCTGTTTTGTGTTCATTTTACACACTGGTGGTATTTAATGCGTTTTTTCCCTAAAGAGTTTTTGGTTTTTTACTGTTACCACCTTAAATTCTTTTTCAGCAAAGAGTGTAAGTTAATAGGCAAGTGTATCTCCTCTAATGAACCATGGGTATCAATTCCACGATATTTAAACGACAAATACCTTTTTCTATTGGAGATCTTTCTTAGATTGAAGGCTGCTCATTGAGGTTATACTAGTGCTACTGCAAGTGCCTATGTATATGTGAAGAGCATATAGACAGTGTATGGATTTTACACACATATACACACACATTTATAGTGCAGAGATGACAGGTTTAGGCCTTCAGCATATTTACTGAAAATATAAAATTTTATATTTATATATTTTTATCCCCATTTGTGACGTTGTGAATGTTTCAGAAATTCTAATAGTGTCAAATATGAATGTGTAAGAAATGACAATTTTCATCAGAAGTCTTCGGACAACTAAAGTTATCTGCACTAATGAAAGGGAAAAGTTACAGTTTCATCCTTGACACAGTACAATTTCCAACTATTTTCTTTGCAAGATTGCTTGTAAATCCCTTGACAGTCCTAAGCATCATCAAATATAGATCAAAAATGTATCACCTGATAAAGTCCAACATCTGGCACTTGCGAGAGTGGGAAATACTGTATCTTTTATCAGGCAAATTAGCTGGAGCAGAAAGGCTTTTGCTAAATCAGCCTCATGGAGGTTTCCATGCCAGAAAGTCGTACCTCAGTAGGTGATTTTTTCATATCTATAAATTAGTACTAGGAAGAAAACCGCTGAGTTTCCTAGGCACGTAAGCATTTTTACTGCTGTATAAATCTGAGCTAAATTAGAAAAGTGACAACGGATACACGGCCCTCACTATTCTCGTGTCCTTGCTCTGCTGTTCACCCAGCTGAGATTCTACGGCACGTTACATACACTCCCTTACATACATCCTCAACTCACGTGCATCTGTTTCTCGCACATCCAAGGGACAAAAGCTCAGCTGTGATTAAACCCAGGTCTTCACCAACTTCCTGTCTATCCCACACACACAACCAAAGAGCACATCACTAGCCCACCTCATCTTACTCTAAATCCAGGACCGCTGTACTCATGGGGCCCTGGCGCAAAATTGAATTCTCACGACGCATCCGTAGGCCATTCTCACTCCTTATCCTAGATTGACACTTCCTGTCTTCTCAAACCCCTGACCCCCAGCCTTGCCCTTCCCCTTCCGCATCCCCATTCCCATCTGAAGACCCTGCTTCCTTTTCAGAGAAAACTGGAACAACCAGAAGCCAACTCCCAGTCTCCCACCACGTGTACCAGTCCACCAACACCTCTGCCCATATCCTCGGCCTTACCTCCTACTTCCACAGATAAACCGTCTCAGGCCACCATCTAAAGCCACTGTGCGTCGAATCCTGTCCCATTTCACCTACCCCAAGATCCTGTTCCAGCCATTTTCCCGTTCCCTCGGGGGTAACCAGTTTCCCCTTCTAATCGCTCTTCTCCATCCGCATGCACTGCTATTTCCCTCATCTTACAAAAAGGACTCCCTGAGTCCACCCTCCGAGCGCTGCCCCATTGCTCTGCCCTCGGCACAAACGTGCCCTGCCCCCGCAAAGGAGAGGTCCTGATTCACTTTCTTCGCTTCCTCTCATTTTCTATCCAAGCAGGCGTTTCCACTCACTGCCATCACCCACGAGGCGCTGAGTCCACGGGGAGGGGGTTCTCGGGCCTCACCTCACTGGCCCCACCAGGACGTTTCACCCAGCTGCTCGCTCCGTCCCCTTTCGACCCCTTGCTGGCGCGGCGCCCAGGGCATCACGGGCCTCTGGCGGTCCTGCGGCATTAGTGGCCGTTCCTCCCGGTTCCCTAAGCGTCGGCGCACCGCAGCCCCAAGGCGCGCCTTCCGGCCTCGCCTACTTCTACCGCCCGCATCAGCCTCATGGCCTCGGATGTTTTATCCATATGTTGACGACTTCCAGACATCCGTTTCCAATCCCGACCTCTCTCCTGCACCCTGGACTCCACTATCCCATTTTCTGCTCCACGCCATCTCCTGGCTGTCTAATGGGACCGCACTGTAGTACAACCAGAACTTAGTACAACCAGAACTAAATGGCTGATCTCTCCCTGCAAAAGGTGCCCCTCCCGTAGGCCTCCCGACCCGGCTGCTCCATCCTTCCAGGTCCTCTGGCCAAACACCTAAGGAGTCACGCTGCGCTGGCCTCTCATTTTCACAACCCACGTCCAATCCACCAACAACTCCTAACAGCCCCAGCTTCGAAACACACCCAGAATCCAACCGACTTCTCACCACCTCCATGACGCCCCTGAACTGCCGTCTCCTAAGCGGTCTCTCTGCTTCCGCCGCTGCCCCCCTGCAGCCTGTCTGCAACACCACGGCCAAGGTAAGGAGCACACAAGCTTACGTCGCTCTTTGCCCCAAACCTCCAAGGACGTCCCACGGCTGGAGCAGACGTGACGTCCCGGGAGAGCCTGCGAAGCTGCTCCGCCCATGCCTCGGCCCCCCCTCTCTGATCTCTTCCCGCCCCCAACCCGGCTCCTCACTTAGTCTACACCGCAAAACTACCACGGTCCCCCCACCCCCGACCCCGGTTTCCCCAGCAAGTCGGGCAGCGTCCAGCCTGAGCGTTCGCACTTACGTCTCCTCTCGCTGGTACATTCTTCCCACATGTAAGTCTTCCCTAAATGCCACCTTCCCAGTGGGCTTCTCCCTCGCCACCCACTTCAAACTGCAAACTCACTCTCCCTTCCCCAGTATTCCCAATCCCATACCCCTCCCACAGCTATATATGCCTTATCTTTTACTCACTCATTTGTTTCTCATCTGTGTCCTTTTACTGGAATATAAGCTCCATGATGAAGGAAACTGTGGTCACTGTGGTTTATTGCTGTACGCCAGTATTTGGCACACAGTAAGAATAAATCAGTATTTTTTAAATCAGTCCATCAATTAAAATCTGACTCTAGATCAAGAAAGATACTGTAGGTGAAGCTACTAGCATGTGCAAATATTTTAGGAACCATTTGGTTTTACAGAATTTGAAACAAACCGGAAAGATAGCATCAACTGGCCGTATCCTTCTCAAGCTGAAGAATCTCAGTTGAAGCACAGAGTGGTTACAAGGCCACACAACTTTGAACACAGATAAAACTAGCACACGATGCAAGGAAACACATCAGCAAATATGCATACCTAGGAAAAAGCAGTAATATGTGAGCTAAAGTTATCCAAGGACAGACTTTTCTTTTGTGACAATGAAGCAGGCTTTACTAATTAAGCCAAATCATGGTTTTTATGAACCCCAAGGCAAGAACACAGACACATACAGATGTTCAGTATGTGTGCATGTATTCAGCTGGCCAAAAACATCTTACGGAGAAACCCGAACGAACATTTTGGCCAACCCAATATATTTATTATCATCTTTATATCTGCACATATATCAACAATATATATTTGGACACTTTAATAATGGACTGCCAAATTAACTTTCAGTGGTAGAATTTATTTGAATAGTTTAAAAAGTGTCAAGTCCTGTAATTAAGAACATGAAAAGATCTCTTAAATGTTTCATTTAGATTTAATCATTTGAGGGAAAAATTCTATTCCATAAATGTATTAGGCAAATCTGGGATTCAAGAAAGTCTTGAGATAGTCTTCACAAATGCCAATGGTCTACTGAACTTAATATGTGATGAATGACATCACTGAGCGACCTTCTCTTTGGCTGAATAGAAATCGACTAGATTATGAATGTCTGTATAATGTTCCGTAAGTCACACATACTTCCACCTCCATCACTGAGACATGCAGTGTATCAAGAGCAGCTCTGCGCGAAGACGGCCTCACCTCATCATGCATCAGCGCTGCAATGTGTGTTGTTTTGCCTCCAGGGGCCGCACACAAATCTAGAATCTTCTCTCCAGGCTGAGGATCCAGAACATGACTTACTACAGCAGATGGCAAATTCTATAAGGAAAAAAAATTAATTTGTTTTCAGTGACTCGAGATCATTTTAAATTTCAGAATCAGAGGACGTAAAGAAATCTTTGGAGGTAACCCAGTACAGCATCCTCGGCCAAGAGTATGTTTTCTGTAGACATACCAGTGTCAGGATAGTCAATTTCCCAGGGTGTCCTACGATCTCACAGGACAGCCACACACATGCATGACACATTAAAAACTGAACTCTAATATAAAGACACTAAAACACGTATGTGGCCACTGAAGATTCAGTGATTTTCCATCGAGAGATGATAGTGATGCTTCACCCCTAACAAAGATAACGTTAATGTAATGGCCAAAGATGACAGAAATTTCCAATCCAACATAATACGTTAAGAACCTTCTGGTATGCAATCAGTTGAAAGCGTGAAATAGTCCCAGTGAAGAGGCTTCATTAAATATTTAAATGATGACAAAGCTTCCCTAAAACAATTTCATCTACTACCTTTCTCTACAGTATTTCTCAATCCTGGCTGCACGACAGAATCACCTGGTGAGTTCTGTCTTTTGTTGTTTTTAATGTGCAGTCATCTAGAATAGTTAAATCAGAATTTCTGGCAATAGGGCCAGGCATCAGTGTTTTTAAGATCTCCCCAGGTGCTTCTAACATGCAGCTAGCTGTGCAGCCTTGCTAAGCTACAGCCATTGTCAACCTTAGCTGCAAACTAGAACCACCTGGGAGAGCTTTTCACCATCCTGACCCAGGCCCCACCCCAGCCAGACCAACTAAAGCCCATTCAGGTGGTAGAGTCCAAGCAGCAGCATGTATTTAAAGCTCTCAGATTATCCAACCTCATCTGGCTTTTAAATCAATTATTTCCAAGAAACCAGGCAATGAAAAGATCAACTTTTGAGCACCATTTTTGATTCCAGATAACCTAGAATGCAACTAGAATATAACTGAAAACAGCTGTTGTAAATATTTAAGTGTTAAACCTTTCACTGTCAATCATTTCCATCGTGAAAGACATCAAAGGCGTTTCTGTAATTCTGTGGATTGTGGTCAGGCAAATCAAAAGTTTCCTTTGTGGTTTTGAAAAACCAAATAATATTGCACATTCGTAATTTTAATGGTTGTGTGCAACACTCCAATTAACTTTATAAAGTACATCCTTGTGTAACTTCAACTGCTAACATGAGAAATAATCAATTATCACCAGCCCTTCACCACCTCCTCTCCTCAACAAGGAACCCACAATGTGAAGCTTCCACATTAGCTGTTGCAAACAAGTAACAGTACAGATTTGGGGATAATGGTTTCCAGAGAAAGGCAAGGCAAGAGGCATCAAAAAAAAAAAAACCCTACAAATTTCACCAGGGATTTTCCCAAGTATATAATTCTACCTATCTGTAAAGTACCTTCAATAATCACAGAATGGACAAAGTACTAGTTGCCTAACTCTGGGGCTTACAAGGTATACAGCCAATCACCCCATGAACTACCTCATCTTCACAAGTTAAGAGGGTGCTGAACATCATTCAAGAAATGGTATCAGTGTTCTTCAGTTACAGCCAGTGCAGGCTTGTGATAATATATTCAAAGAGCCCAGCACAACACCACACTTTTTAAAAGGCTGGCAGGACTGCCCTAGTGGTGCAGTGGTTAAGAATCTGCCTGCCAATGCAGGGGACACAGGTTCAAGCCCTGGTCCGGGAAAATCCCACATGCCACGGAGCAACTAAGCCCGTGCCACAACTACAGAGCCTGTGCTCTAGGGCCCGTGCTCCTCAACAAGAGAAGCCACCGCAGTGAGAAACCCGGGCACCACAACGAACAGTAGCCCCCCTGCTCGCCGCAACTAGACAAAGCCCGCGCACAGCAAGGAAGACCCGACACAGCCAAAGATAAATAATAAATAAAATAAATAAATTTAAAAAAAAAAAGAAGAGCAGTCTTGGGAACTGTTTCTCTAAAAAAAATTTTTTTTAATTAAAATAAAATAAAAAATAGAGAGAAATAAAAAAGGCTGGCAGAGACTACTGAAGAAGATTCTACGTAACCGTGTATGACTTTATATTAGGTTACGCATCCTAACGGTTTACATTATCACTAATGTAGAATCAGATGACAAACGTAAATCTGTTTTTCTATTTGTTCACCCCAGAATTAATCTCTGGATTTATAAAATGACTTTTGGTTACATACTAAGCAGAATAGAAAGCAAATGTCATCTACGCTTAAGTTAGGGTACAGATGCTACTACCTACCAATTGTGTGACCTTATTCAAGAACCTGACCAGATCCGGTCTTCAGTATCTTCATGTTACATTGGTAATAATAATAAAATAATAAAAATGCCACCTAACAAGCAGATGGTAACAAATCACATGAGCTAATGTACATGAAAGTACATCATAAACTGGACAAGGGAAAACAAATTACTTGTTATATCACAGCAATTGATAACCATCTGACCAAAATCTGCTAGTAGTAAACCATTTGACTCTCATGCAGAGCTACACATGGAACACTTACATGTATAGCAAATGCATGCTTTATTTAGGGATTAATAGTGGAAATGGAAAGCAATCATTACAATAAGCTACACTAAGTAGCTTTTTTTTTTTAACAGCAGTTACAGACATTTATTTTATAATAAGAAAGGTACAACCATATTTATTAAACTTGAGGGTAGGAAAGCACATTCAGGAAGAAGCTCTCAAACTAAAGCTCAGAACTGGTGCCCGAAAGAAGTGACACAGACGCCACCGTCCCACATGGCGGAGTCTTGCCTTTCCTCAGGGTGAGCGGGAGTCGCGGCAGCGCCCCTGCGCAGGCCTTCTCACCCTACCTACTGTGCTTATTAACCTACAATAAGCACCGCTGGGCAAAGGAAGGGAGAAAAGGTAGTTCATCACTTGAGAAAAGGACAAAGTGCTTACTAAGCTTCTCCTTACTACTTAACCAAAGGTAGATCAGAAAACATATAAATACACTGCAAAAAAAAAAAATGTTAATAGAAGCGAAAAAACAAACCCTTAGATTTCAAAATAATTCACTGAAGTATATTTCAATGTCACTAAGTATTTTGCTTTTACAAATACTTACTTGTAAAAATAAGTAGCTAGGCAGTACGTTGTCAAATGAGGGGCTCAGATACACTGGGTCTGTCATTCTTACGCCTATGCCTCTGAAAAACAGGAAATCTAACATTACTCAGTAGAAATTAGACAATCTACACAATCTCTACTTCTAAGAATATATGCAAGTAACATGTCAAATATAAGATGTTCTGCCTTTTTAAAACCTTTTTTACTCAGCACCAAAATACTTAAAAGTATTCCTGTGAAGTGTTTCTGGATTTTTACCCACAGTACAGTAGGCCACTGGGAGCACTAAAAAGGGTAAAGTTACATAAAATTTTTATTTAAGCACCACTGCATTCCTTTAGAGATCTGCACAGACTAAAAAGTGAAGACCATCTGAGTCTTTATTCACTGATGCATTCTCATCCTTCTGGTAACAGATTTATGACCACTGTTATGAGCCTTCCAATTCAACAAACATTTTGTAATCCCTTCAGTTTGCCAGGCACTATGCTCGGTACTTGTATGAAAAATAAAAACAGGGCTTCCCTGGTGGCGCAGTGGTTGGGAGTCCGCCTGCTGATGCAGGGGACGCGGGTTCGTGCCCTGGTCCGGGAGGATCCCACGTGCCGCGGAGCGGCTGGGCCCGTGGGCCACGGCCGCTGGGCCTGCGCGTCCAGAGCCTGTGCTCCGCAAGGGGAGAGGCCACAGCAGTGAGAGGCCCGCGTACCGCAAAAAAAAATAATAATAAAAAAATAAAAATAATAAAAAAATAAAAACATATGTTAAGAATCATGCTGGTGATAAGCCATGACAAACGTGCCACACTGCTTCCCTCTCATCTCGTTAGAGAGTAACTGCCCAGTACTGACACCATCCACAGGATGACCTTTGCCACCTCTGTCCCCAACTGTGAGTGGCAGTGGACCTGATCGGAGCAGGAAGGGCCAGGGCCCAGGATGGCCTGGTGGACGGGGATCCATTAAGACAAACATCGCAGTCAGAGAGGCTGTCCAAGGGGATAGAAGGTACACAAGCACACTGTCAGAGAAAAGCCAAGCGTGGCCAGCTGCACAGGTCACACGAGAGAGAGCGAGACAACGGGAAAATCAATGTGCGGTTCCAGGGATTAAAGGGGCACAGAAAGAAGAACGGGGCCCGCAGACACAGCATGTAGATAAGTTCAGAGTTCATGAACTGACCGTGGCAAAGAAGCACCTACACAGACATGTGTACCCTACGTGATGTAGATGGGCTGATTTTACTCAACACTCTGACACCACATGTGTGGGCTTCTCTCTCACCCACCAACTCTCCACCTCTCTGGACACCAGGTGGGTGTCCTACAGATCACTTAACTTCTGACAGACTGCCTGGGGTCATCGTCAGAATCCACAGGTTCAGCCCAACAAGACTGGGCCCGCTCCAGGTGCCAGCTGCACCTCCCAGGCTGCGACCTGGCCTTGTGACTGACTGGCTATGAATTTGGAGGCTCCTAGACTCCCTCCCCAGCTTTGACAATTCACCAGGATGACTCACAGAACTCAGGAAAACAATTTACCTGTCTGCCTACCAACCGGAAGCTTTTGGCACATGAAGGCAAATAAAAGGGAAGGCTATTAAATACAGGAAACAGTTGCATGTAGTAACACTAATATATTTTTAAAAAAGTCAACAGTAAACCACTGAAAAAAAAAAAATATATATATATACACACCCAAGATGGGCATCTTTTGTATTAAGAAAGGAAGCACTGTAAAATAATTCTGAATTTGTGTTGGTTGTAGATTGAGTGTACTGCTGAAGAACATCGGGTTCTTGTTTTCTGTTTTGTTTCTTTGTGTGCGCATGCGTGTGTGTGTGTTTGGGTATTTTTTTCTTTAACTGACAAGCCATGTTGAGAGGTCTTGGACCACTGCTTTTCCCCTATGTGAGTCAATACACAGTGCTGCTGTGTGTCTATATTTTGTGTGTGTGTGTATTTGCTAATTTTTATTAATTCTAGTTTTTCATCAAATAAGTTTGACTTTCTTTTCTGTAAAACAAAAACAAAAACAAAAACTGATGACTTCACTTACGGTCCCCAGTTTACTATGAAGGATACAACTGGGGAAACAACCAAACAGAAGGGATGCATCGGGCAAGGCGTGAGGGGGGCCATGGATACACCACCCTCCCAGCACCTAGATGTGTTCACCAACCTGGAAGCTGTCCAAGCCCCTCGTTCAGTGGCTTTTAGGGAGGTTTCATCACATGGGCATGACTGAGTAAGTCACGGGCACTGGTGGCTAGCTCAGTCTCCAGGCCTTCTCTCTTCCCTGGAGGTCTGGGATGAGGCACAAGGGCCACCCTCTGATCACATGCTTGGCTGCTCTGGCCAACAGCCCTGTCCTGAAGCTGTCGGGCGGGGGTACAGAAGCACTCTTACCACTCCTGAGATTCCAAGGGCTTTGGGAGCTGTGTGCCAGCAACCTGGGACACAGACCAAATTATTTATGTATTTCTTATTATGCCACAGCAGAGCAAGTTTATGCTGACCCTTCACAGTGAAGTAATTTCTGCAGGCATTTGCAGGACGTCACTGCAGTGGGTCTGACGACCAGTGTTAACTCCTTTCTTCTTCTTCCCATGCCTTTTACCCTCACTCCTCTGTGCAACACTTGGTATCTCCAGATCTGCACCTTTAATCAGAGTTAAGCCTCGTCCTTGCTCTAGTCAGGATCAAATCAAACCACTTCTTAGTTAAATAGTTCTTGCCCCTGAGCAGAAAATACACAAAAGAAACTTACGAAATGTCACTGCCTCACGTTCAAAAGTCAGTCCTTTGTTGAGACAACTGGGGCACTTACCTTGATCAACACCTTGCCCCCGGTGCCAGCATCCAGACCCACTACTGAATGCCCTGAATCATCACTCAAGTGACTCTGTCCTGCAGGGCTCCAGTCCTCTGCAAAATACTGAAACGAACGCTTATACGCCTGCCTTCCTAACCCAGTTCCCACCAGTGCTTCAAGTTCTGGTTCCCTTTGCGCTATCTCCCTCTGACCACGCCTACCAGCACAAGAGTGTCCATCTGTACAGTATTTAATTTAAAGTAACATGACAAAATAATTTAAGCCAGTTATTGTTCAGGTATGGGCTGACATGTTTCCTTTAAAACTATTTCTGTACCACGTATCTCCACATAATAATGCGAAATATAACACCTCATAGGATGAACAATCTGTTAGTAAACTAATCTGAGTCTACTAATGATTCAACTCAGCTGGCATTCAAGAAACCAAAGGGCACAAATTCACTGACTGACTGTACAAATGTACTGTTAACAGAGTTGGTCCTAAGTTTGAAAAGAATATAAACAGTGTCTAGATGCCACATTTCTTTGCTGTGGAAGCGGGCTTTTTCTCACATAGGCAGAGACTGAAATCATAATGGCCTACCTGAATGCTGAGTTTAAAAATCAACAGTTTCTTGGTTTCCTAACAAGATGGAGAAGCAGCAGGACCGGAGCTCATCTTCTCTCGTGAAAACACCAAAATCACAACTAACTGCTGAACAACCATCAACAAAAAAGGGCCAGAACCTACCAATAAAGAGATACTACTTCCAAAGATAAAGAAGAAGCCACAGCGACACAGCAGGAGGGGCAGGTTCCTGACACAATCAAATCCCATACCCGCTGGGTGGGTGACACAGGAAATGGAAAATAATTGTATCACAGAGGTTCTCCCACAGGAGTGAGAGTTCTGAACCCCAGGTCAGGCTCCCCAGTCTGGGGGTCTGGCATCAAGAGGAGAGGCCAGAGCATTTGGCTTTGAAGGCCAGTGGGGCTTGATCACAGGAACTCCACAGGACTGAGGGAAACAGAAACGCCACTCTTGGAGGGCGCACACAAGGTCTCATGCACACAGGGACCCAAGGGAAAAAGAGGTGACTTCATAGGAGCCTGGGCCGGACCTACCTGCTGGTCTTGGAGGGTCTTCTGGGGAGGGAGGGGGCACCTGTGGCTCACTGTGGGGACAAGGACACTGGTGGCAGAGGTACTGGGGAGCACTCATTGGCATGAGCTGTCCTGGAGGCCACCATTTTGAAGCCAAGACCTGACCCCACCCAACAGCCCTTAGGATATAGTACTGGGATTCCTCAGGCCAAAAAAACAAACAGGGTGGGAATACAGCCCCACCCATCTGCAGACAGACTGTTTAAAGTCTTCCTGAGTCCACAGCCACCTCTAAACACAACACTTGACATGCCCTACCCACCAGAGGGACAACACCCAGGTCCACCCACCAGTGGGCAGCCACCAGTCCCTCCCACCAGGAAGCCTGCACAAGCCTCTTAGACCAGCTGCACCCACAAGGTGGCACACACCAAGAGGAACTACAATCCTGCAGCCTGTGGGACTGCAAACACAGAGAGATACACACAAAATGAGATGGCAGACGAATATGTTCTAGACAAAGGAATGAGATAAAACACCAGAAGAACAACTAAGTGAAGTGGAGACTGGAAAAGAATTCATAGTAGTGACAGTAAAGATGATACAAGATCTCAGAAAAAGAATGGTGGCACAGACCAAGAAGATACAAGAAATGTTTAAGAAAGAGCCAAGAGATTTAAACAACAGAATTGAACAATGAGGAAGAAGAACGGATAAGTGAGCTGGAAGACAGAATGGTGTAAAGCACTGCCATGGAACAGAAAAAAGAATGTTTCAGAGACCTCTGGGACAACATTAAAAACACCAACATTCACATTAAAGGGGCCGCAGAAGGAGAAGAGTGAAAGAAAGGACCTGAGAAAATGTTTGAAGAGATAATACCTGAAACTTTCCCTAACATGGGAAAGAAAACAGTCACCCAAGTCCAGGAAGTGCAGAGTCCCATACAGGATAAACCCAAGGAGGAACATGCCAAGACACATATTAATCAAACTGCCAAAAATTAAAGGCAGAGAAAATATTAAAAGTAAAAAGGGAAAAGCAACAAATAAAATACAAGGGAATCCCCATAAGGTTATCAACTGATTTTTCAGGAGAAACTCTGCAGGACAGAAGGGAGTGGCACAATATATTTAAAGTGATGAAAGGGAAAAACCTACAACCAAGACTACTCTACTCAGCAAGGCTCTCATTCAGGTTTGACAGACAATCAAAAGCTACGAGAATTCGGCACCACCAAACCAGCTTTACAACAAATGCAAAAGGAACTTCTCTAGACGGAACAGAAAAAGCCACAACTAGAAACAAGAAAATTACTAATCGAAAAGCTCACCAGTAAAAGCAAACATAAAGGTAGGAAATCATCCACACATAAATATGATATCAAAACCAGCAATCGTGAGGAGAGTACAAATGCCGGATACCAGAAATGCACTCGAAATTAAGAGACCAGCAACTTAAAACAATCTTGTATATATATATAAAAGTCATGGGAACCGCAAACCAAAAATCTACAATAGATACACACTCAAAAAAGAAAAAGCAATCCAAACACAACATTAAAGATGGTCATGAAATCACAAGAGAAAAGAACAAAACAAGGTAAGAAAAAAGACCTACAAAAACAAATCCAAAACAATTAACAAAATGGCAGTAAGAACATACATATTGATAATTACCTTAAATGTAAGTAGATTAAAAGCTCCAATCAAAAGACACAGACTGGCTGAATGAATACAAAAACAAGACCCATACATATGCTGTCTACAAGAGAACCACTTCAGATCTAGGGATAGGGATACATACAGACTGAATGTGAGGGGATGGAAAAAGGTATTCCATGCAAATGGAAATCAAAAGAAAGCTGGAGTAGTGATACTCATATCAAACAAAATAGACTTTAAAATAAAGACTGTTACAAGAGACAAAAAAAGGACACTACATAATGATCAAGGAATCAATCCAAGAAGATATAACAACTGTAAATATATATTCACCCAACACTGGAGCACCACAATATGTAAGGCAAATGCTAACAGCCATAATAGGAGAACTTGACAGTAACACAATAATAGTAGGGGACTTTAACACCCCACTTTCATCAACAGACAGATCATCCAGACAGAAAATCAATAAGGAAAAACAGGCCTTAAATGACACATTAAACCAGATGGACTTGATTATGTACAGAGCATTCCATCCGAAAGCAGCAGAGTATACATTCTTTTCATGGGCACATGGAACAATCTCCAGGATTAACCACATGCTGGGCCATAAATCAAGCCTCAGTAAATTTAAGAAAATTGAAATCATATCAAGCATCTTTCCTGACCACAGCGCTATGAGATTAGAAATAAATTACAAGAAAAAAAAACTGTAAAAACACAAACACATGGAGGCTAAACAATATGTCACTAAACAACCTAATGGATCACTGAAGAAATCAAAGAGAAAATCAAAAACTACCTAGAGACAAATGAAAACAAAAGCACAACGATCCAAAACCTATGGGACACATCAAAAGCAGGTCTAAGAGGGACAATCTTACCTCAGGAAACAAGAAAAATCTCAAATAAACAACCTAACCATATACCTAAAGCAACTAGAGAAAGAAGAAGAAAACCCAAAGTTAATAGAAGGAAAGAAACCATAAAGATCAGAGCAGAAATAAATGAAATAGAGATGAAGAAAACAAAAGGAAAGATCAATGAAACTGAAAGCTGATTCTTTGAAAAGATAAACAAAATTGATAAACCTTCAGCCAGACTCATCAAGAAAAAGATGGAGAGGGCTCAAATCAATAAAATTAGAGATGACAAAGGAGAAGTTACAATGGTCACTACAGAAATACAAAGGATCATAAGAGACTATACTACAAGCAACTATATGCCAATAAAACAGACAACCTAGAAGAAATGGACAAATTCCTATAAAGGTACAATCTCGCAGGACTGAACCAGGAAGAAATAGAAAATATGAACAGACCAATCACAAGCACTGAAATTGAAACTGTGGTTTAAAAACTTCCAACAAACAAAAGGCCAGGACCAGATGGCTTCACAGGCAAAGTCTATCAAACATTTTCATGAGAGTTAACACTTATCCTTCTGAAACTCTTCCAAAAAACTGCAGAGGAAGGAACACTCCCAAGTTCATTCTACAAGGCCACCGTCACTGTGATACTAAAACCAGACAAAGATACCACAAAAAAAAGAAAATTACAGGCCAATTATCACTAATGAACATACATGCAAAAAATCCTGAACAAAATACTAGCAAACCAAATCCAACAATACATTAAAAGGATCATAAACCATGATCAAGTGGGATTTATCATAGGGATGCAAGGATTTTTCAATAGCCACAAATCAATTAGTGTGACACACCACATTAACAAACTGAAGAAGAAAAACCATATGATCATCTCAATAGATGCAGAAAAAGCTTCTGACAAAATTTACAATAACCCATTTATGATAAAAACTCTCCAGAAAGTGGGCATAGAGGGAACCTACCTCAGCATAATAAAGGCCACATATGACAAACCCACAGCTAACACATTCTCAGTGGTGAAAAGCTGAAAGCATTTCCTCTAAGATCAGGAATAAGACAAGGATGTCCACTCTCACCACTTTTATTCAACATAGTTTTGGAGGTCCTGGTCACAGCAATCAGAGAAGAATGAATGAATAAATGAATAAATAAATAAATAAATAAACGGAATCCAAAATAAACAAATAAATAAATGGAATCCAAATTGGAAAAGAAGTAGTAAAACTGTCACTGTTTGCAGATGACATGATACTATACATAGAAAATCCTAAAGATGCCACCAGAAAAATACCAGAGCTCATCAAGGAATTCAGTAAAGTTGCAGGATATAAAATTCATATGCAAAAATCTCTTGCATTCCTATACACTAACAACAAAAGATCAGAAAGAGAAATTAACAAAACAATCCCATTTACCCTTGCAACAAAACGAATAAAATATCTAGGGATAAACCTACCTAAGGAGGCAAAAGACCTGTACTCTGAAAACTATAAGACATTGATGCAAGAAACTGAAGATGACACAAACAGATAGAAAGATATACCATGCTCTTGGGTTGGAATAATCAATACTGTCAAAATGACTATACTACCCAAGGCAATCTACAGATTCAATGCAATCCCTATCAAATTACCAATGGCATTTTTCACAGAACCAGAACAATAAATTTTAAAATTTATATGGAAACACAAAAGACCCCAAATAGCCAAAGCAATCCTGAAAAAGGAAAACGGATCCGAAAGAATCAGACACCCTGACTTCAGACTATACTACAAAGCTACAGTCATCAAAGCTATACGATACTGGCACAAAGACAGACTTGTAGATCAAAGGAACAGGACAAAAAGCCCAGAAATAAACCCAAGCACCTATGGTCAATTATTCTATGACAAAGGAGGCAAGACAATACAATCGAGAAAATACAGTCTCTTCAATAAGTGGTGCTGGGAATACTGGACAGCTACATGTAAAGGAATGAAATTAGAACATTTTTTAACACCATATACTAAAATAAACTCAAAATGGATTAAAGACCTAAATGTAAGACCTGATACTATAAAACTCTTAGAGGAAAACATAGGAAGAATACTCTTTGACATAAATCACAGCAATATCTTTGTGGATCCACCTCCTAGAGTAATGAAAATAAAAACAAAAATAAACAAATGGGACCTAATGAAACTTCAAAGCTTTTGCACAGCAAAGGAAACCATAAACAAAATGAAAAGATAACCCACAAAATGGGAGAAAATATTTGCAAATGATGCAACAGACAAGGGATTAATCTCCAAAATATACAAACAGCTCATGCAGCTCTATATCAAAAACACAAACAACCCATTCAAAAAATGGGAAGATCTAAACAGACATTTCTCCAAAGATGACGTACCAATGGCCATGAAAAGAAGCTCAACATCATTAATTATTAGAGAAATCAAAACTACAATGAGGTATCACCTCACACCAGTCAGAATGGCCATCATCAAAAAGTCTACAAACAGGGCCTCCCTGGTGGCGCAGTGGTTGAGAGTCCGCCTGCCGATGCAGGGGATACGGGTTCGTGCCCCGGTCCGGGAGGATCCCATATGCCGCGGAGCGGCTGGGCCCGTGAGCCATGGCCGCTGAGCCTGCGCGTCCGGAGCCTGTGCTCCGCAACGGGAGAGGCCACAGCAGTGAGAGGCCCGCGTACCGCAAAAAAAAAAAAAAAAAAAAAAAAGTCTACAAACAATAACTGCTGGAGAGGGTGTGGTGAAAAGGGAACCCACTTGCACTGTTGGTGGGAATGTAAATTGGTGCAACCACTATGGAGAACAGTATGGAGGTTCCTTAAAAAACTAAACATAGAGCCACCATATGATCCAGCAATCCTACTCCTGGGCATATATCTGGAGGAACTCATTCTTCAAAAAGGTACATTCAGCCCAATATTCATTGCAGCACTATTTACAATAGCCAAGGCATGGAAGCAACCTAAGTGTCCACTGACAGATGAATGGATAAAGAAGATGTGGCACATATATACAATGGAATATTACTCAGCCATTAAAAAATGATATAATGACATTTACAGCAACATTGATGGACCTAGAAATTATCATACTAAGTGAAGTATGTCAGACAGAGAAAGACAAATTTCATATATCACTTATATGTGGAATCTAAAAAAATTATACAAATGAACTTATTTACAAAACAGAAACAGACTCACAGACTTAGAGAATGCCCTACGATTACCAGAGGGGAAAGGTGTGGGGGGAGGGAAAGATTGGAAGGTTGGGATTACCATGCACCCATCACTATATCTAAAACGGATAACCAACAAGGACCTACTGCATGCATAGCACAGGGGACTCCGCTCAATACTCTGTAATAACCTACATGGGAAGAGAGTCTGGAAAAGAATAGGTACGTGTATATGTATAACTGAATCACTTTGCTGTCACCTGAAACTACCTCAACATTGTAAATCAACTGTACTCCAATAAAACATAAATTTTTTTTTTAAACTCAACAGTTTCTTAAAAGATGGCTGCCTCCTACTCCCACCAACAAAGAAAAGAGTACTCAGAAATCTGTGGACCCAGTTACTGGAACCACCACGTCAAATAAGAGGATAAAGCAAGTACCACTAATAACTAACTAGAGGAAGCAGTCAACCTATCAACTCCCCATTACAGACCCAAAGGTTAACACAGCAGGTGTGTGCATAATCTTCAGAAGGCACTCCAAGGAGAAGACAGTATTTGTTCTTGGCCATTTGGAAACTACTGCTATCTCTAAGTGGAGAGAACAGCCTGTTTCTTTAGAAGAATTAATTTCAACTATAAATCCAAATGGCTTAATATAAAAAACTGTCCCAGCAATCAGGGATGTGGCTCTGTCCTAGCAGGATAAGTTCACAGCTTTCAACTATAAACTAGAAATCCAAATTGCTTTAATATAAAAAACTGTCCCAGGAATCAGGGATGTGGCTCTATCCGAGCAGGATAAATTCACAGCTTTCAGCATGTTTCCATCAGCTGTCAACTTTGGAGTAACAGAGCTGTCCACAGGATTCCTAAAACAGCCTGAAAACACTAAGTGAAATAAGACACAAATGAACCTACCTACAAAATAGAAACAGACTCATAGACATGGAGAACAGACTTGTGGTTGCCAAGGGGGAGGGGATTGGGGAGGGATGGAGTGGGAGTTTGGGGTTAGCAGATGTGAGCTATTACATACAGAATGGATAAACAACAAGGTCCTACTGTAGAGCACAGGGAACCATATTCAACATCCTGTGATGAACCATAATGGAAAAGAATATAAAAAAGAATGTATATGTATAACTGAGTCACTTTGTTGTACAACAGAAATTAACACACTATAAATCAACTATACTTCAATTTTTAAAAATTATAAGAAACTGGATTGTCCACCGATTTAATTTGTTCAGCACCTGTAGCAACTGGAGATGATTTTAACATAACTTGGATTTTAATTCGGTGTAAGTCTGAACATTAATTTTTGACCACAAGCATTCATGTGAGTACTGGCTTTCTGGTAAATTTTTTAGTTAAATATTTTTTTTTCTTTTTAATATTAAAACCATAAGCTTTTCTCTTCACACAGACTGCTAAAAAAAAGATCTGGAGAGGTGGTCTAATTCATCCTTTATCAAGATAAGTAATGTTTTCCAAAGATACAAAACTTTTCAACTTAATATACAATAGGCTCCTTAATCTGAGCATTTACTCTTTTACCTAAAAGGATACTTTCCCCTCAAAAATGGCAATATGGGTTAAAGTATTTTCCAGTTGAATTTATACTAAAAAAAAAAATCATTCATATAATGCAACTAGATATATATATATATATATATATTTTAAGGTCGGTGAAGTATATTTCTGTTAATAGAAAACAGAGTTAAGGCAGCCACGTCTATATCTGGACTAAAAAGCCCTTTGATCATTAAAGTTTTCTAGATATATATTTTACGTTGTTTTTCATTTTCTTTGAACCACAGAAAGGATGCTTATTTCCCCCAAATGGCATTTGCTGACATACTTCAGTTCAGGGAGCCTGCTGAAGATCTCTTTGCGGCTTAGTTCAGAAATCCCATTTCCAAGAAATATTTTTGTTCCATCAAATTCTTTGGCTCCTTTCTTACATTTGCCTTTAATATCAGAGTACACGGAAACAACATCTCCACCTTTCATAACTAGAGAAAGAAGAAAATCATATCACACTGATCTATCTGTACTTTGGCAGAACAGTGAAAATTCTTTAAGCTTTTAAGTCTTCAAGCTTTAAGACTGGGGACGCCTAGGGGCATCAGTAGTGGGCATGAAGCAGACTAACCAGTCTCACTGTAACCCCTAATAGAAAATGTAACTTTTTACTTTCAAACGTTTGCCAACAATAAATCGAATTGATGTTTTTTTCTCCCTAGGAAAACAAAGATACAGAACAGTCTTCAAAACATCTGACCTCAGCTGGAAGTCTTTAGCTGAGCAGAAAAGGAAGGATATCTTCTATTTAAATTATTTTTCCCAAACCTAACATTCCCTAAAAAGAGTAAATTAAGAATACTAAGATTCATCCCAATATTTAAGATTCTACGCTCCGAATGTTGCCCTCACAAATGACAGGACGGCAGCCTGAGGTTTTAGGGCAACAGAATAAAGAATACAAAACAAAATTTCACTGACATCTTACGCTCTATTGATCAGTCTTGATCCTCTAAACATCATCACACACGTCCTCAAAGGGAATAAAAGAAATGGGCACAAAACCCATATACGGATGCCTAACTTATTAGTCCTTGTGAGATATATCCCTCAACTGGCTATACTAAATGCAAAACTTGGAAAATATCTTTATTAAAGTAAATCCGATATATATCTGAGTGCTGATTTAATAAATTTTCCATTTGATGATACACATAAATTTTAGTGGCAGTTCTACAGAGAAACCTAAACATTATACTCACATTTTGAGGCTGACATGATTCCTGGAACATAGACGTGGGCTCCTCGTAAGACTGCATTGCCACACTGGGCTCCAACAATAACTTCACAGGGCTGTTGTTTTATATTATTCCTAGGGATGCAAGATGAGAGAAAGTGAACAGTGATACACCTCCAACGCCTATCAACCTTTTCAGTGTTTCAATCTGAACCCTAAGTAAATAACCTCTTTGGTCTTCACCGTCCCATGGGAATGCCACTAATGAATAAATGAGAAAAAGCTGAAAAAAGATAAGTACAGAAGAAATAGTTTTTTTTTAATTACAAAGAAGATGGACACTTAAGAAAAAGAAAATGGAAAGAGGATCCTACTGCAAGATAGTAAGTGGCACCAAAAACTGCTTCATCAAATACAACAATCTAGTGAATATAACAAAAAAGCAGCCGACCCACAGATACGGAGACCAAAGTAGTGGCACCAGTGGGGGGAGGGAGGTGCGGAAGGGCAAGAAAGGAGTAGGGGATTAATAGGTACAAACTATTAGGTATAAAATAAGCTACAAGGATCTATTATATGATACAGGAAATATAGCCAATATTTTTTTCTTTACTGAAGTATAGTTGATTTACAATGCTGAGTTAGTTTCAGGTGTACAGCAAAGTGATTCAGTTTTATATAGATAGATATATAGATATAGATATTTCTTTTTCAGATTCTTTTCCCATATAGGTTATTACAAGATATTGAATATAGTTCACTATGCTATACAGTAGGTCCTGTTGTTACCTATTTTACATACAGTAGTGTGTATCTGTTCATCCCAAACTCCTGAGTTAACCCTCGCCCACCCCCTTTCCCCTTTGGTAACCATAAATTTGTTTCCTATGTCTCTAAGTCTATTTCCATTTTGTAAATAAATCCATTTGTATCATTTTTTTTTAGATTCCACATGTAAGTGATATCGTATGATATTTGTCTTTCTCTTTCTCACTTACTTCACTTAGTATGATCATCTCTAGGTCCATCCATGTTGCTGCAAATGGCATTATTTCAGCAAAATAGCCAATGGTATAGCCAATATTTTATAACTATAAATGGAGCATAACCTTTAAAAATTGTGAATCACTATACTGTACACCTATAACTTATATTATACATCAGCTATACCTCAAAATTTAAAAATAATTAGGCAGGACTGAGGTCACAGGAAATGACACACAGGGTAGAACAGGAAAAGGGACCCCTTGGGGCCCAGCCTGGTATCTGCCATCACCCGCTCTGATGCGTTTCATGTTAGAATGGACATGATCAAGTGTTTCTATTCTAATCACCCAATGAAGCTTTATGTGGATTAAAATCACAACCCCCAAAGGAAAAAAAGAAAAACTGCTTCATCATTTAACAAGCATTACTGTTCCATACTGTTTCATAATAGCATTAGGAGAGAAGAGAAATAAAGTCCCTGCCTTCAAAGACTAAAACAAACAACATACGAGGAATTCAAAAATAGTTCTAAAGTCGTAGATTGGTGCATAGTAAGTTATTAATATTTTAAACTAGACAAAGGTAAGTCTTCTTTTCTTCCTTTGCTATCCAGCATTTTTGAGTGTTCTCCAAATTCTCACCTCCCATCCATTCCTCAAATCACTGAAGCCTGGGTCTCACTTCCAACACTCAGAGGGGCCTTTTTCAAAGGTCAGGGGTGCCTATGTGATTACCCTAAACAAGCATTTAAGCACTGCGTGTCCCATGGGCTTCCCTGGTTGGCAACATTTCACATGTGCTGTCATAACTCCTTGCTGGGGGAATTAAGTGTGTTTTCTTCCCATGATCTCCAAATGATCAAACCTCAGTAAACTTCTCAGCTTTATCCTTTCCTTCTGGGAGGCTGGAATTTGGGTACATACCAGGCAGGAGGTACCCACACAACCTGCCCTGAATGAAAATCCTGGATGCCGTGTCTCATTAGAGCTTCCCTGGCTGGTGACATCTCACATACAAGTTGTCAAGCTTGTTTACTGAGGGAGTTAAGTGCACCCTGTATGACTCCACTGGAGAAAGACCCTACAGCTTGCAAATGGTTTTCCCTAGACCTCATCCCATGCACCTTTTATTTTGTTGATTTTCCTTCAGATTTTTTCACTGATTAAATCATAGTCACGCATACAATTATATGCTGAGTCCTCTGAGTCCTCCTAGGCAATCACAGAGCCAGGGAGTGGTCTTGGGGATCCCTCAACACAAGAAGTAATTGTATAAAAATGTAAGATAGCATATGCAAGTGTCAAGGTGTACGTCAGCTTCACTGAAATTTTAGCAAGGAAATGTAAAAGCTGACATAGGGCCATAAAAAATACTAAAAGCTTGATTTTTATTGACCTGTTTCTAAGTAAAGGAGTGAAGCAACATTAAAGGTGATTTTCCAATTGAACAGTAATAAAGATTGGAGGAAAAACAGTAAGAAGGTACTTAATTGCACACAGCCAAAAATAAAAATAAATAGTAAAATAAACATTAAGAAAATACTCGTGTCAATGTAGAAAACAAACTTATGGTCATGGGTGCAGAGGAACGATAAATCGGGAGATTGGGATTGACATATACACACGACTATATATAAAACAGATAACTAATAAGGACCTACTGTATACACAGGGAACTCTACTCAATACTCTGTAATGACCTGTATGGGAATAGAATCTAAAAAAGAGTGGATATATGTACATGTATACCTGATTCACTTTGCTGTACAGCAGAAACTAACACAACGTTGTAAATCAACTATACTCCAATAAAAAATTTTTTAAAAAAATACTCTTGTATTGGGAGTGGGGGGGAATGAATTAGGAGTTTGGGATTAACATATACACAAAACAGACAACCAGCAAGGGCCTACTGTATAGCACAGGTAACTATACTCAATATTTTGTAACAGCTTATATGGGAAAAGAATCTGAAAAGGAATATTTAACTGTGTCACTCTGCTGTATACCTGAAACTAACAACACACTGTAAATCAACTATAATTTGATAAAAAAATAAAAAATAAAAAATACTCTTGTATGAAGAGAAGCCTGGCATTCAATTTTCTCTACGTTTTTCAATAAAGTTGACACTGATACCATCAAAATCAGCATTACAACCTTATGTTCAATCTAATTACCAGTGATAAAACCTTCCTAACATTAAAATATATTTCATCAGTAAATTAAATAGCATGTTAACTAAAATGAGGGAACCTGAATTTTATGGTGAGAAATTACTTTTTAAATTGTTTACTGCCTATAAATAGTTTAACCTATGTTATGATATCTTAAATAATTGGATGATGTTGAGCTTCTAGTAAAAGATTAGTCAAAGAGTAAAAGTATAGATATATTCCTTTTTCTAAAGCCCACAGAAATGGGGAAAGAAAAACCTGAAAGAAAATTCCATTTGCAAGAAAACTAAGAAACAGCTATTACCCAAATGATTAAGAATAATTAGCTAACACAGTAAAATTTGGATCAAACCTAGTTCCTCAACAGGGTATGAATACTTCTGCAAAGGAAAGGCTTCTGGGTGCCTAAACAAATATTTACTGCTTAGATCCAGGACCAGAGGGTCAGACAGAAAAAAGGAGAATCTGGGAATGTCTTGTCAGTGTCCCGTTCCCTGCAGATAAAGATGAAAGAGGATCTGGACTGGCAAAATTGGCACAAGCAGACAATCTGTGTTTTCTGTAACGCAACTGGACAAACTGCCTAGAAGTAGCTAAGGGAAAGCGCAACCAACTCTGTCACTCCTCCCCTGAGTTCACTAAGCATAAACAAAAATTAAAGCCCCCAACAAAAAAGCTATGAGCTGGACCCCCTCACAGAGAGCCTTAGGCTTCTTCAGCTCAGCTCACCAGGACTAGAGTTGTGCCACTAGGAAAGACCTGGTGAAAGTATTTCTGAAAGACACATCTGATGAGTTGTCTAGGTATACACTTGACCCGAAGTGCAAACTAGGTGAATCTATGTGAAAGTTCTCATTCAAGGATTCATTCAAACTGGGAACTATGTGTAGATACAGATGGCCCTGTCTACCCTCAGGTTCTGCATCCATGGATTCAACCAACCGCAGATGAAAAAAAAATTCTTTTTTAATTCCAGAAAATTCCTAAAAGCAAAACTTGAATTTGCTGTGCACTGGCAACTACTTACATAGTATTAAGTATTGTAAGTAATCTAGAAATGACTTAAAGCATACTGAAGGATGTGCATGAGTTATATGCAAACACTACACCATTTTATATGAGACTTGAGCATCTGTGATTATTGGTATGTTGGGGGGCAGTGGGGTATCCTGGAACCAATCTCCCACGGATACCGAGGGACGTCCATAGTACTAAACAAAGTTGTAATAAACAAAAGGCAGTACAAAATGTACAGACCAAAAAAGGGCAGAATTTCAAATAACCGCTCTGTAGTTTCAAAGAAACTAAAAGGAACCTTTAAAAAGAGATATAATAACAACAACAAGATTAAAAAAATAAAGAGCAAAAGTGAACTAGCCAAGCTCAGCAAGTAAAGGATAGTAAATCTTCTGAAATTAAAGAGTTAATGTAACAGGCTTGTGACAGCTATTCTTAGAAAGGCCTGCTTGTAAGGTTGGCCCTCGGCCAGCATCTGGAAACTTGACTGGCAAACAGTTCCCAGCACTGATATAAAACCGCCTCTTAGAAGACTGAATTACTGCTCCTAAACTGTTCGTCCAAGCTGTGTGGTCATGCTGAACACCTGCTTTCCTTTTGGGAGCCAGGAATTTCACTACCTGCCAGGCAGAGGGCGCCCAGATGATCAGCACCCAACTAAAACCTTGGGTGCTGGGCCTCTAATGGGCTCCTCTCATAGACAATGATTCTATACATGTCACAACTGACTGCTGGAAGGATGAAGCCTGTCCTGGTAGCTCCATGGGGAGAGACTCCTGAAAGCTCGCGCCTGGTTTCCTCCAGACTTTACCCCGCATGCCTTTTCCCTCTGCTGATTCTGCTTTTGTACCCCTTTCGTGTAATAAATCCCCGCCATGAGCCTGACTAGGTGCTGAGTCCTTCCAGCCCATCACAAGACACTGGGCTGTCTCGGGGTGTCCCAACACGGGGAGCATCTGTACTGGAAAACCAACATATAGAGTACCAGTGTCCTCCTAACAGAGAGGGCAGAAATATGTAAGAGAAAAATATTCAAAGAACTACCAGAAGACTTGTAATTTAAAAATTACATTGCATTTCAATGAAAACTAAGGAGAATAATTATTATTATAAATATTAATAACAATTATTATTATATTATTATTATTATAAGGTATATCCCAGTGAAGTTTCTCAAGTCCAGTGCTTAAGAATCCCATAGATCTCCAAGGGAAAAATCAAGATTCTGTTGTAAGGGGGAAAATATCTTTTGGCCTCAGACTTCTTCATAGCAACACGTGAGGCCATAAGATTGTAGAAGCAGTGTCTACAAAGGGCTGAGGGAAATAACATGTGACTTGAAATGACTATAATCAGCCTGTAAGTTGTTGTTTAAATATAAAGGCAACAAGCAATTCTCAAGCGAGAAAGGAAACAGAGCGTACAAGAGACATACTTGGGGGGAGGGGAGGAGGTGCTGGAGACCTGCTAAATGATGCTATTCGATCAACCAAGAGATCAATTAAGATAAAGAAGTCAGAAATAAACTGCCAGTAGGGCTACAAGCAAGCACTGCATTCATCTGAATTATGCTTGTAGAACAAAAATGTTACAAGGCTTTACATTGTTAAAAAACTAACAGTAAATAAAAATTGGTTGGTGGAGGTTTTAGGGCAAATTCAAGCATAAGAATTTCTTCAATTTTCATAGTGGAAAGTCAAAAGATACCTAATAAAAGTGATGATGAGTTTAAAAGACAAAAAAGAGCCGAACTGCTCCTTTTAGAAATGAAAGGTAGGTATATGAATCCACAATCCTCAAAGATTTCTTAGTGCTTTCCTGTAGTAACTCACCGTTTGTGTTTTATAGTTCACTAATGCTTTAACTTTTTTTTTAACTTTTTATTCACTTTCGGCTGCGTTTTTGGTCTTCGTTGCTGCGCGCAGGCTTTCTTTAGTTGGAGTGAACGGGAGCTACTCTTTGTTGCAGTGCTCGGGCTTCTCTTGTTGTGGCGCATGGGATCTAGGGGCATGGGCTTCAGTAGTTGTGGCGCACGGGCTTAGCTGCTCTGCGGCATGTGGGATCTTCCCAGACCAGGTCTCAAACCCATGTCCCCTGCATTGGCAGGCGGGTTCTTAACCACTGTGCCACCAGGGAAGTCCCCACTAATGTTTTAATGAGTAGTTTAGCTCACTACAAAGAACAGATGAAAGGATTATTACATAGCCAGTAAAAAGAATAAAATAGTGTAGTGTTATGTAGGATTATGGAAAACTGTGGAGTCCACAGTACATTCTGAAATGAATCACAGGTCTCAAAAGACCTGTGACTGTGATCAACTGTAGTAACTAATTGGTTTAAAACTAGGAGATGAAAGAAATCAAAACAGTGGTTTCCTGGTAGGGGGGAAGAATGCAGAGAATTTTCTGGGTGATGGAAATGGTGTATATCTTGATGGGGGTGAGTCTTGACTACACAGTTGTATGAATTTACCAAAACTCAGCAAACAGTACACTTAATTAAGATCTCTGCATTTCACTAATGCAAATTCCCCCTTAACAAAGAGCTAGAAGAAGGAGTTTACAAAATCGGGACTTGCCTGGTGGTCCAGTGGTAAAGAATCCACCTTCCAACGCAGGGGACGCAGTTTCAATCCCTGGTTGGGGAACTAAGATCCCACATGCCACAGGAGAGCCTGCGTGCTGCAAACTACAAAGCCCACACACCACAACTACAGAGAAGCCCCCGCGCTGCAACGAAAGATCCCGCAAGCCTCAACGAAGATCCCGCATGCCGCAACTAAGACCCAACACAGCCAAAAAAAAGGGAGTTTACAAAATCAATTTTTTTAATTGCAGAAGTAATACGTGCTTATGGTAAAAATAAATAAATAAATAAGACAGAAATGTTACAAGTGAAAATCTCCTCTTACCCAGTTTCTCCTAATCCAACTTCCTCAGAGTTAATCCCTGTCAACCGTTGGGTATGTTATACCCTCCAGACTTTTTCCCATATATAAATAAATATTTATAAATCTGTAGTTGTGTGTGTTTTTTAATTGCAAAAGAAATGTGATTTCTTACATTCCTACACAGAGCAACATGCTTTTGGTATTTAATTTATCGAGGGACTTCCCTGGTGGCTCAGTGGTTAAGAATCCACCTGCCAATGCAGGGGACACGGGTTTGAGCCCTGGTCCGGGAAGATCCCACATGCCGCGGAGCAACTAAGCCCGTGTGCCACAACTATTGAGCCTGTGCTCTAGAGCCCACGAGCCACAACTACTGAAGCCTGCACGCCTAGAGCCCAAGCTCTGCAACAAGAGAAGCCACCGCAATGAGAAGCCCGTGCCCAAAACGAAGAGTAGGCCCCGCTCGCCGCAACTAGAGAAAGCCGCGTGCAGCAACTAAGACCCAACAACGAAGACCCAATGCAGCCCCCCCCAAAAAATAAATTTATAATTTATCGAGAACATCACCTTTTATTTGTACATATAATTCTCCCACATTAAAGGCCATATAAAAAAAATAAAGGCCATATAATGTTCCACTGCGTGGATAAACCAAAAACCACTGCTCTACTATTGACCACTAAATTACTTTAAAGCTTTAACAAAATGAGCATTTTTATGTTTACTATAAGTCTTAGGGGTATTAAAAATTTTTTTATCACAATTAGGGATTTTCAATACAACTCCCATTATAATATAAAAGCCTATTTTTTCAATTTTTAAACACATCCCTTCCAAACACATAGTATCTGTTCTACTCAGAGAACAAACACAGTAATTAAACATAACTGTGAATTAATAAAATTTTACAAACATATCAATTATTAAAGTAGGAAACGTTGCTTTGTATTTTTGTTGTAGCTCAGAAAAGTTTTAATTGAGCAGTGGAATCAAGATATACAAGTAAACGTAAAAGTAATTTTCTTACAGAATGGAAAAAAATCAATCACTGCACAGCAGAAACTAACACAACATTGTAAAGCAATTATACTCCAATAAAGATGTTTAAAAAGAAAACGTGATATAACACAGAAAAAAAAATCAATCACTGCACTAAATGCAACTACAATGCATTACTCTCAAGGTATCTGGGCCCATTCCTAGTGTTCTTTTGTAATATTTTCCATGAAAGACTACAGAGTCAGCATTTATCAACTTTGTGAATTCCTACCTAAATAAAATGGCTAATAATGGAGAAACTTAGTACTGTCACTAAACAGTAAAAAAGAACCTGTGACATTTTTATTTAGAAGAATACAATTTGAAAATGAAAGAGTTACAAACCTAGGTCCAATAACAGGAATAAGTAAGACATCCTGAAGGTCTGGATGTTGAAGAATAGGAAAACTTAATCCATTAAACTGCTGTTAAAAATAAACACATAGGATTACAAAGCAATCAATATATTGGTTAAATTTCAAATTACAGAGCTTTTCAGTGTCATTACCTAGCAGAGCACGGTAATGAGCTTGATTTAGGGTATTTTCACGTTATTCCACAGGATACTATAAAAAATCAAAGACTTCAAAACAACAATGTTTTCTCTATAATTTGATTCTCAAGTATCTTGACTTCTTTACAAGTAAAAGGCTCAATTTTGCTTACTGTTTTTGACTTTGTAAACATGAACCATGTTGACCTTACGTGACTAACTCTGAAAACACGTATCCAATATAGAATTGCATGAATAGGACATTAAAGACTGAGATTATTAAATGCTATTTATTATGTATTATCAACACTGGATGCCATGTCGGTTGGATGATGCTTCCTGGCAAAGGCTCAGGATTTTCAGTATCCTCTACCATACTTGGTCTTCAGACTGGAAATAAGTGCAGGGCCAGTGGCATAGGTGCTGGGGCCAACTCCCAGTCTCATGGGAGCCAACTCTGTGCAGCTCTTCCCAACTCCATGGTCACGCTGGTAGCTTGAAATCGACCAGAGTGGGAGCATTTACACCACAAAACTCAGCAAACACCACACACCGGCATTGTTTTTCCAGAAAGTAGGTTGTGCAGTATGTACCAGCACACCACAGCTGTAGGCGGAAGAGTGGACTGGACAGCAAGGGCTGGGTACCCTATCAGAGGGCAACACGCAAGTACTGGAGAACAAGTCTCTGCCATGTAGGCTAGGGATTATCAACCCATTCATTTTCACATAATACACCAAAGAGCAGTGACCATAACAGATATTTGCATTGCCTTGTAATATCCATACACTACCTACAGAAAACTTCCAAAATCAACCTATTTCTAAATTGATAAGAGAAAAAAAAGTCTTCAGATTTTAGAAATCTAACTCTATTTCTACCAAGTCAACAGCTCTTCTGCCTTCCGCTTCTTCCAGGCAAAGGCTACTGTGAACTAACTATATCCAACAGAATAGTAAGAAATCTTAAGGGCAAACTCATTCAAACAAACCTCTCTCCCTCATGTTCTCTCACTGTTTGATAACTTACAGCATCCGGACTATGGATCCTTCCAAGAAGAAGAGAATGAATTTTGCCATTTGTTTTTGTTTTGCTTTGGAAGTACTATTTCTTTATACTATAGAAATAGTCTACATAGAGATCAATCCTCCTCAGGCCAAGGTTCTCCTCCTCTCCCTTTTTATCAGATATTAAAATGATACAGAAATAAAACTTTTATAAAACCACACATCTGTAACTTCCATAAAACACCAAACTTTTTTTTAAACCAAGCATATCACCTGCTTGTCTTTCTGTTTCTACCTCATGCCCTTTTTAAAACAGCCTTAGTGAGGCTAATTTACATACCATAAAATGTACCCATTTTAAATGCACAATTCAGTGATTTTTAGTAAATTTACAGAATTGTGTGACCATCACTAGAATCCAATTTTAGATCCTGTCCATCAACACGATGATTCCTCATGCTCATCTGCAGCCAATCCCTGTTCCCAGCTCCAACCCCAGGCAACCACTAACCTACTTTCTTTCTCTAGGTATCTGCCTTTTCGAGACATCTCATATAAACAGGATCATACAATGCAGACTGTCTTGTGTGTGGCTTCTTTCACTCACTCTAGTGATTTTGAGGTTCACCCAAGTGGTAGCATGTATCACTTCACCACTTTCATTGCTGTACTGTTCCCCTGTGTGAACATACCACGTTTTGTTTTTCTATTCACCAGTCGATGGACATTTGGATAGCTTCTCCCTTTTGGTTATTATGAACAATGCTGCTATTAATGTTCATGCCCAAGCCTTTGCATGGACGTATGTTTTCATGTCTCTTGGGTAGACACCTAGGAGTGGAACTGCTGGGTTGTACAGTAAATTTATGTTTAACTTTTTAAGAGACCACCAAACTGTTTTCCAAAGAAGCCAAACCACTTGACTTTCCCACCTGCAACGTATAAAGGTTCCAGTTTCTCCACACCCTTCACCAGTCAAATGAAATTTTAAATGATTAAATTTCAATATGGGACACAGAGATATTTGGAGACAAAGTACCCACTCATATACCGTTCAGGATATGTCTTTAGGACACACACGAGCTTGGGACATGGCAAAATAAAGGAGATGTACAATCTAAAACCTCCTGCGAATCTCCTTTCCTGCTGCAAACAGGCACTGCTCAAACCACCAGATACTTATCTAGTGCCCATGACCCAATCTCCTCAGTCTTATCTTAACCTTCAAGGAAAGGGACTCAAAAGCCCGGAGTGATTTCATCTGCCTGCTCTTAGATACAACCCCTGAGATCTTCTATTCCCATCAGAGTGGGATCCTAGATTATCTAAGCTCTAGGAATAATTTGCTAGAAAAGAAAACAATCTGGATCTGCCTGAGTTATGGACACCTTACGGGCCTCAGAACAGTTTCCTTCATACTGAAAACCTACATGCATGACTACATAAAAGTAATAATCTTCGTTGCTTTGAGGAACTGCTTATATTTGATGCCTAATGCCATTACTCTCAATAAAATTACCACTCTTATTAAAAATCAGATTAACCTTTCTCCAAGTCTTATTTAAAATTATTATACTGAGTTTTGCTCTCAAACAGCCAGAAATCGTAGCTGGTTCTTCTTATAACCTGGTCACCTCCTCACAACTGGAAGTTCATAGAACTGTTCTTAAAGAGAGTATGATAAACATTCCATAAATGTAATGAGATTAAAGACAAAAAATAAATGAATCAAACAACAAGGTCCTATTTGTACAGCACAGGGAACTACATTCAATATCCTGTAATAAACTATAATGGAAAAGAATATGAAAAAGAATATTTACATGCATAACTGAGTCACTTTGCTGTACAGCAGAAATTAACACAACCTTGTAAATCAACTATACATCAATAAAATTTTTAAAAAAGAATCAATACCAGTGAAAATTCTCTGAAATTTTCTGTAAGTTATATCCAGAGTAAACTGATAACACAGCCTGTGATATACAAATGCAAGTCTTTTAAGCATGCTTACCTCTTCCTTTTCATTTAGGCAGTTATTACGTAGAAATAGGTCTGCTGACACCCATCATGGTTATTTGTTAAAAGAGATTTAATAACTACAAAATACAACTCGAAGTACCCCCTCCAAGCACCTGTTTTCCTCCATCTTACATTTCTTTGGAGGCAAGTTTCAGTGCACAGTGTATGAAACACAAAATGCACAGCTTTGGGGTTTTCTTTCTGGTTTAAAAGACTTAATACAGTTTTCAAAGGTTACCTTTCATTTACAGTTACTACAAAATATTGGCTGTATTTCCCATGTTGTACAACACATCCGTGAGCCTGTCCTACACCCAACAGTTTGTCCCTCCCACTCCCACCCCTACACTGACCCTCCCCCCCCACCACTGGTAACCACTTATTTGTTCTCTATATCTGTGAATCTGCTTCTTTTTTGTTATATTCACTACTTAGTTGTATTTTTTAGATTCCACACATAAGTGATATCATCCAGTATTTGTCTTTCACTATCTGACTTATTTCACTTAGAAAATGTACAGCTTTTGAAAGCAAAGAAGACAATATAAACAAGAAAATTCCAATATTATTTTTCTGCTTGGAACTTTAAAAATGCCATTTTATAGGGCTTCGCTGGTGGCGCAGTGTTTGAGAGTCTGCCTGCCTATGCAGGGGACACGGGTTCGTGCCCCAGTCCGGGAAGATCCCACATGCTGTGGAGCGGCTGGGCCCGTGAGCCATGGCCGCTGAGCCTGCGCGTCCAGAGCCTGTGCTCCGCAATGGGAGAGGCCACAACAGTGAGAGGCCCGCGTACCGCCAAAAAAAAAAAAAAAAAAAAAAAGCCACTTTATAATACTGTTTTCACTTACAGAAAATGAGTATTATGCCAAAACTATTTTATTGGTTGAACAAAAAAAAATTTGTGTTGCTTTATCTTTAAAATATATCTTTATATTATTTTCCTCCTTTTATTATATTTAATTAAATTATATTAAAATAAAAAATATAATCCTACAGGTAATCAGTAGGCACCTCCTTACCTCTGGGCTCACCCTGGCTACGTCATCTGCCCTCATGGTCATTATATGCTGCTTATTACAATATCACAGACTTTTAGCGTTAGAATGGACCGCTTATGTATTTTAGTGACAAAGCAATGGAGGCCCAGAGGGGTCGAGTGACCTATCCAGTCACTAAATTAATTCAGAATCAGAAGTACTAGGTTCAAGTTCTAGCATGAGCACTCACTACGTAACCCTGAACAACATGCGTGATCCTCAATTTCCTTATGTGTAAACTTGTAATAGTATATCGTTCACATATTAGTGAGGAGTGACATGACACAAACTGTAGAAATCTAACTGTACATAATGACAAAAATGTGCACGAACCTTCTGAAGCTCATCAAATAACAGACTTTTCACATGTTGTACTGAGGCTAGATGCGTGTTTACTCTGACAGTAGTGAATGATGGAGGGTGGGACAACTTCTGTAACAGAGTTTCAAACTTCCTTTCTGCTTCTTCTTTACCTAAAGCAGATACAACCTGAAAAGAAGAACAGAACAAGTTAATGTTTCAGTTTCATTATACAAATTAAAAACATTAAGCAGGATATATGTCTATACATTTGTCCCAACTAATGAAACACCATTCGGCAATCATTCGGTTCCATTTCACTTCTATGCATTGTTTATGTGTTAATAACACTAAGGGAATCGCGATATTCCACAGGGTTATGCTAATAAACACCTAGTGAAACAGCAGACAAAAAGGGCTTAGAAAACGCTGCCTCGGGCTTCCCTGGCGGTGCAGTGGCTAAGAATCTGCCTGCCAATGCAGGGGACACGGGTTCAAGCCCTGGTCCGTAAAGATCCCACGTGCCGTGGAGCAACTAGGCCAGTGCGCCACAACTACTGAGCCTGCGCTCTAGAGCCCGTGTGCCACAACTACTGAGCCCGTGAGCCACAGTTACTGAAGCCCGCGCGCCTAGAGCCCGTGCTCTGCAACGAGAGAAGCCACCGCAGTGAGAAGGCTGCGCACCGCAGCAAAGAGCAGCCCCAGCTCGCGGCAACTAGAGAAAGCCTGCACGCAGCAACGAAGACCCAACACAGCCAAAAATAAAATAAATAATTTAAAAAAAAATTTTTTTAACACTGCCTCACTTCAAAGCATTATTAACATTTTTAACATATCTGCTACATTTATTCATATAAATTCAGGATTTCATTCTAGTTATTTCTAAAAACATTAACTGTTACATCACTTCTGTAGAACTAGTTCCTAGCTAACCTCGTATCCCAGAGCAAATTGGTTAGTAACGTTTTAAAACACCAATACTTGAAGAGTAAGTAACACTGATACCATCACCCAAAGAGCCCCATAACATCAGCTTCTTAATATGGTATTATTAAATACAACAGATAGATATTGTCCAAAAAAAAGACAGGTAGCAAGATACCTGTCAGAAATAAAGTTATAAAGACTCAAATGACCAAGTTTCCTTGTAATTAACTAAAGCTTTTGAGACACGCATTTCCCCATTTTTGGTTATCTTTGACCACACCCTGCCTCACAGAATCTTCATAAACCACTTGCCAGCCTACTAATCCACTAGCCTAAAAATATTAGTACTCTCTCAAGGTTTGGTTTTTTTTTTAACTGAATATTCCATTACCCTTGATACTTTTTACAAAGGGATGGTTTTTCTTTTTGTAAAATCGTAGAGTTAGTGGGTTTGAGGCAGAAGTGGTGTCAAAGACAGACATTTGAATCTTTTTTTATAAAACAATGTTAACCATTTTAAAAACTGCTGGGGAAAAAAAACTGCTGACTGCCTCTATTTCTCTTAATACGCTCCATATACTATAAGTTCTCTGAAATCAAGAAGGTATTTTCTCCTTCCGTACTGTCTTGCCCCTTAACATAACCTCTGGAAATAAAATGCAGAAATCAAACCTAGAAGTCATGGCTTCACCAACATCTTTGAAAACGAGTAGCATTTATGCGGCTTCACTTCGAATAGAAAACCAAAGATTTGGAAAATACAAAATTGCCTACAGGCGGGATGGTAAGGTGGAGAGAGCACAGGCCTGGCAATCAAAGACAATCAACATTCACTGAGGACTTCTGGGCTCGGCACTGCCAGCAGCGCACAGAAGGAACATTTGTGGGAAACCTATTAGGCGCCAAAACGGTGCCAGGTGTTTGCACTTACGATTCATACGTTAAAACAACCACCTTGACATTTTAGCACTGTTAACCGTCCTCAAATTTCACAGAAAAGGAAAGCAAGGTTAAGGAATGTGAAGTAACTGACTCAAAGCACTGGGATGCAAACCAGGGGCTTGGGGCCCCAAATCCATTCCTTTTCCCATTGGACCTGAGTTCTTTACCTTCACATTTCAGCAGTTACATGACAGCGGTGTCAATTTGATTCAGTAACGTCGCTCTTTGGACCCTCAGTTCTCTCACCTATAAAAAAAAAATGGGGAGGAAATCTCTACCAAAAAAAGACTGCGCAGATTAAGATGTAAAGGTCTGCAGTTCATCTAGCACGACTGGTGGCATTTAAGAAGCACTCACTGAACGATAGTAAACCTTCCACCTGAGTGCCAGGGCAGGCGCTCTAAGAGTACAGGCGTTTCTTCTCTACAGAACTTAAATTCTCCGAGACGGGGATCTTGTCTTGCTCACCCTTGTAGTCCTTTCAGTGCATTCCTGCCGCCACACAACCGCTTTTTCCCCCTCCCTCCTTTCCCATTCCTAAATGTTAAAAAACATACACCCCATACACCTCTTAGCTCGGAAAGCATTCATTAAATACCTGCAGAAAGATATTAGCATATTTTACATTCGGAAAGACGAATACTAAGAAACAACGGCTGTACACATTTGACTGCATTTTAGATTATTTTTCTATTTCTCTAGAGCGTGTAAGTATTTGAATTTTTGCAAACAGCATCTAACGTGTTTATCTGACCTACCTCCTTATTCATAAAGCCCGCTTTCAGATAGTTTTCAACCTCAAGTCTCAAAGATATTTTAGGGAAAATAGACATTTTCCTATCGCTTAGTTCTCCTCCTCCACGAGAAATGCTGGAAACCGGTGGTTTTCCTCTCTCCTAATTACACGGAGCGTCTGGGCAATGGATACCACCCACAACGTGCCGGGACCACCAATGCCCGGGAAGAGCGCGCTGCTCACGCCGAGGTAAAATGGGAAACGCGGAGGAACTTCCACGCCTTCTGGAGCTTGGCCAGTTTGCAGCGGCTTCCTCTCCTCCCAGGTCCTTCTTTAGCGACGCCCACGGAAATCACTGCGAGGCAACGCCACTCACGTTGCAGAGGGAAAAACAAAACAAAACAAAACCGTGAGGAGTGAAGCCGCCGTGAACTGGGCAGAGATGTGGAAACCAAGATGTGATCACCACGGCCTAACCTCCAGTCCCTCAACCCCAATTTCTCGGCAGAAAGCCGCTTCCGGCACGCGTCACTTCCTGCAATGCGGCCCACCCCTCCTTCCCCTGCCCTCCAATCCGCAGTCGCAGATTGCCTCTCCGTCACGTCTCCGGAGTTTCCCAGCTCCGCCCGCGGCGCATCCACGTGCAGCGGGCCTGGGCGGGCGCTTTAAGGGGATGGAGGCGGAGCTGCCTCCGGGACTTGCCAACAGATCCAGCTGTCGGGCGGAGCTGGGCGGGCAGAGCTGGTTACCAACTGGGGAGGGTTGAGTCGTGCTAGCCTGAATAAGGTGAGGAGTCAATCAGTTACCTGCTAGGTGACCTCCAAAGCAAGGAACGAAACCAGAATTTATTTGGGCCTATTATCCACCCTTTGATTTTCTGAAATTGCCTTCCCTCTCTTAGGCTTGCTGGTCTGACTTCGGTTGTGAATAAACAACATTATTCACATTTTTAAAAGCTGGGTTAATGGTCTTGCAATATCCATACATGCTCAGGTAAAACTTTAAAACGCACAGGTCGTTTTTACAATTAGTTGAATAAGACTAACAGGTTCCCTGTATCGGAGCTGATTTCTCCTTTAAAGCTCGGGAAACCTTTGGCGTACTCTTTGTGTTACAGGTGAGGAAAGATTCAAAGGGAGAAGGGACCTAATGAAAGTCACATAGTTTCCTGTGATTGAAATAGGAAACTAGAAATAATCTGTCTCCAAGACAGTGTTTTTTGAAACGCACCGTTGTTATTAACACAGAACTGTAGGAAGTTTTTTCTTAAGTCTTTTTCTGTTTAAATCTCACACGGAGGTGTTTTTAAAAGTATGATACACTCACAATGCGTGAGAACGTCAGGATAAAGACCATAGCCACGTGGCTTCTAAAACCGATACCTACTCTTTCCACCACGGCATATTTCTTCAGTAAATTTATGGAATTCTTCTGTGGCTAAATCATCTGCAAGTGATCAGGAAAATGTCTAGTCCAGCCATTTCCAAAGGAATTTTTGCAACCTCAAGATTGTGACCACAGCACCAATAATGTTTGGAATCGATATCTAGGAGAAAAGGGAGAGGAAGGAACAAGGTGAACTAGACTGTAAACTCTGAGAAGGTAGAGACTTTACCTCACTGCTGCAGACCCAGTGCCTAGCACGTAAGAAGCACTCACATATTGAAGGAATAGATGGATCAGTGGATGGACAGCTCTGTAAACCAGAGAAAGGAAGTGCTGATAAAGCATATATTGGTACTTGCTGGACATTAGTTCACTAGTTCAGCCCTTGTGAACAGTGCCAAGGACATTTCGACAATCTGTGGCGAGACATCACTGAAGTGACAGTTATGCTGGTGACGGGGCCTCTAAAGTGGGTCCATATTAAAGATCTGAAGTTGGCTACTAAATACATATTGTCTAAGCAAAAGAAGACACCTATAACTCCACGCTTCCACTGCTGGGGGCCTGGGTTCAATCCCTGGTGGGGGGACTAAGATCCCGCATGCCGTGCAGTGTGGCCTAAATAAATAAGTAAAAAGAAAACGTAAGCTTTAAATAAACGAAGAAGAAGACCCCTATAAGAATACACCCATATAAGGGTCATTGGGGTTTTGTGTTCTCGATGGGTGGTATGGCCCCCAATGTGGGGAGAGCAAAACAAAATCTTAGATATAATCATATAATCTTAATCTCAATTTGTGATGCTCCAAAACTTTCCTTTTACCCCCCCCCAAAAAATACATAAAAGCCCTATTTCTCAATATTTAATTTCATGAAGAAGGCATGAGAGGATTAGGAAAAAAAAGTCTTGGAAAGGCTGGAAATCTATCAATCTCAATTCATCTGGAGACTAACCTCCATAAGTACATATTAACTCAGAATGGATCCTAGACGTCCCTAAATGTAAAATCTATATCTATAAAGCTTCTAGAATAAAACAGGAGTAACCAGAGTTACCCTACAGCCAACAAGGTCAGAGGAGCAGTCAAGAGAACTTGACCCCCGGGACAGGATTATGATGAGACAAGAGAGGCCCCTAGTGTGCACCCCTTAAGGAGGCCCTCGCTCTCACATGTGAGCCCTGAGAGCACCCCCTCAAATTTGTGACTCTCCCCCCTGGGCTCGCCATCATCTCCACACTGCATCTTTTGCCATCACTGACAGCTCCAAATCCATAAGGAAAGACAGATTGTATTGCCCAAGCAGCAATACAGCTTACATCACAGCCTGGACCTGTGATGCAGACCCCTTTTCTGCCCAAGGCCCAACTCAAATGTGGCCGTCTTCCACGTCACATGCTTGACGTGCTGGGTCAGTACTCGAAGTTGTGGGACGTGTTGTCACCAGAAGCCAAAGAGACCAACCAGATACTGTACTTCCTTCTTTGTAGTAGAGTGTGCATTACTACTGGGGGTGATGTCATAGTAATGGGGGCAAAAGGTGGTTCTAAGGGGGCGAAAAATGTATACAATACAATGGTTTGTGGTCTTCCAAAGGCCACAGTAACCTCAACAAATATACAGTATACCTGTACTGTTAATATTCCATTATGGGGAAGTTGTTAGACAAAAAAAATACCTTAAAAGTTTCCTTAGCAGGGCATTAATGACAACAAGCTTGAAAATCAATGTGTTGTAAGGAAAGACGGAACAAAAAATGACATCCTTTGAAGAGGATGTTCCAACATGCCCCTGACCTCTAGAGTATTTACTGAAGTGCTGGGTCCCAGATTCTTGAAGAGCTTATCTCCCCACCCACCCCACCCCAGAATGTAAGTGTCAGAAAATGCCTGTTACACCAAGGGCAGCTACTGTGCTCAGCTCGCCCGGATCCAGCATCAGCTCGGGGCCCTGGAGGAGCAGCTGTACCAGGTCAGGACTGAGACCGAGGGCCAGAAACTGCAGGATGAGCAGCCCCTCAACATCAAGGTCCACCTGGAAAAGGAAGCTGGGACCCACTGTCTCCTCTTCGGTGGAGATGATGGAGCTTGCGAGTCTGCAGGTTACAAGTCGAAAGATTATGGACCTGGAAATGTGGGAAACGAAATCAACGATTCGGCCAAGCCTTAGTGGTTAAGAGAGTTCCTGAGGAGGTTAGACCAATGCAGCAAAATACTTACACCAGGCTGCACTCCGTGGCAGAGAGATCTCAAAGCAATTAATGTGATACACAAGAGAGAGCGTGTGCCAAATACTCTCTGAGAAGAGAAGGCGTTAAATATCTGTCTGGAAAAGTGAGCAAGTCTAAGAAAAAGCTCTGTCCTCTTGTCTTGCTGTTACCGACATATAATCTCTATCTGGGCAATCGATAGCATTATCGATAGTATCTTCCCATTCATCTGGAAGAATGTCACATACAATATGATGACCCATCTGATTACCCTATAGAAAATGTTGTCAATTCTTGGTAGTCAATAAACCTTCCTTTAGCAAATTTAAAAAAATGCCCATCACAAGCTGGGTTCTGTTAGATCCACCAAGTCATAAATATGTGTGAACCCAGCAGCAACCCATCACGAGATGGAAAAGGTACATCTGGGATTAAGCATGAACAAGAGTAATCTACATAAGGAAGTAACCTGTACCCCCATGTCACCCACCACAGTTGCACCAGTGCTTCTGCCTCAGCTCACATCTCCAGTTCTATGGGGGGGGTTCTACTACCAGTTGAATGAGAAAAAAAATTTACAGGTTGGTTTTCAGTTCAGTTGTCTAGGTATGTGGGTAGAAGACAAAAATAGATAGTGGTGGGACTGCAGTCATAGTTAGGGGTGACCTTGAATGACAGTGTCAAGGGAAATTTTTCCTGATGAGAGAATCTGTGAGCAGTGTATTTGCTACCCACTTTGCATGGAGGAAGTGGCTCAAGATGAGAATATATATTGACTCCTGGGTGGCAGCAAATTGCTTGGCCTGCTCATCAAGGGCATGGAAGAAAATAGACCGAAGGGTCAGAGACAAGATCTTAGGCAGAGGCACGTGGATGGACATATGAAAATTTTCACATCACGTGTAATTGCCTACCAGAAGGCATCCACCACCGAGGAAGCACTGAACAACTTAGTGGACAGAATGATTCAGCCCATTGATGTTAGCCAACCTTTGTCTTCAGCCACCCCATGCCTGGCACTATGGGCACATGAAAGAAGTAGTCACAGTGGCAGAGATGGAGTCACTTAAATAATTACCCAAAATACAGGTTAGGGCTTCCCTGGTGGAACAGTGGTTGAGAGTCCGCCTGCCGATGCAGGGGACACGGGTTCATGCCCCGGTCCGGGAAGATCCCACATGCTGCGGAGTGGCTGGGCCCGTGAGCCATGGCCACTGAGCCTGCGTGTCCGTCCGGAGCCTGTGCTCCGCAATGGGAGAGGCCACAGCAGTGAGAGGCCTGCGTACCGCAAAAAAAAAAAAAAAAAAAAAAATACAGGTTAGGCTACGATGAAAACTAACATTAAGTTCCATGTCAGCCTTACTTACCTTTGTAGACCCAGCCTTAGGGCAGTACCTAGCACATATTAGGCACTCGGTATATATTGATAGGTGAATAACTGAACCAATAAGAATAGTTTATCATTCATATCCAGCAAGTATTTACTTAGGGTCAGTAAGCAACCAGCACTGCATTGGGTACTCAGGCATAGCAGCCAGAGAAAACAGTCAACTGCCTTCATAGAGTTCACAGTCTACTTTGGAAGTAGAGAAAATTTTTAAGCAGTGAAAAATATGATGCATGTTAAAACTAGGGAAATATGGGGTGCAAGGCAGAGGAAATGGCAAGAAAATCTAATTTAATCTAATCTAAAACTGAATCAAAGAGCACAAAAACCTCTCAGAAAGGAGATGTGGCCTCCCAGAAGACATGGTTACATTAAAACCAGAAAGCTAACTTGGAGTTAACCAGGCAGGAGGGGTGAGGGACACTGGGGAAGAAGAGGAAAAGACCAAAATGAGAATATTCCAGACAGAAGGAATTGTCGTGTACAAAGCTGGTACATAGTATGGGAGGGGTTGAGTGGCAAGAGTATAGCATGGAGAGAGAGAGAGAGAGAGCCCCAGCCCTAGTTCTGAAGTTTCCTGTTAGCCCTGGTAAGCAAGGAAGAACTTCATCCTCAGGCCAATGGCAAGTCATTAAACAGTTTCAAAGCAGAAGAGTAACAGGCTCAGATTCATGTAACATTTTTAAAAGATCATGCCAGATGATTGTGGGAAAAGGTCTCCAACTGATGCAAGAACAGAGGCAGAAAAACCTATCAGAATGCAGTTCCAGTAATCCAGGCAATGGGGTCGGAGGGAGGTGGGTAGATGTGAAAGACATTTAACACATGGATTTCGGTGGGACCTAGTGGCTTAGGTGGATGCATGAGGACAGGGGAAGAAAGAATCAAGAAGAAATTCCAACTTTCTATGGACCCACCAGTATTTGCACCCATATTTCCGCCTTCCTACCTATTAACTTACATAAATCATGGAGATGATTTGTTAGTGTAATCATTTTAATTCAACTCTTTTCTAGAATTGTCTGGAATACCTCCGTCTTTGGGGAGCCTTATGCATTACTCGTTATCTTCCAGAATTTTATACTTGTGGTGCGTGTTTCTTCTGACAATGGAGTTCTATCCTAGGAATTAAATAAGATTATGTACTACATATGAAAGTTTTTGTAAATTGCAACAAGGAATGAGCTAGAGCAGAACTGTTCTCTAATAGGTTTATTTGCATTTGGAGGGCAATTTTTAAAAAGGACAAATAGAACATGAATGGAAAGTTTACAAACAAGCCATTTTGTTGGGTTATGTTTTTAGTGGGTCAATAGTCAATCAATATTGATTATTGTTTCAGCCAGATGATGTGGTAGGTTGAATAACAGTCCCCTCTCCCCCTCACAAAGATGTCCATGTCCTAATCTCTGGAACCTGTGAATGGCAAAGGGATTTTGCAGGTGAGATTAAGTTAAGGACCCTTAAAATGGGGAGGTCATCCTGGATTAACCAGGAAGCCCTAGTGTAATCATAAGGGTCCTTATAATAGGGAGGCTGGAGGGTCAGAATCAGAAAAGGTGATGTGATGATGGAAGCCAAGGTCAGAGTGATGTGGCCACGAGCTAAGGGATGCAGGCAGCCTCTAGAAGCTGGAAAAGGCAATGAACAGATGCTCCCCTGAGCCCCCAGAGGGAACACAGCCCTGCAGATGCATTTCAGACTTCTGACCTGCAGATTACAAAATATTAAATCTGTGTTGCATTAAGCCACTACATTTTTGGTAGCTCCTTATGGCAGCAATAAGAAACTAATACAGGTGCTCTTTAAAGCAATGTATCATCAATCTGGGTTCTTCTACGCACAACAGGTGATTTTGCCTCTAACCTACAGATAAGACAGAGGTAATTAATCGTGAGTTTCTTGAATCAAGAGCTCCTACACACCTAAAAACTTTATTTGTGCATACATGTAACCTCCTTTTCAGCAAACTAAGAACTTCTGCTCTCTGAAAACTTATTCTCTTCACCTGCCTCTATTTTCTAACATCTCATTTCCACCTGTCTTCCTCCATTGGTGATTCTCTCTCTCTCTCTCTCTCTCTCTCTCTCTCTCTCTCTCTCTCTCGGTCTCTCTCACTTGTATCTTCACGCTCTCCCTTTAAAGAGGTTCTACCCACCACTCTATAAACAGGTTCAAATAATAGTCACAGCAACATTTATTGAGCCTTTTCTAGGTGCCAGGCATTAGGCCATGGTCTGCCTCATTATAGCATTTAATCCTCTGAGATTAAACTTTATGAGCAGTGGCAGATTTACTGTGAGACTAATGAACCTTAAACTTCAAAGCATTCAGTTGCACAAGTCATCCAAAGCATTGTCTAATTTTTAATGTTTTATCTTTTATTCCTTTTCTTTAAAAGACCCCCCAAATTGTATGAATTTCAAGGTCCCACAAAACCGGGATCTATGCCTGCCTATGAGGTAAATATTATGATTCTTATCCCCGTATTACAAATAAGAAAACTGTGCTATCGTGAGGTTTTATAACTTGCCTAACATTATATAAGCAGTAAGTGGCGGAAGACTATTTCAACCTCATTATTCGTGACTGTAGAGTCTAAACATTGATCATTTACTCATTCAATTATTCCGTCTCTTCAGGAATTTTCCTACCTTAACACACCCCTTCCTTTCCAACTTCAGTTTTCCTCTCGTTAATACTTTATATGCCTTTTTCATTTTATAATCCAAAGAATAATCTACATTTACCATCTTGAGTTCCTTACCTGTCATTTACCTTCAACTCATTATAATCTAGGGACTTCCCTGGTGGTGCAGTGGTTAAGAATCTGCCTGCCAATGCAGGGGACATGGGTTCAATCTCTGGTCTGGGAAGATCCCACATGCCGCGGAGCAACTAAGCCCGTGCGCCACAACTACTGAGCCTGTGCTGCAGAGCTCGTGAGCCACAACTACTGAGCCCATGTGCCACAACTACTGAAGCTCGCGCGCCTAGGGCCCATGCTCCGCAACAAGAGAAGCCACCGCAGTGAGAAGCACGCGCACCACTACGAAGAGTAGCCCCCGCTCACCTCAACTAGAGAAAGCCCGCGCGCGGCAACAAAGACCCAATGCAGCCAAAAATAAATAAATAAATAATAAATAAACTTTAAAAAAATTTGGTTAAAATAAAGCAATTGTTAACAAAAAATTTATGGGATTAGGCGTCCACCATAGCCTGAGCAGTGTGCCAGTTGCTTCTGAGGAACACAAAATAGTAGCAGAGTCCTTGCACTTAATCACATATCACAACCAAAATATTTACAAGGCAGTTTATCTCAAGAGTATTAAACACAAGTACTACTAATTAATTTTCATTATAATTAACTTTAAGATATATACGTATAAACATCTATATTTAAGTTATATATACATATGTATACATTCCTACAACATAACAGAGAAATTAAAAGGGTGATTAATCCCATTATAGAGCTCTTTTAAGCACAGAGCTTGACTGTGCATTAAAATACTGCATCTATAAAGAAAGTAATTTGCAAGCATTTCAGGCATCGTTCTCTTATATAAATTATAATGCACTTCCTTGTAAACAGATTACTACAGAGAGCCGTGCCTTTTAATCAGGGAAAGATCCCCGAAGTAGGTGAGTTTTAGATGAATTTAAAGGACAGGAAACCTATGGAATGGTAGAGAGGGACTTGGGTAAATTATTCTGGATGAGGAAAATAATACCTTTTGTGGCAAGTCTAAAAGAAAACGAAAAGTGGGGCTATGGTAGAGGGCCAGGGGTGAAGGTCATTAACTAAAAAAAAGTTTTTAAAAATAAATTAACTTTTAAAACTGGGAAACTTAGGAAAGTTTAAGAGACATAAAGTATAAGAGACATAATGTTGGTCCCACTTGGAAAATTCTCCACAGCTAGATCATCCTTCTGTCCCCAATTCAAAATGGATTAAAGACTTCAGTGTAAGACCTGAAACCACAAACTCCTAGAAGAAAACATGGGAGTAAACTTCCTGACATGTGTTTTGGTGGTGATTTTTGGATATGACACCAAAAGCAAAGGCAACAAAAACAAAAATAAATAAGTGGGACCACACCAAACGAAAAACCTTCTGCACAGCAAAGGAAACCATCAACAAAATGAAAAGGGAGAAAATATTTGCAAATCATATCTCTAATAAGGGGTTAATATCCAAGTATATATATAAGGAACTCATAAAACTCCATAACACACAAAAACAACAATCTGATTAAAAACTGAATAGACTTTTTTCCAACGAAGATATACAAATGGCCAACAGGTACACGAAAAAATGCTGAACATCACTAGTAATCAGGAAAACAAAAATCAAAACCATAATGAGATATGGCCTCACAGCTGTTAGAACGGCTGTCATCAAAAAGATAAAAGATACCAAGTGTTGGTGCAGGTGTGGAGAAAAAGGAAGCTTGTGCACTGTGGGTGGGAATAGAAATTGGTGCAGCCACTATGAAAAACAGCATGTAGGTTCCTGAAAAAGTTAAAAATAGAACTGCCATATGACCCAGCAATCCCACTTCTGGGTGTATGTCTAAAGGAAACAAAATCACTATCTCGAAGAGACACAAGCACCCCACCTTCCCTGCAGCATAACTCACAATAGCCAAGACATGGAAACAACCTAAGTGTCCATCAACATATGAATGAATAAACAAAATGTGAGATTCTGTATATGTGTGTGTGTGTATACACACACACACACACACATATATATATATGATATTGATTTTTTTTTCTCTGCCATAAAAAGAGAAGGAAATCAAAAAAAAAAAAAGAGAGAAGGAAATCTTGCCATTTGTGACAACATGAATGAAACTTAAGGGCATTTGGCTAAGTGAAATCAGTCAGACAGAGAAAGGCAAATGCTGTACAATCTCACTGATATGTAGAATCTTAAAAAATCCAACTCGTGGAAACAGATGACAGATTGGTGCTTAGAGGCATGAGGTGGGTGTGGACGGGGGTCAAAAGGTACAAAGTTCCAGTTATAAGACAAATAAGTTCTGGGGATGTGATGTACAGCATGGTGACTGTAGTTAACAATACTCTTGTATATTTGAAAGTTGCTAAGGGAATAAATCTTAAACGTTCTCATCCCAAGGGAAAAAGTTGTGATTATGTGAGGCGATGGATGTTAGCTGAATTTACTGTGGTAATCATTTCACAATATACAGATATTTCAAATCATCGTGTTCAAACCCTAAGGTAATACAATGATATATGTCAACTATATCTCAATAAAACTGGAGAAGGGGCAACGTTGACCCTATTTGGGGCATTCTCCACAGCTGGATCACCCTCCTACTGTACACTGCACCTCCACTTCCTCATGAAGCAGAGAGAGAACAGCAATTGTTCCCAGAGCTACAAAGAGTGAATAACAGTTGCTCTAGCTTGACTCCGAGGGAGTATTTTCTACTCACCACCAAGACTGCCTTGTGCCTGTTTCCCAGGGGCGGGCTCTGGAGAAGTTAGCGGCGCATCTGCATTCAGCGAAGGAATGGAGCCAAATTGGAAGAGAGCCAAATCTTTACATTCGGAAGAGTTCCAGGAACTCTGGGAAGCTGAACTTTCCAAACAGGGAGAAAGAACACGGAAATCCAGGCTTGAAGTGGAGCCTGGAAAGGAATCTAGTCACTGGAGGCATGAGTGCGGAAAATGAGCATTTTAAATTAAAATTGCTCAGGAATTCCAGAATCAATGGAGGGTCTGCATAGTTAATGTTTGAAATATGCTTTTTTACAGCAATCCTTTTTGTTCATTAAACTTCTTAAAACAATTCTAAGCAAGAGTGCTGACAGAGAAGAGGCTGTGGAAGAGAATGCTGGCTGATTCAGGATAATACATGTCCCCATGAGGACACTTACCAAACAAAATGGGATATTCATAAGGAGTATATTAGTAACTAAAGGATGCTTTCGAAGGACATATTACACTTTCTGCAGTTCCACCATAATGCAGCATTGGGGGCACTTTCAACACATGGAGAAATGTAATATTAAATGATACACAGGAATTTTGGTAAGTATATCTTAGAAAATTCATTTTTAAAAGGAAGCCCACCAATCTCTGGCAGTCAAGTGGTTAAGAGTCAGCACTTCCAATGCAGGGGGCACGGGTTCAATCCCTGGTGGGGGAACTAAAATCCCACATGCCGTGCAATGCGGCCAAAAAATTAAAAAAAAAAAAAAAAAAAAAGAAGTCCACCAAAGGAAATTCTGACATATGCTACAACATGGATGAACCTTGAGGACATTATGATAAGTGAAATACGCTGGTCACAAAAAGACTAACACTCTGTGATTTCATTTACCTAAGGTATCTAGAATAGTCAAATTTATAGAAACAGAAAGTAGAATGCAAATATTATATGATATCACTCCTATGTGTATTCTAAAAAAGAAAGATACAAATGAACTTATTTACAAAAGAGAAGTAGACCCACAGACATAGGAAACAAACTTATAGTTACCAAAGGGTAAAGGAGGGGTAGGGATAAATTAGGAGTTTGAGATTAACAGATACACATGACTAAATATAAAATAGATAACCAACAAAGACCTACTGTATAGCAAAGGGGACTATACTCAATATTTTGTTATAACCTATAAGGGAAAAGAATCTGAAAACGTTTGTGTGTGTGTGTGTGTGTGTGTGTGTATACATATATTCAGTTATATATATGTATAACTGAAACACTGCGCTGTACACCTGAAACTAACACCGCATTGTAAATCAACTACTGTTCAGTTTTTTTAAAAAAGACTCTAGTTTGGGGGGAAAAATAAAAAGTGGAGTCATGGTTGCGAGGAACTGGGGAAGAGGGATATGGGCAATTGTTATCTAATTGGTATAGAGTTTCAAAACTGCAAGATGAAAAAGTTCTGGAGATTGGTTGCACAACAATGTGAATATACTTTACAATACTGAACCCATATACTTCAAACTGTTTATGAGGGTAAATGTTATGTTATGCATATTTTTCCACAATTAAAAAAAATATTAAGTAAAGGGGGAAAAAAGGAAGTCCTCCCGGTACCCAGACTTTCTGAAAAGCAGTTGCAGAAGGACTGAATGAACTTTAAAAGTACATGAAATGCATTATTTTAAAGTATGCAGTTGGAAGAAAGAATAAATGGCCATTTGATGGGTCCCCATACAGGTTCATCACTTCTACATATGTTGTATTAAATTCTCACAATAAACCTGAAAGGAGATATTCTAGTACGGATTTTGACATGCTAGTCCTGAAGAAACTGGGGTATAGAAAGGACAAATATGTTGCCTAAGGTCTCACAGCTGATGAGCAGCCTAGGCAAATAGTATTGCCTATTACTGGGGAAAAAAAAAAGAGGTCATTTCAACGAAAGTTTAGAGAATTAAGAGAAGAACTATTCTTCTACCTCCCCCTCTCTAGTTTCACTTGTCTTTCTCACTTATGAATCCTGAGAAGAAATTTGAAAGCTAAGTTAGTCTAGCCATTATGGAGAAAATTACAGGGAAAAGCTATGAGAGTTTCTTGAGTGAATTAGCATAAACTTTTGGAGCTGGAAGTAATATCAAGGTGCCTGGCAGAAAAGGGGGCCCTGAAAAAGGTCTCATGCGCCTGATCAAGTACAAAATGGGTGCCCAGGGGAAAATAAAATAAGGCTGGGAGCCATGCACATTCTCCACATAGGTGGGCTTCAGTTTTCTTTTTGATATAAAGTGTGTCAGTCAGAACACCAGATTAAATTGAACTTCCGCCACTTCAATACTTTTTATAAAATTTAACCAAGGAAGTTGTATTGTCAAGATCACAGGAGGAAACAGATGTCACACAAACTGAGCACTTTGAAGGAAGTTTAAGGAGGGGTTCTTTGTGGAGGTGAGGGCAGGGTATGAGGAAACCACAAGGGACAGTGCAGTACCTTGAGGCTAGTGACCAGGATTTAACCACCCCAAGGCCCCCCGTGGACAAAGGGAGTGAGCTGAGACTGACATGCAGAGAGAGGGCTGCCTGGCTGAGGCTATGTTCTTTGACCACTGGAAGCAGCCAGTTTGCAGTGATCCAGCAGGGAGAACGTTCGGGAATTAAATATTCCCACTCCCACTCTCTGTTCCTCCTTCTGCTCTTCTGTCAATGCTCCCCACTGGCCAAACGTGATGTTCAGCCTCTTAAAGCGCCGAGCCTGGTGGGAGAGAATGGAGGGTGCATTTGGAGGGGCAAACAGGTGGTATCCAGCATGGAGAAGACTAATATTTTATATGTCATGTGTGAAAATAAGTTTAAGGAAGAACTAGCAACTGGAGCAAGTCCTCTGTTTTTCTGTTTGTTTTTTTCTTTTAATAAAAACAGAAAAGATACTACTAAATTTGGGGAAATGTATTCATCAGGTTTTGCTGTGATAATGCTGCATCACAAACAACCCACAAGTTGCAGTGGCTTACAATAATGAACACTCATTTCTCACTCTCAGGTCCACAGGTCAGTTCTGGTTCAGATACACTTGGCTAACTTATCTGGACGTGGCTCCAGGCTGAAGATTGGGATCAAGCGTGCCTCCCGTATCTTCTCATTCTAGAGCTCAGGTTAAATGATCGATGATTACCTAGAGCGCGGCAGGTGGTAGGAGCCCAAGGGGAAAAACAGTAAGCATAACATCTCTTAACTTGTACTTGGAACTGGCGGGCTATCACTTTCGCCCTATTGAATCAACCAGTGGAAGACATTTGACCAAGTCCAATGTCAATGGAGTGAGAAAGTCAGTGGACGGAGAGTGGAGATGGGTAGAGTGAATATTTTCTGAATAATAATTAATATATTATACTTGGCAAAACTGCCTCTGAAAATATGCTTTACATGGAAGCATCCAGGCATTATGACTGCAAATAGATTTTACTTCATTAACTGTTTCTATGTATATACTTTTTTTCTTATTTAAAGTATCCTCTGGTAGTGTTTATACTTTCCCTGTCAATCACATTTGCCTTCTACATTACTAAAAGTGACTGTAAAGGTAAACACTATTAACAGAAATACCAGCCTGAAAGCATATTGTATGTCCCTTCTTGTATAGGTATAGGCCTCTGCCTAAGGCATCTGGAAAAGATGAAAGCAGTGAAAGTTCATACATCATAGCCTAGTAACTTCCTATTTCAAAGCTATCACACAGCCTTTTCTAAATCATCAGCTGAATAGATCAATTTTTAAAACATATTAATGATGATTTTGAAAGATTTTTAATGATCAATGTTTCCTTGCTGCACAACTATAGTTACAATGTTTTCCCCCAGCTTTACTGAGATAATTGACATATAACTTTGTGTAACTTTAAGGTGCGCAATCTATTGAATTGATACACTTACACACCCCACTATAACTACCACCATAGCCTCAGCTAACACCTCCATCATGTCACATAATTACCATTTCCTTTTTGTAGTGAAAACGTTTAAGATTACTCTCTTAGAAGCCTTCAAGTATATAATACAGTCTTATTAGCTATGAACACAGTACTGTGCATTAGATCCCCAGAACTGTCAACTGGCACTTCATACTCTTTGCCCAACATCTGCTCATTTCCCCCGTCCCCCAACCCCTGGTCACCACCATTCTACTCTTTGTTACTACAAGTTTTTTTTGTTTTTTTTTGAGGTTACACATATAAGTGAAATCATACAGTATTTATCTTTCTCTGAGAAATATTAATTTTTTTGTCTTTATCACACAGTGTTTTTTTCAGAGCAGTAAGCTTTGCAGTTTTGAAAGGCAGACTAGTACAGAGGTTACAAGCACAGACTCTAGACTGCCCCAATTTGAATCCCAGCTAGCATCTGACTTGACCTTGGACAAGTTACTCAAATGGCTTGGTTTTCTCCATCTTTAAAATGGGCATAATAAGAATCCCCAACTCATGTGGTTATTGCAAGGATTAAATAGTTAATGCATGTAAATCACTTAGGACAGTACCTAGCGCTGGATAATAGTAGCTATTAATATTAGTTAACTATTTTAATAAGTAATTGTTTTCTCTCTCTCTCCCTCAATATTCAGTTTAAATCTTGATCAGATTGAATCTCTTGGCAAACATCCTTTTCGGCCTTAATAAGAATCACAGGGTAGGAACTTCCCTGGTGGCGCAGTGGTTAAGAATCTGCCTGCCAATGCAGGGGACGCGGGATCGATCCCTGGTCCAGGAAGATCCCACATGCCATGGAGCAACTGAGCCTGTGAGCCACAACTACGGAGCCCACGCACCACAACTACTGAGCCCACACACCTAGAACCCGTGCTTCTCAACAAGAGGAGCCACCGCAATGAGAAGCCCGCACACCGCAACGATAGACCCAACGCAGCCAAAAAATCAATAAATAAATTTAAAAAGGAATCACAGGGTTACTTTCCAGAAGTCTGTTGTTTTGAAACTACAGTAGTGTTTCCGGTAATCAGAATCTTATCTCTGATGCCGTCTTTGTAGCTTTCCGACTACAGAACACAGCCAGGTAAGTCACAGTTTCTCCAGGTAGCACAACAGACTGGAGAAGGTTGGCATCTGGAGCTCAACCACCAATGATGTTGGACACACAGTGGAAGAACACACCCCTCCTCAGGTACTAGAAAATTCGGTCCACATTGAATTTACTGAATATCTGTCATAATACCGTAGCACAGGTATTGTGCTAAGCCTAAAACCAGAGTAGGAAACAAGGCAGTCATCGCTTTCCCAGAGCTCAAGGCAAAGACCGACATTAAATAGTCGAAGGCATGGGAAGTGCCCTAAGAGGTGCAGGGTTCCACGGGAGCTCGTGGTCACAGTCAACAGAACCCAGGTGAATTCAGCACAGGCTGTCGAGATGGGTGGTGGCCCTCAGCAACAAGGAAGACAGAGCAAGTATGACTCAAAAATACACCGAGGCACGCGGGGACTCTTTCTTCTGGAAGTCCTGGCAACCCAGGGACGAGAGCTTGCACACATTTGCACACGAGGCGGTGGACCTCTGCCTGACAACGTGCAGCCTCCTGGTGCTGGGGCACTACCCGCTGGAAGCTCATGCTTCTCTCCCCCTTTCCACCGACTCATAGCACCAAACTGAGCCTCTGCCAGTGGGGAGAGAGCAGGCTTCTTCCAGCTACCACATGAACCCCAGTGGTCCACACCCACATCAGGACTTGTAACTAGTACGGCCTGTATATTTGCACCTCAGGGCACAAACGAGAAATAAGCTTCCCTCTCCTCGCTCTCTCATTTTCTCTCTCTCCTGCTAGTTTAGCTCAAAGTCCGGCAACTTCTCCTTTTTTTTAAGTAAGTAAATAGCTCAATGTTTACTTGCCTTCTCCCTCATGTGTCTAAGGGAAATGATAATATAGCCCTGCATTTTTCTCGCCATGAGTGATGTTTGCTGAAAGCGGGGTACTAGCGTTAGTGGGGGGCTGCATGGAAGGAATCTCTGCTGGGACCTCTCAGTGCAAAAGGAAGAAAGACCCCCGTTCCTCCTGAAAAAGTAAAATATGCCCCTTTATCTCATCTAGGAGTTGTTTTTCTGTGACTGTGTTTCTTGGAATCCTGCCAATATTCACTTTGTTGTCTTTTTAAGACTGTACAATTTTGGAACTCAATTTGCGTTAGAAACACTATTTGCTTACAGTGCACAGATTACCTTTTTTGAAATAATTTCAGATTTATAGAAAATTTGACATTCTACTGTAAGGAAAAGCTTTCCTTCTCCCTACATATTTATGTGTTTACCTCTGTGTGGATATGTGGATTCCTGTTTTATTTAATGTGTTGTAATCTGTTACTACCACTACTTAACTTTGATGCTTAAAATGATCCAGATTTGGCCAGTGGGGATCCTTCAAGCTGGCTTCTGTTCTTTGACAAGTGTCCACGATTCCTTGAGCACTTCCTTACTTTCTTGAGATCCACAATCATCTTGTACTTCCTCTGCTTCAACCCTGAGGCCAACCATTTCCAACAAGTCCTCGTTCCTTTTAGTGGATATTTGGAAACCAAGATCTGGGCACTCAGAATGTTTATTTCTACTGGGCTGTCATTTGTAAACCTCTCAGAGACTTGAGCTAGGAAATATATGCATGTGTGCACACAGACCCACAAACATACAGACTCCACAGACAGCTATGTTTCCCTACCTCTCAGTGTATCTATTTTTTAAACTCATTAGTTTACACACCAATGCTTTCAGTTCCAATCCAGCACCTCAGGGTTCTCTTCAGCCTCTCTCCTTCCATATTTGTAAGTCCCTTCTCCAACAGTGAGAAACGGTGTGTATTTATTTGCTCAATGTCCCTGTGCGTAATTGATCTGTCTACCATGCTAGCTGCCCCCTCAACCTCCAGGGACTCCATGAGGGAGGAGAATGGGTAGAAAGAGGGACAGAATTGGAAGGAAGGAAAGAAGGAAGGAACGAACAGACAAATGAAAGAACGAATGAACAAACAAACGAAGGAGGGAAGGAGGGAAGGGAGGGAGGGAGAGAGGGAGGGAGAGAGGCACTAATTCCATCTAAAGGCTTCTCACCTACAGATCGTTCAAAAAAAACCAAGCCTTACTCAAAGGGAAGGGCTCAATACTGTTTCCCAACGCCAAATAGGAAGAGAAATGGAGAGTCAACTGTCTGTGCTTCTTGCAGCAACACAAAGCTCCTGTTCACGACAGTCTCAAGGAGAACTATGGAGGCTCTACTACAGACAATGAGATTATGGTTGAGAATACTGTTGCTGGTGCCACCGCAGTGTCCCCATTTGGGCTCCACAGTTACATATCTCCTAACTCATACTCACGTGCTGGTCTGTGATCAACCACCCCGCCACCGTAGCTGTGTTAAAAGAAGCCTACACAAGATGCCAAGAACAATGCTTCCCCACTGAAGCTTTTCTAATGAAAGCTCAGGCTCGTGGGGACCAAATATAAAGACAAGAATACCTTTATAAAGGGTTATCAGGCCTTCATCCTCCCTAGGAAAGGTCTTGGTATTCTTTTTAGACATAAATAGTGATCGTTTCTGACTTTTTCAGGGTAGTGATGATGTATAACAGGCTCTGCAATTTACAAAATTCTAAAGGTCGCATAACTGCATTTGAGGAAAGGTAGGAAATTACCTTATAGACATGTGTGGAGTATGAATATTTGATTATGCTTGGAAGACCTCAGCAGAATTCCAGTATATGAATAATATTCTTTACTTCCTCTTAGACAGAGAGGACTTAGCAAATCCTGATGACAATCTGTATCCCTCCTTGGCTCACAGCTAATCTTTCATCTAAGCCTTCCTCAAACAATATCTTATCTAAGCCAACTTTTAGAAGTGTTTCTGTAAAGTCCAGAAGTCAAATTTCTGGGCCAAGTCTGTCTAGTAAGTGATCAGAATGGTGCCCATCTGTCCACCAACAGCAGAATTGATAAATAAATTGTGATCGATTCCAGAGTGGAATATTATTCAGCAATGAATAATGCAACAACATGAATGAATCTCACAAACATAACCAAACGTGAAAGTATACATTGTATGACTCGGTTTACATAAAGTTCAAACATAGACAAAACCAGCCTTTGGTGTTAGAAGTAAGGATAGTAGGGCTTCCCTGGTGGCGCAGTGGTTGAGAGTCCACCTACTGATGTGGGGGACGCGGGTTCGTGCCCCAGTCTGGGAGGATCCCACATGCCGCGGAGCGGCTGGGCCCGTGAACCATGGCCGCTGAGCCTGTGCGTCCGGAGCCTGCGCGTCCGGAGCCTGTGCTCCACAACGGGAGAGGCCACAACAGTGAGAGGCCCCTGTACCACAACAACAACAACAAAAAAAGAAGTAAGGATAGTAGTTACTTGTCAAGGAGTAACTGAAAGAGGGTGTAATGAGGATTTCCAGAATTCTAATAGTATCTTATTTCTTCATCTGTGTCTTGTTCATTTTTTAAAATTTCATCAAGATATACTCTTAAATTTATATATATATATATATATATATATATATATATATATATATTTTAGTAGGTATGTTAAATTCAGTAAAATAAGTATGACTCAAAAGACTCCTTGAGTGAAACACCATTGATCCTTAAGGGTATCCACAAGTTTTGAGGAACAAAAGACCATTCATAGGTCACTTGCTAACATATCCAGGAAACGTCAGAATTCTTTATGTCCCCGGCTATGGCAGTGGTCTTCTCATCTGTCCCAATGTCACCTTACTCCAGAAAGCCTTGGCTTTATATATTTGAATCAGATACCTCTGATACCAAGTGGCTACCATCCTGTGGCTAGAGCACTCTTGGAGGTGAGGGGCCTCCATTCTTATACCCATATTTTTGAGAAAACTGACCCAAGTCAACTTTGCTGATATATGATTAAAAGCCTCCTGCTCACCCCGAGGAGGTGGTGACACCCAATGATGACAGGTGGACACTGCCAGAAGGCAGGAAAAGTCAACTGTCTTCTTTAAAATGTTGAACCTTAGATTAAATTCAGTCGTACTGAAATCTGAGCTCGTATCCCATCTTTTAGTCTTACGTAGCAGATATTTTTGAAAGCCCCCCATTCCCCAAGAGATTCTTTGCCCCTTCAAAATGATGTGAGCCTGCAACCACATTTATAGCTATGGGACCTAAACTGGTGGGGGACATTTGGATTTTTGTCACTTTGGAGAAGGGGAAAAAGAAAAATGAGATTTCTTTCTTTATCTCGTCCTTTGCCACAGCATGCAAAAAATGTTAATCACAGAAAAGTTTTTGAACTCTTACTTAGCTTTCTAGGAAGCAATTTAATCTTAAGGTAACATGTACATAACTGTTCCCTAGATCCACACGTAATGGAGGTATGTGGCTGCTGATACATTCACAGCAGCACTGCTCTGTAATAAAGTGCCCAAGGTTGATGGCTTCTTCTTATCATTAGTATTGTCACATTTATTTACACCCAGATTTTTTTTTTTGGCTGGGCGGCATGCAGGACCTTAGTTCCCTGACCAGGGATCAAACCCATGCCCCCTGCAGTGGAAGCACGGAATCGTAACCACTGGACTGCCAGGGAAGTCCCCACACCCAGATCTTGCTCAACTGATTTAAAGAGACTTTCTAACGTTTTTTCATTGCTACTATGTCATCTTTGCAACTCTTTTTCCATTCATAATTACTTGTAAACATGCCTTATTCTTAGCCCAATTCATAGAATTGCTACAATATCTAACTAGCAATTTTCATTTGTTCTCCATATATTTCTTCCAAAATAAATCACAAGTTGCCTCTTCCATAGCAAGTTATCCAAGGTTTAACCAAGTTATATTCCTTCATTCTTGGCAGCGGAATCCTTGAATGAATATGTCTGAAACTCATTCCCAATTGCATTTTAATCAGGGCTCTCATCAAACAATCCCTACATTTGGGCAATAGATGATTTATTTGAACTTCCTTGAATAAAAAATTATATTTCAAATGGTACCATGATCTGCGTACATTTCCTAAGAGACTTCTTGGCCTTTCTTTGTTCATCCAGTGATCAATAATATCCACAAGTGTAGCTGCCACCTAAGCAACCCAGGTAGTATTTTATAAGCCTATAAAAAAAAAAGTAGAGGGACTTCCCTGGCGGTCCAGTGGTTAGGGCTCCACACTTCCACTGCAGGGGGCACGGGTTCGATCCCTGGTGGGGGAAATAAGATCCCGCATGCTGCATGACGAGGCTAGAAAAAAAAGAAAAAAGTAAAGAAACCCTCCAGGATGTGTGTATATTTCCAAAATCAATAGATGAATGTGAAATGAAGCAGAATTTTGCTTAGGAATCAGGACTTGTCATTTTTCCACCAAGAACATTTATTATCCTTTTTTCTTCCACTTTCAGTTTCTCCACTGCTGTGATTCCTCTGCTCATCTGAACAGCTTCTAAGCCCTTAGTACTAAACTGACACTGTTTTTGCTTTTCTCTACTGGTCTTACTACTCAGAATCTGCAAGTAGGGTTCACCAAACGTGGGATCCTCTGGACTCAGCTCTGTGGCGGCTGCTGATGCTCCCTTGTGGTTTCAAACCTCTACTGGCCCCTTCCCTCCATAGCCTCATGCCCTACAGTCTCCAGTTACTTCTTGCAACTGGCAAAGGGAACTCTCTCTGCTTTTCCTCACAGATAATGGCCTGTGATGAAAAAGGCAAATGGTTTTGAAGCTTTTTCAAATGGGGAAAGCGATGGCACAGAAAGTTATAATGCTTGCATACTGTTCAATAGTTTACGTAGTAGTTTATGTGACAGTTAGAAATAAACAACAGGCCTCCTAATTCCTAATCCCTGTGTCTGCAAAGAATTTAATAGTATTGTTTTATTGTCATTATATTTAGTTTTAAGATAACCCTCTATCGTAGTAAGTGAAACTGTTCTCTCATTAATGGTGGCAACATAAATCTCCCTTTAAAATAACATATTTAAGTAAAACTATCATTTAAGAACACTGAAATATATTATAGTAAAGGATATGAGGATATGGCAAAAAACTGTGACAATCAAATGACTGAAGTCTGTGAAACCTCACTCTCTGGGAAACGCTATAGAGACTGGTGTATAATTATGGCTGGGCTATGGAGATTCCACTGTCATTTACTCTATTCTCTGGATGATACCTAATGGTACCTCCTGTGCTTCCTTGTGACTTAGATCTAGGTCACAATGGCAAGGGCCAATCCTACACTTTCTGTTCTGCCTTAATCCAGCCAAGGGCTGACTTCACCACCCTCATCTCGCTGGCTGGCGATTAGAGACGAAATCCTATCACAGGTTTGCAACGGCCAGGGAGTACATTGACAGGGGCCGAACTGGGTGACAGACTTCAAGCCCTGTAAAGGCCAGAAAATTAACCCTAATAAAGAAACAGGCAAGTTGGCCAGGATCAGGGAGCATAGATTTACATGCCACCTCACCCTTGGAACCCCAGTCTCTGAGTTTCCCTCTTTTCCGTCTCTTTCTAGAAGGTGTCCTGGGCAAGTGTACAACCGTGACAAAAAGAGCAGTGCTCTGGGAAACCCTGAAAGTCCACTAAGGCTACTGTAAGTTGGGGACCATCTTTGCTGGATATTTGTGTTACTGCCGTCATAGCAAGTATTAATCTAACTAAAAAATGACAAATAGCTTATTTAAGCGGCAGATAGTTGGATTGGCAATTTTGTTCTTGGCAAAGCCATAAGAGGAAAAGCCATGAGGTGGAGGGGCAGGGGTAAGGGAGGGGCGCAGGGGGCATGGAGGTGGGGGAGACGGATATAAAGATCTGGCTGTAGAAGAGGAACTGCGTGTTTTCATTTAAATTGTTAACAATTTACAGAACCAGAAGTTAGAACAACATTTATTAACCTTGGGAATGTCTTCAAACTTTTATAAGCTTCAGTATCTTCATCTGAAAATGAAGACAGCAGTGACTGAGCGACCTCACGCCAGCTAATGTGTGGATTGTACAAGATTATGCATATAAAGCACCGGGACATACTAGATGCTAAATAAATGCGACTTCCCCACAAAGCCAAAAGAGCTCAGGTCAAGATCTGAATCTTACTAGTTATGTAACCATGGGTCAGTTTATTTGTTGATGCTCAAAGTTTTCCAATATGGACATGAGGCAGATTATAAGAATTCCAAATAATAAAACAATGCATAAATTTTCAGAATCAGAGAAGATATAAATCAGAATAGAAAATCAAGACCAGGAGAGAAAATCTAACATAGCTGTCCAGAGCAATAAGTACTCTACAAGTACTAATGTGCACCAACTACGAAATTAGCTCTGGGCCTCCTAGCAACCCAAAAGAAAATGGGGAAAATGTTCAGTTACAAAATATTCCTTCATTCTCCATGAGGGAAAAAAATATCAAATGCTCATGGCAAACACGTTTTTCAGGGCATATCACTTCAACTGTCCAAGCTTTAGTCTCCTCATCTTTATAACAACAACAAAAATATCATCTAGCTTCCAGGGTAGACATCGAAGGCTAAATAGAATAATATATTTGAAAAAGTTTTCTTATAAACGTGATGTGATTTGTAAGTGTTACTTATTATTTTATATACCTTAATTTATCTAATAAAGAAGGCTTCTCACACTGTTGGATCTTCACTTATTTTTGAGCTAAATTTTTTAAAAATTTGTTTTATTGAAGTACAGTGGATATACAATGTTGTCTTAATTTCTGCGGTACAACAAAGTGACTCAGTTATACATGTATATACACTCTTTTTCATATTCATTTCCATTACGGTTCATCACAGGATACTGACCTCAGTTCCCTGTGCTATACTGTAAGACTTTGTTGTTTATCCATTTCTATATATATATATAATCGTTCGCATCTGCTAATCCCAAACTCCCAGTCCATCCCTCCTCCCCCCCCCCACCTTGGCAGCCACAAGTCTGTTCTCTATGTCTGTGAGTCTGTTTCTGTCTCATAGGTATGTTGATTTGTGACATACTTTAGATTCCACATATAAGTGATATCATATGGTATTTGTCTTTCTCTTTCTGACTTCCTTCACTTAGCATGCTAATGAGCTAAATTATTTTTACCATAGGAATACCTAGCAGGCCCAGGCACTATACTAATAATTTACATGCATTCAATTACTCCTCAGAATAATAGTAGGTGCTATCATTATCCCTATTCAGATGAAGAAATTGGGGCACAAAGAGGTTGAGCGTTCCCAAGGTTACTCAGAGCTAAGACTGATATCCAGAAATTTGGCCCCGAGTTCATGCTCTTTAACCATCCCGGTCCTTACATGCAACTAGATGTACACTCCTACTTACAGAGCTTATGTGACTATAAAAAATACCAGTCTATAAAGTGAATATACACCAAGCAATAAAACCAGAAAGTATTACAAGTTTAACTTAATGTGACAGATGATATTGTTTTCCTCATCACCAGTTGTAGCATGAATTTCCTCGTCACCAGGTGACGACCAGGTACTGTGAGATGACAATTCTCCATCACTTTTTTTTCATTCAAATCACTGTAAACCATTTATTCCTGCAGCCTGTTGTGATATTATGTGGCCTTCGCTTGGCATAAATGCATGATTTGCATGTTAAATCTGCGTTGGTTCTTTCTCATTAGCTCCCTGATTAAAATAGAACTGCTCAGGGCTAACTGAATTGCAAACACAGACCCAAGACTAAACTTGCAGGGTAGGGCTTGGTTATAGGGAAATCATTTAGATGATCCAGAACCTGCTCATATTATCTTTTAAGTTATTATTTAAATGAAAATGAAAAATTTTTAAATTTTCACGTAGAGCTCACAGACACCAGAATCTCTAGTTTGAGAAATCCCACTACAGAATATTCTTTAAAAAGCAGGTGAGCAGATGACTTCTAAATAATCTGATGTTCAATCCTATCCCAGTCTGTTGCCTGACAGGAAGCACTGGAGCATCTCCAGCTAGTAACAGTGGAAAGTCTCCCAAGTACCATCCATACTCCTTCGAGGTTCCAGCCCTTTCTCTCATGTACCCTTGGCTCTCTGGGGCACCTGGAGGTGGGGAATCCAGCTAGAGTGAGTCCTATTTTGATACAGACCACTGGGGAAAGAGAGGAACAGCAGGAAGAGATACGTCTACAATACATCTCTTCTGATGGTACCAGTTGCCACATGCTGGCCCAAGGGACTCGGGGTTACCGAAGGCTCTTGGGGTTCTTTTGGCAACAGCAAATTCCCAGCATCATAGTCCACTTAAAGTCCCAGTCCTAACGGGTTGCAGCTCTCAATGAGAAATCTCACCACAGGGTATTCTTTTATTTTTTTATTTTTTATTTTTTTATTTTTTTTTATTTTTTTTTCTTTTTGCGGTATGCGGGCCTCTCACTGTTGTGGCCTCTCCCGTTGCGGAGCCTAGGCTCCGGATGCGCAGGCGCAGAGGCCATGGCTCACGGGCCCAGCCGCTCCGCGGCATATGGGATCCTCCCAGACCGGGGCACGAACCCGTATCCCCTGCATCGGCAGGCGGACTCTCAACCACTGCGCCACCAGGGAGGCCCACCACAGGGTATTCTTAAAAAAGCAGGTGACCTGAGGACCTCTCTGTAATTATTGCAACCCTATCCCTGTTAGTTCACCCCTATTCCTCAACTTCCCAGGGTGAAAGCTGGTCCAGAAGCACTGCTTCAGGACTGGTTCAAAGCAGAAAAGAATTTAGTCTTGTTTCCAATTGCATGTATCCCTCAAATTATGGTTTGCAAACTCAGGTTTGATGTACTGGTTTCCAAACATGCACACAAGGGACTCGGCAAACTGGTTTGAAAATACAAACAGCTTAAGATATCTGTTAGTGGACATTACATTTTAAGACTTCTATGATGACACAATATATTGCAACAGTCACTACAGAGAGGCCAAGACAGAGTCCATCATGCCAGCTTCTGGCTTAAAGTTACCATAAATAAAGAGCTAATAGCACAGATCTTTACCAGCAGTTCTGAGAGTGAAGTCTGGACCCTAAAATAGAGTGACTCTAACTCACTCTCATGACGACCGGAACCTGATCTTGGCCTCCTCAACCTTTTACACTAACTCCTAGAAAAACAATCTCTTTAAAGAACCCTCAGTGAGGATCCATAGAACCCACCTGGCATTTCCTTCTGTTTGTGAAAATAGAAAAGAGGTGGACTTCCGGGTAAGATGGCGGAAGAGTAAGACGCGGAGATCACCGTCCTCCCCACGGATACACCAGAAATACAGCTACACGTGGAACAACTCCTACAGAACACCTACTGAACGCTGGCAGAAGACCCCAGACCTCCCAAAAGGCAAGAAACTCCCCACATACCTGGGTGGGGCAGGGCGGAGAGATCCCCGCACGGAGGATCGGTGCCGAGCGGCGCTCGCCGGCCCGAGAGGCTTGTCTGCTCGCCCGCCGGGGCGCGCGGCGCTGGAGGCTGAGGCTCGGGCTTCGGTCGGAGCGCGGGGAGAGGACTGGGGCTGGCGGCGAGAACTCAGCCTGAAGGGGGCTAATGTGCCACAGCTAGCCGGCAGGGAGTCCGGGAAAACTCTGGAGCTGCCGAAGAGGCAAGAGACTTTTTCTTCCCTCTTGGTTTCCTGGTGCGCGAGGAGAGGGGATTAAGAGCGCTTCTTAAAGGGGCTCCACAGACGGGCGCGAGTCACGACTGAAAGTGCGGAGCCCAGTGACGGGCGTGGGACGCTGGGGCTGCTGCTGCTGCTGCTGCCGCCAGGAGGCCTGTGTGCGGGCGCAGGTCACTGCCCACACCGCCCTTCCGGGAGCCTGTGCAGCCCGCCACTTCCGGGGTCCCGGGATCCAGGGGCGGCTTCCCTGGGAGAGCGCACGGCGCGCCTCGGGCTGGTGCAGCGTCACGCCGACCTCTGCCGCTGCGGGCTCGCCCCGCACTCCGTGCCCCTCCCTCCCGCCCGGCCTGAGTGAGCCAGAGTCCCCGAAGAGGCTGCTCCTTTAACCCTGTCCTGTCTGAGCGAAGAACAGACGCCCTCCGGCGACCTACACGCAGAGGCAGGGCCAAATCCAAAGCTGAGACCCAGGAGCTGTGAGAACAAAGAAGAGAAAGGGAAACCTCTCCCAGCAGCCTCAGAAGCAGCGGATTAAAGCTCCACAATCAATTTGATGTACCCTGCATCTGTGGAATACATGAATAGACAACACATCATCCCAAATTGAGGAGCCCGGAGTCAGTGCTGTGCCTCTCAGGTGGGAGAGCCAACTTCAGGACCCTGGTCCACAAGAGACCTCCCAGCTCCACATAATATCAAACGGCAAAAATCTTCCAGAGATCTCCATCTCAACACCAGCACCCAGCTTCACTCAACGACCAGCAAGCTACAGTGCTGGACACCCTATGCCAAACAACTAGCAAGACAGGAACACAACGCCACCCATTAGCAGAGAGGTGGCCTAAAATCATAAAAAGTCCGCAGACACCCCAAAACACACCACCAGACGTGGACCTGCCCACCAGAAAGACAAGATCCAGCCTCATCCACCTGAACACAGGCACTAGATCCCTCCACCAGGAAGCCTACACAACCCACTAAACCAACCTTAGCCACTGGGGACAGACACCAAAAACAACGGGAACTACGAACCGGCAGCCTGCAAAAAGGAGACCCCAAACACAGTAACATAAGCAAAATGAGAAGATAGAAAAACACACAGCAGGAGAAGGAGCAAGATAAAAACCCACCAGACCTAACAAATGAAGAGGTAATAGGCAGTCTACCTGAAAAAGAATTCAGAATAATGATGGTAAAGATGATCCAAGATTCTATTTCCCAGATCCAAAATCTTGGAACTAGAATAGACAAAATGCAAGAAACAGTTAACAAGGACCTAGAAGAACTAAAGATGAATCAAGCATCGATTAAAAACACAATACATGAAATAAAAAATACTCTAGATGGGATCAATAGCAGAATAACTGAGGCAGAAGAACGGATAAGTGAGGTGGAAGATCAAATAGTGGAAATAACTGCTGCAGAGCAAAATAAAGAAAAAAGAATGAAAAGAACAGAGGACAGTCTCAGAGACCTCTGGGACAACATTAAACGCACCAACATTCGAATTATAGGGGTTCCAGAAGAAGAAGAGAAAAAGAAAGGGACTGAGAAAATATTTGAAGAGATTATAGTTGAAAACTTCCCTAATATGGGAAAGGAAATAGTTCATCAAGTCCAGGAGGCACAGAGAGTCCCATACAGAATAAATCCAAGGAGAAATACGCCAAGACACATATTAATCAAACTGTCAAAAATTAAACACAAAGAAATCATATTAAAAGCAGCAAGGCAAAAACAACAAATAACACACAAGGGAATCCCCATCAGGATAACAGCTGATCTCTCAGCAGAAACTCTACAAGCCAGAAGGGAGTGGCAGGACATAATTAAAGTGATGAAGGAGAAAAACCTGCAACCAAGATTACTCTACCCAGCAAGGATCTCATTCAGATTTGATGGAGAAATTAAAACCTTTACAGACAAGCAAAAGCTGAGAGAGTTCAGCACCACCAAACCAGCTTTACAACAAATGCTAAAGGAACTTCTCTAGGCAAGAAACACAACAGAAGTAAAAGACCTACAATAACGAACCCAAAACAATTAAGAAAATGGGAATAGGAACATACATATCGATAATTACCTTAAATGTAAATGGACTAAATGCTCCCACCAAAAGATACAGATTGGCTGAATGGATACAAAAACAAGACCCATATATATGCTGTCTACAAGAGACCCACTTCAGACCTAGAGACACATACAGACTGAAAGTAAGGGGATTGAAAAAGATATTCCATGCAAATGGAAATCAAAAGAAAGCTGGAGTAGCAATTCTCATATCAGACAAAATAGACTTTAAAATAAAGACTACTAGAAGAGACAAAGAAGGACACTACCTAATGATCAAGGGATCGATCCAAGAAGAAGATATAACAATTGTAAATATTTATGCACCAAACATAGGAGCACCTCAATACATAAGGCAAATACTAACAGCCATAAAAGGAGAAATCGACAGTAACACAATCATAGTAGGGGACTTTAACACCCCACTTTCACCAATGGACAGATCATCCAAAATGAAAATAAATAAGGAAACACAAGCTTTAAATGATACATTAAACAAGATGGACTTAATTGATATTTATAGGACATTCCATCCAAAAACAACAGAATACACATTTTTCTCAAGTGCTCATGGAACATTCTCCAGGATAGATCATATCTTGGGTCACAAATCAAGCCTTGGTAAATTTAAGAAAATTGAAATTGTATCAAGTATCTTTTCCGACCACAATGCTATGAGACTAGATATCAATTACAGGAAAAGAGCTGTAAAAAATACAAACACATGGAGGCTAAACAATACACTACTTAATAACGAAGTGATCACTGAAGAAATCAAAGAGGAAATTAAAAAATACCTAGAAACAAATGACAATGGAGACACGACGACCCAAAACCTATGGGATGCAGCAAAAGCAGTTCTAAGAGGGAAGTTTATAGCAATACAATCCCACCTTAAGAAACAGGAAACATCTCGAATAAACAACCTAACCTTGCACCTAAAGCAATTAGAGAAAGAAGAACAAAAACATCCCAAAGTTAGCAGAAGGAAAGAAATCATAAAAATCAGATCAGAAATAAATGAAAAAGAAATGAAGGAAACGATAGCAAAGATCAATAAAACTAAAAGCTGGTTCTTTGAGAAGATAAACAAAATTGATAAACCATTAGCCAGACTCATCAAGAAAAAAAGGGAGAAGACTCAAATCAATAGAATTAGAAATGAAAAAGGAGAAGTAACAACTGACACTGCAGAAATACAAAAGATCATGAGAGATTACTATAAGCAACTCTATGCCAATAAAATGGACAACCTGGAAGAAATGGACAAATTCTTAGAAATGCACAACCTGCCGAGACTGAACCAGGAAGAAATAGAAAATATGAACAGACCAATCACAAGCACTGAAATTGAAACTGTGATAAAAAATCTTCCAACAAACAAAAGCCCAGGACCAGATGGCTTCACAGGCGAATTCTATCAAGCATTTAGAGAAGAGCTAACACCTATCCTTCTGAAACTCTTCCAAAATATAGCAGAGGGAGGAACACTCCCAAACTCATTCTACGAGGCCACCATCACCTTGATACCAAAACCAGGCAAGGATGTCACAAAGAAAGAAAACTACAGGCCAATATCACTGAACATAGATGCAAAAATCCTCAACAAAATACTAGCAAACAGAATCCAACAGCACATTAAAAGGATCATACACCATGATCAAGTGGGGTTTATTCCAGGAATGCAAGGATTCTTCAATATACGCAAATCAATCAACGTGATACACCATATTAACAAATTGAAGGAGAAAAACCATATGATCATCTCAATAGATGCAGAGAAAGCTTTCGACAAAATTCAACACCCATTTATGATAAAAACCCTGCAGAAAGTAGGCATAGAGGGAACTTTCCTCAACATAATAAAGGCCATATATGACAAACCCACAGCCAGCATCGTCCTCAATGGTGAAAAACTGAAACCATTTCCACTAAGATCAGGAACAAGACAAGGTTGCCCACTCTCACCACTCTTATTCAACCTAGTTTTGGAAGTTTTAGCCACAGCAATCAGAGAAGAAAAGGAAATAAAAGGAATCCAAATTGGAAAAGAAGTAAAGCTGTCACTGTTTGCAGATGACATGATACTATACATAGAGAATCCTAAAGATGCTACCAGAAAACTACTAGAGCTAATCAATGAATTTGGTAAAGTTGCAGGATACAAAATTAATGCACAGAAGTCTCTAGCATTCCTATATACTAATGATGAAAAATCTGAAAGTGAAATCAAGGAAACACTCCCATTTACCATTGCAACAAAAAGAATAAAATATCTAGGAATAAACCTACCTAAGGAGACAAAAGACCTGTATGCAGAAAATTATAAGAGACTGATGAAAGAAATTAAAGATGATACAAATAGATGGAGAGATGTACCATGTTCTTGGATTGGAAGAATCAACATTGTGAAAATGACTCTACTACCCAAAGCAATCTACAGATTCAATGCAATCCCTATCAAACTACCACTGGCTTTTTTCACAGAACTAGAACAAAAAATTTCACAATTTGTATGGAAACACAAAAGACCCCGAATAGCCAAAGCAATCTTGAGAACGAAAAATGGAGCTGGAGGAATCAGGCTCCCTGACTTCAGACTATACTACAAAGCTACAGTAATCAAGACAGTATGGTACTGGCACAAAAACAGAAAGATAGATCAATGGAACAGGATAGAAAGCCCAGAGTTAAACGCACGGACATATGGTCACCTTATCTTTGATAAAGGAGGCAGGAATGTACAGTGGAGAAAGGACAGTCTCTTCAATAAGTGGTGCTGGGAAAACTGGATAGGGACATGTAAAAGTATGAGATTAGATCACTCCCTAACACCATACACAAAAATAAGCTCAAAATGGATTAAAGACCTAAATGTAAGGCCAGACACTATCAAACTCTTAGAGGAAAACATAGGCAGAACACTCTATGACATAAATCACAGCAAGATCCTTTTTGACCCACCTCCTAGAGAAATGGAAATAAAGACAAAAATAAACACATGGGACCTAATGAAACTTAAAAGCTTTTGCACAGCAAAGGAAACCATGAACAAGACCAAAAGACAGCCCTCAGAATGGGAGAAAATATTTGCAAATGAAGCAACTGACAAAGGATTAATCTCCAAAATTTATAAGCAGCTCATGCAGCTCAATAACAAAAAACCAAACAACCCAATCCAAAAATGGGCAGAAGACCTAAATAGACATTTCTCCACAGAAGATATACAGACTGCCAACAAACACATGAAAGAATGCTCAACATCTTTACTTATTAGAGAAATGCAAATCAAAACTACAATGAGATATCATCTCACACCAGTCAGAATGGCCATCATCAAAAAATCTAGAAACAATAAATGCTGGAGAGGGTGTGGAAAAAAGGGAACACTCTTGCACTGCTGGTGGGAATGTGAATGGGTACAGCCGCTATGGAGAACGGTATGGAGGTTCCTTAAAAAACTACATATAGAACTACCATATGACCCAGCAATCCCACTACTGGGCATATACCCTGAGAAAACCATAATTCAAAAAGAGACATGTACCAAAATGTTCATAGCAGCCCTATTTACAATAGCCCGGAGATGGAAACAACCTAAGTGTCCATCATCGGATGAATGGGTAAAGAAGATGTGGCACATATATACAATGGAATATTACTCAGCCATAAAAAGAAATGAAATTGAGCTATTTGTAATGAGGTGGATAGACCTAGAGTCTGTCATACAGAGTGAAGTAAGTCAGAAAGAGAAAGACAAATACTGTATGCTGACACATATATATGGAATTTAAGAAAAATAATGTCATGAAGAACATAGCGGTAAGACAGGAATAAAGACACAGACCTACTAGAGAATGGACTTTAGGATATGGGGAGGGGGAAGGGTAAGCTGTGACAAAGTGAAAGAGCGGCATGGACATATATACACTACCAAACGTAAGGTAGATAGCTAGTGGGAAGCAGCCGCATAGCACAGGGAGATCAGCTCGGTGCTTTGTGACCGCCTGGAGGGGGGGGATAGGGAGGGTGGGAGGGAGACGAAAAAGGGAGGGGATATGGAAACATATGTATATGTATAACTGATTAAATTTGTTATAAAGCAAAAAATTTAAAAAAAAAAAAAAGAAAAGAGGTGAATGATGGCGGGTCAAATATTAAGGATGGTGGGACTTCCCTGGTGGCTCAGTGGTTAAGAATCCACCTGCCAATGCAGGGGACACGGGTTTGAGCCCTGGTCCGGGAAGATCCCACATGCCGCAGAGCAACAAAGCCCGTGCACCACAACTACTGAGCCTGTGCTCTAGAGCCCGTGAGCCACAACTACTGAAGCCCGCGCACCTAGAGCCCGTGCTCTGCAAGGAGAGAAGTCGCCGCAATGAGAAGCCCGTACACTGCAACTAAGAGTGCCCCCGCTCGCTGCAAGTAGAGAAAGCACAGCAATGAAGACCTAACACAGCCATAAATAAATAAATAAATAAATTTATTAAAAAAAAATTAAGGATGGTAATATCAAACTTGTCCTATATATGGTAAGAGCAGCCAATGGTTGACTGCCACCAGAGCTGTAGGTTTGTTTTTTTAAAGTTTACATAAAATGACCACATTTCCTGATTTACCCTGTATAATCCAGCCTGTTGTCCCAGTGCAATTATTGATGGCGCAATTTTTTTTTAAATTTTACTGGGTTTTTTTGTTGTTTGTTTTGTTTTTAAAGAAGATGTTGGGAGTAGGAGTTTATTAATTTATTAATTAATTTATTTATTTTTGCTATGCTGCGTCTTCGTTTCTGTGCGAGGGCTTTCTCTAGTTGCGGCAAGCGGGGGCCGCTCTTCATTGTGGTGCGCGGGCCTCTCACTGTCGCGGCCTCTCTTGTTGCGGAGCACAGGCTCCAGACGCGCAGGCTCAGTAGTTGTGGCTCACGGGCCTAGTTGCTCCACGGCATGTGGGATCCTCCCAGACCAGGGCTCGAACCCGTGTCCCCTGCATTGGCAAGCAGATTCTCAACCACTGCGCCACCAGGGAAGCCCAATGGTGCCGTTTGCACTCTTGAAAATGTTCTGGGTTTTACTCTACCTGGTCACCCTATCTGCCACCATCCCATATTATTTTATGCCCCAGCTCCCTCTCCGGACACATCTTCTCCCTCATCCCCAAGGAATCCCCTATCTTCATTTTTGCCTATTGGCTATCTTTCCCTGTTTTCCAAGTGTTTATTGCCCCAAAGTTATCCCTCTCTTCAACATTCACTCCCATGTAACCCTTCATTCAGCTCAGATGATCTTGGTAAATGATTAGGAAGCAAAAGAGCAACCTGATTATTTCTTTTAAAGTAGTTTGTACTGGGACTTTCCTGGTGGTCCAGTGGGTGAGACTCCATGCACCCAATGTAGGGGGCCTGGGTTCGATCCCTGGTGGGGAATTAGATCCCACATGTATGCCTCAACTAAGAGTCCACATGCCGCAACTATAGCTCCTACATGACGCAACTAAGACCCAGAGCAGCCAAAATAGACAAACAAACAAATAAATAAATAAATAAACATTTTTTTTAAAGGTAGTTTGTACTTGTGATTTTACAAATCATTTAGAACTATAGAAGGGACAGTTCTTGCAAAATCTCTGCCCTTTATCAAGGCAGGGTGCAACTGTGTTAATTATGTAATCATTTCTGTCTGAGTTATTTTTGTGACTGCTATTATATATACTTGTTCAATTATATAATAGGGATCTCTGATTTGGCACCCTTTATTCTGAAAGTTTGCCAACACAAAAAGAAGTACAAGGAAAGACACTGGAGAGAGATCCAAAGAAGCAGGACTACAAGTGGTTAGTGTGGTCTTCATTACACATTTCCACCTTTTCCAAATGGCTAGTAATGAATTTATATCACTTTCACCATCTGGGAAAGAAAATAAATACAATGGAAGAGAATAATATGCAAAAAAGAGTAAAGGTCACTTAGACTATTGCTTATTTTTATCAATTAGAACATCTGAAAGCTAGATTTGAGATTGGATAATAGTCTGTTGAGTATAAATATATATTTATTTATTTATTTACTTATTTATTTATCTCACATATGTGTCAAATAATGATTCTTTCAATGGTCAAAAGATTGAAATGAATTATCACACTAGCAATCCAGCTTTGCAAAAACCGTTTCTCTTTTACTAGTTACACTTAATTAGCAAAATCAAGGCCCCTGCTTTCCAGCGTAAGGCCCCATAAGGTGTTAACCCAGCCAGACAGGAATCAGCCTTGTAAAAGCACATTTTCTGTAAGAGGTGCTGCTTCTCTTCACCACCTACTCTGAGCACCAGAATTCTGATTGCAGTTGTCAGCCGAGAGTTCTTCAGTCCCCAAATCTAACCTGTGACGGTGCCTATCGTGTTCTTTTAATTCTATACAATATAGACAGTAGGATCCATTAAGAATAACTGACTAAATATTAAGATACAATAAACCCCCTGAGTAGGTTCTGTCATTAACATCCACCCCTACTCCCTCCACACAAAGGACTCATAAGAATTCTTAGCTAGATAGAGCTAGGGAAATAATTTACAATTTGATCCTATTAAATTCCTCTTCCTTTGTCATCCTAGGCCTGAATTATTTGCTGATGCTTTTTTGATTCCAATAATGATTCATGTTCCATGACAGTGAATGGTCTTTCTTGTATGGAAGCTGTAGTGATCTCTTACAGAAAATTCTCATCTCTCTCTCTATGATTGTTCAGGTTCATACTTTAATCCAGAGGCTTTACCAACTGTGTTTCTATTGCTACAGCTATTCCAGTCCCTTTTTGACCTCATAAATCCATGCAATGCTGAAATATTTTTAGTAAGTAAGACTCATTTTTTTGAAGAGTAGTTGATTTACAATATTATATTCGTTTCAGGTGTACAACATAGTGATTTGACATTTTTATAGATTGTACTCAATTTAAAGTTATTACAAAATAATGGCTGTATTTCCCTGTGCTGTACAATATATCCATGTTGCTTATTTATTTTATACACAGTAGTTTGTGTCTCTTAATCCCTTACCTTTATCTTGCCCCTCCCCCCTACCCTCTCTCCACGGTAACCACTAGTTTGTTCTCTATATCTGTGAGTACATTTCTGTTTTGTTATATTCATTCATTAAAAAAAAAAAATTTTTTTAGGGCTTCCCTGGTGGCACAGTGGTGGAGAGTCCGCCTGCCGATGCAGGGGACACGGGTTCGTGCCCCGGTCCGGGAGGATCCCGCGTGCCGCGGAGTGGCTGGGCCCGTGGGCCATGGCCGCTGGGCCTGCGCGTCCGGAGCCTGTGCTCCACAACGGGAGAGGCCGCAGCAGTGAGAGGCCCGCATACCGCAAAAAAAAAAAAAAAAAAAAAAAAAAGAAAAATTCCTTTGTTGTGTTTTTACTGCGATACTTCCAATACCATACTACAAAAAAACTCCAACCTCGGGTTTTGCTGTTTAACCATTTCACTAGGTCCACAATAGGTCAGTTACCACAGAGCCTAGAATTCTGATAAGCCATACAGGAATAAGAAATCTGAGTGGCCCAAGACTTAGGGTTCATAAAATGAAGATGACTGCTGCTGATGGAGACATGCGCGTTGCTCTCAAAGAAGAATATAAGAAAAAGAATATTCAGAGAGGGAGTAGTGATGGAATATGTGGCTCTAGAACACTGTGTCAGCAACGTGATTACAGGGAAACAAGTAGAAATGTAAGCTAACCATTTTTTAAATTAATTAATTCATTTATTTTTTTGGCTGCGTCGGGGTCTTAGTTGTGGCACGTGGGATCTTTTTGTTGTGGCGCGGGGGCTTCTCTCTAGTTGTGGCACATGGGATCCAGAGTGCGTGGGCGTTGTAGTTTGTGGCACGCGGGCTCTCTAGTTGAGGCACACGGGCTCAGCAGTTGTGGTGCGTGGGCTTAGTTTCCACACAGCATGTGGGATCTTAGTTCCCCGACCAGGGATCGAACCCGCATCTCCTGCAATAGAAGGCAGATTCTTAACCACTGGACCACCAGGGAAGTCCCAAGAGAGCCATCTTGAAATGAGAGAAATGGGTAGTTGTCTTAGGCACTTGGATCAAAGAGATTATTGAATATTTTTTAAAAGAATTGTATCTGTCCAGCTCTTTTACAGTGTCTATATGCAAATTATCAGATCCCACTGAGACAGGAGGGAAGGGGGTAGGGCACAACCCTTAAAGAATGACACAGTCATTGAGAAAAATTGGATACAACAAAAAGTGGTCTGAACAAATTAGGCCCAAGATGACGGAAGTTTCGACTTCCAGTGAACCTTAAGCCTCATTATACGCTCACTGCAACACGTCCGCACCTAAATGACACACCACAGGCGCCATAATGGTTCCAAGGCTGATGATAAAAGGCCAAAAAGTGGGCAGTGGCCCAATTCCTGGAAATCCCCGCCCCTTCTCCAGAATAGTTGGAATAATCCTCCCACTCATTAGCCTATGGAATTACAAAGCCCATAAAAACTAACCATCCCATATTTCAGGGCCCGTCTCACCTTCCGAGACAGACTGTGCTCTGTCTATGGAGCGTGTTTCTCAGTAAACCTGCTTTCACTTTGCTATGGCTCGCCCTTGAACTCTTTCCTGCACGAAGCAAAGGGCCCTCACTTGGAGGCCCTCCCCAGGGGCTCACCTGAGACCTGGGACATGACCATCCTCTCGTGCCCCATTATCCTGCAAACTCTTTGCAAATGATACTAATAAATCCACTTTTTACCTATCAATCACTTTGCCTCTTGCTGAATTCCTTCTTCGCCAAGACATAAAGGACCTGAGCTTCACTAAGTCTTGACACCAGGCGAGTGATTTTAACTAAAAGACGGTGGGTGGGTTCGAGTCCCAGCCCATGGGTTCAAGTCCGAAACTGAGTTTTGGCTGGTTTCGAATCCCATCTGAGGCGTTCAGTTTCAGTTTCACCTTCACTCTGTAACACATTAAAATAGCTTTCTTTAATTAAGGGATAACATACAATAAAACACATTCAGTGCACACATCAATGTACAGCTCAATCATTTTTACATATATGATATACATGTACATGTATGATACATACATGGACATAGATAAATTCATATCTCATATCTATGTAATCACAACCCAGACTAAGATAGATTTCTTGCATTCCCTAAAGTCCCCTCATTCTCCTTCTCAGCCTGGTACTACAAAGCATTTAAAAAGTAGATGGGGGCTTCCCTGGTGGCGCAGTGGTTGAGAGTCCGCCTGCCGATGCAGGGAACACGGGTTCGTGCCCCGGTCTGGGAAGATCCCACATGCCACGGAGCGGCTGGGCCCGTAAGCCGTGGCCGCTGAGCCTGTGCGTCCGGAGCCTGTGCTCCGCAACGGGAGAGGCCACAACAGTGAGAGGCCCGCGTACCGCAAAAAAAAAAAAAAAAAAAAAAGTAGATGAATTTAGGGACTTGCCTGGTGGTCCAGTGGTTAAGGCTCCACACTTCCACTGCAGGGGGTGTGGGTTCGATCCCTGGTTGGGGAACTAAGATCCCACGTGCTGCATGGCAAGGCCAAAAAAATGGAAAAAAAAAAAAAAAGTAGATGAATTTAACAGAGAAGATACTTTGAAGATTACTCACACTAATTGTACTAGGAATTGCATTTAGTTATGAGGAAGAGACCCCACAAAGCAGTGCTCTAAATAAATTGGTGGTTTTCTTTCTTTTTCTCTCATGTAAAAAAAGATCCAGATGGTAGGAAGGCTCCAGAGAGCCTAGCTTCCTTCTTTCTGTTCAGCTACCCTTGGCCTTGAGCTCTCCTCCCGGGTTGTCAAATTAGAGCTCCTGACTTCACCCAGGTGTGGTGACCACACTCCCAGCAGGAAGAGGGCAAAGGTGATGAGCAAAAGGCCCCTCCCGCTGAGTCAGCCCCCTTCACAGTCTTCCTCAGAAGCTCAACCAATGGACCTCTGATTAAACCTCACTGTTGAAACCTGTGTGGGAAACACAGGTCTGGGTGGCAAACCCAATATAAAATCCAATTTTATTAGGAAGAAAGAAAGGGAGGATGGATATTGGTTAGTCAGCGAGCAGTCTCGGCCACACTGATGGTCTACAAACTGCTCCCGGGAATGACCCTTCTAGAAAATGCCACTTGGCTTCCAGTGGATGAATGCGATCTAAAGTCATCCCACAATGGGCAAAGAGATCTAAAGTAAACAGCCTTAGCCTCTCTGCCAGAGACATAATATTCAAACATTTGGGAAAGAAAAGGTCTGGTGAGGTGCTGCTTTAAAATACTTTGCCAAAAAGGCATAACTTTCACTATTCCTTTTTTTTTTTTTAATTGAAGTATAGTTGACTTACAATGTTGTGTTAGCTTCTGCTGTACAGCAAAGTGAATCTCACTATTCTTAAGAAGGAAAATACGGGGAAAATCATAGAGGGTAAAATTTAGAGGATTTATCCAAGACTAAACAAATAACTAAAGTAATTTGTTAGTACCGAGTACATTCATTTATTAGGGCCCACAAATGGAAATCTGACCATTTCCAAACTGTAATTTTGTTTATTTCTTTTTATTGGATACGTTTCCCTGTGCTATACAGTATGACCTTGTTGTTTTGTAACTCTGTTTATAATCACTAGGATTATGAGCTTTGATTTAAGCTAAGAATATTTTTTAAGAAACAACTGGAATGGGATTAAAGTCCATGGTTGCACAATCCCTTATCCACGGTCAAGAATTCTCCAAATCTTTGAAAACTGAAAGCTTCCTCAAAAGTTGTAGTATCTGTTTGGTGAAAAAAGCTGACTTGATCTAATATAGGACTTCTTATGGTCTGTCTTTACCTCATTTAGTGTGACTGATCACATATTTCATTACAATATATTATTGTATTTGATTATGGGGTGATTATGACAATGCATCTATTACTATTTTAAAATTATTTTAAAAATTTGAGTTCCAAAACAAATCTTGCTTCCCCACACAGTTCTGAGAAGTACAGATCTTAAAAACTGCATTACCTAATTGGTTCACAATTTGATTTGTTTAGAGATTCCTATTACTATCAAAGCTCATTCAAGGGATTACATATCATTGATTTGACCTCCTTTTAAAGTCTAAGAACCTGCTGTTCTAAGACTTGGGATCTGAGAAATTGAACACATTGCTTCTGCCCATGTGTTCATAGGATTTTGTTTGCTAACAACCAGTTAGCAAATTCAAAAACAATAACTGTTTTTATTCCAACTATATGAGTTAAATTCTAGCTTTAATAATGCTTTGCCTCACTTGTTTAAAGAAGTGTTAATTGAGCTTCGTTCAACTGATATGAAATGTGAGGTTTTTTGAATAAAAAAATACCAGAATTGACACTATTAAAGAGAAGCACAAAACTGAGGCACACAGTTGCCTTAATTCTTCCTTTTGGTGTTACTAGTAATGTGTATGATCTTACATATTTGTTTCTTGCTCATATTTCTTTATGATCATAGTCATAATCAATGTCTGTAACAATGCAAATGAAGTGTGGATTTTTAAAAATATAATACCAAAACACTGTGATACAGCTATGTAGATTCAAAATTAGCGTGGAGTTTTTTTTGTCACTTCACTACAGCTTCCCTGGATCTTACCCACACTGAAGCCTTCAAACTCTCAAATTCCAACATTTTACTCTCCAAATAAGATTCACTTTCTTCAATGTGGAACTCCTCTCTGTAACTTAAAAATTTTGGCAGGATGTCACTCCATTTCTGACCTCCTCCGATGTCATTTTCCCTTTCTCTCAACATGCTGCAGGGCCATTGAGCTCATTTTACTTCCTGGAATACACCAAGCTCCACTCTGCCTCAGAGTCTTTGCGCACGCTGTAACCACTTCCGGGTCTGCTATTTCTCATGCATTTTTCTTCTCATCCTTTGGCTCCTTCTCATCCTTCAAGTCTATCATCAATGCCATGTTCTTAGAAATAACTTTCCTTATCATCTTATCTATGTCTTTCCCTCCCTGTTATTCTGAAAGACTGCACTCTGTTTATTTCTTAGTAGCAATTATAATTTGCAATTATGTATTTGTTTACTTGCTTGTTTCTCTGTCTTCTCACGAGACTGTGAGCTTCATGAAGGAGAGGAACTTCCTGCTTGCCCATTAATGTGTATGTAGCACCAAGCATCACGCCTGGCACACCCTAAGCTCTCAAGAACTATTTGAATAAACAACATGAGAATTATTTATCCTATGTCTTTCAGTGATAAGTTTTCCAAAACATCTCACTCTACATTTGACTTTTACCAAAACAACAGATGCTCAGATCACGTCTATAATGAATATTGTCTCAAAAACTTTGAAGAAAATTCTGCCTTTGGGAAGTGCATAACTTGAAATATGGGTATTGTGGAAAATGCATAGAATATTCTAATCTACAGGTAATAAAAGTATATATGGACATGCACATCCATATACTTATATATGAATGTACATATATACTTATATTTACATGTATAACTGTGTGTATATATACATATATGAATCTGTGTGCATATGTAAGGGTGGGGGAAGGGATGGGAGAGAAAAGGACAGGGCTGGGGAGGTGGATAGACAAAATGGTATATAGTGAAAATGGCCCCTAGCAATTTTTTTTTCTGTTGGAAGGACAACTGCATAAAAATTTCTCAAGAATTGTAGTCTACTCTCTTCACTAGATGACTTCTTAAGGATGTTTTCCTGACTGATCACATAATTGTCGTTGAAATCGACTCTCATCAGGTAACTACTGATGAGATTACAGAATAAAACGTTAAAAAAAATGTCCTGGTTTAGACAATAAATTGTATAGTCACCTTAGCTATTGCTCTCTAAGAATGTTACTTATTTTTTTTTAACTTCTTTATTGGAGTATAATTGCTTTACAATGGTGTGTTAGTTTCTGCTTTATAACAAAGTGAAACAGTTATACATATACATATGTTCCCATATCTCTTCCCTCTTGCATCTCCCTCCCTCCCACCCTCCCTATCCCACCCCTCTAGGTGGTCACAAAGCACCGAGCTGATCTCCCTGTGCTATGCGGCCGCTTCCCACTAGCTATCTATTTTACGTTTGGTAGTGTATATATGTCCATGCCACTCTCTCACTTTGTCACAGCTTACCCTTCCCCCTCCCCATATCCTCAAGTCCATGCTCTAGTAGATCTGTGTCTTTATTCCCATCTTACCCCTAGGTTCTTCATGACCTTTTTTGTTTTTTTTCTTAGATTCCATATATATGTGTTAGCATACAGTATTTGTTTTTCTCTTTCTGACTTACTTCACTCTGTATGACAGACACTTGGTCCATCCACCTCACTACAAATAACTCAATTTCATTTCTTTTTATGGCTGAGTAATATTCCATTGTATATATGTGCCAAATCTTCTTTATCCATTCATCTGTTGAGGGACACTTAGGTTGCTTCCATGTCCTGGCTATTGTAAATAGAGCTGCAATGAACATTTTGGTACATGACTCTTTTTGAATTATGGTTTTCTCAGGGTATATGCCCAGTAGTGGGATTGCTGGGTCGTATGGTAGAAAAATGGAGCTGGAGGAATCAGGCTCCCTGACTTCAGACTATACTACAAAGCTACAGTAATCAAGACAGTATGGTACTGGCACAAAAACAGAAATATAGATCAAGGGAACAGGAGAGAAAGCCCAGAGATAAACCCATGCACATATGGTCACCTTATCTTTGATAAAGGAGGCAAAAATATACAGTGGAGAAAAGACAGCCTCTTCAATAAGTGGTGCTGGGAAAACTGGACAGGTACATGTAAAAGTATGAAATTAGAACACTCCCTAACACCATACACAAAAATAAACTCAAAATGGATTAAAGACCTAAATGTAAGGCCAGACACTATCAAACTCTTAGAGGAAAATATAGGCAGAACACTTTATGGCATAAATCACAGCAAGATCCTTTTTGACCCACCTCCTACAGAAATGGAAATAAAAACAAAAATAAACAAATGGGACCTAATGAAACTTCAAAGCTTTTGCACAGCAAAGGAAACCATAAATAAGACCAAAAGACAGCCCTCAGAATGGGAGAAAATATTTGCAAATGAAGCAACTGACAAAGGATTAATCTCCAAAATTTACAAGCAGCTCATGCAGGTCAATATCAAGAAAACAAACAACCCAATCCAAAAATGGGCAGAAGACCTAAATAGACATTTCTCCAAAGAAGATATACAGATTGCTAACAGACACATGAAAGAATGCTCAACATCATTAATCATTAGAGAAATGCAAATCAAAACTACAATGAGGGCTTCCCTGGTGGCACAGTGGTTGAGGGTCCGCCTGCCGATGCAGGGGACACGGGTTCGTGCCCCGGTCTGGGAGGATCCCACGTGCCACGGAGCGGCTGGGGCCGTGAGCCATGGCCGCTGAGCCTGCGCGTCCGGAGCCTGTGCTCCGCAACGGGAGAGGCCGCAACAGTGAGAGGCCCGCGTACCGCAAAACAAAAAACAAAAAACCTACAATGAGATATCATGTCACACCGGTCAGAATGGGCATCATCAGAAAATCTACAAACAACAAATGCTGGATAGGGTGTGGAGAAAAGGGAACACTCCTGCACTGTTGGTGGGAATGTAAACTGATACAGCCATTATGGAGAACAGTATGGAGGTTCCTTAAAAAACTACAAATAGAAGAATGTTGCCTATTAAATGCCAGGCGGGAATAGGGATACCAGACCGAGCGTGAGTGTGTGTGTGTGTGTGTGTGTGTGTGTGTGTGTGTATGGGGTTGGGGGAGGAATATGTAGAATGCAGGCACTTGGCCACTCCTTTCTTCAGCTGATTTCTTTAAACCCGGTTCTACCCTTGTCTCACTAGAAATTTAGCTGGCAAAGAATTTTATACCGAATGTGTTCAATTAACACATGTATGCAGTATTTGACATATTTCCATATTTGCTGACTTTTGTGGCTTTACATTTGCAATCAATCATAGCCTAGCGTTCATTTAACGTTAATCCTTTTTTAAAGTTTTCAACTTCGTTTTTATTTAAAAGCCCAGTTGCAACCACCAAATACCTGACTCAGCTCACAGCTAGACACAGAGCGTCAAATTTCCCAGCCCACTTAATTTGAAAGCCTGCCAAGATAGGTGAAAGGCCTTATAAATATGTAAAACAGGAAGTTCAAATTACAGTCAAGTAAATCTCTAGTGATTGATGTTCTTTTCAAAACAGTTTTTTAAAAGAACTAATGAAAAGCAGCACATTTCTAAGACCCCCCCCCACCCCGCCCCAGACCCCCAAGGCTTCACCGGAGTTCAGCCTGGACAATGTACTTTTAGTACTGTATTTATTTTGGATTTTTACCACTTCCTGGAGGCCTGGAGGAGCCACAGTGGGAGGATCCAAAAAAACTCAGTACCACAGCCATTTTGTTTGTAAGGCAGACTGGTAGAATTCTATCAGCCGGCAAAGGTTTCTGAAACAATTTTTAAGAAGGAAAAAAAAAAAAGTATGCCTATTGTTTGTAATGTAGCCTCTAAAAATCATTATTTTATTTTTATTTTCTGCACAAATGGAAGTTGTGGCTGATCAATTCTATTTTTTTTTTTTCCCAAGGAGTTAAAGCTGCAAACGACATGAATTTTGTGCAAGGCTTCTTTAGGTACCTTCAGGACGTCCAATGGGGGAAAAAAATATATGTTTTAATGGGAATCATTTTTCACCGGCCACATTGGTATCCAAATTAGACATCGATGTCGGTGAATGACCATCTGCTTAAGAAAAGCATGCTATTCCCTAAAAACCCACATGCAAGAAATAAGAGCGTTGCCGGATCGTCAAAGGGACATTTTCCTGAGCTCACGGGCGGTCGTGGGCGCTATTGTTTTGCAGTGTCACTTCGTAGCGAGCTCAGACTTTGTCATTTGGGGGTCTGTGTGTTTAAAAGCCCAGTGTAAAATGGCACTCACACTGCATTTTTTTCCGAGCTGCAGGAGGCGGGAGGAGAGGGGGACACTGGCCTCCCAGCCAATCAGGGCCCGCCTGCTTGCCATCGCAAAGTTGTTAACCCCAGAGTCTTCTAAGGCTGCCTCGGCCTCCTCTGCTTTTAATCTTCCGCGGATATTTCTCCGATTTCTCCCAAACGCCCACAGATCCTGGAGAAGCCACCGCGAGCAGCCACCGATCAGGGAAGAAAGTATGACTTTTTATTTACCCAATATTGTGAAGATGTTGGAAGATCCGTGTGCCGCCTGGAGGCTGCTGTTTCTAGGGACACAAGTGTCCAGCCTATATTGTTACAATTCTTTTTCCAGAACTGGCTTCTTCTTCGCCTCCGCTGATGGTAAGTTTGTAATTTTAAACATTTATGTTATTACATCTTTGAACGAGCCGCCAGCTAAGAACGATTTTCATTGTGTTTCTTCTAACAAAACCAATCTTTGTATTTTTCTTTAGCTTTGATCTCTGCACATTTCCAGCTAATCTTGTCTGGCTAATTTTTACCAAAAGAAAAAAAAATTAGTGTTTTTTTTTTTAACCCCATGACTAAAGCTAAATATTTATGATATAAATTATACTTTAATTACTGTGAGCTAAGGGAAACTCAGCTATTTCAAGATGGACTTGTTTTGTGCCAGCATGTTGGTAATGCCAAATATGTGCATATCCTCCTTATAAAAATGATGTATTACCTAATTTGTCCAGGACTAAATGATTAGCAGGCAAACTATGGATGTAGTTTGGTTTGAAATAGGCCTATTGTGGTTTTCTTGATGGATTACTTGGATACAAACTACAGAAAAGCTGCCCTTGGTATAATGAAGGTGGAGATTGACATAACCGGGTTTATATTAAGTTATGGCTGTTACTAAATAGTGGATCTTTTATTTGCTGATCCGATCTAAACTTGTGTTCCATGATAGTAATTCTCTGAGGCTCCTCATTAGATAATCTTTGCAGATCTATCTTGTTTTTTCTCCAAAAAGGTATATTTGGGAGACATTTTGTAATTTTTGGCATTTTTCTAATTTTTTTTTCTCTTTTTGCACACGGTGGGCGATCTTTTTTGTTTTGCATGGATCTGTGCTGGTGGCGCTGTATAGCTCTCAACAATTTACGTCAGTTTCACTAAAAGAAAAAAGGAGAAAAAAAAAAGAGGTGGGGCAAGATTCGATCTATTATCCTCTCCCTTTATTTCCTTAAAGAAAGTTCGATTTGGTCAGAGGAAATTATTCAGTTGTATTAGTTTAATGTTTTCCGTGAACTGTGAAGGGTGAGAACAGACACGTCGTCACAGCCCGTCCGGGGAGCAGGGCCGAGCATGCAGTTTGCAGTTGTGTTTTTTCTGATCTGATTATCTCTAGATCAGAAAATTTTCAGTAGTAAGCTGTCAGGTTACCCTCTCTTTCCTCAGTAACATTTTGCATTTTCCTTCTATTACAATATCATCCATTGCTAATGTCTTCAAGTGAACAAAACGTTTTGCGTTTTAGCTCACTGAACGTTGTAAAAGTTGAATTTCATTTTGAACCTAGGAATTTCTTAAATAACTATTCTAAGTTTCTCCTGGGAATTTTCTAGGAGTTCGAATGTAGTAAGAATGCCTACACTGTTGTTTGTTTTATTTTGAAGTGATACTTCAATTGAATTTATGTACATCCTTGCTTTAAAAAGAGCAAATATTTTGGAATAGGATAATTTTTTTAAGAATATGGATACAACTGCTTTTAACTTTAAAAATATTGGTATTTGTATATCTAAATGCAGGGTAAATCTTTTCCATCTTTGTTCTTATTGGGAGTTATCTGATTAGAGAATATGGGATTTAGGCCCAAAGCCTCCCAAGAACAAAAATGTATATTATGATATGACATAGTTTTTACTGGTCTCTGTGAACATTTTAGTTGTTTATGAAGATAGTAAGTATGTCCTTAATTGAAAAAGAAAGTGGGAGAAATCAGTCATTGTACCTAAAAGCACATTATTTTGCCAAATAAAACAAACAAAACAACTGAAATAGTATCCTAAACCACCTTTTCATATGATTGTAGAGATGATTTCTTGAGTAAAAATTTCTGGAGTTATTATTAAGTGTTTTTATTCACTTTGAAATATGTAAATGCTCATTTCACTAATCATTAAAATTTTGAAGTAAAAGAATGTGTGAAAATGACTAGGAATAGTATTTCCAATTTTTGTGTCCCTATAATTTATTTATCTATGTAGGACCTTTTCCTTGAACTTCAAAAATAATTATATATTATGCCTATATTTTGTTTATACTCTGCTATAAAAATTTGAAAATGTTCACTGTAACATTTTATCTCTTCATAAAATTTAAATGCCCCCATCAAGACTGGTTTTGACATTATAGATTATTTATAGAATGAAATACTGCAGGTGTAAATATATTTTCTAACCCCCTGATTGTGCTGGAGTTTAGTTCCCCGAAGTTAATCTACTGAATAAAATATACTGCCCAATATGTTTATTGCTAAAATATTCTGTTATTCAGCTGGTGACTTTTTTCATTTTAATTTGTGAAAACTAAAAATGTTTATATAATGTAGCCCCCCTTTTAAAAACAGACTGATGCTGTGAAGTCCATATGTAGCTATGCAATGTTCTTTGTTCTCCTATATCATTGACTATTACATCATTGATTATGAGTAACCATTATAGTTACATCTTCACTTTTTAAAATCACCCATAGATATTTATGTTAAAGATATTCTTCTATCTGTGACTCTTACATCACTAAACAAGGAGGTTTAAATCTATGAGGCAAAAACAACTCATTGTTTTATATTATTCTCCATTTTCAAATCCACCTTGGGCTTCATTTTAGCTCTTGATTCTTTGGACGTTAATTTTTTTTTTTTTTATTGACAACATTTTGTAGGCATTTAGTTTGAGTTTGGTGAGATTATGATTAGAATGATTATAATAAACTATGTTTTATCAGAAAAAAATCTTTATTTATTAAATTTGGTGTACAGGGAACTAACTCAGTTTTTCATAGTAACAGTTGCTAGATCATGAACAATAAAGAATTATTTTTTTAATCTTGAAATGTCATTTCAGTCAACAATTACACACTTATTTTTTTCTTGCACACCTTTTTATCACAGATAGTAGCAAGTAGCAAAATTGACTATGTTAAAATATCGTTATCATTTTTTTCACCCTGCCCATCCCTCTGAGGGAGGGGGAGGGGTCAATGAGTAGTGAAATGGCCAAAAAACAGTTTGCAGAAAGAAGAAATAAATAATGCCAAAGACATGGAAAATCTGTAAATCAAATTCCAAACAATAAACCTCAGAAATATGAACTTGAAATTATGAGGTTGGTCAATAATGGAAGTAAACTGAAAATTTTATTAAGACTTCATTTAGTGAACCAACATAATTTCCTAATTTATTAATTTGTATGCAAATTAATTGTGTGCATTAGTATTGCTAAAGATTGGGGAAATTTTCAGGTTAGCAAACCTATTAGGAAAGATGAAGTAACAAAGGGAAGAAACATTTACAGTGATATTAAGATGACATCATAAAATGCTGAAAATATCAATATTTGCCAGAACCAATCTAATACACCTTGGAATAAACTTTTTTAAAAGAAGGAAAAATAGCTAAAAATTTTGCCCTCTGAAAACCAAGTTCAATAGAGACCTGAAACTGTATATATTTCTAATTCCACCCTCTTTTAGTGCGTACTTACCTGTGCTATTTCTTGGACATATCATTACATGTTTTGCAAAGGAAGAGACGGGGAAAGAAAATAAGAGACCAAATGGGTGTTTGTGTTATGACTTTGTTTTTTATCTTTCCCAAAAGATTCTCAGATGGAGACTCTAAAGGGAAAGTAAAGCAAAGATAATGATTTCTTGAAGAAAAAGATGAAAGGAGTATCCTTTATACTTGATTTATTCAACATTTTTTTCTTTTGGGGGTTTGTTTGTTCTAGTTTTTCCTCCTATTATGTGCTATGATGCTAAAGGGCTGAGATACAATATTAAGACAAAGAGGCAAGGATCCCTGCTCTCAGGGAGTTTACAGTCCAATGTGGTTCAACATTTTAAAGATACTTAAATCTAAGGTCTTGGATGTGGGAGGTTCCCATCTGAGAATAAAGGCAAAATAAGATTTCTGGGGTAAAAACTTTAAAAAAATTTTTTAATCTGTTTATATAGGATTTAAGTGTCCTTCCGTCCTTCTACTGAAGGACCATTATTTGGGACACAGTGAGGGGAAGATAGCCCTCAGATTTTAGATATAGCCCAAACAGATGCTATATAAATAGCTGGTTAGCTAATGCAAATTCCTATTGCAAAGTGAGAAATAAAATATTAACTTATTCCCTTGAGAAGAAAGGAGACAGGGATCACTCTGGTTGTAGGAATTTTGGATGTGTCCTTGTGAGGTCCATTTAATGAAAACTTTTTTTTAACGTGGTGAAGCCTCATTTTGTACATTTTGCTCTCCTTGTCATGAAATAAATGTCAATGTCAATAAAAATTGTGAGATGAAGCAGGGAAATACAATTATAGTGTTGAAGGATTACATCAGAATTAAGATCTTTATTTTGAAACCTTCCGAAAATTTTAATGATATTTATGTAACAGAAATTTTTATAATAACCATTTGTATTTTAATTTATGAACGTAATATAATTAGACATTTAGCTAATGGGTAATTAGTTAAGTACATCAGATATGGAGCAGGAAAGTAACACTGCTATTATATACAGATGAATTGGAAGGGAAGGAACTCTTCATTAAATCTCTACGTGTGATTTAAGATCACCTCCAGAATAAAGTCACCAAATTATTTTGTCATACAGCCAATTAAGATACTAAATGTATTATATCATATAGTTTGCTTTTGTACTAACATAGGATCCTACTGATAATGGTGTGAAAAAATGAGGAGATTTATTATTTCAACTAAATTAATAATCAGGAGGCAAGCCAGTTCTAGGTTTGGTTCAATAGCTCAACAATGTTATCAAGTTCCTTGGTAGGTTCCATCCTTTTACATTGCCGTAATGTCAGCAGTGTCTTTCCTCATAGTCACAAGATGGCTGCTGCAGCTCCAAGCATCATATCCTGATATTACAATTTCCAGAGGGAGGAGAGTTTCTCTTATGTATCTTTTTAGAAGGGAAGAAATTCTTTCCCAGAGGCCCACAGCACACTGCTTCTTACAGTTCTTTGGCCAGGTTTGTAGGAAATGCTCATACCTAAACCCTTTCACTGACCGGGAGATTGAAGTTACCTTAATCGGTTTAGCTAGGGAGGATCTCTTGGAAAGGTGAACACCTGCTGAGTAGCCAGTGCTCAATGTGGCTAGCTCCCATTTGCTTTGTATAAACTTTAACGGCTTTCTAAAAACATTCTTCAATGATAAAACATGAATATCTGTTTTCATAGAGACCAGACTGCTCATGGATGCAGCTAATTTAGAAAAAAATAAACATTTAATTAGAGCTTACTATGTCCCAGCCTCTAGGTTAAATGCTACCTTTATTAAATATCTCCTTAAATCCTCACAGAAACTCTGGGGATAGGATAATTATTATACCCATTTTACAAATGAGGAAACTGAGGCTTAGAGATGTTTGGCCCAGGTTACACAGTAAATGAAAAAGCTGGAGTTTGAACCTGGAAAGTCTGAAATCAGAGCCTGTATAACTACCTATTCTTCTATACTGTCACACTGGATATTTGTGAATTTATGTTCTGTAAATTGGCATATTTTAAACACACTGTATGATACTCCTGTTTAAATGAATCCTCTAGTGACTAATTTTATAAATCTAATAATCTTTTCTTAAGATGAGTAGTGCTTACCTAATTAATCAGTTGTACATATCTGAATTTTTGTATGTTGAATTTGCTGAAGGCACATGTACTGCATCTCATCTCTTCAGGAACATCTCATGAAATTCTTTTAGAAGTTGCATTTCTATAGGGAAAAAAAGATCAGAGAGTAGAGAGTCAGTGAGGCTTTGTTGAAGTGGGTAAATTCATGATTCATAACACTAGGTCAAAAGAGAATACTGGCTCCTATTTCACAACTTACAAGGTCAATTTTATGTACAAAATGTTTCCATCTTTGGGATGTATGGAAGTTTTCTCCTCTGGGATATTTTTGGGGGATTTGGTGTACTCTGGATCAGTGGATCTCAAACTTGAGTGTGCACCAGAATCACCTAAAACACAGGTGTCTGGGCCCACACCTGGGCTTCCTGGATCAGTGGGTCTGGGGTGGGGCCAGAGAAGTTGCCAGCCCCCAGATGCTGCCGATGCTCTCAGTCCAGTGACCACCCTTTGAGACATTGCTCTAGAGGATCAGATGGTACCTGCCGTGGTAAATATTCTGGCTTGAAATATGCCAAACTGTAAAGGATGTCATTTCATAAATGGCGAATATATGAATAAATACATATGCAGGATTGAATAGGTGGTCAGGATAGCCTGCTTGAGAGCTGAGCGATGACTTGAAGGAGGATTCCTCTTATGCCTCAGCATGAACAACACATTTGAGACTTATTTTTCCATCAATTCATATATATGTGTGTTTTTAACTTAAAAAAAATAATCCATAATTTACCAATTATTTTTAAAAGCAAGTAAAAATAGAACTTAGTTGTACTCGGTAGCAAGTTACATCTGAAAAAGACTTGTGTATCTGTGGCATTTTGATGGTTTTTCCCAAGATTTTATCCCACCAGCCACTAAAGCCCCACTTTCATTAAAAGGACACAGTTTCGATGAGACTGAAAGAGAGGCCATCATGCCAATGACCTATATTTAGCTCTGAAACTCAGGCCGCTGCCCCAATGCACTGGAAACCCTCCATCCTCCCAAGACAGAGGTCACAACCTCCAGCTGAAAAACACTCTCACGTGCCAAGGAGCCAAGAGGGCCTTTCCAAGAGTTTAATTGCTTCACTGCTTTGAGACATAAGAAACAAGTTAGGGACTTCCCTGGTGGCCCAGTGGTTAAGAATCCGCCTGCTAATGCAGGGGACACAGGTTTGATCCCTGGTCCGGGAAGATCCCACATGCTGCGGAGCAACTAAGCCCGTGTGCCACAACTACCGAGCCCGCGTGCTCTAACTACTGAAGCCCGCACGGCTAGAACCTGTGCTCCACAAGGAGAGAAGTCACCGCAATGAGAAGCCCGTGCACCACAATGCAGCCAAAAATAAATAAATTTATTTTAAAAAAAGAAATAATTTAGTTCTGAAGGCTTTTGCACATTTTTCATTAAAGTATAAAGTCCAAGAAACAAACCTCTCACATAAATGAGTAAAAAACAGACAGCCAATTCAATGTCCTTAACATTTCCAGAAGCCTGTATAAGCGTTGAGTTATCCTTGTATCCACTGGAGGCCTTGTCAAGAAGCTGGGATGAAGTACCCCGAAGAGGCAGCTTTGTACTGGTTTTGTCCAGTATCAAAAAGCGTCACTTAGCATCTATGTAATAACAGACACACATCATTTAAAATGGCCAGAACTGCCAGAACTGTGCTGTCCAGGACAGTGGTCACTAGCCACATGTGGCTATGTGAATTTAAATTTGAAGTAATTAAAATTAAACATTCAGCAGCTACACCTGGCTGGTGGTTATTGGACAACAGATTTATGGAATGTTTCTGTCTTAGTCATTCAAGTTGCCGTGACAGAATATCATAAACTGGGTGGCTTATAAACGACCGAAATTTATTTCTCACAGTTCTGGAAGCTAGGAAGTCCAAGATCAAGGTGCCAGCAGATTCTGTGTCTGGTGAGGGTCCACTTCCTGGTTCATAGATGTGTCCTCGCACGGCAGAAGGGGAGAAGGAGCTCTCTGGGGTCTCTTTTACAAGGGCACCAATCCCACTCATGAAGGCTCCACCCTCATGACCTAGTCACCTCCCAAAGGCCCCACCTCCAAATGCCATCACATCGGGGGCTAGGATTTCAATATATGAATTGGAGGGGGGGGGAAGGACATAAACATTCAGTCTGCAGCAATGTCCGTAGTTGTGGAAAGTTCTCTTGGAACTTCAGACCACGGTAGGCTCACACTGTAGACCAGTGGTTCTCAACTCTGTCTGCACTTAGAATCAACCAGAAACTTAAAAATAAAATGCCTGCACCCCATCCTCAGAGGTTCTAGCTGATCTGGGTGGAATCTGGGCGTAAGTATTTTCCAAAAGCTGTCCACGTGATTCTATCAATAATACATAGCCAGGGTTGAGAATTGCTGAGCGACACTATGGAAGAGAGCCACTAAACCAAAAATTGGGGTGGTCAGTAGATTGTGTTGCTACTTCTCATCTCAATCCTTCGAAAGCTACAATCCATCTTCTAGGAAGTGAGGAAGGTTCAAACTGAAAGAATAATTGGACGGTCCAACCAGTTCTGTCAACATATTCTGATTGCCTAATGAACAACTTTAGTTGGAAGAAAAATGGATCAACTGCCACTCTTCAGTTACAAGTTACTTGATGCCCTCAAGAGTGAGTCTTGTATATTGAAAGACTATAGATAGTCTTGTATATTGAAGGACTTTTGGTTTCACTTATATAAACACCTCCCAACTTTTTATATACATTTATACCTTTATTACATCTGATTGCCTACTTTGGTACTTTAGCAGACATTTTTAAGACATTAAGGAAGTCTTACCTATCTCATAAATTGAACTTCTAAATATGGTGATTCTTAAGTTCTCTTTAATGTTTCTACTTCATATAACTTAGTAGGAATTCTACTTAAATGTGTAATAACCTAACCCCTTACTCCATTAGGTCAAATGTTCTGAAACAGAACAATTACATAGACTAAAAAACATTTCTGTACTTATTCTAAATCTTTCTGAAGTTAAAAGATTCCTACCGGGCTTCCCTGGTGGTGCAGTGGTTGAGAGTCCACCTGCAGAGGCAGGGGACACGGGTTCGTGTCCTGGTCCGGGAAGATCCCACATGCCACGGAGCGGCTGGGCCCATGAGCCATGGCCGCTGAGCCTGTGCGTCCGGAGCCTGTGCTCCGTGACGGGAGAGGCCCCAACAGTGAGAGGCCCGCGTACCGCAAAAAGAAAAAAAAAAAAAAAAAGATTCTTACCTACTCAGAAAAGAGTTATCCTACCAAACCATTTGTGCTGTTGCCGTCTCGAGTTTATTTTTTGTCTGCCTTCTCAGCTAATTGAAGTTTCTTGATGAGCAGAGATTTTGATTAGAACACAATTAGATCCTTGTCTGAGACACTGATGTGACACAATGAGCCTTATTTATGTTCACTGTATCAAAAAAAACAAAACAAAAACTATTCTCAAAGCCTACTTCCCTGAGATATTGAGTCATATCTTTACCTTTTTTTTCAAGTCAGGTCAGAATCGTTGGTCCCCGTACAAGTGGCTACATCAACTGACAAATATTTGGATTTCTCATTTCTTAATCTTTTTTTTTCTTTTTTTTTTTTTTTTTTGCGGTACGCAGGCCTCTCACTGCTGTGGCCTCTCCCATTGCGGAGCACAGGCTCCGGACGCGCAGGCTCAGTGGCCATGGCTCACGGGCCCAGCTGCTCCACAGCATGTGGGATCTTCCCAGACCGGGGCACGAACCCCTGTCCCCTGCATCGGCAGGCGGACTCTAAACCACTGCGCCACCAGGGAAGCCCTTCTTAATCTTTTAGAATATATAACTGTCCCTTAGAGACCTTTGAACTTGGCAGTCTTCTACATTCTTTTTTTTTTTTAGTTCTCTTAATAATTTTATTTTCTGTAAATAAACGTTTCACATTTAAGGATTTCAGTTTCCCCCACCACATAAGAACACTCCCCATGGGGACAATCTTGTTTTACTTCCCAACTGCCAAAAATGGAATTTGATAATAGATGTAGCTCAGTAGAAAAGGCAGACGTTACTTATAAGTAACTATTCAATTACAATTATGAGAAAACTTAAGAGCTGTCTACTTATACCCATTCCTGTGAAAAATAACAATCAATACAATAATAGAAATAATAGCTACCATTTATTGAGCTTTACTGTTTCAGGCACTGTGCTAAGGGCTTAAAGTGAATTATGCTGTGTAACCCTCAAAGCCCTGTGAATACTACCGTCCCCCCAATTTCCAGAGAAGAAGAAAATGGAGGCTTAGAGAAGTACTGTCTCAAGAGCCACAGAATTAGGGATCAGGGGAGCCAAGGTTGCAATGCAGGCAGTCTGCCTTGGAACCCCTGCCCTTAATCACTGCTACAAGCTACAAGCACTCAAAGAACTCAAATAGAAGTCCCTCCTGTTCCAGGTTATCTTCATAAAGTAGTATTAAAAAGTGGAAGATGTAAATGAAAAAGAAAAAGGCCCAAAAAACCTCCAGTTATCCTATTATGGGGGGAAAACACCAAAACCCAAAAAACCCTGTACTATTTGATGTTACTTTTCTTAATCAAGAAAACAAAATGCCATAGCATACAGCTCAGAGCAAGTCATATAATAAAAATACCAAGAAACAAAATAAATAAAAATGTACATATAGCATCATTAGGCTCACTTTAGTCTAAACAAATATAGAATATTCCAGTCAAGAAATCAATAATTCTTGCAGGCTCCTACATTCTTTCACATTCTGTCTTGTAGGGCAATCAACTCTTGCAGATATTAACAGATTTAACTGACACTGAATCTCTCTCATGGCTTTGGTCTGACTATGTGGTCACAATTTCCAAGGCGATTCGATTGACAAGGTTTTTTTTAACTCCCAGATAGCTGACTGGAAGTCTCTCCATACACATTTCTGTTGAAGACGTTATGAGAACACTTTAAATACACAGCTTTGACCAATCTGAGTTCCTCGGTCTGCCCTTTACAACGTGTATATCCTTTGGCCAGTTACTCAACTGTCCAGAACCCCAGTTTTCTCTTCTATGAATCAAAGTGATATTACTTACTCACCTGGCTGCTGTGAGGTTACAGTGGGGTTCATGCATCTAAAGCTAGAATAGTGCCTGACCTGACATAGCACGCAGTATGTGCTTTAAGTTCATTTTTTCAGTCGCTCCTGATTTTAGGGATCAAAATCAGCCTTACTTGGTGTGATGGGAATTAAAAAGACCACTCTACTCAGGTGTAAGGTTGTTGCAATATTAGAGAGGCTCCCTTTGTCCTCCCCCAGGTCCTCTACAAAAAGTCAATGAATCAGCTAGCCTCTCCAAGAATTAAGATTCCTTTGCTAACTGCTCTTCACTCATTAAATAAATCCTTATTGAGCTTCTACCACATTAAAGCAACAACTATATTGCGCAGAGCCTTAAAGGATTAAAGGGAGAACAGAAGAGAAAGATTTGGGAATTGGGGTAAACTTCGTGGAGCAGGTACTTTTGACCAGAACCTTGGAAGGTGGATAGGCTTTCAACATGTAGAAATTGAGAGAAGACATTTGGGTAAAGAAAGCAGTGTGAGCATAGGCAAGGAGAAGAGAAAACACTATGGCACTTGGGAATACCAGCTAGAAGTCCGGTGTGGGTAGACAGTAAGCTGTAATGCTTGGGGGCTAGAAACTGGGGGGAGATAGACCCATGATGGTAGCTGGGAAACAGCACAGGGAGGACGTGGAATCCCAAGCTTGGGAACCTGGATGTCAGTCATTGCCCATCAAACATCAGTTCAAGTGCTTGTAACTGGCCAGAAAATGGTGATGGGATAAATAGGGAGGAACTACTTCTTTGTTATATAAACCTGTTTACCCATCAGGCTGGTAGAGAAAAACTCCAGTGGTCTGGATCTCCGGCCAGATAAGTTTTGATGGGAAGAGTAAAGAGAAGTAAAATAGGTTGAAAGTTTGGGACAATTTTCAGTTAAGTGTGGACACTGGGCAGCAGGGGGCAGCATGAGGGCACTGAAGAATTGAAAGAATGCAGAAGGGATTTATTTGCTTTTGTTTACTACTTCTTGGCAATTATGAGTTTGTATCTATAAGGCTACTTGTATTGATAATACCTTAGTATTCTTTTCCCCCAAATGAATAGAAATGTAAAGAGAAAAGAAGAAAAATAACAGGCTGGCTAATGGCAGAATGACATTGCTCTTCATTTGAGACCATAAAAATAGACGGTTGTCTATGTATTATTTCCTTTCAAATGTATGGGAACTCAAATTTTGTATAAAATTTAAAAGTATACATTTCAATTGGAAACACATTTTTATTTGACTCTTTAGGATTTTGCATTTTTTTGGAAGCACACTTGTTCAGCCACTCTATGTTAAAGGAACTAATGAAACAGTGGGGGAAATCTTGAAAATAAAATTTGAGTGAAATGATGAATAGAAATTTTAAATACACATTCTATTTGACATACCAAATATATGGAATTTCAAATTTTGGTTTTTTATGATTATGAAATTTTATTTTAAAACTGTTTATTCTTTAGATCTAAAATTCAAGATTAGCTACACTAAATTTCATAAAATTTTTCTGGCGTAATTCACCTCCTACTAAACTTTTAAAAAGTTTGGATGGTTAGTGATGTTAAGAGTGGAAAATTGGAAATTTCCAGGTAGCTTCTTTTTAGCTCTGGAATTTACCATTGCAAATGCTACATTACACCCAACAGAGAAACTCTCTCTCTCTCTCAAGTGTGTGAGGAAGGTGGTATCACACTGTTTCACACACTTAGGGAGGAACTTTCTTCTCTCTGTTCCTTCGTGATTCTCTCATTGTCCATCATAGATGTTTAGGAGGTCGTGAGCCCTGTGTGAGTTCCTCATGTACTGCTCTTTGCTCCCTCGTTTCACCTTTGCTTCTTTCCATGTACTGCCATAACACCATTGTCACTTTAATAGATACATAAATTACTTACTTTTTTAATTGAAGTATAGTTGCTTTACAAGGTTGTGTTAATTTCTGCTGTAGAGCAGTAATTCAGATATATATATATATATATATATATATATATATATATATATATATATATATATGTTCTTTTAAAAATATTCTTTCCATTATGGTTTATCATAGGATATTGGATATAGTTCTCCGTGCTATATAGTATGTGTTGTTGTTTATCCATTCTGTATATAATAGCTTACATCTGCTCACCCCAACCTCCCACTCCATCCCTCTCCCGACCCCCTCTCCTTTGGCAATCACATGTCTATTCTCTATGTCTGTGAGTCTGCTTCTGTTTCGAAGATAGGTTCATTTGTGTCATATTTCAGATTCCACATATAAGTGGTATTATATGGTATTTGTCTTCTCTTTCTGATTTACTTCACTTAGTATGATAATCTCTAGTTGCATCCATGTTGCTGCAAATGGCATTATTTTGTTCTTTTTTTATGGCTGAGTAGTATTCCATTGTATATATGTACCACATCTTCTTTATCCATTCATCTGTCCATGGACATTTAGGTTGTTTCCATGTCTTGGCTATTGTAAATAGTGCTGCTATGAACATAGGAGTGCATGTATCTTTTTGAATTAGAGTTTTGTCTGGATATATGCCCAGGAGTGGGATTGATGGGTCTTATGGTAGTTCTATTTTTAGTTTGTCAAGGAACCTCCATACTGTTCTCCATAGTGGCTGTATCAATTTACATTCCCACCAACAGCATAAGAGGGTTCCCTTTTCTCCACACCCTCTCCAGCATTTGTTATTTGTAGAGTTTTTAATGATGAATAGTCACATAAATTGATGGCTGACTATTCCATGATGGTTGAATATTGATTTCCAACTTCATTATGGAAAATCTGAAATGATGAATAAACTTTCGGTTTAAGATAGTTAACCTGAAAATTAGTTCTTAAATATCATGAAAAGAGATGAAAATAAACCACTTTGTAAATTTATGAAATATTTCCAGTATATTTTATTTCAACCATTTGTAAACATGAAAATATAAAGATATAAAATTATTTTAAATGTTCCTTTCAAACCAGGGTATTACAGAATATGCACACAGGACATACCCTGTTTGTTTTTACACAAATTAAGTTCATTAAGGACAATGCCATCTTTTTCTTTGTATCTCCCATGGTTCATAATACAATGCTTGCACAGAGATGGAGCCCCATAAATGAAACAATGTTAGGAAAACTTATTAAAGTATATAAAACGTAACCTAGTTTTTTGACCTAAGATTTAACTGTACTCTTCATACTTTCATCATACTTTTCAAATTGTTATTGGTTAAATTGTTACTATTATTGTTGTTATTGTTGCTGTTTGGTATTTTTTTCTCAGTGCTTGGACAATAATATTGTGTTAATTACTTTCTTAATTTATTACATAGAAATTCCCTGCACTTTTCCAGTGATAATATCAGACTAACTGCAGACATTTTATTACCAGACTTAATTATTTTTATTTTTTATTTTTTGCGGTACGCAGGCCTCGGGCCTCTCACTGTTGTGGCCTCTCCCGTTGCGGAGCACAGGCTCCGGACGCGCAGGCTCAGCGGCCATGGCTCACGGGCCCAGCCACTCCGCGTCATGTGGGATCTTCCCGGACCGGGGCACGAACCCACGTCCCCTGCATCGGCAGGCAGACTCTCAACCACTGCACCACCAGGGAAGCCCCAGACTTTATTTATTTATTTTTTTTTCCTTTGCTGTACGCGGGCCTCTCACTGCTGTGGCCTCTCCCGTTGCGGAGCACAGGCTCCGGACACACAGGCTCCACGGCCATGGCTCGCGGGCCCAGCCGCTGCGCGGCATGTGGAATCTTCCGGGATAGGGGCACGAACCCGTGTCCCCTGCATCGGCAGGCGGACTCTCAACCACTGCGCCACCAGGGAAGCCCCCCCAGACTTTATTTTGACCATTTCTGCTTCAGCTTTTGTTTCGAAGTTTGTATCTTTTCCATATTAATTCTGAATCTTTATTTTCCAGTTTTAATGATATATTTGTAAGCTACATGGATTTCTCAGATCACATTTGACCACACTTATGGCAAGACTACTTCTACTAAGCATCCTTTAAGAACGTTTTGTTTAATCATCAAGTGTTACTAATTATCACCTAACACAGTATAACATCGACTCACTCATTGAAATTACTCTCTCCCTAAGGCATATCTTCTAGGACTTTATTTACTCTCATAATCTTCATAAGGGCCTTCTATACTATGTAAACATATAGTCAGGAAATGCTGAAGGCATAGTTTCCATGGAAGTCACGTATCTCAAATTTAATTTTCTTTTCTTAGCTTTTTACATTTAGAAAATTTCATGTATCCCCATTTTTTTTCGACCAACTACAGCAATGGGGAGAGAATCATAAAATTTGAGTTGGAAGCATTGGAAGGGATCAGTAAGTCTTAGTCCTTTTTTTCAAAGTTGAAGATACTGAGGTCCAGGGAAATTAAGATCAAGATCACACAGCTAGTTGGTGGCAAAGCCAGGATTGGAGCCTACATCTTTTAAAGTAAAATGCTAGTAAATAAATATTTAATACAGATGAGATAGCCTAGTGTGAATTATTTTTTAATTCATTGATGACTCAATTATAAAAATGTAATATGGCTTAAAAAGCTCTTTGCTTTTAAAAACTAGTCTTAAAAACTCACATAATGGAGACAATATTATTATAAAATTAGACTATTTCCTGTATACTTAAAATTGTTTTGTTTTTTTATTCCCATGGGGAATTAAGAAAGACCATTATATAGAATATTGTTAAAAATTAATGCTGAAGAATCATTGTTTTTCAAGGAGATCATGAAAGTTTAGTTATTCAAAAAAAGCACAGGTTATGGAACAACCCAAGAAAATAAAGGCAAAGAGAATTCTCTTAAGATGGAAGGAGGGTAGGGGCTTCCCTGGTGGCGCAGTGGTTGAGAGTCCGCCTGCCGATGCAGGGGACACGGGTTCATGCCCCGGTCCGGGAAGATCCCACATGCCGCGGAGCTGCTGGGCCTGTGAGCCATGGCTGCTGAGCCTGCGCATCCAGAGCCTGTGCTCCGCCACCGGAGAGGCCACAACAGTGAGAGGCCCGCGTAACGCAAAAAAAAAAAAAAAAGATGGAAGGAGGGTAACTAGATGCTGGAGAAACACGCAATAGTGTCCCCTACAAGCCTGATGTGAAAAAGTGTGTATGTGTGTGCATGCATGCGCACACAGGCACTGGTATTTTTGTGAAGGGAATGAGAAAGGATGGGGTTTGGAAAATTATTCAAGAGGGAACACTTTTTAATTTAGATAGAATTTCTTTCTTTTAAGGTTTGGGTTTTGAATGTTTTTGTTCAAAGGAGGACTAAACAGCTAGTGTAAAACCAGTGTAGTGTTTATGTTAAAATGAAGGTAATTAGGACCTGGGTCACCCTATCTGAGCAACCAATTTTCCACCCTCCACTGGAAACTATTTCTTAGTCTATAAGAAAAATACTCAGGTTTTTTTGGTGAAAAAATATCTAACACTTATTGAAATCTTACTATCATGACAGGAACTGAAGCTATCTTGTAAGATTTTGTAACGATTAAATGAGATCATGCAAGTAACACACACAGGCCAAAGTAAGAACTCACTAAATTTGTTTATGTGGCTTATTTATCTATTCCAAACAATATTTGGAAGTATGCATTATCTCAGTGTAGTGTAGAAGTTAGGAATTTTATCCAGGTTCACAGAGCTAGGAAAGAGCAGAGTGGAGATTCAAACCCAAATCGTGTCTGACTCTGTAGCCAGCACTTTTAACCACTATATTACACTCTTTTAACAATTGTTCTTAAATCTCCTCCGTATCATCATCTGCCAGAAACCTTGAATGCTGCTTTAAAGGTAAATTAGTGAACAAAGTCAAGAAAACATTTTTATTTTCTGTTCTAAATGGGGGTTTAGATAAGGAAAAATTTGAGAAAACTATAAAAATTTATAACCATAAAAAGTATAATACAGGTACACTTTTTATCTCAAAATAATTCAGACTTATCAAAGATTTCCTAAATTTTTATCTTGTGCTAGACACTCTCTCTAGAATAACTGAAAAAATATGGCAAGATAAATTAAAAGTGGTGAAAGAAAGACTATTGAAAAATAAATAAAGTGGGTGAATTTTGGTGTTGTCTTGAAGATTTCCTATTTAAGAAAATGTCTAAAGGGCCCTAGACTAGCAATAAAATCTTCTGTGATCAACTGCACGATGTGAACAGCTGATAGATGTTCTGTTTCAATGTGTTATTTGGGAGCAAATATACCTATGCCCTTCCTAACCAACTATGGTGAAATGGATATTAAATAGCATATTCTTCCTTATATTTATATGGCACTTTGCAATTGTCAAAGATTTTTCACAATATTATCTCTTTTTTTAACATCTTTATTGGAGTATAATTGCTTTACAGTGGTGTGTTAGCTTCTGCTTTATAACAAAGTGAATCAGTTATACATATACATATGTCCCCATATCTCCTCCCTCTTGAGTCTCCCTCCCTCCCACCCTCCCTATCCCACCCCTCTAGGTGGTCACAAAGCACCGAGCTGATCTCCCTGTGCTATGCAGCTGCTTCCCACTAGCTGTGGGTTTTACATTTGGTAGTGTATATATGTCCATGCCACTCTCTCACTTTGTCCCAGCTTACCCCTCCCCCTCCCCGTGTCCTCAAGTCCATTCTCTATGTCTGTGTCTTTATTCCTGTCCTGCCCCTGGGTTCTTCAGAACCATTTCTTTTTTTTCTTACATTCCATATATATGTGTTAGCATATGGTATTTCTTTTTCTCTTTCTGACTTACTTCACTCTGTATGACAGACTCTAGGTCCATCCACCTCACTACAAATAACTCAATTTCGTTTCTTTTTATGGCTGAGTAGTATTCCATTGTATATATGTGCCACACCTTCTTTATCCATTCATCTGTCGATGGACACTTAGGTTGCTTCCATGTCCTGGCTATTGTAAATAGAGCTGCAATGAACACACAATACTATCTTATTTGTTCTTCATAATGGTCTAAGAGGGAGGAGAAAAAGTATTCTCTTAGATCAGGCATACAAGAAGCTCAAGGCCCAGTAATGAAACCATTTCTATCGGCTCATGCTGCTGTAAATGGTAGGCCTGAGATGAGCATCTGGATCTTCCAACATGGAAGCCAGTGTTCGTTCCTTCCAGTACAGAATGCTGTGTCTAACTACACTATGTTGCTACTTTGAATGCAAAATGTTACAAAGGATTGGACTCTTTTTTCACACAGCACTCACCCTGAGAGAAACCTGTAGCAACCTGTGTAGAGAGGCCCTGACCCCCTGGGGAGGTGGCTTGACCAGATTTGGAGATTAAGCAGTCACTGGGCAACCACCTGGTGAATCAATTGGCAATGGGGGGAGGGGGTACAGCAGAGGTCCTTGTAGATTTCAACATAGGAAACAAAACTCCGAAATGGAAACAAAACAAAAAGATGAGTGTTAAGAGTTTACATAGATTAGTTGGTATATGTATCGGTGTCTGGTTTCATTTGAGGATTTCTTAGTTTTGTTTCCTTAGCTAAGAGTTTTGAAGCCTTTACAATGAGTGTTATTTTTTAGACTGTATGTACAAAAATAAAGCTCAGAAAAGTAGAATGACCTATTCAAAGGAATAGAATAAAAAATATTATTAAAAAAATAGCTCACGTGGGTTGATCGTGACTTTTGTGTCAGGTCCCTGCTAAACTCTTTGCATTAATGATTTCATTGAATCAATGTAACAACATAGGTGATAGATTGTATCATGATTCCTATCTTATGGATGGAGAAACTGCAGCTCCAAGAGCATAAGTAAAAGTAAAAAAAAAAAACCTCTCTGAATCAAAGTTGAACATGCCCTTTTTAGTGGAGACACTTTTGGAAAGAAATGTAGCTAAACATTTTAGTTAATTTAGTATTAAACACCAAATATATTGCCAAAGTATAGCAACCTGCTCAATTCTAGTGCCTGTCTCATTTGCACTGTTTTTACCAGGATAAAAATCTTAAGAAGTGTTAATAAAGATACATTTTTACATTTATAAGAACTTTATGTTTTTTCAAAGTTCACATGTGAGACTTCTTAAGTAATTAGATAACTTGATCAGATAAAACTTCTATTTCCTTGAACTGCCTAGGTTAGAATTTCCCAAGGTGTGCTTTTATAAAACTAAAGGTAATAATTGATAGTACATGCATGGTAAGGGGTTGCAAGGTGAGATAACTTTGGAAAATACTGTTCTAAGTAAATAAATGTCTGCAGGACTTCTTTGAGCCTATACATTGTGAGCCTGTATGTATTTTAAGGAGAAAGATATAATAGGCAGTACTTCCCTGACTTACTGGTTTTATATGGAACTCTGATGGAACTGTCATCTCAGAATATAACTTCTGGGATTAGTGTTTTATGAAACACACTTCTGAAAAAAACGCTAAGCTAACATTTGGGAAGAATACTTAATGAGGTGGGACTATCTCAAATTATACTGAGAAATGAGGACCACAAAATAATATACAGTATTATTCCAATGTTATAAAATAAGAAAGTGAAAAACAAAAACAAAGCCAGAAAGACTGGAAGGAATAAAAACAGCAAAAAGTTAACTGGCTTATGAAATAAATCTATTAACACCAAAATATATATCCAAATATATGTGTTACCACAGTGTCCTTGTGCTGCTTGTAGCTAATGAGTCTAGTGTCTGGGAAACCTAATTCAGAAGAAATTTTAAGATCTGGGTGTGGCGTATGCTCTTGTCAGTAACTCACTTAAACAAGTCAGGTTGGTCGTTGGTTTACTATTTCTGCAACTTTAAAGATGGAAGATGTGGTTCACTTCCTCCTGTCACCAGGATTTTGTGAGGACTCGAGAAATAACGCAATATATTCTCTTCTAATGGGTCATGTGGTGGCGCGGTGCCGATGATGTGTCCCTGGCTGTGTCCTGAGGCTAAGCTGATTTCTTTGCCTTCAAGGTGCTCTCACTCCTGTGAGCGATTACCTAGAAAAGTCTCATAAGGAGGCACTTCATTACTTGACCTCGCTTGACTTGCCTGGGAAATGACTGATTAGCACCTTTCAGGCACCGCTCAGCCCGTGACTCCTTCAGTTTTCCGCCCACGTTGTCCTGTGGCAGTCGGGATTGCTGCGTCTCCAGGGACCTCCTCGTCGATCACTACCTTGAATAGTCATCTGGCTTCTCCCAGCCTCCTCTGCTCTTCTCCTGGCCCTTCCGCCTCTGCTGTCTTCTAGATGTTGGTGTTCCCCGCGGTTCCATCCCCAGCCCCTTCTCCTCATTCCATGAATCATTCTTCACACCCATAACCACATTCCTCAGGTTTGAAACCATTCACTTGCCCTTCGTGTCTCTGGAAGAGAGGAGGAACCGGACCCGGAGTGCTTATCTCGGCAATCGGCACAACGTTACTCAAAGTGTCATAAAGAAGAATACATATAGTGAAAGTAAAAGTTTTATTTCGCTTATATTACGTTTCAGATGAATATAGGAGTAAGCTCCTTCCTTGGGTCATAGGAGCAAAGGCACTTCACATGGTCTCTCTCTTGAATGCCTTCTTCCCTGTCAAGGTGTCTTGGTCCACCACCCACTGGTAACTTTGACTTCAACCTTTCAACATAAATTTCTACTTCATTAAACAGCTTTCTTTCTTGTTCCTCTAAGTTTCATCCCTTCACCCCTCATGCACCATTTATACCATACTGATCTGTGTAACACTCAAGTAGTATGTTTCATACACTCAAGATTGTAGGGCACCTAAAGGTTCCTGCATTTCCCTCTCTCCTCCCTCTCGTTTTTGTCCTTCTGCGTCTTACATTGGACCCACACGTAGGCTACAGACAGTGTCTGTCAGTAAGTGCCAGTCACTGGATTAAATAAGGCAACAGTAATTTAAGGGGCTTCCCCGGCGGCGCAGTGGTTAAGAATCCGCCTGCCGATGCAGGGGATACGGGTTCGAGCCCTGGTCCGGGAAGATCCCACATGCCGCGAAGCAACTAAGCCCATGCGCCACAACTACTGAGCCTGTGCTCTAGAGCCCCCAAGCCACAACTACTGAGCCCATGAGCCACAACTACTGAAGCCCATGCACCTAGAGCTGGTGCTCAGTGACGAGAAGCCACCGCAATGAGAAGCCCACTCACGGCAACAAAGAGTAGCTCCCGCTCGCCTCAACTAGAGAAAGCCCGCACACAGCAACAAAGACCCAACACAGCCAAAAATAAATAAATAAGTATATTGAAAAAACAGTAATTTAACAAAATCCAGTTTAAATAAATACTACCAAATATATATATATATATATATATATATATATTTTTTTTTTTTTCAGTACGCGGGCCTCTCACTGCTGCAGCCTCTCCCGTTGCTGAGCACAGGCTCTGGATGCGCAGGCTCAGTGGCCATGGCTCATGGGCCTAGCCGCTCCGCGGCATGTGGGATCTTCCCGGACCGGGGCACGAACCCGTGTCCCCTGCATCGGCAGGCGGACTCTCAACCACTGCGCCACCAGGGAAGCCCTGCAAATACATATTTTTAATATACGTGGTTTACTTTTTTTCAATTTTTCTTACTTTCTAAGATGTACTTTTATTCTTCTGGAAAATTATTGGAATATATGACATTCCTCTCAAGTACTAAATTGTTATTGTTCAAGTTCCAAATGATTTCCTATTTATGAGTCCCACCAGTTCCCAAACTGCATCTAGTCGTGTCCTCATTAAAATGCTGCCACAGAGGTCTCATCAGCTGCCCACCAGGACGGTAAGGAAAAGATCGGATGATTTAGGGGACCTGGGAATTAAGAAAGGCCACGCCTAAAAATGGTCAGACTTCATTGATCACCACCTGCTTCCCACCCCGAGCAGGATGGTGGTCTAAATTTTGGCAAAATCCTTGCTGTGCTAGGAGTAGATTTTCTATAAATTTAGGATTTTACATTACACAATAAGATGTATCATATTTCGTTATCTTTTTTTTTTTTTCTTCTAACCCCAATACTGCTGGAACCATTCTGTGGATTTTTTTAAAGTCTAACTCATTCTCAGACAGGCCTGTTTGGTTTCAGTCATGAATATTGGAGACACAGTTAAATTGAAATAATTTTGAGCCTGTCCTGCTGTAGTTTGCTAGGATTAATAATTTGCCTTTTATTCTTTCTTTTAAAATTTATTTATTTTATTTATTTATGTTTGGCTGTGTTGGGTCTTCGTTGCTGCGTATGGATTTTCTCTAGCTGCATCAAGCAGGGGCTATTCTTCATTGCGGTGCGTGGGAGCACGGGCTCTAGGTGCACGGGCTTCAGTAGCTGTGGCACGTGGGCTCAGTAGTTGTGGCTCGTGGGCTTTAGAGCGCAGGCTCAGTAGTTGTGGTGCACGGGCTTAGTTGCTCCGCGGCACGTGGGATCTTCCCAGACCAGGGCTCGAACCCGTGTCCCCTGCATTGGCAGGCAGATTCTTAACCACTGCGCCACCAGGGAAGCCCTCGCCTTTTATTCTTTTAAGGTAGAGGCAGACTGTTTCTGGATATATTCTGAACTTTTTTATTTTATACAAAACATAGTTCTGGAATATTATGTACAGAATTCCATGCATAAATCAACTCTGTAGAGAAATCAGCAGTTCAGATATTGCTTCTGTGACCCCTATTAAATATGCTGCAATGCAATTGCAACATTTACTTCCTAACATACAACACATCATAAAGGGCTTCCAGTTTTTATTTTCCTAAATGTTATTTTGGAAGAATTACTTGATGCCATTTCTTTATAGATTATGAAAATAAAAAGAAAGTGAAGGAAAATGATTACTGCAGGTGAAGATGTATTTAGTACTTTTGCACAATGCTCTCAATTAGAGCACTGTATCATTTTTTTTAATGTTGAGATCATTGTGCATCACACGTCTTGAAGAGGTTAACTGCACATTTCCCAAGTAAATACAAATGCAGTATCTTACTTTATTCTTAGCTCTGTGAGGCTACAGGGATCCTGTCTTGTTTATTATTGTTCTTCTGCACAAACGGCTTTGCCTAGCTGTCTGTAAACATCCAGGAAATATTTGTTGAATGCTCCTGCTACCCAAACTGGTATCAGGATTTATTATTATTATTATTATTATTAATCTTTTGTCCCATCAATGAGAGTTTATCTATCTTCTTTGGAATTCTTCTCTGAGAATTTAACCTCAGAGAAAGTCGGTCCTAAAGTTAATCCATTTACATGATTCTTTGCTGTCAGCAAACAAATATGCCCACATCTCTCCCACCCTCAAAAACGACGAAACCGGTGGCCCGATACGTCCCCCTTTCTTTCTCTCTGCCTCCTGCCCTGATTGCCAAGCCTCTCTCTCTGCTCACTCCCAGTTCACCCCTCACTTTACTTTATCATCTGGTTTTTGGGGGGTCCACTCTGGAGTCAGATCCCAGGGATTCTGGTCTCAGCATTGCCTCTCACCAGCTTTGGGAGGCAGGACTTGCAACCTCTCTTAACAGGAGGCGCCGCATAGATATTGAAAATTAAGTGAGATGATGCGTTTAAAATGTACTTCTGCGCTGTCTGGCACATAGTAAACGTTCGATAAGTGGTAGTTATCGTTTTTTTTTTTTTTTTTTTTGCGGTACGCGGGCCTCTCACTGTTGTGGCCTCTCCCGTTGTGGAGCACAGGCTCCGGACGCGCATGCTCAGCGGCCATGGCTCACGGGCCCAGCCGCTCCGCGGCATGTGGGATCTTTCCGGACCGGGGCACCGCGGCATGTGGGATCTTTCCGGACCGGGGCACGAACCCGTGTCCCCTGCATCGGCAGGCGGACTCTCAACCATTGCGCCACCAGGGAAGCCCAGTTATCGTTCTTACTGATTGAACACTATAATAGGAGTTCAGAGATGAGAAAGACTGACAAAGGCTTAAAAATTATTTTGAATTCACCTAACTACTTACTGATTCCTCTGATTAGGAAATTAGAACCCAGAGAAGTGACGCCGTCCAAATTTCATGAAGGAAGATCACTGAGTTGCATTTTGAAGGATAACAACAGTAGCTTACATCCATTGAATGTTTACTGTGGACTGGAGACCGTATAAATGCTTGACATGGATTGTTTCATTTGATCTTCAAAACATTCCTGTGAAGTAGCATTTCAGTAGCTAGAAGTAGATGGTCTGAAGCTGGACAGGGAGAATAGAGAGAAAGGAATAAAGAAAAAACCTGGAGACAGGAAAGACTTGGCCGATGTCTAAAGCTGGTGATGAGATGTAAAATCCAGAGTGACGAGCTTTTTTGTCTCAAGCAGTAAGGAGAAATGACGTTGGAGAGAGTGAGGCAAAATTATGAGGCCTCGACAACCATGACAAAAAAAATAAATTGGCTCTATCTAATGAGCAAGATGAATCAGTGACTTGGAGAAGGGAGGATACAGATGGAAGTGGGGCTTCAGGTTCACTGATTTGGGGGCCTGCACTGCACCGTGAATGCCGGAAGGGCAGTCTGTTCTGTATCTTCATATCCCCCGGGACCCACAGCCTCAACAAGCCACCGCTGGTTCCCAGCAGCCACCGTTAGGAGAGCATTAGCCCCGTTGCCTATAAAGTAGGAGTTTCATCGAGGCTTACTGAAGGAAGGAGCGAAATCAAGGAGACTTGGACTTGGAGGTTGTTTCTAGGGAGGACGTGATGAAAGCTGAGGTGATGGTGAAGACAGTGGGAAAGGAAATAAAGAGGCAAATCTTAGAAACAATTTCAAAGAGCATTTGATGGGACTTGGGCACATACTGGGCATCAACTAGTATCTAGAGCTGCATTTCAGGTTTATCATATAGAGCAAAGGGCAGCGTCAGAGCTCTAGCATTTGACATATTCTCGTTGTTGTTTAAGCAGACGTTTTGTATGTGAAATCAATTGCAACGAATCACGTTGCAAGGTGATGATCTTAGGAGCCATTATGATCACCGTTAAAACCTATGTCTCTTTCCTTTCTACTCCTTCTCCCTCCACCCAAGTTCTTGCCAGTTTTATCTTACACCTGTGTTGTTACCATCTCCTACTGAACCCTGGCCAAGTCCACCTTCTCATCTCCACACACACCTGGCAGTTGCCTCCGCCCCGCTTTCTGTCCATAGAGTTGCCCTCTCCCATGAAGACCTTTTCCTCCTACCATCTCACTCCCGTTACCAGTTGGAATATTAGCCATCCTTCAGAACCAAGTCACACGCTATCTTCCCCATAATATCTGATCAACCCACCTGGAACTGACTGCCTTCTTTCTGAACTCCCAGAGCACTGCATGCCACCATCCTGCCTGGTCCTGGTCATTTTGTTAACAGGGTGACCCCTTAGCAGGATCTTATTTGTATCGCCACCATGATGGTACTGTGTGATGCCTACTTATTCAATAAAGATTTGTGGCGTGAATCAAAACTATTTTAAATACTGCAAGTTCCTTCCCAACCCAAAGCTTCCCTTTGGGGAAAGGCTAGTATATACAGCTTTACATTAGTATGTGTCTTTTGCAACATTGCGAATTTCATCTCATTCTTGTTGGGGGTACTTAGAAAAAAAGGGAAGTTTGAGTTGGGAATAGAAAAAGTGAAAGACAGTGCAGGATTAGCCATTTTTGCAAGGGACCTTTGGGTTGGATAAAGGATGCTGAGGAAAATTAAACCGGAGCCTTTATTGCTGCACTCCTGCCCCATAGGAAGGAGGGAAGTGAACTGAATGTAAGAGGCTTGGGACTCCAGCCTGTGGGTCTTTGGGAACCAAGTAAGACCTACAAGTCAGAAATCCAGGGCATTGAGCTGGATGGGGACCGGTGGCAGAAAGAAAATGTCTCTCGGCAGGCAGATCACCTGCAAAAGGCAAGCTTAATTGGTAAGCATGTCTCTGAACCTGCCATGGAGGGTGAGTCTAGAATTTCTAGAGAACAAGGAACTTAGTTGTATAGTGCCCATTATTACTCGTGTAGGATATGGAGAATGTTATCAATAGTCTGCTATTTTAATGAAGGTTTTATATATATATATATATATATATATATTATATTCACTTTCTTGGTGGTTCACTCATGACTTAAGACTCTATTTTAGTTCTTAAGTTCCTCAATCAACCGAATTCTACTACTAGGATTTTCAGAAATCTAATATAGTAGGCTGGCGAGGACTACTGTACTAATACCCAGCCAGTATTTTCAGAACTGTTCAACCTGGCTAATTAAGTGTCACGGTCCACAGTGCGGTGAGGATCCCAGAATGTGACACACCCTCTCAGGGCTCTGGGTCTTCCCACGTGCTGCTCCCCTGGCCCAAGATACCTTTCTCCTCTTCATTTTTGCAACCTTGACCCATACTTACCCTACACAGTTTCTTAAATTTTTTTAATTTTTTTAATTTTTTGCGGTACGCGGGCCTCTCACTGTCGCGGCCCCTCCCGTTGCGGAGCACAGGCTCCGGACACGTAGGCTCAGCAGCCATGGCTCACGGGCCCAGCCGCTCCGCGGCATGTGGGATCTTCCCGGACCGGGGCACGAACCCGTGTCCCCTGCATCGGCAGGCGGACTCTCAACCACTGCGCCACCAGGGAAGCCCCCTACACAGTTTTTACCCCGATATCATCTCCTCCAAAAAGCCTTCCCTGAATGCTTTCATTAGAGCCACTCACTCCCCACGGATTGGGTGCCACTCCTGCCTGGTTCCAAATACCTGAGCTCTCGCACTCACACTTACCCCAGGTGTGGCAGCTGCCATCCACCGGTCCTGCTCCCACCATGTAATCTCCTCTGGGAGTCCTGTGGGTGCTGAGTAATTAGCAGCATACTTAGAGGGCCGTGAAGTCTCAAAAAATGTTTGCTCATTGAATGAATAAATGCATCGTCTTAGTATAGGACATGTAGATGAATGTCCATCTGCCGCATGGTAGGTGAGCTGTCAGTATTAAAGTTTGAGGATAATTTTGGCGACCTGCAATCCGTTTTCTACCCCCCCCAGAGGGTGGTAGCGAAGCCAGCCTGAAAGATAGCACTTTGCTTCTGTGCCTTAAGCCAATAACAGTTCCCATCCAATCCAGTATTTAAGAATAGTAATTATTTTTACTAGGTATCCCCCGGGGAGAAAAGCGGAGCTACAGGACATTTTTGTATCTCGGCAAATATTTGAAAATTTGCTGTCAAACCTATTAAACCCACTGCAACAGTCTTTCGGATTTTTAAAATATTCTACTGCAAAGAGCTTTCTGGATACTCATTTTCGTGTGTAATATAAGCCACATGGTAGCTATCACACCTATCTAGATCTCTTCTAACAATACATCTTTTCCTTTTTTTTTTAAGTTTTCTTTTTTTGGGTTGACAGGAGCACTATAGGTCTTCATATAATTCAATTGTATAAAGTTTTTCAGAGGACAAATGAGAAGTGTCAACCCATGGCTATGCTGAAGCAGCATTTTCTTCCAGTGTAGAAAAATCATCCGGCTCTCAAATTTTGAAGTGTCTTGCTTTAAAAAATTTTTCCCTGAAGGTTACGGTGTCCAGTAATAATTATTCCCTTTGCTTCGATGACAATAAAAGAGTGCGGGTCGATAAAATGCAGGATGAAAAAATAAAAATCCACCAAAATCCTACTTTGGAGCAACGTAGGACGCCTCCTGTTTACACGGAGCGCAATGATGGGAGCTGACCCAGGATCCACGCGGAGCCCATCAGATACAATCCAGAGTTTCGTTAGACGGAAAGATAATGGTTGGTAAAAGTTCCGGCAAAGTAGCATCCTGCCCCGAATGCCATCTGCATTTTCGTTATGAGACCTGAAGCGCCGCGCCGGCCCGGGCTGGGGGCGCCCGCTCTGCCACTCCCAGGCCGGGCCGCCGGCAGTGACAGGTGCCCGGGCCGCCGCCGCCGCCGCCGCCGCGCCGAAAGCCGGCGCGCGAGGGGCGGTCGCTTCCCTGCACCCTCGCCTGTCAGCCAGCGGCGCCGGGCGGGAGCGAGCGCGGGCGGCGGGCAGCGGGTGCGCGGGGCGGGGAGGTCGGCCGTGGCCCCCGGCGCCCGAGCGCTCCGCGCGTCCCAGCCCGGCCCGGCGGCGGCTGCGGGGGCGGGGGCCGGGCGGCCCGGCGCGGGGAGCGGGGCCGGGTGCCGGGGGTTGGCGGGACGCGCGCTCCGTGCCGGCGCCCGGCCTCGAGCCCGCGCCCCCCCCCCGCGTGCCCGCGCCGCTGCGCGATGCAGTGTGGGGAATGGCTGGGGTTGGCTGAAGAGCGCACAGTGGAGTTTTAATGTCCGCCATGTTGGCCATGGCGTATTGAGGAGAGCGAGCGAGAGAGGAGCGGAGCGGCTCGGCCTCCCACCTCCCGGCGGCTCTGAGTGCCCGGACGGCGGGCTCCGCGCTCCGCCCCTCCAGTCCCGGGCAGCGGCGGGCGAGTGGGGACCGAACCCCCGGTTCTCCATGATCCCGCTGGCCGGGGCCGTTTCCCCAGAGCGGAGAGGTATCTGCTGCGCCTGAGATGAGTAAACTGTCGTTTCGGGCGCGGGCGCTAGACGCCTCGAAGCCGCTGCCGGTTTTCCGCTGTGAGGATCTGCCCGACCTGCACGAATACGCCTCGATAAACCGGGCCGTGCCGCAGATGCCCACCGGAATGGAGAAGGAAGAGGAGTCGGTACGTGTTAACTCCCCTGTCCGACCCACCGCCGGGCCCCGCTCCCTCCGCTGCCTGCGGCGGCGGCGGCGGAGCGCAGACCCACACAAAATGGCCGCCATCTTCTCTCCGCCGCCGACTCCCGTCGCCGGCGGGGCCTTTACCCCGCCGCCCCCGGCCTCTCCCCCCGGCCGCCGCGGCCCGGCGGGGCCTCCTGTCGGGCCACCCGCCGACCTCGGCCCCTCGGACCCGGGCCCCGCGGAGTTCGGGCGCCCGCAAGGCACAAAGGGGTCACGTGACGAGGCTGCCGGCAGCCATTTTGTGGTCGGAGCGCTTGGGCTGGGCCTTGTGCATCCGGAGAGGGAGCGGGCGGGCGGCGGGGGGTGCGGCGGCCGGGCCGCGGAGGCCCCGCCTGCAGGCCTCTCCGCGGGCCGCTGGGTGGCGCTCTGGGGCCGGCTCGGCCTTCGCGCTCCGCCGGCGTCGGCAGCGCAGGTTCCGGGCGCTTGGGGGCCGTGCTCTCCCGGCGGCCTGGGAGGCTGGCGGGGCCGGCGCGGCCCACGTGGAGCCGCCGAGGGGCCGGGCGGGGGCGGCGGGAGCCCTGCCGCGGAAGGTCGCGGCCCCCGAGCCGCCGTGAGCCGACTTAGGTGCTGCGTCCTCTTTGTGGGACTTGTGCCTCCATCCCTCCCCAGTCTTACCTGGTCGGATTCCTCCTGACTTTTCCTTTGATCCTTGAGAATATGTTGCGGGTTTGGGGGGCGGTACTACGCGGCTCTTCTGGAGCCTGTAACGTTATTAGTTGCTTCCCTAATAAAACCTGAGTCCGCCCGATGGCTGGGTTTCTCGAGCTGGGGGAGAAAGGACCCCATGTAAGCAGGTGTTAACAGATCTACCTGTTGGAAGACGGCTTTCTTACCCGCCACCGAACTCAGGTTAAGTGAACCCCTTCCTAGAAATCTTAACCTGGAGGTGTTTCGGTTGGGTGGGCTTCGGCATGTAAGTGTCGACGGCTCCCGGACGCCGTACCGCAGCGGCGGCTCTCCCTGGTCGTGGAAGTTGGGCTCAGACCCACGGATAATAGGCTCTTCCCCTCGTTCCCCCAGGTCCTTGGCAGGGTCACTTGATGGCTTCTCACCCTAAGGAATTGCATACCTTGGTTTTCAGGTACAGCCACTTAAACGGGGGGCAGTGTGTTGACAGTTCCAGGAAGTCGAGGAGTCGCTGGATTGGTGCTACAGTTTTGTGGTGGAAAATCGTTCTGTCATACCTCTGTTTGGTGCTGTAAGAATGTTCTAAATGCAGAAATCCTGCTCTGTAACGTCGATTTCGAAAAATAAAGCTGTTTAAACTCCTTGGGTTGTTTGACCTTTCAAAGTCAAATAGTGGTGACCGTCGCATGTTCTTTCCGAGAGAGTAGTGTCTTAGCGTGTGGAGTAGTTGAGATTGTCCAGCGCGGTCCTGACCTTTATTAAGCACGTTGCCTGTGAGACACCACCTCTCAACTTGTTTTACTTGTATCAGCGGCAGAGTAGAATGGTGCCGCTTGTTTATTTTTAAATAAGTGATTTGTTTTGAAAAATTAAAGTACTTGTGACTGCAGAACCTCGTCTTTTGGTTTTATTTTTGTTTCCAAGTTTTGCAGGTAATACTTTCAAATTGGGGTGTCGTCGTTACCACTGCCCTGGAAATTAATTGGTAGTTCCTGTTTTGCAGCCGAGGAAGGGGAGAGCTTTGATAAGAACAGATAACACTGCAGTACACTTTAAAATTCAGTGAAGTCTTGCTCCTCGGAGCACTTTGGACTGTCCCAAGGGCCCCAACCTGAAATCAGAGCTGAGCTCAACTGAAGTATCAAGGCTTATTAAGTTTTTACGGATCATTTCTGTTCACTGAAATGATTTTGACGTTTTGTAGTTCATTGTTTTCTAACATGTGGAGTCCCTATTTTTGAGGGATTTTTTTTCCCCTTCAGACTACCTTTTCCCATCGTCCGTGTAGAATTTGTTTCACTTCACATCCAACCAAAACTATGACCAGTGAAACACAGACTTCAGGAATAGTCACTGAACTGAACAGAAGAATGTAAACAGTCCCAGGCAAACAGCTGCTCTCCAGTCCTGCGACTGGAGCTGGCGGGGGTGGGGTGGGGTGGGGTGGGGGGGAGGAGGCTCTGTAGATCACAGGATTGAAAGTAGCATGTTAGCCCTGAAATGTATGCCAAGCACAAATAAAGGTAATTGAATTCCGGGTTAGCCTGAGGAGAAGAAACTTTTTGATAATTTGCTGAAGGATGATGTGCTTCGTATGAAGACGAACTTATGCCTCCGATTGACACGTCAGGGTCAGGAGCGATCTAGAACCTGAATTGAGTGTCTAGTTTAGAAAACGTGTAATCCTATGTTGATCATGAAAGATAGGGCAGAATTAGATGAGGACAGTATTGTATATATGTCACCTCATTAAGAAGGCGTTTTATGATCAAATATATCTGGAATATTGTCATGTGAACTGTACCTGCTGACTGTTGCCATATTTTGTTTCTGTGGTAAACGTGGCAGAAATGCTAGGTGTAAACACAGGAAAAATAACACTTACTAAAGTATTCCCATTTAACTAATTTTAATATAAGCTGAACGCACTGCCTTAATTAGGCATGCCTCTTAATTTTTAAGAAACAACTTTAAGTAGAAGTCCCCCCTCCCCTCCAAACATGAATTATACTCAACTTCAGAAGTTAGTTGTTAGTTCTTTTTTGATGAGGATTGAGAAATAACTCCAGATTGTAATAAACTGAAGGACTTGACTGCAACATAGATGTTAGAGATTCAGTGTCTCAATTGCTATAATGTGATACGTTGTAACTTGCTATGTCAAAAAGTAACAGTTGATACATGCTTTGATTTAATGAATAACAAGTAATTTTCAGATCATGGGAAATCAATACGCTGTCAGCTTTAAATACGAAATAAGTTCCTTAATTTAAACACATGGGGGGGCAGAGGTTGCACCATTATAATTTTTTAACATTTTAATTTTCAAATTATAATCTTAACTTTAAGGTTAGAAATGTTGAAATACTACTTAGTGCCATGGCTTCACCTTTAAATGAAAGGGTAGTTTTTCCAAGATATCAGTACAATCGAATGTTTTCGTTACAATTGGAGCTTTACGTTTTCCTTTATGGTTACTTCTCACTTCAGGAAAGACATTCTGAAAAAGTTGGTTTTAAAGTGACACTCAACAAAGTGGAGCTGCTTGGTTCCTCTAGTAGTTTAACTTTTTTCATTGGGATGCCAGAGTGTGTGACTCCATATACTGTAAGGGGTGGAGGCTTAACCTCTTCTCCAGCCGACGAGAAGAGAAGGAAGTGTGACGGTAATTAAAACGTTAATGATGATACCGCCTTGTTACTGACCTACGCAGCCACCTTTGGGACTGTTGGGTGTAGGGCCCAGCCATAGCAGTCCAACACCTGGTTTTAGTAGGGTTCTAATCAGACGTATAGTCCCATACCCCTCTCTTTCCTCTCTTCAAACTGTATCTTTCATTAGTGGCCAGTATACAACGTTAAGAAAACCAAGTTTATAAAGTAGACAGGTAGGTGTTTTTTGTTTTTAATTACGGGTTAAAGTGGAAATACGTACATATCTCTGTTAAGAGGAAAAGTAGTTAAGCACTACATTTTCAAAACGATAAAAATCTAGTTTGCTTTATAAAAACAAGCTTAAATCACTTTAAGTGATAAGTTTAAAAGTCCGATTTCTCACTTTTCTGACAGAAACTAAGAACCTTTTCCTTTAAAATTTTGTAAACCAAGATTTCTTAGTCCTTAGTCTAGATTCCTCCATTCTGTCCACTGCATTGGAAGTGAAAAGAAATATGTGAAGTTGCAACTGTGCTAGAAGCAAAGCTTAATTTTTACAGCTAGTTTGAATTAGAAAGGAATTGAGGATATTGGGTTTTCCATTAAGTAGCAAATAATTTAAGTCAAAGATAATTGAGAAGCAATAATGAAGTCTAGTTCCAACTTTCTGTCCTGCCCAAGATATTTTTGAGTGTATCAGCTGGGTTTTGAGGGTTATGTGGAAATGATGCTAGAAGTAGTGAATTCCCATGATACACATATACAGTTTTGTGCCAGTATATTTTCCTTGGGAGGAAATTCGTGTTTGTCATCAGTTTCTCAAGGTATTGATAAAGGCAGAAAGCCCAAGGTTAAGATTTGCTGTTCTAGAAATGTCAACAGTCATTTTGGTTTCATCAGTATGGAAGTTATTACATAGACTTAATCAGAGAAGAAAAATTAAAGGCAAAAATTAATCGGCAAAAATAACTCTGGAAGACTGAGGCCTCTTACCCACAAAAGGGGCCTCTTACCCACAAAAGGAGCCTCTTGAAAACTGTAGGGCCTGGTGCCTAAAGTGTTAATATTTAATATTAGCTCTTGTTTCGGTGTGCTGTTTGATATTTAAGATTTTGGATTAGTACCATTTGTACTTAGACTTCATTTTCTTATAAAACAATAATGAAAACTAATGGGCTTATGTGTCTAATGGTGTTTTGTGGGTGCTTGTGATCTGTAATGGAATTTATGCAGAACTACCTTTTCTTTCTGTTAATCAACAGGACTTAATTAAAAGTGCCATCTAAATACAGGAGAGCTTAAATCTTGTAAATAAGGAATAATAACCTGTGCTTACAGGTTCATGAATTTGTGGATAGAATTAAATATTAAACTAGCCATTCCTAATAGTATCTAAGACTAGGTTTTAGTTTAGTCTATATATTGCATTCTACTATATCGTGGTCTGTAGTAGTAGTAATGGGAGAGAAACGGAAGATGTATGTGTATCTACATACGTACATAATGGCAAGAGATGAAGGTGTGGATTCTGACTATGTGATTCCATTTTTCTGAACAGTTAAGGGTAGTTTTTATCAGCAATTGGTTAAAACGTAATTTTAAAGTAGAGGGTAGCATTTTATATAATAGAATGATGGTATGGTTTGTGATTCTATTTCTTAGAAGAAGACAACCCACAAGGAAATGAGAATTTTATATTGTAATTTGGGAGTAAAATGACTTCTGAGTCTCCAAGTGCAAAAACAGTTTGAAAGCATGAAGTAAGCACATAGGCAGAACTAGATAGTGTCTTTTACTCTTAAAGTAAAAGCTTTTGAACCCTTGAAGCGTGACTTATATTAATGTCACAATAACTCCTCTGTAAGAATAAATCCATTTACAGGGAAACCACCAGGAAAAGAAGTGATTCAGATGTTTTAAACGACTTGCTAGAACTACTTTCAGTGAATTACTTGAAGCTTAACTGTTGACTTCTGCCCATTATCTTGGTCAAGTTTACTAAAGCCTCTGATAATAGTTAATGATTTTGAGCAATTTCGGTATTTTAAACAGAGTGGATACTTAACTTTTCACCTTTAAATATGTGAATTGAATTTCATCCACCAGCCCCACTGTAGGTAGATGAAAACCAAAAACAAACGTGCTGTTCATAACTCTACCGCGACCCATGATCTGAGTTGTCTCTTTGATGAGTAGGGATATAATCAGTTCTTTAAAAGAGAAGGCCCTTCTTCGATTATTTGTTGTCATGGAGGTTATCCTTAAGAAGTTGGTTCAGCTTCAGATACGCCCGGTGACAGTTTGCTGAGTTTTGCAACGCATTATTAAAGCAAATCATTTTGGTTGAATTTCCTTTGGTACAGCAAGTGCTGGCTGAAGAAGCATGACGCAGCCTTAGGGTAAATCCAGGGGCAAAGGTCAACTGAGGTTTGAAATATCCTGTGGGTGATTTACTAAAGGTTCAGATCTTCTTTCTATATTGGGATGAATTATTTTGATTTTCTTAGAATCACAAGTACCAGTTGTATATCCTCTGAGAAGAAGGTGCTTTGGCATTTGGGGCCTTTGACAAGTCAGCTAAGCTTACTGGATGCACTTCCGTTTCTTCATGTGCCAGCGCTCTCCTGACCTACCTTACGTGGGAGGTGGAGCTCTGGGGAGTGAATCAGACGTATCCGTGAAAAGGCTGTACACATGCATTTCATTATGACCAAATACTAAGTGAATGTTCATGCTGGCCTTTTTGTTGCTGTTCAAAACTACTGACATTTGTACAATCCCTTGTATTTAGGATTGTCTGGTATAAATATGTTAGATGTGTTGTCTATCCTCAGAGGATTGTATGATGTAGTTGTGAAAAGTTGTGTCTTTAAATTTAGGTAATTATTAATTGGGAAGAGCATCAGGCTGGGAGTTACTAGACCTGAGACCTCATCCAGCTCCTGACTGTGTGTGCACACGCGTGTGTGTGCGTGCACACGCGTGCTTGCGTGCTCTCACACACCCGGGTTTTCTTAACTGCAAGATGAAGTAGGGCCGTGATAGTTTCCTGTAGTAATGAGCATATACTGTTACCAATGCATTTAAGTCTGTTAACTTATGTACTTTATGTGTTTATAGAATAATCATTAAATCTTTAATTAGTTGATGGCTTCATTCGCACTCTACATAAATACAGTTTACACAGAAGTAAAGGTAACCCGGGTGCATGGATAATTGGTTCCAGTTTAGTCTAGAAGGCTTGTGTTTTAAAGCACTTAAAGAATATAAGTCGGTTGTAGTAGTCACAGAATGCTTTTATTGTTATCAGAGTTTGAAATTAGAATCAGAATAGTGTATTGAAGCTTGCAAATTTGTGCTTTACCTATTAGATAATGAGAGTCTGAAGGGGAAACAAAGTCTAAATATGGCTCTTTTGAAGTCTAAAGCAAGAATTTGATCATTATTCTAATGGCTAAGTGAAGATTTTTGAGGTGTATTGTACAAAGACTAAGAAAATATAGATAAGTCCAATTTCATTCACTTTTGTAGCAAATATTTATTGTGCACTTACCGTGAACTAAGGACTGTTACGGGCTCTGTGGATCCGGCAGTCAGCAAACAGCTCCCTTTTTCACGGATGTCACATTCTAGCACGTAGGCTCTATGAGGGCAGGACTTTTTGTTTGCTTTGTTCACTGATGTTTTTTCAGCACCTGAAATAGTGCCTGGCACATAGTAAGTGTTCAGTATTTGTTTAGTTGAATGACTGAATTCTAATGGGAAAACAGAGACAAAAAGCGAATGAATGAAAGTGGCGGTGGATCAAGACAGTATAGAATTTCAGGTGGCAGGAGGAGGATAGAGATTTCTTTGTGTGGAGGGTCAAGGCACGCCGGCTCTGAAACTTGAAGTGGGAGGAGCCAGCCCTGCGACGGCCTGCATGGAGAACGTGCCAGGCAGAGAGACTGCAGATGCAGGGAGCCCAGGCAAGGGGCAGACGGCCAGTGTGGCTAGAGGGCAGCGAAGAGGGTTGAGCAGTACGAGGACCGAGAGGACCCAGTCAGGGGTCCGTATCTGGTGAGGCGTTGCAGGCTGCTGCACGGAGCTGGGGTGGTTCTGAGGTGAAGTAACAAGCCTTTAGAGAGTTTCAGGCAAGGCAGGGACATGATCCGGTTTATGTCTTTGCAAGGTTATTCTCGCTACCATGTGCAGAATGAGTCATACCGGGCAAGAGTGGCTCTAACCAGGGTGGTGGTGGGGAAGAAGAGAAATGGGTAAACTGGAGGTATCGTTTGAGGGTAGGACCAACAGAACTTGGCTGACAGATTAGAATGTACTAGACGGAGAGAAAGAATCAAGGATTAATCCCTGATCTTTACCTTGAGCAGCTGGGTGGATGGGTGATTAGGCCCCTGCTTCCTGACGCAGGGAAGATTGGAGGACGGAGGGTTTATAAAGGATGGACTTACTGCTCAGTTTGAAGTGCCTCTTACTCATTTGTGTTTAGCTGGATACACAAGAATGTAAGCGTTAGAGCAATCTGCACTAGAGGTGCACAATTCAGAAGTCATGGGCTGTACGATAAATTTGAAGGTCTTTGGGTTACAGGTGTTTTTAAAGCTGTGCATTGAGGCTCAAGAAGAGGAGGAGCTATTAGAGAATTAGGAAGAAAGTGAGGATAAAGGTGTCTCAACAAGGAAGGACATTGGTTAAATCCATCTACTGAGAAGATGAGTGAGGGGAAGGTGACCGTTTGATTTGATTAGATATGTGCCATTGGCCTATTTTGATGGCATGGTGGGAAGGAAAGCCTGAGTGGAATAGAAGAAACACTGAAAGATAAATAAAAGGGTCAGAGCAAGTATAGGCGACTCCTTGGAATAGTTGTGCTGGGAAGAAGCACTGAAAAAATAGCCGGGGGGATTGGGGGCATCAACAAATCATTTCTTTTAAAAATGAGTTACAAAGTTCAGGCAGACGCAAAGTAGGGAAGCTAAGCTGAGTCCTCCATTGCCCAGGCCACTACCTAGAGAGTTTCCAGGCTACAGGCACAGGTAGGGGAGGGAGGCCCCGGATAGAGCCTGCCAGCCTCCTGGAGTTGAAGAGGCAGAGAATTCAGTTTGGGGAGGCTACAGTGGCTTCAGGGCTAGGTACCAGAGATGCACCGAGGTCTGCAGAGAGGTCCCCTGGAGTCTCAAGCCGAAAGCTGGTCTGAGCCTGTCTGGGGTGGGGGAAGCACCTGGAAAGAAGTAGGAGGGACACTTCTGGGAGCTCACATAGGGCTGGGAATATGTTATGTCCTCAGTGACCAGAGTGGAAAGACCTCCTAATGCAGAGGGCATCAGATAAGAGTTCTCAGGGGGTCATTTCCTTAGTGGTAGGGCCCAATTAGCTCTAGACTAAACCGTTCTGGACTTACCCTAATAAAGACTAAACACTAGCCTCAAAAGGAGCCAACTAATTTCAGATAACTGTGTCCCAGAGTAAAGCCCCACAATGTTTAGAGGAATACTAAAAGATCCTACAACATAAAACTTAGTGTTTGGCATCCAGTTAAAAAAAAAAATCACCAGGTATGCAAAGATGCTGGAAAATCTAACCAATAACTAAGGAAAAAGTTAGTCAACAGAAAGAGACGTAGAAATAACCCAGGTAATAGTTAGTAGACAAAATTGTTAAAATGGCTATTATAAATAAGTTACTAGAACTAGTGTAATCGTTGGAATGATATCATTAAAAAGGATGAAATAATCCTATTTCCTCTCCTACTTGAGGACTTTGTTCCTAAAAACTGTTTCCTATCTTTTCCTGGATTGGTTTCATGGAGGGCTTGGGCACTGATTTAAGCAGAAGTACTTTTTCCTTTTTAGAAGTAAGGAAGGATATGATATGACCAGTGGTAGAGTTGGCAGTGGGAGGGTGGGGTATTTATTCTATGATTCTATTGCCTCTGTGCAGTATGAGGTGACGTCATCACCTCAGCAAGGGGGGGCTTGAGACGAAGGTATGTGTGGGGAGCTCACCTACTAGAGAAGTGTAACAGGACTGATGGGCTAGCTGGGGGCTCAGGGTTTGTGATCATTTTAAGTGATCTTAAAATGATCTGCTCACTTGGGCAGTTGGAATGCAAGCATTCAACTTGAGTTCAAGAATAAAGCAGGTATATAATAAGGTTTTTCTAGGGTTGAGGTTTGCCCAGCAAGTACAAAGGGGGGAAAGGGGAATGAGGGCATTAAAAGTATGCGTGAGGTAGATGATCATGATAGACCTGGATCCAAACTGGTGAAGCAGGGAAAGGAAGGCCTCAGGGAGCTGGTGCGGAACGGGGAAGTGGTCGGACACACCGGGATGGCTCTGCGGGGGAGGGGTGCCGTGCTGGAACCGGGGAGGCTGAGCCAGGAGGGTGCCAGTTAAAGAGTGAGATGCTTGAGTTTCGATTGCAGCGGTGTATCATCCACGTAGACGTCGTTACTCAGGGTGATGCCGAAGGTGTGGGAATAGTTGAGAAGACCGTGAGCTCTGACTGAGCAACAGAGTGGATACGGCAGCTCCGAGGAGAGGGAGTGACGGTGTGAACCCCTGAGGGGTTAGGGTTTCTGAAAGGACAGCGGAGAGGAAATGGTGTGGCCTGGCAGTGGGGGGCAGGGAGGCCACTTAGCCTGTCTGTAAGTGTGCGGGACGTGGGAGGATGCACAGCTTCTCCTGGAAGGGCTCCGGGAGTGCTGCTTCTGGAAGACACTGCCAGGCTTAAAATAGAGCAAGGGGGTGAGGGAACGTTGAAAGAGGCTGAGACTGTGGAGAGGAGTTTACTGATGCGTCTTATTCTAGAGAACAGCGTGGAAGTGTGGGGGAGGGGGGAAGAGCAGAAGACTGGGCCAGATTAGGGGACGTTGGGTCAGAGTGGTAGTAAGAGCTAGAGTCATGCTGTCAAGTTGTGAACGCGTTGGTAATGGGTGTGAGGAGCGATGGGATTTATCCGGCCAACCTCAGACGCTCGGATGGTTCACAATCCCTTCCTGCCGCTGGGGACGGGGTGAGGAGCCCAAAGCAGGGGCGGCCCCACTAGACAGGCACTGGTGGCTCGATGAACTCGAGGCCTGTCACTCCTGCCGCTCAGGTGTGTAATAATCTGTCCAGAGAAGAGCTTGTGTACAGCGCGCCTGTTTCAGGACCCAGGAAATGGGCCTTTACGGTTGTCACTGGGCGCCTGAGAACTCTCCCTCCTCTGCAGTGCTTCTCGACCCTGCACCAGTCGCTCACCCTCGGAACGTTCTGGAAAGTTGGGGGGGGTGTTTTTGATTGTCACAGGTTTGGGGGAGGTGCTTTGGGGGCCAGGAACAATGCAAGTGCCACCACGCAGAGGACAGCCTGGCAAAACAAAGAATTGCCTGTTTGACTTTTTGACTGTCCCGCAGAACATCCTAGCTGGTGAGATTTCCATTTACAGATTATCTGAGTCAAGAACCTAATTCCATTTTACTTGTAAAGTGTTTTTTGTGTAGTTTTGGTATACACTAAAATTTCCAGGGCTGCAACTGTATATAAAGTAAGGGAATGTTGTACTTTATGTTGTTGAGAACTTCTGCAATCACTGTTACCGTTTTGGAAATAGTAATAACTTTATCAACACCGTTAGTGGTATTTGAGTCAACAGTAGTACAGGCCTGCAAAAAGTCTGGCTTTTTAGCTCTCTGTAGCCATCTAAGCTTCTGTAGTTACTTCATTTTGTCTTCCTGGGTACATATCCCAATTATTTACATGTTTTATTATAACTTATTATATTATTATAACTTACTTTCCTTTAATTTCTACTTGGTTTTGCAGTTAGATCCTTGGATTGATTATATTAAAACGTGCATAAGTAGAAGAGTGGAGTAATTTGAAAAAAGGGAGCATTGGGTCTGACAGGGTTGAAAACAGCTGTTCTGCTGGGTTCAAAAAACGAGCTAAGTTGTGGTCTCTGCTACTTACATTTACCCCAGGTCTCTCTAAGTGTGGTATGAGAATGAAATGAGCCTGTGTAAAGTGTATAGCATGGTGCTTTACTTATAGTAAGTGCTCGGATCTTTTTTACTTATTATTTTAGTTTAATTTTTGTCCTTGAAGGATGGAAATGTGTTTTTTAGGTAGGATTTTAAAATTTCAACAGATTTCCATCATAGCAAATGATTTTTGATATGGAGTGTTTTGGTAGTGAGTGGGTATGGTTTTTATATGTATCTAGTTGTATTTATGACAGAATGTGACATAATAAGCAAGGTATCAAAAAACAAGGTCTTAAGTCGTGTCAAGGAAGTCAACTCAAATGGATTATTTTCTCAACTTAAATACATGCTTGGTTTCCCAGCCTCAAATGTATGAAATGTGTTTCGAAGAATTTGCTGGAAAAAAAACGTTTTCTGTACTTTTTAACAGGTTCTGTACATTTTAGTGATTTTTGGTTCTGTTTTTAAAAAATGTTTAGACTTTTAAATCAATTTTTAATTGAAGTATAGTCGATGTACGGCGTTGTGTTAATTTCTGCTGTACAGCAAAGCAATTCAGTTATATATATGTGTGTGTACGTATGTATATATACATAAATATATATATATACACACACACGTACACACACATTATTTTTTAAAATATATTCTTTCCCATTATGGTTTATCATAGGATATTGCATATAGTTCTCTGTGCTGTACAAATTTTTAGTTCTGGAGGCTGCTCTTCACGTACATCCGTGCATTTGGGTCTAAGAATTTCTGTTAAAAGATTAGGATGTTCTCTAATTCTGAAAGGTTTATAATTGCTTTTTAACCGGTCTCCCTACTCTAGTTTTCAAATTTACACCCCCCTCAAAGTTGTCAGGATGATATTTTTAAGTTTGAGTCTGGTTGTTATTCTGCTATCTAAAATTCTTAAATTGCTCCTTTTTCTGATAGAATAAAATGCAAAAACCTTTCAGTGGGGCTCCCTGGGCCCTGCAGGATCTGACCGCTGCCTCCATCCCCAGTCTTTCCCCTTTCCCCTCCTTCAGCCCTGTATTCGTTGTTTGTTGCTGCATAACAGATTACTGCCAAACTTAGTAGCTTGAAACAACGAACACGTAACTTTCTCACACAGTTTCTCAGGGCTAGGAGCCTTAGGAGCAGCTTATGTGGGTGATAGTGCCCCCAGGTCTTTCACAGAGTCCCAGTAAAGCTGTTGGGACAGCAGCCCAGTAGGGCTGCAGCAGGCTTCCCCCAGAGGAATGGGTCCGAGAGAGAGAGAACACACAGTCTTCTGTGACCTAGTTTTGGAAGTTACACATCGTCACTTCTATCTCTTGCTGTTGGTCACACAAACCAACCCTGGTAAGTGTAGGGGGCGCCTCACAAGGCTATGCATGCCAGGAGACAGGGATCATTGGAGGCTGGCTACCACAGTTGACCACATGCAGAATGTTCTCCCTCCCTCCCAAAGCCCCCGGAAGTCTCGTCCCGTTACAGCATAAGGATCTCATCCAGATTGGTTTCAGGTACAGTTGAGGCGTCTCAAATGTAGTTCATTACATATAGCTTCTCAGGTACAAATTCCTCTCAACCTGTGAAGCTAAAGAGACATCTGTTCCCACCCTCCACCACCACCAGTATACAGTATTGGGTCAGGCTTGGGATAACTGCTATAAAACATTCCTATTCAAGGGGAGTTCCTCCATAGCATTTCTGAAATCCAGTCAGGCAAATGATGGTAATTCCCTGGTTGAGTGTCAACTCCTGGGTATAATTCACGCAAGCTGTCAGTTTTGCTCTTTGGGCATTTGGTTCACCCTTCCTTTTTCACGAAGGTAGAACCTAACCTGTTTGCTACTGGGTTTTCTTAACTTGCTTCCTGCCAGCAAAGCCCTTAACTTGCTTTTAGGACTTTGAAGGCCTCTTTTCATTTTGTATTGTCTCTTGTCTCCGTTAGTTCAAGCTGGTAATGTTTCTGTCTATATAATTCTTTTAAAAACTTTGTGGGTCTTCCATGCGCTGTGTTGGTCTTCTATTTAATTTTATGCCATTAGCCAAAAGCCACACCCATGAACCTCTTTGAGGTAAGCCTTTTACTACCTTGAGCTCCTGCTGAGACAACGCCCTTAAGCTTCCTCACGGCCTTATTGTTTGATGGAGAGAATCTTTGAAGCACATGGTTCTGTGCCTTTTGTCTGACCGAAGAGTGCTCTGAGACACCATCTTGGATCTTCCTGATGTCTTCCCAGAGGATTTTCTGGTCACTCCCTCGGCGCAGTCTTTAGGCCGTGTTTTTCTGTCAGAGCCCTGGATTTGATCTTGGGTCAGAATCCATTTCTGAATTTGAGCACCGTCTTCAGTCCGGTGAGACTGCACATCGCCCACACCTTCGAGTCCTGGCTCCTCTTTAAGGGTTCTTCATCTCTCTTCTCGTTTTGTACCATATGTAGCAGAAGGACAAGGCAGCACTTGCAGCTCTCTGGTGCAAACCTCCTTGGCTGAATCCCCCAGGTCATTAGGCAGATTTTCCGCTTTTCGCAGACCTGACGGGGTCCGTGTCCGTAAACCTGCTCCTTCCTGGCAGGGATGCCCCTGCCTCTGGTTTCCAGTGACGTTCGCCTCACCTTGTGAAACACCACAGGGCTTTTATTAACAGCTTCTTCGCTGACACTGTCCTCAGAGGCCGGGGCCCAGTGCCACACCATTCCAGCAGCTTAGGGTTGTGTTATTCAGTGAGGACCCTCCGTGCCCACATATGTGCGCGTTGTCCGTTGCTGCGTGGCAGCTTATCCAGAGTTGAGCCGCTCACGACAGCAAACACTGATCCCGGCTTCTGAGGATCCGGAATCTGGGAGCGACTTTACCAGGTGGCTCTTGTCGGCAGAAGCTGTTGGCGTTGCAGCCATCACCGGGCCCCTCTGTGACTCCCTCCCGTGTGTCCACACAGCCTGACACCTGCCCCCCTCCCCCCCCCCCAGCAGGCCAGCCAGGAGCAGGTGTGCCGAAGTGGGTAGGAGGGGTGGGTAGGAGCGCATCGCCCGACACGGGAGTGCCTGGGCGTGGCCGCCATCACCTGTGCCGCAGCCCTGGGTAACACAGGCCAGCCCTGGTACGTGTAGGAGGGCCGCCCCAGGCTGTGCGGACCAGGGGAAGGTGCCTGGGCCGCTTGGAGCCTGGCCGCCAAGAGCCCGCTGCTCGGTAAGGCGGGCTCCGCGCCCTCGCAGCTCGTAGCTCCCCTGTCCGCGCGTGCTCGCTCCACCCCCCTGACCCCATGTGCCTTTCCCGGCCCCATGTTTAGTCAGCTTTTCTGAAGCCCTTCTTGACTTAGCCTCCCCGAGTGACATCACCGGGAGTTTTAGAGAACAGATTCAGTTATATGATTGTTGCTTCCACTGCACTTGAAGCCCTCTGAAAGCAGAAACAGTGTTGTATCTCAGAAACTGTTCTGGCACAGATGTTTCTGTCATCAGTGTTTATATAGATCTGGAAAAATCTAGGTACTTTATGTTTATCTGCACTCTAAAATGGTGGTCAGTTACCTGCTTTACCTGCCTTTGAGCTTTTGGAGTAGGCTAGTAAAAGTAGGATTTAAGCTATGGCTCTGCATGTTTTTCTCTGGGATCGCGAGGGACATGAGACATTCTAATAATCCAAAATTTTAAGCCAGAGAAAATGTCTTGGCCTTTCCAGTAGTAAGTTTTGTGAAATGCTCTGCTAAAAGCACTTATTTTATATGGTGTTGATGTATCAAATATTTGTAAACTTACACTTACAAAGTATGATGCTAAGTATTATAGGGTCCACAGACATGTCTTTTCCTTTAAGGAGCTTAGACTTCATATGGTAAATGAAACCATAATCTGAGGCAGTCGTTTTAAGTCCTTGTTGTAAAGATCAGAAATGTCTATTTTTACTTTGGGTAAATTTGTACGTTATCACTCAGAGTCTAACAAAACTGTGTAAGCCAACTTCTAACGTTGAGTTCCTGAAAAGTCATCTCTTTTTTCGCCACCCCATTGGAAGTAAATATAGGTAGAATCATGCAAAAATCAGAGTCAATTATTTTACTGAAAGTTTTTACATTAACATTTTTATATTAAAAGTAAGTTTTTACATTAAAATTCTTTCTCTCTGATCTGAAAGTGGCTTGAAAACCAAAATTTTGGTTGCAGTTATGTTTTTATCACTCTCTTTGACTTTTCCTTTTTATCTATCATAGTGGTATCTTGACACTATTTGTGAAAATTCTGGGTGAACTTTTTTTGCCTTGGTGAATTTTTCCTTTGTAATGCAATTCCAATGAAATAAAAGCCATCTTTTTTTTTCTGTATACCAGAAATATCATAGAATCAATTCCATAAAAATATGTTCCTTGATTAGTTTGTCTTGAGTTTTTCTATGCACCATTTAAAAACATGTGCTGAGTTCTACTTTATGTATCGTCTGAACTTTTATGCTGTGATTTTGTGGAATATAGCTCAGAAATTCTTCCTATCTTTTTGTAGTGATGAAACATTTTTGTTCTGTTTTTTTGAAGATGGACAGAAGAAAGAAATGCTTGTGACAGGATTAACGTTTTTAGTTTCCTCATCTTTCTATTTTTAGGGTTGTTATTTTTCCATATAAAATTTCTCAGTTGAACCTTAACTCTTATTCATATCTAAAACTGTTTCTCAGGGGTGCCTTATACATGGTATCACTAGCCAGAGGCCAATTTTAAAACTATAATGTCCCTTAATTTCTGGGCCCAGCCATGTTAAGTCCTTCCTGGGATAAATCTTACATTTGAACTTTAAAAATCTGTGACTTCTAAGATTCTGGTCTGGCAGGTTTTCAGTAAGTCGCCTGCCTTACCATGTGGGAAACAATGGGATATAATATGTGTATCTTTTAGAAGTGTTTCTGGGGCCTGTCGGAGAGGTGTCGTGTGATATAAGTGTGTTACGCCAGCCATACCATGTTGGTGTCATGCTGTCCTTTCACTCAGTTTAATGTATTTGGACTTACTGTGACTCAGAGTGGAGAAGTTAGAGACCTACAATGAAAGTTCAGAGAGGCTAGCAAGAGTTTAAAATATCTTGAATAAAAAGTCCAGTGTAGTGGTATTTAATTTCCTAAATAGTTCACATGTTCTCATCTTCAGTGGCACTTCCCTAATTCAGGGCACTAACATCTCTTGCCTAGATGTCAGTACCTTCCTAACAGGTCTTCCCAAGAGTACAGTTGCTGCTTCCCTGATATTCTTAGCACAACCAGGGGTCCTTTGAAAACTGAAATCTCATTGTGTCACTTCCTGCGGAAGACCTGTAAAGGGTTTCCATTGCTCTTAAAGGGGCTTATCTGTGAGGCCTTATGTGTCCTGGCCCCTGCCTCCGTTTTGTTCCTCCAAAGCCTTCACGTTCCCTCCAGCAACAGGGTCGTTCCTCATTTATCCCACGTACTGAAACGTTGTTCCCCTGCGGGTTGGCTTAGTGCTCTCCCAGGGCTCCCTCACATCTCCTCTCAGGGTCACTTGCTGAGATATCTGCCCAGTAAGGTAGGTCGGTTACATGCTCCCATCGTAGCGTTCTTAGCAATTTACTTTTGTGAGCTTCCGGTCCATTTATGGAGATGTTTGATTAGTCTTTACTGCATGACTCGGGCTCCCAGTACCTTTCAGCATTGCAGCTTAATGCCACCATTACTTGCTGAGTGAATGACTGGATTGGCCTATTGCTAATTTATTCATATGTTTCTAGTTCAGTCTGTCCCGGAGCTGTGTTTAGAGATTAGAACATAACTCCCTCTGTAATTTAGAATTCCATGAGGATAATGATGCTTCCATCAAATTCTTCTACCACGTGATTACTCTGTGATCAGACAAGTTACTTAACGGTAGACCTCATGTTTATCAGTTGTAGAAGGAACCTGACGTAGTTGATCTGTAAGTTTGCCTCTGACTCACGTGTTCAGTGGCGTTAAGGGTTTCCCTCCACTTATCAGACAGGGTAGGCAGGGTTGTACTGTGAACAGACAGCCGTGAAACCTTAGTGGCATTATAACAAAGATTGGCTTCTAACTGCACTGCCGCCTGGGTTGATTTGGGGGTTCTGTTTTATGTGCCCCCATTCCAGGACCCAGCTGACAGGACAGCCTCCATCCTGAACCTTGCTGGGCACTGTAGTAGAGGGAAGGGCTCTGGGAGGCCTCCTGTCTTGTATCCGTTACTCACATGCTCCAGCCAGAAGCCAGACACCAGGGTATCACCTCAGCTCACAACTCATTGGCCAGAGCAAGTTACGTGGCTTCACCTAACCGTATCGTTGACCAGGAGATACAATTCTGCCATAATGACCAGATGGCAGAGAACAAAAATATTTGGCAAACAGCAGTTAATGACAGATCTGCCCTTCTGGTCAACCAAAGATCTGGATCACTGTCCTTTCCACAGACAGAGTATACTCATCTCCCCCGCAGTGAACCCAGCCTGAAAGAAACCAGCTAGACAGCATCAGGCTTGGAATATTAGGATCTCCAGGTGATACACATATTTCCCTGGATCAGGTTTGGATGTGCTTCCCCTTGACCTGGAGATCTGTGAGTGAAAATATTATCTGCCCCCCGCCCCCCATCCAGTTTACTTTGGAAAAACAGAGGCCTGATCACCACAGTAACGCTCCCCTTTGGACAATGGAAACAGCAGTTCCTGATGCATAGCAACTCAAGACTCCCACCAGGCTGGCTTTATAAGGGTCTCCTTTCCCTGGATGTGAGGAATATTCTTACGTAGGTACCAAGTGCAGGCTCCTGAAGGGGCTCCCAGTCCACTGGTTTGTGTGGCTCTTGGCATTGATACCCAGGAGATGCTTCCTTTCTTTCCATCATCTTCTTAGCCTCATCTGAAGTAGGTATTGGGGGCCAAAGCCCTTCACAGCCTGCTCCCTTCCTGTAGAAGCTAGGAGACCTGAGGGTACTTTTAAATCAATCTGGGCTCTTGATTTTTGCTTGTTTGTTGGCAGCACGACATTGTAGGCTTGTAATGTGGTTCCGTTTGCTCAGTGTGCAAGATGGCCTGTCCTCTCAGTTCTTTACAGGTGTCTGTCTGTCTCCTAAATGCTGATCCCAGAAGCCTGTTAGCTTTTGCTGGAAGAGCTGCATCCTTAGTGTCTGTCTCTGTCTCTCTTTTTTCTCTGAGCATTTTGTTCAACTGAAAGCACTTAAACTGTGTGTCCAGTTTTATCGGGTCTCTGCTCTGAGACTCTAATCCATTCGTGTGTTTTAACTGTGGGTATCCGGGCCATACCTTGGTTTGTTACCGTCTTTGTTAGTCAAAGGCCTTCTTCTTGATTTGTTAATTTACGGGTTGAGTTGAGAAGCACTATTCAAGCACTGCAAATCCTCAAATATTTGGCCTTTTCTCTTTTATTCCTGCTTACAAACTAGTCAGTTTTTAAAATTTGTTTCTTTCTTGTAATATCAAACAAAGCAACCAACACACCATTTTAATGTCCAGGTTTTTTAACCTCTTCTAGAGCTACAAGTTTATTAATTACATGATCTGCTTTCCAAGTCATGGTAACTGACTTTTACCAAATATTTTGTACTACCTGCTATGGAATGCCACCCTTTCAGCCTCTGAGAAGTTTCCTTGCTGCCTGACCCCCAAGCTAATGGCATGTATTTTCATCTTTGTGTTATAATAGTACCCCACTTCTGGGACCAGCTTATGTCAGTCAGGATAGCCAGGTTATGATGTGTGATTACAGACAGTCTCAAAAGTTTAGTTCTTTTTTGTGTCCCATTTTATCATGGATCAGCTGGGCAGCCAAGCTAATGCAGCAGAGGTCTCAAACATGGTGACAGGTGGGAGGAGCGCTTTGAAAACTGTGCATCTTCCACCAGCAGTTAAATACTCTGGTCCAGAAGTAACGTGAGTCGCTTTGACTCACAACTCAATGGCCAGCATTAGTCACCTAGCCCCAGCATCTACAGGAGGCCAGAAATGATTTGGTGACCAAAACTAAAGGCTGTCTATTACACGTTCAGTGTTCATCTTTGAAGATGAAGAAAAGAGGGTACTTATTGTAAACTACATCCTATAACTCCCTGCATTTTTGGCGGTGTGCTGGCTTCTAATGTTTAGAAGACATTTGTGAAGACAGAGGTGTGACTTCAGCAGTTAATTTGCCTTTATAGGGTTTAACACACACACACACACACACACACACGGTAAATTTGGAATTCGTCTTACTATTAATTTACTGATTCCTGTATATAGCTACAGTAAAATAATTTCTATTAATAATTTAAGTTGTTATTATAATTATAATAATAATACTAATAATAACACTAATAATGCCCCAGGGCTTTATGGATATAACTTCATGTAATCCTCAGTGCAACCTGATCAGGTAGGTAGCTTTTTTTTCTGCCCTTTACTAGTAGGAAAAAAGGTTAAATTGGTTTCATTATTTGTAGTACAAAGAGCTAATAAGTGGGTGCTGGGTTCTGTGCTAAGAGGTTTCCCTGCATGTCTTATCTCATTTTATCCTTATAATGGCAGTTACCTCATTTCACTAATAAGGAAATTAGAATTTAGAGATGTTAAGTCACAATTAGTAAAGGGCAGGATTGGGATTCTAATCCAGGTTTCTGACGTAGAAAAATGCGTGCTCTTAAATAGTATGACTTCTTATATGTCTTTTTTTTTTTTTTGATAGAGTATTCTTTCCTTTTTTTTTTTTTCTTTTTTGGGCTATGCTGTGTGGCTTGCAGGATCCCAGTTCCCTGACCAGGGACTGAACCTGGGCCCCCCCCCCGCCCGCCCCAGCAGTGAAAGCACTGAGTCCGAACCACTGGACCGCCAGGGAATCCCCAGAGCGTATTCTAATAAAGTCAGAAAATTTTTTTCTGTCCAGTATGTTTTATATAAGAAAATAATTTATGTTACCAAATAACATTACATTAATCGAAATCACTTGAAATAATGAAATATTTATTTTCATCTATCAATGTGTTTCTTCCTTTAAATAAAGGAGGAGTGAGTTTAAGTGAGGGAAACAAACATTATTAAACAAAAAAGTTTTGAGGTTATCAGAGCCCCCTCTATTTTTTAGCCACCCCAGGAGACACAACTTCAGAAATTACACAGGAGTTTTATGGTTTGGGTAAAACCAGGGGGCTTGATTTCAGTTCAGAAAAGGAAGGAAATTTTGTGAGATTGTTCTTAGTTTGGGTCCTAGCAGTGTGTGAGCTATATCACTTCTTCCCGTACTGACCACGTTGTAGTATTTTCCACACTTACCTTCAGCTTGGACAAACCTTAGCGTTCCTACAAGCCCTAGAGTAGTTTTATGTATGTTTTTTTTAACCATTCTTTAAGTTGAAGTATAGTTAACTTACAATGTTGTCTTACTTTCAGGTATACAGTAAAGTGATGACATTTTATTTATATATATATATATATATAAAATGCATATGTATTCTTTTTCAGATTCATTTTTATTGCAGGCTATTACAAGATACTGAATATAATTCCCTGTGCTCTACAGTAGGACCTTGTTGTTTATGTATACTAGTGTGTATATGTTAATCCCAAACTCCTAATTTATCTCTCTCCCCTCTCCGCTATCCCCTTTGGTAACCATAAGTTTGTTTTCTATGTCTGTCAGTCTATTTAAAGTTTTACATTTTTGATGGGTAAAACAGAGTATTAATAAAAGCAGTGTACCAACAGCCGAGTCTTGATTGCTACATTGAGTGGTAGGAAACTACAATAGGTAAATCTGTTATTTTTGATAGAAGAACAGGGGATGGTCCAGTGTAGCCTAAATTTGTGACTTTATTTCAGCCTTCTTAGTTCATCACAGAGTCCTTAGCTCTCTGGAGTGGTAAATCATTTGGTATTCTCTGAGTACTTTTATAGTAGATTATATAATAGTACCTAAATAAAGTACTTCTAAAGCCAAGTGAGTCCTTCATAATTTCCTTTTAACAAAAAGCTGATTCCCTTCTTTGAGGGAAACTCATATTACTAATTATTTCTATAAAAAGAAGATTATCTTGGCTCCGCATTTGGTATATGTGGTGTCAAAGATACAGTAAGCAAAAGTGTTGGAAGTCCAGGGGAAGAAATAACAAATTTTAATGCTTTTTCTGTTGCCCATACAGCAAGATAAACCAATACTTACTAGAGAAGACTATACTTTACCCTTTACTATGAACCTCTGTATATGTGGGCGATTAAGAGTAGTTACTCACACAGGGGAGCATACGTACCTGGCCTAAGCTCTCCTGTGACTTAATCTTTCTCGGCGCCATCCTGCATATCCAGGTGCCTGGGTGTTGTCAGCAGTTAAGCTTCACGAGCTGTCATCTCGTAAAGTGCCCGGAAGAGAATCCTGCAAGGGAAGTGAGGAAATCTGCCCTTACTTCCTTAACTTACCTGCTTGTAGCTTCCCCGCGCTCCTGTACCCACAATGCTGTCACTCATGTCTTCAGCTGTTTAAAGTCCTTTCTGCTTCTCTCTTAGTGTTCTGAGTCCTCCCCTGAGTACCAGCCGGAGCTCAGCCCTTCATGGGAAAGGCAAAAGAGGACAAGAAGGAGGAATTAAACTACAGTAGAAAGACCATGGGGCTCTGGAGTCAGACCTCAATCCAAATCCTACTCCACCACTCGGGCTAGTGACTTACCTTACTGAGCTTCACTTTCCCTGCAACCTAGGTATTATAATAATACACCTTCAGAATGAAGATTAAGCGTCTAATATAGGGTCTAATATAGTGATTTTTTTTACTTAATGAGCTTCCCTCTTTTGTCATGTTCATCGTGTAAAGAGCAGAGCGTGCTCTGTGTGTGCCAGGGATCCACCAGACTGCTGAATCTCAAGCATTAGACAGAGTGTAAATAACTGTATCTGCATGAAGAGTCTGCAGACTTTCTGTGGAGAGTCAGATAGTAAATATTTTAGGCTTTGCAGGCCTTACAGTCTCTGTCACAGCTCTTCTGCTGTTACGGAGCAAAGCAAAGCAGCCGCGGGCAGTATGTAAATGAGCACGTGCGGCTGTGTTCTAATAAAGTATGTGCAGAAACAGGTGGTGGGCCAGATTCGCCCCAACCGCGACAGCTTGCCAAACCCCAGTCCGTGTTATTGTCCCTACAAGGGAGACCTATTGCCAGAGATTTCATAGTCTTACATCTTAATACAGCCCTCCTTTTAAAAAATTAATTTAGTAAACTTACCTCACTGTGAGTTGAACAGTGAGTCAGGAGGTTATATTTCTCCAAACGGATAAAGTCTGTTATAGTAGAAGAGAGTGTTTCCTGTACCACTGTTTAACTGCAGCTTTATTTTAATGTTTACCTTACTCTTTCTGGTTTGTGTGTGTGTGTGTGTGGTACGCGGGCCTCTCACCGTTGTGGCCTCTCCCGTTGCGGAGCACAGGCTCCGGACGCGCAGGCTCAGCGGCCATGGCTCACGGGCCCAGCCGCTCCGCGGCATGTGGGATCTTCCCGGACCGGGGCACGAACCCGTGTCCCCTGCGTCGGCAGACGGACTCTCAACCACTGCGTCACCAGGGAAGCCCCAACTTACTCTTTCTGTTTTTTTAATTTAATTTTATTTATTTATTTTTCTACAGCAGGTTCTTATTAGTTAGCTGTTTTATACATATTAGTGTCTACATGTCAATCCCAATCTCCCAGTTCATCCCCCCCGCCCAACCTTACTATTTAATACTGAAAATTAAAGGCTTGGTCCCACCGGACATTTATATAAATCACACTCACAGTGGTCAGTACATAATTAGGAATGTTGACTTCTGTATTACTCATTTGGAAAATCATGGTGCATTTTGGCAAATGTGAAACCACTGAGGATGCTTCTGTAAAGAAACTGTTCAACGTTGTCTGTTACTGTCTGTGCGTTTTCCAAAATTATTTAATCACAGAACTCCTCATAGAAAGCTAATTATGTCCCTAGAACTATATTCAGAAGACGGTATTCTGAGGCTCTCTGGTCTCACTGACTTAGGAGATCATGCAGTTACTTAGCAATTCTGGAAGAAGAATTTACACCTCTTGCTCTTGAGTATACAGTCTACTATTCCCCTCCCCTGCCAATTTCCTTCTGCTCTTAGCTTAAAGAAAACAACTATTACAATGAAATAATGTGAAGCTCAGGCCTGGCATGTAATAAATGCTTAGTAAATGTCAGCTATTATTTTAGTTCTGGAAATACGAATTAGTAGGCACAGTAGTAAAGCCTAAGGCCTTATAACCCAAAGCTAAAAAAGACTTCCCGAAGTCATTTCTTCCACGAAGATTAACATTTTATCCAAGATGAATGTGTTTTTAAAGCATCTTCTTACTGAATTTGTTCTTTGTCTTGGTGTTCTTTCCTACCTGCTGTACCCTGTCCCTTCTGGTATGTGTGAGACAGGCAGTTAAGGGGTGAAACCACTATCAGGAAGTATTCTTTCTGGATTCAGAGTTGTTTGGTTTCCAGTTTCATAAAGATCTTAATTGAACAGACATTTTAAAAATCAGCTGTACCTGTTTTCTGCGTTACCACTGTGATAGTCTCCTGTAACTGTCGTCAAAGACTTCCTAAAAGAGGGGTAGATGTGCGAGTAGAACCATAAAGAAATGAGAGAGGTTTAGATGGACTTAAAACACAGGGAGCAGCATCACATGTAGATGTTATTAGAAGGTGCCGTTAGATGCTCCCTGTGGCTGGCGTGTGAAGGTCAGGGTAGAAAGTGGTATGGTGCTGGACTGGCAGAATTAGCTAGAGCTCGACCATCAAGGACCCCGTTTTGCCATGCCAAGATCGTGAAGGCAGTAGAGAGCCAAGGATTAAGTGTGAGAGGATCGTGATCATACTTCTTTTTTTCTTTCTTTCTTTTTTTTTTTTTTTTTTTGCCATACCACGTGGCTTGCAGGATCTTAGTTCCCTGACCAGGGATCAAACACGTGCCCCCTGCAGCGGACTCTCAGAGTCTTAACCACTGGACCGCCAGGGAATTCCCCATACTTTTTGAGAAAGACCACTGAGAGTAGCTACAGAAGGGAAGTGGAGAATGGTGTGATGCTAGAGGTGAGAAGGCTAGCTGCAGCCTGGGTGTGACAGTGGGGTGAGGAAGCACTGAGTAATTTCCAGACCTGAAGGAGAAATTTATAAGATCTGATGCCTCATATGGAAAGGGGGACGTAGGAAGCCAAAGGGAGCTGGAAAAATTAAGGCTTCTGACTGGGTGACTGGATGTATGATGGTGGGATTCACTGAAATTGGTAAGACACGAGGAGGAACAGGTGTGGAGAGTCGGCAGATGGGGACGTTGATGTTAACACGAGCTATGTCAGTGGAACATACAGTAAGAGGTCTTTCTGCATGTGCCTAACGTTCAACAGAAATCTGTGCTAGAGAGTAAGATTTTGAATCGTGTCCTCAGCATGCAAATGGTAGTTAAAGCCATGATAGTGGATGAAATTGCAAGAGTGAGTATGTACAGGGCTAAGGACTAAGACTTGGTATAACATTTGTTCGTATTAGCCTATATAAACATGTTCAGTTTTCGATAAGTTTAAAATAGATGTTCAGTTTATTCAGTGCTGTTGCTTTAGGGTCTAACCCCCCAAAATGAGAAACATGTTTGTATTTTATTTGACTGCACGGTTAAAAGTTATTAAATAACGGCAGATGACTAGCTCTCCGGGGTACGTTGGAGGTACAGAAATCCTCATCATAAAGATTATAAACAAAAACAAGAGCTTTTTAAGCTGTTTTAACTTTAATTTTTAGGGAAACATTCTGATTAGATTGTAATTTTATGAGAGTAGAAAGAAACTAATTTCAGTCCCTTCCCTTTCACATTGCCAGACATCACACTGGGCAGGCAGACTCTTAATAAGCACAGCACTAACAGCCCACGTCTAAAGGGATGTCAGGGGTACAAATAAGGGACATGAGAAGGTGAGGATCAAAATTAAACTGAATTTTGCCTAGGGCTGCCTTTCCTGTGCCACTTAGCAACTTTAAGTCCTGAATATGTTAAAAGGAAAGTACTAAATTGACAAATACTTCACACTGACGAGAAACAAGACTGGACAGTTTTACCCATACCTTAGCAAAGGTCTTCCTTTACTGTTTTAGAGTCTAGAAGTAAAAGTAATTTCAGAGTACTGAGCTTTAAGTGAGAGGAGTAGAGAGTAATAGAATCTTTTACTGTTTATTTCTTGTAAAAAATGTAAGTATCGAACTGCTCTTTTTCTTGCCAAATAGTTAATCTGTCTTCAACTATTTCAAGTGTTTACCCCGAGTATTTTAAGCACAAAAGCAAAATGCGTTTGTCTTTTTTTATTTTTTGCTTTTATCAAATTTAATCTTTTTTTTTTTTTTTAAGGAAGTCCATTCCAAACCAGAACAGTTTGTGGACCTTAAATAACTGTTGTAGGGCTTCCCTGGTGGCGCAGTGGTTGAGAGTCCGCCTGCTGATGCAGGGGACGCGGGTTTGTGCCCCGGTCCGGGAAGATCCCACGTGCCAGGGAGCGGCTGGGCCTGTAAGCCATGGCTGCTGAGCCTGCGCGTCCGGAGCCTGTGCTCTGCAACGGGAGAGGCCACAACAGTGAGAGGCCCGCGTACCGCAAAAAGAAAAAAACCCAAAAAACTGTTGTAGTTTCACTGGCACATTTATTCAACAAACATTTATTGTATACTTGTATGTGTTAGGCACAATACTGGATCTGGGGTAAACAAAGCAAAAAAAATTCCTATCTTCGTGCGTCTTAAATTTGGGGAGAAGAGACAGACAATGAATAAAACAGTAAGGAAATTCAGTAGTCTATGAGGAGGTAAGTGCTCCCCAGGAAAATAAAGCAGGGTAGAGGGATAGAATAGGGTTGAGGGGGAGAGATTCCATATTTTTTGCAACATTTTACTATGAAAACTTTCAAACGTACTGTGAGTTTGCAAGCATTTTATAGTGACCACCCATGTACCCCGTGGCTAGACTCCACCATTAACATTTCACTCTGCTTTGCTTTATCACACATCTGTTCATCTCTCCATCTATCAGTCCTTCTTGTTTTGATGCATTTCTAAGTAAATTACAGACATCAGTGCATGTTTTCCTAAATACTTCAGCATACATATCATTCATTAGAGTTCACTTATTTACTGTTTTTATTTCTTAGGTAAAATTTATATGCAAAGAAATTCACAAATACTTGGTGTATATTAGCTGGATTTTGACAAATTCACCTACTTGTCTAACCCAACCCCCAACAAGATATGGAATGTTACCATCATCCCAGAAAATTCTTTAATTCCCATTCCAGTCAATCCTTGCCCCCAGGCCTCAGAAGCAGCTACTGTTTTGATTTTTTCTTTTTTCTTTTTTTTTTTTTTTTTTTTTTTTACCATAGATTAATGTTGCTTGTTTTGAAACGTCACATAAATGGACTCAGAGTATGGACTGTCTTGTGCAGAGCTATTTTCCCTCACCCCAGTGTTTTGGGGACTTGCTCGTGTTGTGTGTAGGTGGTTTGTTCCGCTGTGTTGCTGGGTGGTCCTCCGTTGTGTCACCAAACCGCAGTTTGTGCACCAGTCCTGATGATGGACGTTCGGGCTGTTTCCACTTTGGGGTTGTTATGAATAAAACCGTATGAACATTCTTATTCAGGTCTTTCTGTGGGCTTGCATCCTCATTTCTCCTAGGTAAATACCTAGGAGTGGGATTGCTGGGCCCTGTGGAACGTGTATGTTTGGTTTCATGAGATCTGCCACCCCTTTTTCTCACTAACCGTGTTTGACAGTTGAAGTTGTTCCTCATCGTCACCATTTACGGTGTGGTCAGCCTTTTCAGTTGTAGCCATTCTGGGGACTGTAGGGTGGAAGAGCTGGTAAATAATGCTCTATCTGCAAAGGGGACTTTTGAACAAAGACTTGAAGAAAGTGAGGAAGCACAAGCCATTCTGAGTTTGACAGAGAGCAAGGAAGCTAGTATGACAAGAGCAGAATGGAAGTAAGGGTTGCCTGGGCACAACAAGGAAGGGGAATTTGCACATCCTGTTGGACCTTGTAAGCAGTTTTAAGAACTTTGGCTTTTATTCTGAGTGAGGTGGGAAATAATTGGAATGTTCTAACGGAAGAATGGCATGGTCTGACTTGTATATTAACAGATTACTCTGATTATTGCATGAAGACAGACAGAAATGGAAGCAGGAAAACCAGTCAGAAGGCTGTCGTAATGAGCCAGGCAAGAGTTGGGTGTTTGGATGCAGAACCTGGGAGCCCTTGCTGGAGCACTGTTCCTGAATAGGCCTGGATGTCTGGTTCTTAGGAATGTCATTAGGAAGCAGCAGAGAAAGTGGTTCGGCTCAGCCCTTCTGTTGTGGTAGCAGTGGCGTCTAGCCCTCCGTGCATAAACAAGCAGGGGTTCAGTAACTTCTTAAGTGGCTTTTTACAAATTAGTCATCACTTATTTACCCATAAGAAATCTTATACTATACTGTTGCTTTCAATAACCTGTTTTTAATTCAGTAACCCAAAAGGTCTAAATGTGGTCTTAATTGTTGTTATGGCTGACCGTTAAGGCCATTATTTTCTTAAATAACTATACTTAATGAATAAGTTAATTTAATCTTTGTTTAGGAATTTTCCCAGTATAACCTTGAATAACTCTTTCTGGTTTGGTAATATTTATTAGAACTTACTATAGAGCAGGTAGAAATACCTTTTTCATTTTTTTCATTCAATTTAGTCTTATCCTTATTTTTCTATAATGATATTTTATAAAATACTGGGTACCTGCAATAAAGGAAAATATAGTTCTAGCTGCTAAGTAGATTACAAAGATAATCTTGTTTAGTCCTCATCCTTAAAAGAATTTAGAGTCCCCCATACTACAGGAGAATACATCTTTTAAAGGAAAAGATATAAAGGTTATTTAGACATAGCATCTAATCTTAAGGAGCTTAACATTTTGGAGATCAGTATGTAGACAAATAAATGATTACAGCACGATTTCTTAAGTAGAGGATGTAGTGCTGTAAAGGCACAGATAGGGAAAGCAGAGGGAAATCGTTTTTTTTTTTTTAATAGATCTTTATTGGAGTATAATTACTTCACAGTACTATGTTAGTTTCTGTTGTACAGCAAAGTGAATCAGCCATATGCATACATATATCCCCGTATCCCCTCTCTCTTGAGCCTCCCTCCCACCCTCCCTATCCCACCCCTCTAGGTCGTCACAAAGCACCGAGCTGATCTCCCTGTGCTATGCAGCTGCTTCCCACCAGCTATCTGTTTTACATTTGGTACTGCATATATGTCCATGCCACTCTTACTTCGCCCCAGCTTCGCCCTCCAACCCCATGTCCTCAAGTCCATTTTCTGTGTCTGTCTCTTTATTCCTGTCTTGCCCCTAGGTTCTTCAGAACCATTTTTTTTTTTTAGATTCCATATATATGTGTTAGCATAGTGTATTTGTTTTTCTCTTTCTGACTTACTTCACTCTGTATGACAGTCTCTAGGTCCATCCACCTCACTACAAATGACTCAATTTCGTTTCTCTTTATGGCTGAGTAATATTCCATTGTATATATGTGCCACATCTTCTTTATCCATTCATCTGTCGATGGGCATTTAGATTGCTTCCATGTCCTGGCTATTGTAAATAGAGCTGCAATGAACATTGGGGTGCATGAGTCTTTTTTTTTTTTTTTACAAACCCACAATTTATTGTTATATTCTTGCTTTAAACAGTCACATGCATTTTAAGAAAAGGGAAACAATCTTTTATATTTACCCATAATTTGGTTCTTTGTTCGCTCCTGATAAATCTGTTTCCATCTGCTATTGTTTCCCTTCCATCTGAAGAACTTCCTTTAGCATTTTTAAAAAATTTATTTATTTAATTTATTTATTTTTGGCTGCGTTGGGTCTTCATTGCTGCTCACGGGCTTTCTCTAGTTGCGGCGAGCAGGGGCTACTCTTCGTTGCGGTGTGCGGGCTTCTCATTGCGGTGGCTTCTCTTGTGGAGCACGGGCTCTAGGCACGCGGGCTTCAGTAGTTGTGGTGTGTGCATGTGTCTTTTTGAATTATGGTTTCCTCAGGGTATATGCCCAGCAGTGGGATTGCTGGGTCGTATGGTAGTTCTATTTTTAGCTTTTTAAGGAACCTCCATACTGTTCTCCATAGTGGCTGTATCCGTTTACATTCCCACCTGCAATGCAAGTGGGAATTGCACTGCAATTACATTCCCTCTTCTCCACACCCTCTCCAGCATTTGTTGTTTGTAGATTTTCTGATGATGGCCTTATTGTGGTTTTGATGTGCATTCCTCTAATGATTAATGATAGTGACGGCAGAGGAGGCAAGAGCATACAGGGGAGAAAAGACAGCCTCTTCCATAAGTGGGGCTGGGAAACTGGACCGCTGCCTATAAAAGAATGAAACTAGAGCACTCCCTAACGCCAGACACAAAAATAAACTCCAAATGGAGTAAAGACCTAAATGTAAGGCCAGACGCTATCAAACTCTTAGAGGAAAACATAGGACAAACACTTTTTGACATAAACCACAGCAAGATCTTTTTTGACCCACCTCCTAGAGAAATGGGAATAAAAACAAAAATAAACAAATGGGACCTAATGAAACTTAAAAGCTTTTGCACAGCAAAGGAAACTATAAACAAGACAAAAAGAAAGATCATTTTAAACCAGACTTTGAAGAACAGGTGGGGATTTTCTTGGGGATGGGGCTGGCGTATGGTCCGTCTGTGTGAGCGAAGGCACACAACGGATGTTTAAGACACAGTACTGTCCTTTCAGATGGGTCTTCTCTACTGATACCTCATGTCACTCTTAATCAATAAAAATGATATTTTCTGACTTCTCAAATATGTGATATGCCCTGTTTATAACCAGTTAACCATTTTGCATTAATTACCAATGCTTTTATCAAAGAGACCATTACCATCTGAAAAGGCAGAAATTTTCTAGGGGTAAGCAAAAATAACAAAGGGGAAAGTAAAAGAAAAAACATTAAGTGCTGGAAAGAAAAGAGGGAAAGATGGGTCAGAAAAAAAAAGATATATGTATATAAAACAAATAATAAAAATAAGTAGCAGAGTGACTTGCTGGACTTAGGGTCTGAGGAGGAAGCTAAGATTCCTGCTTGGGTTTCTGTCTCTAAAGCCCACGCTCTTCCAGTGCACCAGGTGGGCTGAAGTAACAAAAGTGAATATTTGGAGCCTGCAATTGCAGGGTTCATGGGGGCACGAAAGTGTGCCTCTGAACTTTCCGAAGATCATCGTTCAGTCTTTTCTGATCCTCTTCTTCATTGTTCACATTGCTGTGTATAGAAAACATTATCGTTACTTGCAGCGCAAGAGGCTTTTAAAGTAATTTGCCTAATCGTAAGTTACGATTCATCTGATTCCATTTTATGTAAGGTTGAATATCTTAAAATTCTTTAGATTATTTAATAGTATTTACTTTGTTCCCTGTAAGATCAGATTTATTTGAGAGGGTATGCCTCTGTTATTTTATGAAAAATGGGAATTGACCCTGGTGTTTTGATGATTAACTCTTAAATTTCAACTGAGCCTAGTTATTATAAATATTCTATGATATAAGGAAACTTTACCCTCCCAAGGTGTCAAGCTAGTAAGTGGTCTTCACACAAAGCTATCTCCTTTTCTTAAAATAATCTTTTAACTCCTGTTCTAGCTTAAATGTCACTTGGCACTAGTGAAAGTGATACTGTCCTTGAAATCCCTTTCCTATTTATATTTGCCATTAACGCATTGTTCTTTTCCTTCACAGCACTTATCACACTTTACAGTTTATTTTTAGGGCTGTTTTATTAGTGTCTGTCCTCCCTACTGCAGTGTCAGGAACCCTGCTATTTTATTTACCATTGTGTTCCCAGGAAAGGCACATAGTGGGCCGTCAGTAAATATAGACTAAGTTAATTAATGAGAAGCGTAAGCCCAGATGTTCTGCCCTGTATCTCCAGTTGCTGTCCTATACCAGCATTTCCCAAACTGCATTGCAAAAGTTTTCCATGAGCCATTAATGGATACTTTCTGAAAAAGTGATTCTGTGGTCATAGATTTGGAATGACTGAACCCGCCTTCATGAGCAACCACGGTTTACATTGGCGTGTTAAAAGCTTTCATTCCAAAAGTTTAAAAATCCAACGTTCTCTTTTTTTTTAACTGTCAAGCTCATTATTGGACTACCTATTGATAATTTGAAATTAAGTATTCCAGTGAACACAGTTTGGGAAGGCTGGCTTATTCAGTGCTGCAAGTAGATGTATTTAGAAGTTTAATTGACAGATAATATCTTCCAGGAACATCTGGCATTTTATATAATTGTAATTTAGGATCGGATCATCTTATTTAGTCAAGACATTCAATAAGTAATTATTGAATTGAACTCATAGCTCATCTTATTCTAATTCATTTCATGTATTACTTGGCTTCACCATTCACAGCTTCCTACTTAAAGCAAAAATTTCATTTTCTCTTATAATTTAATGTTACTTTAATTTAATGTTATTTTCTTGGAAATAGATGTGTATAGTTTGGGGTTTTAAAAATACGTTCTTTACCTGGAAAGCTGCAAGTGTAATGTTTTACTCTGGAACTAAACTTGACTTAAGTGGGAAGGGTTTTACTGAACTAAATAAATTGTGTCTTTCAGAAATTACCTTTGTTTTAGAAAATCATGTAGTGAGATGTACTCAAATATTTTTTGTCAAAAAGAATTACAAAGAATTTTAGAAAATAAGGGAAATAAAATTATAGAAGAGTATTTCAAAATTATATCACCAGGAGGTGATCTGTTAACTGTTTGGTGTACATACGTTGAAACTTGACACCTATGTGCCTGCTTGCATCTGTGTAGTGTGTGTGTGTGTGTGTGTGTACATACACAGATACCTACGTACATATTCATTTATTCAACAAATATTTAAGCACCATGCTTTGTACTCGGCACTGTTTTCGGGTGGTTTTTTAGCCGTGAACAAAATAGACAAAAATCCCTGCGCTCACGATGCTTAGATTGGGGTGGGGAGGAAGGGATGACAACAGTAAACAAACCAAGGATATGTGACATGTCAGAGGACTGTAAGAGCTTTGGAAAAATACAGCAGTGAAAAGAATAAAGGAGCGTAGAGAGAAGGATTGTTACGTGTTCAGCTACTTTTAGACTTTTTCCTATATTTGTGTGTGTTCAGTTATGTCTTTTGCTTTTAAAAAAGATTAAATACAAATATCCTGAACATACAATTTTCAGATCTGTCTTTTTACTTAATAAATTGATGGGTTTTTCCATTTCATTAAGTATTATTCTGAACCATTTAAAGTCTATGCATGTTCCGTTTTCTAGAATATGGTCCGTTTTCTAGACAGCAGCCAGGATGATCTTTAAAATCCTTCAGCCACTGTTGCTCTTAGTACAAGGACAAATCCGTAACATGCCCCACGTCCCTGTGTGATTTGACCCTGACCCCCTTTGCGCCCTCACCCCCTGTGCTCCAGCCACACCGGCACCTGTGTGTGGTCTCCTTCCCATCCTCGAGTCTTTGTACATACACAGGGCTACAGTAAATAGGAAGGTTCAAGGTTATAGTTACACACCAGTTGTTGTTGAGTGATTTTTAAGGCTTAGAAGAACATATTTGTTGTATATTGTACACATCTTGGTTCCTTACGTTCCTTATGAGGAAATTTTGTCAAATATTTTATAAAACAAAAAAACACATGGAAGACTTTTTTAAAGCAGTATTTACTATAATACTGATAAAAAGTTTGATTTCACGATTCTAGGAAAATGGATGTAAGGATAAGGAAGTCTTTCTACAGAATGCTATTAACACTAGGAAGAATAGGAATGGTAGCAAGCATATGGTAAATCTTCAGCTTCTCTAGGAATGAAAGGTACACATTTGCTACCATGTTTTAGGTAGGTAGTGTGTCTCAGCCATTTTATCTTAACCACAATCCCATATGGTAGGTACACACAGTGTACATTTATAGGTGATAAAACTTGCTGGTATGAATATCTTGTCCCAAGTCCCCAAATCATGGAGCTAGTAAACCGTGGAGCCAACGTTCAAAGCCAGAGCACTCCTGATTACAAAGCATGTTCTTAACCACCATACTACAGTGCCTATAAAAAATCTAAAGCCCTTAGTGGTGCCATTTCACACCTAGAAAGTAATTTTCATCGTGGTTCATCTAGAGAAATGAACGAAATAGCCAGGAAATTTCTGAAAAAGAATTGTGAGGAGTGCATTTGTATCTAGTCAGCACTGGATAATAAAATGTAGTCTGAGGCTGCGCTTTTAAAAACACGTTAAATACTAGCGCAGGAGGCAGTTGAGGAGAGGAGGGCAAAAGAACGTGGAAATACTCCCAAGTGCAAGTGGAATTCTGAGAAAGGGACATGTTTAGTCATTAAGGGGAATAGGTGATTTTATGACGTTCATATACCCTTTGAGGCGGCTTGCTGTCTCTCCTTAAACAAAAAAATAAACGGTCTCTCACGTGTTCACCTACACAGAGAAGTGCTAATGGATTAAGGACAAAATGCAAATGAAGAACAGTGCGCCTCGCTCCCCCGCTCCCTCCTTGAGTTTGATGTAAGTAGGGGGCATAGGTCACAGAGCATTTCTCTTGCTCTTTGAGGGTATCCGAGAGAAGGTACACCTGTGATTGATTTCTCAGCTGGGGCTCAGAAGCACCCTGTGTCAGAGGGCACAAGGGCCAGTACACATGCCCACAGGCTGTTCGGAGTCACCCCTCCCTCCCCTCACACTGAGTTTCTACCAGCTCCCAGGAGCCACGAGGCAGCCTGAATCAAAGATAATTTGAGTTATAAAAATGAAAGGTTTTGTTCACACAGCCTAGTTTGTGGCTGTACGATTTATACCTGTTACTAAGGATGACAAAATCATAGAGGAAAAGGTTAATAAATTTGACTAATAGAACTTTCCTGCGTGGAAAAAGTCCTTTAAACAAAATCAGGAGTCAAATTTCAGGAAAACAGTTGTCAGTTTTATTACATGGGGGCTAATTTCCTTAATATTGAAAAGGAAGATAATCCACCTATTTAAACATCAATGAGAAAAAGAAAAGCAGCACTTTTGAAAATGAGCAAACAGCAACACGTAAGGGAAGAAAAACTCATTGTAAAGAAATTAACCTAAAATAACAAAATGAGTCATTTTAAAATTGAAAAGAGATGTTAAGGAGTTACTGCAAGGAGTGGTAGGAACATGTGCTGTAACTTCATACACCCTTTGAGCGCTTCCGTCTCTTGTCCTACAGATGCTTTCATGGGCTCACAAAGGTGTCTCATATATGTAGTAGTACAGGATTGGTTTTTGCAGCGTTCAGGGAGAAGGATAGGCATTTAAGTTGCTTCCAGGGTTTTTCCCTATCAATTCGTGTCTGGTTAAATAAGTTACGGTACATCCACATAGTGGAATACAATGCAGCTGTTGCCAAAATGGTAGTGAAAGTATCAGTATGGAAAAATCTCTGAGGTATGTCAAGGGACCAAAGCCCTAGGGATAAAGCTCTGTGGGCTGCGCGACAGAATCCTAGGTTGAATTGATATGTATGTATATGTAAAATTAACAGAGGCTACTTATGAAGACTGGAATTTTTTGTTTTCATACTGTTGGAATGTTTTTCATCCTTCAACTTGTATTTTATATACAGTATTTTAAAAACTAGCTTAAATTTAATGAAATGTTTACCAAAATTCAATGATGATGGGGTGGGTGAGAACAGATATTTCTGTGGCAGCTGGTAAAACTCTTTCTGTGTGGCACCTCAACCAAAGCTTATTTTGAGCACCTGTAACATGCCAAGCATTGTACTAAACATTTTTTTTTTTTTTTTTTTGCGGTACGCGGGCCTCTCACTGTTGTGGCCCCTCCCGTTGCGGAGCACAGGCTCCAGACGCGCAGGCTCAGCTGCCATGGCTCACGGGCCCAGCCGCTCCGCGGCATGTGGGATCTTCCCAGACCGGGGCATGAACCCGTGTGCCCTGCATCGGCAGGCGGACTCCCAACCACTGCGCCACCAGGGAAGCCCTGTACTAAACATTTAATGCACATTTATCTTACTTAAATCTCCAACCATCCGTGGAAGATTCTATTTTTCTTTTCCTGGAGGAAACAGATTTAGAAGAATGAAGTGTCTTGCCAGGAGTCACAAACTCTGGAGCCTTTGCCTTCAATCCCTATACTTTACTACCGTTCAAAAAGGGCTCTGGAAATTCAGAAGAAAGGTTATTACTCGAGACACAGACCAGGTTTGAATCTGTGTCAGCTTCGTGAATGAAAAATGGAGACAATAATCTGTACTCTTCTTTGGAATGATCATATTAGTTGATTTGTATGACATTTATGAAACCCTGTATGAATAAGCAATTAGAATCGATAAAATATTTTTTATACAAAGCCTGCTTTCGTCATACAATACGTTCGAATGTTTTAACCCTCTTTTTAAAACAGTCTCAAACTTCTTTTTTTTAAATAAATTTATTTATTTTTGGCTGCGGTGAGTCTTCGTTGCTGTGCACAGGCTTTCTCTGGTTGTGGCAAGCGGGGGCTACTCTTCGTTGCGGTGCGCGGGCTTCTCACTGCGGTGGCTTCTCTTGTTGCGGAACATGGGCTCTAGGCACGTGGGCTTCAGTAGTTGTGGCACGTGGGCTTCAGTAGTTGTGGCACGTGGGCTTCAGTAGTTGTGGCTCGCGGGCTCTAGAGCGCAGGCTCAGTAGTCGTGCTGCACGGGCTTAGTTGCTCCGAGGCATGTGGGGTCTTTCCGGACCAGGGCTCATACCCGTGTCCCCTGCATTGGCGGGCGGATTCTTAACCACTGTGCCACCAGGGAAGTCCCTGTAAAATGCAAACTTTAATAACAATTTTAGTCAGTTTTTGGAATCTTGTATAATTTAACTCTCAATTTTGGTGTAGTACCTTTTCTTAAATTGAGGAAATATACAGTGTATCTAACAAGATCTTGTTTCTATTCAAAATGTTTTTACCACAACTGTATTGTTAGCATCCTTGCAAGGCTACTAAAATTCCTCTATTTTAAAAACAAATGAAAACCTCTTCATGAGGCTGCATGTTCTGTTTGCTAGTTTTTTAATATGTAACTTACCTCTTTTTCCCTCTTTTTAGGAACACCATCTTCAGCGGGCTATCTCGGCACAGCAGGTGTATGGCGAGAAGAGGGACAACATGGTCATTCCAGTCCCAGAGGCAGAAAGCAACATCGCTTACTATGAGTCCATTTACCCCGGGGAGTTCAGGATGCCAAAGCAGCTCATTCACATACAGCGTAAGTAATTTCTCTTCTGGTAACTGTACTTTGCATTCCCTTCTTCTGTAACTCTCGACAGGTTTTTATCAGTTCGGGGCCATTTTCAGTACCCACTTCACTGACCAGAATCAACTTGAGAGTTATTAGAGCCCATTTTCACCTTTTATAATTGTGCTTGGGCTCTCTGCCTGACAGAAAAGATAGCATTTTCATCCCAGATTTTTAGCTTCATCTCAACATGGGACCTTATGCTACTGTAGATGAGTAGGATAAAGAATGTACCTCAGATGTAGAGATCATTTTCTTACTCTTCAGAAATAGTAATGTTAATTGCCTTAAAGAATTTCTTAATAGAAGTCAGAGGTCAGCAAACCTTTTCTGTAAGTATTTCAGGCTTTGCGGGTCATTCAGTCTCTGTCACAGCTATTTTACTCTGTGTTCCCATAAAACTGTATTGACTAAAACAGATGGCAACCCAGTATTGGCCTACAGGCTGTAGTTTGCCAACTCCGTCTGTGTTTCTACTAATATTTTTCTTTTTTTCTTTTTTGGCTGAGCTGCGCGGCTTGTGGGTTCTTAGTTCCCTAACCAGGGATTGAGCCCAGACCCTTGGCAGTGAAAGTGCTGAGTCCTTACCACCTGACCGCCAGAGAATTCCCCTAATTTTTAAAAATATAGCGTTTTTAATTGGTAACTTGTCTCACTTGGTACTGATAGGCTCTTCATTGGAAATGATCCTTTGATAGCTAATCACATTTGATGATGAACAGCTGAGAGCTTGTAGACTTAGGCAAATATATTTCATTCACTCAGTCCCCAAGTAGTGGACAACTTAAACACATAATTGAAAGGTTACTAAGGTAAAATTGCTACAGCTTTCATTGTGGTCTTGCTGACCTTTATGATCAAGAGGTTTTTCCAGGAGCCTGTCTCAACTTTTTCTCAGGACAATAGAAATCTGTTTTGTTTTTATTGTTCTTTCTACGGACATAGAGAAACTAGCTTTAACCAGTTTCCAACTTATTAACTACTTTTCTGACTCATTTAACCTCTCTCCATATGATCTAGTTCCTGTCCTGGATTCAACTATTTCTTGAATATGAAAACTAAAAGTAGACATAATGCCTGTATTGACTCTTATCAGTTCTGTATTGGCGTTTGATATTTTTAACTTGTAATGTTTTTTCATCTTTACCTCTGACTTGTACGTAATCTTACTGACTTCCTTTAGGAAAAAAAAGAAATTTTTCCAATTTATTAAAGGCTACTTTGAAGTGATTCTTGCCCAGTCACATGTTTAATAACTTGTCAGATACAGACATTCTAAACAATTTTGACCAATATTGGGACCTAAAAATTAGTTCTCTGGAAAATCATGTCAGTGTGAAAGTTCCAGAGCTGATCCTTCCTCTACATGTGAACTAGAGCCACATTGCATTCCACAGCCACCGGCTGTATTACCTCACGAATGCAGGCTTTCAGGTTAAAGCAGCATTGAGCAAGATAAAATTACATTAATCAATTTACATTATCATTACTATCAGAAAAAAAATTTTGAATGCATGTTTTACAAATAGTTGCTTATTGATGACCAAAAGTCACAAACCACATTTCACTTGTAGCTCATGGATTAAATTGTGGTCAGAAGAGTCAAAAGGGACTATATTTAAAAAGAAATTGACTTTGCTGACATTGTAATCAAATAATAGTAATAAAATGGGAGCAGAATTGTAAATTATTTGGGAAAAAATTTTTTGCATCAGTACAAATTTGGAAAGATGTATTACATTGGAATGTTAATAAAGACAGCTAAATTAGTGTTAGCTGCCTTTGGATTTCTTTTAACATTTTGTCTGGATGATTATAGATTCACAGAACAAGTGAAGCCTCGTATAATCACCACAATTAACATACTCAATTGTACCATCACCAGAAGACTCCATCTTGTTGCTCCTTTAAATGCACCCCTAGCCCCTGGCAACCGCTAATCTCTTCTCCGTCTCTGTAATTATGTTTGTTGATGAAGATAACATAGATGGAATCATGCAGTATATATCCTTTTGAGATTGACTTTTTCCTCTTAGTGTAGCCTCCTTGACGTTCACCCAAGCTGTTGCATGTATCAGTAGTCCTTTCCTCTTGCTGAGCAGTCTTCCGTGATCCATGTGCACTGCACGTTTCACTGCTCACCCACTGAAAGACATTTGGGTAGTTTCCAGATTTTAACTATTGATATTTCAAATAAAGCTGCTACGAGTGTTCATGTACAGATTTTTTGAGTGAACATAAATTTTTACTTCTCTGGCTTAAGTATACCTTAAGAGTAGTTGCTGGGTCATCCATTTTTAGTTTGACAAGAACGTCTACACTGTATCCCAGAGTAGTGGTACTGTTTTACATTATCAGCAGCAGTGTATGTGTGATCCAGTTTCTCCTGTATCCTTCCCAGCATTTGAGGTTATCACTTTTTAATTTTAGCCATTCTCATAGGTGTGCAGTGCTATCTCATTGTACTTTAAATTTGTGTTTCTCTAAATGGCTAATATGTTAAACATCTCATGTGTTTGTCATCTCTATATCCTATTTGGTGAAATCATTGCACAGGTCTTTTGCCCATTTTCTAATTAGATTGTTTATTTTAATGTTGAGTTTTGAGGATTTTGTTTTGTTTATATATTCTAGACACACGCCTTTGTCATATGTGATCTGGAAATATTTTCTCCCAGTATATAATTTGTCTTTTCATTCTCTTAACAGTTTTTCACAGAGCAGAAGTTTTTAATTTTGATGAGATCCATTTACCAATTTTCCTCTTACAGTTCATGATTTTGGTATCAACTCTAAGAATACTCTTTGTTTTGCCTGGGGTCCAAAGATTTTCTCCTATGACCTGTTGTAGAAGTTTCACAGTTTTACATTTTACATTTTTTTAAATTTATTTATTTTAATTTATTTATTTTTGGCTGCGTTGGGTCTTCGCTTAGTTGCAGCGAGTGGGGGCTACTCTTTGTCTAGTTGCAGTGAACGGGGGGCTACTCTTCATTGCGGTGCGCAGGCTTCTCACTGCGGTGGCTTCTCTTGTTGCGGAGCACGGGCTCTAGGCGCGTGGGCTTCAGTAGTTGTGGCACGTGGGCTCAGTAGTTGTGGCTCGCGGGCTCTAGAGCACAGACTCAGTAGTTGTGGTGCATGGGCTCTAGAGCACAGGCTTAGTAGTTGTGGCGCACGGGCTTAGTTGCTCCTCGGCATGTGGGATCTTCCCGGACCAGGGCTCGAACCTGTGTCCCCTGCATTGGCAGGCGGATTCTTAACCACTGCGCCACCAGGGAAGTCCCTACCTTTTACATTTAAGTGTGTGATCAATTTTGAGTGTGAGGTTTAGGTCACGGTGTTCCCCCTGCCCTCATTCTGGGTATCTAATTGTTCCAGCACCATTTATTGAAAAAGTGATCCCTCCTCCACTGATTGCTTTTGCTTCTTGTCCAGAAATTAATTATGCATGTTGATGTGTCTCTATTTCTGGCTTCTGTATTCTATTCCACTGATTTCTGTGTTTATCCCAAGACAGTACCACTGTCCTGATTACTGCAGCTCTATGATAATCCTTAACATCAGGAAGAGTACTTCCTCCTTTATTTTTCTCCTTCAAGATTGTTTTGGGTATTCCAGGGCTTCTCCCTGTAAATATTACAATAAGTTTGTATCTGCAAAGAAACCTGCTGAGGTTTTGATAGAAATTGCATTTAACCCTATAGATCATTGTAGGGAGAACTGACATCTTTTCTGTGTTGAGTCTTCCAGTCCATGACCACCGTATGACCCTCCAAGTATTTAGGTCTTCTTTGATTTCTTTTATAAAGTTGACACTTTATAATTTTCATCATAGAGAGCCATGGTTTCTTAGTACTTTTTTTTTTTAGATTTATACCTGTTTTATTTGGAACAATTGAAAATGGTATTGCACTTTTGATTTTGGTTTCCACTTTTTCATTGTATACAGAAATGCAACTTAATTGTATGTTGAGCTTATGTCCTGTGGCCTTAACTGAAATTACATATTAGTTCTAGGAGATGTTTGCAGATTCTTTGGGATTTTCTGAATGGAAAATCATGTGGTAGTCTGCAAATAGAAATGGTTTTGTTTTTCCTTTCCAACCTGTATGTCCTTAATTGCTCTTTCTTGCCTTAGTATAGTGGTTAGAACTTGAATATGATTTTAAAATAAGAATGGTGAGAGCAGACATCCTTGCCTTGTTCCTGATCTTAGAGAGAAAGAATTTAGTCTTTCACCATTAAGTATTATGTCACCTGTAGGGTGTTTTTTTTTTTTTGTAGTTGCTTTTATGAGATTGAGGAAGTTCCCCTGTATTCCTAGGGTACTGGGAGTTTGTACCATGACTTGAATTTGTCAAATGCTTTTTGTGCATCAGTTGATAGGGCCATGTGACTTTTTTTTCCTTCTTTAGCCTTTGATATGATAGGTTGCGTTGGTTGGTTTTCAAATATCGAACCAGCCTTGCATACCTGGAATAAACCCACTTGGCTGTGGTGTATTATTTTTTCATACACTGTTGTGTGGGCTTTTATTGAGGAGTTTTGCATCTAAATTCATGAAAGATATTGGCTGGTAGCCTTTTGTGTGTGTGTGTGTGTGTGCTCTGCCTTGTCAGGTTTTGGTATCAGGGTAATACTGGCCTCATAAAACAAGTTGGGAAGTGTTCCCTCTTATTTTCTGGAAGAAATTATGTAAAATTGATGTTAATTCTTTCAAAATTGGTATTGGCTTTTAGTATACTACAATACACAAGAAAAGGCTAGTTATACTGTAAATTTCTGCAAAGTTAAAATTGAATCTTGAATGACAGGTGGTCTAACAAGTTGCTTATGAAGGGTACATTGCCTTGAATTATGTATGTAGACCGGTTCATTTCAATTCTCATAATTTCTATTTTGTAAAACTCTTAAACTAATTTACACAAACTGCTCCTTGGAGTTTTTAAGATGGTAATTAGTATTGCCTAAAAAAGTAATGATAGGGCTTCCCTGGTGGCGCAGTGGTTGAGAGTCCGCCTGCCAATGCAGGGGATGCGGGTTCGTGCCCCAATCTGGGAAGATCCCACATGCCGCGGAGCGGCTGGGCCCGTGAGCCATGGCCGCTGAGCCTGCGCGTCCGGAGCCTGTGCTCCGCAATGGGAGAGGCCACAACAGTGAGAGGCCCGCGTACCGCAAAAAAAAAAAAAAAAAAAAAAGGTAATGACAAACATGTTTGAGAATTATTGCCTGTTATATTCTCCTTCCACCCCCAGAGTTACAATGCATATTATTTACAGGCTCTGGGAATCTTGCAGTTAAAAAAGAAAGTTTCTTTTAACACAGCATTTTCAAAATACATTCATTACATGTTATCTGTTAACATTTCATTGAACATTTATTTGGAAAATCTCAACGTTTTTCTTGTCTTTTAACAGGCTTAGGAAAGAGAGCCTAATCTTTTCCTATCAGAGCTGTAAAGGAAGAAACCTGTTCTTCTCGTTCCAAACTGTGGTTACTTTCTAAACTGTTTCAGAGTGCTGTTCAACATCTCCTGCTCCAAAGGGTCTTAATATTGTTTCTGTTTTGATTGGTGATCTGGAAGCCTTCTAGATTGTATAGCTAGGACTTCTCCTTTCCTATTCATACTGGCCGAAAGGACAAAAACAGTTCTGACCAGAATAGGCAGCAACAATGCTCTCTCCCCCTTCCCCTCGCGCTTGGGTCTCAAGGTTCTCTCCTGTTAATCCTCAAAGGAGCTCTTTTTTTATCAGGCAGTCTTGGTGTATATTTGAATATGTATATATGTGTGTGTATAGGTACAGATCTGTGCATTTCCAGTTCTGTCCACTGGTAGAGCCAAGAAGCAAAAAATATTCAGTAGCAATAAGCACACCTAGCACCTATTCCCTGATCTGTTCCCCGCTAAACAGGGCCAAGAATACGCAGAGAAATGGCTGATCCCAGGGCTGGGGCAGGGTAGGTACAAGATAAACTTGGAACATCTTGTTATGCCAGAAATTAAGAACTCACAAAAATGGCAGAGGCATATTCCACTGGCTAATTTGGGGACATTTTAAACAGTGGAATAATTGGGTACAAGAACGACTTATAAACATGGAAAAAGTAGGAATTCATGAGTCCATACTGGTAATAAGCCGTACTAAATGGGGGCTTATTACTATTATCAGAAGTGTAGTCTCGTGGTTTTATAGTACAGAGTGTCAGGAGCTGAACGGTGCTATGCGAAGAGAGTGCTGGAGAATCATCTTCGCACTAAACGTGACCGAGATTGAGCCACACAAGAATCGCCAGTGTGTGCTCGCTGTAAGCAGAAATTCTCATGAGGGGCAGGACGTTTCCGTGGCCTTAAACTCTCCCCACGAACTGCTCATTAGTTACGGCGGCAGGTGGGGGCGGCAGTTATACGGTGGGGTAATGGGGCAGTATGTTGACTGGTGGCCACAGTTATCACCACTTATGAGAAACAGATGAACACCATGTGCCTCTAGGTGTGAGACCCCGGGAAGGACTAAGAATAAAGTCGATTGGTGTGGCAGCTAAGAGAGTATAACCTAATCACAGTGGGGAAAATCCCACAGACACAGAGTGAGCAACCTGCTAGTAGTGGGGATGGTAATACTCCTGAAACAGACATCATCAGTGTCCTGAAAGACAGCGAAAGGCTGTGGAAATGTTCCAAAGTAAAGGAGGCTAAAGAGACACCAGTAAAAATAATACCTGATCCCAGAGTGGTCGTGTACTGTAGTGGGAAATGTTATGAATTATTGGATCAGCTGGCAAAAGTGGAATATAAAGTTGATGACTGTACTGTGATCATGTGGAAACACACTCTGAAGTATTTAGCAGGAAAGAGCCATAATGAAGGTAATTTACCCTCTGGTGGCTCAAAAAAATAGTGTGTGTGGGGGGGTGTATATGTGTGCGGTATGTGTGTGTGTATACACATGGAGGGGGAGAGGACACACATGCAAGTGATAAAGCAAATGGAGTACAATTTTAACAGCAGGTGAATCTGGGTAAAGGATATGCAGGTGTCCCTTGTGCTGTTTTTATTTGGAGGCTTTTATAAGTTTGGATTTATTTATAAATAAAAAGATTTTTTAAAAATAGATCCTTGTAGAGCCTCCTTTTGTTTATTACCTCTCAGAACAGATGTATCCTTTCTTTATGCCCTGAATCTGAAAGATTACATTTTCTCCTTCCCTTTCCCCGTTATTCTTCTGGTTTTACTTTCTCACAGATAATATCTATAGCATCAACTAACCATGCAGATATAGCAGAACTTTATCTACAAAGGACTTCACGTGTAGGATTTCAAATCTTTCAGATCTGGGATTCTCTGTTTACTCTCCCCAAGTACATTCTAGAAGTGACTCTGTAGTTTATAAATATAAAGAAGTTGAAGAATTTCATGATCTAGCTAGCCAGTGATCGCTTTTGTCTTCTTAGGTCCAAGCAAGGGTGTCAAATACCCTACAGGGTCTTTGCAAGTAGCTGTTACCAGTCACGGGGAGCTAGTGCTTGAGCAGAAGCCTGTGTGCCCTCCCTGCTGTGGGAGGTTCTCCTCAGCCCTGAATAGGGTGCCTTCTTTTCCATCAGGAGTTATATTCTGTTCCCAGTCTACATTTTGTGCCATTTTGTGGACCCAAATACCCTTTCACTATTTGCTTCCTGTAATTTAAAAATGCTGCTTGGAGTTATGGACATACCTACCTGTGCACACTTAGTCTGAGCTGTAATATGGCATTTGTTACGCAGACATTTATATGCATTTCACCTTTACTACTGGACTCTAAGCACAGTGGTTTGTACCACTTTGTATCTCCTTCAAAATAATCTAATCAATTTACGTGTACTGTTGTGTTCTTTTTATTAGGTTTATTTTCTATAGAATTTTCTCCTCCATCTTTATAGAATACTGTATTTTGTTTAGCCATATACATATCTGGGTTTATCTCTAGCAGAATGTTTTAAACAGTCAGCTTCTGTAGTATGGCTCCCATTGTTTAACAATGATTGGCTAACTAGGGCTCACTGTAATTGGTAGAACTCAATTAGAAGAGGCAGCTCATTTGCCTGTTTCTCTTTAGACCTTGTTTTCTGCACTCAGTAACATGGCCCAGGAAATTTGAAGATATTCCTGTTTCTAGAACCGTGATACATATGTTACATCTTTGTCAGTTGGACATTTGCCTGAAACTAAATTACACTTCAATCATTGGCTGCCGTTTTTTGGTCAAATGAAATCCTAAAATGAGTTTTTACATGTTAGATTTTCTCTAGGGTTTTAATATTTTATATCTGAACAAGATTTGGTTCTCCTCATATTTGAAGGTCTTAGATGTGTTTGCATTAACTAAAGAAAAGCTTCTGGCAGAGGCAAGAGCAGCCTCCCAGGCACTTGGTAACTTCAGTGGTGAAGACATGGAGCTCCCTAGGGCGGGAATCTTCCTTTCCCATCTCCATTCTGTTCCTTAGTTTGTTGGGTGTGACTTGTCATTGATGATATAAGGTATGCCAGAAGTATGTCAAGTGTCTTTGGATAATGCATAAGTAAGGTGATACTAGGCAGGCTTGTTTAGTTTTTATGAATAATTAAGCTTTGTAAATGTGATTTGCTCTAAAGAAAAATAAATTTTATAGTGGAGGGTGCCAAAGCAGTGTATAAACGAGACCCTAAACACATGTAAAATACACCCTTAAGGAGGCAGAACATTGATAGTTGGTCCCTATCAGCTTGGCTCTCTGGATTATCTGGATCACCACTCTTTAATAGAACTTTCAATGATGATGGAAATGTTTTTATAATCTGTAGCATCTGGTAACAGCAGTAACCACTAGCCACATGTAATACTTAGCACTTGAAATGTGGCTACTGAATTTTGCATTAAGTTAATTTAAATCTAATTGGTTACACGTGGCTAGTGGTTACTCCACAGATGTGGATTTTTTTGGTTAGGGACAAACAACAAGTGTGTTGAATCCAACAGTTTTTTTTGGTTTTTTTTTTTTGCGGTACGCGGGCCTCTCACTGTTGTGGCCTCTCCCGTTGCGGAGCACAGGCTCTGGACGCGCAGGCTCAGCGGCCATGGCTCACGGGCCCAGACGCTCCGTGGCACGTGGGATCCTCCCGGACCGGGGCACGAATCCGTGTCCCCTGCATCGGCAGGCGGACTGTCAACCACTGCGTCACCAGGGAAGCCCATTAATCCAACAGTTTTAAACCACTTGGGAATCTCCAAAATCTCTGTTTACATAGCAACAGCAAACAGAATTAGATGGTGGAAAATCATTGAAGGGCTGATGGTGCAGGAAACATGGGTGCAGAGAGGGTAACGTATAGAGATTTTTATGAAGGATCTGAATACTTATTTATTTTAATTAGGAATGTTACAGAAGTGTGATACAAGTCAAAATGAAAATGAAGCATAGCGTTATAATTCCACAAATATTCGTTGGGTTCCTATGGGCCAGATACTATGTCAGTCTTGAAGCAGGGATGGCACATGTGGGGCAGGCAGATTCCCCCCCGTTCCTGTCACAGATGTCACCACGCTGACTGCAGATGTTTTCAGCGTTTTCTCCCACTTGAATAGAGTCAAAATCCAAATGCTTTTCAGTAGAGTACTGCGTGCAGAGTTGGTGTACAAGAGGAACATGCGTACTGGCTCTGCCTCTGATAAGACACAGTGCTTCCCCTCTGGGAGATCAAGCACATTCGAATGCTTAACAAATAAGACTGTAAAGTAAGAAGAGGAGTGATCTAGAACAGGCGCGCTTTTTTTTTAATAAATTTGTTTGTTTATTTATTTATTTATTTTTGGCTGCGTTGGGTCTTCGTTGCTGTGCGCTGGCTTTCTCTAGTTGTGGCGAGCGGGGCTGCTCTCCGTTGCAGTGCACGGGCTTCTCATTGCAGTGGCTTCTCTTGCTGCGGAGCACGGGCTCTAGGCGCGTGGGCTTCAGTAGTTGTGGCACGTGGGCTCAATAGTTGTGGCTCACGGGCTCTAGAGCGCAGGCTCAGTAGTTGTGGCACACGGGCTTAGCTGCTCCGCGGCACGTGGGATCTTCCGGGACCAGGGCTCGAACCCATGGCCCCTGCAGTGGCAGGCGGATTCTTAACCGCTGCGCCACCAGCGAAGTCCCTTCTTTCTTAAACTTTAAGTGTGGGAAGCTTAGATTGTGAGTCTGAAAACAAAATCTTTCAAAAATCTTTCCTATTTCTTTAGAGATTTTCCAGACATCTGTGAGAGGTTTAGTCCGTGTATTCACACAGTAAACGATTGCTTATGGTTTCTTCTGTCAGCTTTTAGTTTGGATGCTGAGCAGCCCGATTATGATTTGGATTCTGAAGATGAAGTATTTGTGAATAAACTGAAGAAGAAAATGGACATCTGCCCACTGCAATTTGAGGAGATGATTGACCGTCTAGAAAAAGGCAGTGGTCAGCAGGTACAGCTTCATTTATATTAACTGTGTGTATATGTCTATATAAATCTCTCTTCCATATGGAAACAGTGTAATGCTGGGGAGAGGGTAAGCAAGCAGGCTCTGGAGAAGCATGAGTTCATGTCTTATCTCTGCCCATTACCGGCCTGTGTAATATTTAGTATGTTTAAATTTCTCTGTGCCTCTCTTTCCCCATCTGTAAAATAGATAGATAAACATTGCAGGATTGTTGTGAAAATTAAATAATTTATATAAAGCATCTAGCTCATGGTCTGACATGTACAGGGTGCTCAGCACGTCTGTTGTTAATGCTGTTATTTTGATTATTGTCATTTAAATTTAGAGGTACTTTTGAGCCTTTTATTTGTATTATGTGAAAATGACATAGTGATTTTACATTTAGCCAGTCAGTCTGCAGGAAGCCAAACTACTGCTAAAAGAAGACGATGAATTAATTAGAGAAGTTTATGAATACTGGATTAAAAAGAGAAAAAACTGTCGAGGGCCATCTCTTATCCCATCAGTAAAACAAGAGAAGCGAGATGGTTCCAGCACAAATGATCCTTATGTGGCTTTTAGAAGACGTACTGAAAAAATGCAGACTCGAAAAGTAAGAGAACCTGGGGAAATTCTTTTGTAATTTTTTTTGATGTAAGAAAATTTATTTATAATTATGAGTATCTCAGTATCTAAAGGCTGTGTTTTAATTTGTGTTTAGACAGACTTCCTATATATTGTAATGAAAAATATTAATTTAAAATGTCAGCCTTAAAATTCATTAGAGTTATTAATGATATATTTTAATGTTAATCCATTAAAAACCACATTCAAAATTGATTTCCTGGTAATCCGTGTTCCCTTTCAGTGTCTTTAAATTGTAATCTCACCCTTCCAATATATATATTCTTATATATCTCTAGCTATACTCAGAATGCCAGTAGTCAGAAATGCTTATTGACATTAAACAAAGCAAATTCATATTTGCAGAATCGCAAAAATGATGAAGCCTCTTATGAAAAAATGCTTAAGCTGCGTCGAGATCTAAGTCGGGCTGTTACTATTCTAGAGATGATAAAAAGAAGAGAAAAGAGTAAAAGGGAGCTATTGCACTTAACACTGGAAATTATGGAAAAGAGGTAAAGTATATTTTAGTAGCATTAGCAGCGTGGTACCATTAGAATTTTGTGTAGAGTTAATTTATGTCCTAAGCAATTATCTGTAACTCCAGAAATATATTCTTTTAATAATAGAGACTACTGAAATGTGTGCTGTGGTATGCTTTGTATAATTTTACATACGTTCCTCTCTTTATTTTCACTTTTAAAGTGACTGGGTTCAGTAAAATTAAGTTATTAAGTTATGCCAGGTATTTACTCTTTGGAATCATATTCTTTTGCCCTTACTTGATTTGTGTGCAGGGCTGTGAGGGAGAGAACATTTGTCACTTCTAAAGTTTTTATTTTATTTACTAGATGGTACTGAATTTTTTCTTAACACTTAACTGAGCTTTTTAACAGGGAAGTATAAAAAGGGGAGAGGACAAGGCCCATAATCTTAACACTCAGGTAATCCTTTAGCAGGGAGCACAGTGAAAACTTCAAGCCTCACTCCCCTATTTCGTAGTCCCTAATCCCAAAGAAAACCACTAATCAGTTTATTGTGATTAATTTCAGAAAAGTTAGTTTTATAGCACAGGCAACTCAAATTAGCAGAAAGTTCTTCCACACCATTTTAGGCGTGAATTTCAACATCTCCACCAAATCTTTCACCAAAATTGCTATGTTAAAATTTAAGCCTTTGTTTCCTTTCCCACAGTTATCTATTAATGGTGCCAAGATAAAGCTATAAGCCAAAAAGCAAAAGAAAGAAACAACAGGAATTATGTAATCTTTAGTTTTAATAAGCATTCAGCAAATAGTTTACCTGTAATGTTACCTTAGGTCTAATCAGGATTTATAGTTATAGCTCAGTTAGTTATTAGTCGTCACGAGGATGAGTACTTCCTGAACTAACTTTTTCAACTTCCTTTCTTTGCCATTTCAGGTATAGTCTGGGTGACTACAGTGGCGAGATCGTGTCTGAGGTCATGGCGCAGAGACAGCCCATGAAACCTGCTTACTCCATCCCCGTTGTCCCCCTCACCAACAGCGGCCAGTTCAAACACCAGGAAGCCATGGATGTCAAGGAGTTTAAAGCTAATAAGGTGATAAAATTTTCTGTGGGCGGTAGTAGCTGATAATGTTGAGTGGTATTTTATTATTATTATTTTTTTTGGTACGCGGGCCTCTCACTGTTGTGGCCTCTCCCGTTGCGGAGCACAGGCTCCGGACGCGCAGGCTCAGCGGCCATGGCTCACGGGCCCTGCCGCTCTGCGGCATGTGGGATCCTCCCGGACCGGGGCACGAACCCGTGTCCCCTGCATCGGCAGGCGGACTCTCAACCACCAGGGAAGCCCTTGAGTGGTATTTTATCACCAGATTCAGAGTGAAAAAGAAAAATGTATATAAACCCTACCGTGAAAGCCAGCTTTTGATTTAAGACTGGCCTGTAGATAGAGCAGTAGAACTTGTAAAGAGAGATACCTTATAGTTTAATAATTAACTTTTCTTTAAAAACCGCAATGCCCTAAACTGCATAAAACTTGGTATAAATATTTATGTCAGCCGTGATACCTGCCATGATCTTTTTCTTCCTAACAAATACCATTTCTGCCTCTGGTCTTCCTTGCCTGTTGCCTGTGCCTCCAATGCATGCCTCTCCTGGCCTGTGCCCTCACCGGCCACACATACTTCTAACATATGCACCGTGTGCATTGCTCTGTCGCTCTTGCCTCTGTGTGTTATTCCCGTGGTGTTTCCCTATATAATGATTTCATATCTTTCTCCTCTAACGCTGCTCGCAATTCTCTTTCATGGTTTAGCTAGCAAGTCCTTACTACTCTTTATTTTTTTGAGATCTCAGCATTATGGATTTATTTTTCACTATGTTAACAGTTATCTGAAGTTTGCTTTGTGTATATGTTTCATTATTCCTTTCCCAATATTGATGTGTTAATTCTTTAGAATAAAGACTAGACATCCCATTTAAAAAATCCTCTCCTAGAATTTTCATAGAAGATTAAGAAACAGATACAGGATCCAGCAGTAAATACTAATTGTTGTTCACGGCTTTCAGCAGCTGGAGAACTTCTGTTCTCGTCTTTTACTTGATTATGATTACGTTTAGGTTGTAGAAACATATTCCTGTTTTCACAGAGACCCACCTCTAAGACTTTACAACAGAAGAAGACAAAATGTTAAGGGTCTTGTATCTCTTATGAGTGGGAACGCCTTCATTTTAGCAGTAAACTTATTTTTAAAACTCCCCCCAAACTTTCAGTTTGTTGAACATGGTTTCTAACGTGTAATTCATGACTGTATTGCAGCAAGATAAGGCCGATCTTATCCGACCTAAACGTAAATATGAAAAGAAGCCCAAAGTCTTCCCGTCGTCTGCTGCTGCTGCTCCTCAACAGGCCAGCCCCGCCGCGCTGCCGGTCTTCAACGCTAAAGACCTGAACCAGTATGACTTTCCCAGCTCGGATGAAGAGCCTCTCTCCCAGGTGAGTGTAAGGATTTCTGATTTCTCATGAACACAGATGAGGAATGTGGGAAGGCACATGTTCTCACTCACTTCCTTTTATTTAAAGGTTCTGTCTGGCTCTTCGGAAGCTGAGGAAGAGAATGACCCCGATGGTCCTTTTGCTTTCCGTAGGAAGGCAGGCTGTCAGTACTATGCTGTAAGTTTCGGGTTCTCTTTTTAAGTAACAAACTGTTTACCTGGAGCTGACAAAAAAAAAATAATTCAGATTTTTCTTTTTAAGCCTCACTTAGACCAAACTGGCAACTGGCCTTGGACTAGTCCTAGCGACGGAGGATTAGGGGATGTGCGATACCGCTACTGCTTGACCACCCTGACCGTGCCCCAGAGGTGTATTGGATTTGCGCGAAGACGGGTTGGGCGCGGTGGAAGGTAAGGCGTTTCCGTGTTCCTAGCAGAGGGATGTTTTAGATGGTGGGCGATGGGATCTAAAGCTTAAAGTGAGGTGATCCTTCTAAAGAGCTCGTTTTGTTCCTGTCTGCTATTCTTAACTGGTTTTTTTGACTGAGATACTTCACTACTTTGTTACCTGTTTCTTATACAACCGTAGCTTTTAATGCATAACTAATGGTTCCCTAATGGATCTGCTTTTCTTCCCAAGATCGAAAGCCTCCGAGATAGATGAAGGCAAGTGTAAATCAGGATTACAAAAAACCGTTTTAGGAGTTCTGGGAGATATTGAGAAAAAGGATTAAGGAAGCTAAGAAGTGTCATATAACTGGTACACTGAGTTAACTCGTCAGTGGAAAGGCTCCAGGGTCCATGCAGGACCTGATCTTGATATCAGCTTGTCAGGACGCCTGCCTTTGTTGAGACCTGATAGAGCCCTTCGTACTCTGGATGCCTTTATGTGAGAAGTTGTGTGTGGGAGCGGGGAGGAGATGCAGAACACATGAAAGCGAAGGAAAAGAAAGACACTCATATAATATTAGTGAGAAAAAAAAGGCAAAACAGGTAAATCATCAAAGGTGCTTTGAGGAAGAAAGCTAAGGGTATAATTTACGGTCAGTTAATGACTTATACACATTTCTTTCATTTTTGAATCTTGATTGCAGTTATTATCACTTCACCGTTAGTTTAGAATTATCCAGTCACTAAAATACATTTTATTGAGTGCTTTTTCAACCCCATCATTATGTTGACATCATAGTAGTGAAAATTCTCTACGTTGGCTATATTTTATTCGATACTAGCATGAGTCAGTGTTAACATCTTAAGATGGAATCATTTATAAAGTTTATATAAATAAAATGAAAATATATCCTCTTGAGTGGTAGCTTCAAATATTTTGTCTATAAAAAATTTTAATAGTGTAAAATACCCAAAGATCACATACCTTTTACTGCTTTTCTCCTACCTACCCTCTCCAAAAAAAAAAAAAATGAAGTTTTTACTTAAATAAAGAACAGATATGTTAGCAATATTTCATGAATGTTTTGGTGCTTTATAATGGAAGTGGAAAATCAAATTCTCTTGTATGGTGACAGTAAAGCCAAATGTAGAACTGTTAGAAGAATCTAGCTGTTGTAAGATGGATAGTATACCTTATTCTTTAAGGCGGATTACTTTCTTCTTTAATCGAATCATTATAAAGTGAAAGAACCTTAACAGAAATTGAGATTTTAGCCCATAGAGCCAAATAACGAAATAATCAAATTTATAGCTCTTAAATATTCAGTATGACGTGGCTTTGGGGGACTTGGGGGAGTAGCTGTTTTACATGTCTGTTTGTGCCTTATTTTTAACAGGGTCTTACTGGACAGAGCTCACTCGGACTATGACAGCATGTTTCGCCATCTGGATTTGGAAATGCTTTCCTCACCACAACATTCTCCAGTCAATCAGATTGCCAATACCTCAGAAACAAATACCTCGGACAAATCTTTCTCTAAAGACCTCAGTCAGATACTAGTCAATATCAAATCATGTAGATGGCGGCATTTTAGGCCTCGGACACCATCCCTACGTGACAGTGACAGTGATGGAGTCTCCTGTAGAAAATGGTATCGGAGTGTAAGTCGAACAGGAGCAGCACAACCCGGGACCCAGACATGCAGCACCTCTGTGCAGAGTAAAAGCGGCAGTGGCTCAGCGCACTTTGGTATGTTCATTCGTTACGACGTGCGTTTCTGTAGAAGCACCAGGTTCATCAGTTTTTGGAATATGTGGTCTATTATACTTACAGCTAAAAGTCCTTTTCTCTTAAAGTATAATTTTTTTAAAATCAAGGTTTAAGTATTTATTTGAGTCCTGATTGTACGTGTGTCTTCATTTAAACATTTCCACATACGTAAGATGTTTATTGCTATTTAATATATGACATTTGTTTCCTGGATATACTTTGTGAACTACCAACCAAGATTCAACTATTATGTTTCAAATAATAAATAAAAAGAAAATGGACCATAAATTGATAGTGTTTTATATTTGGACACTTTTCTGGTCTTTTACTTAGACTGCTTTAAAGTAAGCCAGCAAGTTGATAGATACACAAGCTTTCTCTGCTTACACAGTCATTCAGAATAATTTGTAAGAGGGAAACTAATTTTTCAAAGAACAACGTTTGTGTAAGGATTATTTTAATAATTTTGGAAACATTTTCAGGTAATACCTACTTTAGCATTAGGCCTACATTGTGAAACATGTCTAAAATAAATGCCATCTACTTAAAATATTCCTCAAATTTTAGTTTTCTGTTTTAAAGCAAATATCTGTTGTCTGAGGCATGTAGATTATAGAAATTCACTGTTAAAATTGTCATACAAATTTTTATAAAGATGTTTATTCTGTCCCCCTAATTATCTGGTAAGGCTACAGTTAAACCTAATAAATATGAAAATGTGGTTCTTATTCTTAAAGACCTTCAGAAAAGGTTCCATAAACTAATTTACTTTGTGGTCAAAAATAAAGTACTTCTGCGAAGCGGAAGTCATTCAGCTCATAAGAAAAATAATAACATTTCAGAAATTAAGTAGAAGATAATCTACCTTATTCTGAGGCGTACCTAACAGATTATTTATAATCCCATTAATTTCAGAGTCTATATCATGAAGAGTCAGTTTCTCTCTGCTTTTATAGTCTTAAAAATCAAAGTGAATTTTTCAGTATGAAGGAGGACTTATACATTGGTGTGAGTAGAGATTTTAATAGTATAAACTTGTAATATGTTTGCCTGATAAAGATTTTTAAGATGTTTAAAATTCTTTTGAGACTAGACGTAGAAAATTGGCTTGTTCTGTCAATTCCTCATCTTCTCCACCTCTTAAAATAAAGTCATATAACTATCCTAAGGCTCTTACAGTGATTTTTTTTAATGTAAATTGTTTTGCCATTCTACTTAAGTAAGCATTGATACTGTAAAACTTACTTGATTTGTGTTTGCCAAAGAATATTAAAAGGTGAACATGGAACAGTAGTATTACCAAAAGTATAGCTGAAAAAAATCTTTAATAACCGTATAATTTTCTTTTTAATCATTTCCTTCCCCTGTATATGTGATAAAATTGAATGGGTTTATCCATTTTTTTCTGTTGCATCTAATTGTTTTCAATTTTCCCTTAAATGTTACTAGATCTTCCTGTATACTTAGAGCATAGATACCTGCAGGTTGCTTTAGGGTAATGCTTCATTCTTTCATGTTTGTGAATATTCCAGAAACCTAAAGCTTTTCTCTTTGTGCTCTATAAAGTATGTAACAATGGACTCATATCATGTGTAGCTTTAACTTAAGGGAATTCAGCTATAGGCCCCTGGAGAAAAAATTAAAATTTTAGTAGTTCAGATATTATACAGGATTCTAAATAGAGTGGAACTAAAAGAGTGAGCCACGCTGGGAACGGGAGAAGTGAGTCTATTACTGTTCCTCTTGCTGCATCAGTGCCTGCATTGCTGCCTCGCTCTGTTAAGCATCTCATCTTGTCAATGTAATTGTAGTTTTAAAGATTTTTTTTTCATTTGGTATAGCCCCCAGATACAAACCAAACTGCTCCGTCTGGTATTCAGCCACAGAAACTCTGATCTAGTGTGATGCCAGGGGAAGCACAGCTGTGTCGGGCTTGTTAAAAGGAGGAGATGGACCCGTTGTGGTACATGCTAAAGGAATTTTTTTTTTTTTTTTTTTTTTGCGGTACATGGCCCTCTCACTGTTGTGGCCTCTCCCGTTGCAGAGCACAGGCTCCGGACGCGCAGGCTCAGCGGCCATGGCTCACGGGCCTAGCCGCTCCGCGGCATGTGGGAACTTCCCAGACCGGGGCACGAACCCACGTCCCCTGCACCGGCAGGCGGACTCTCAACCACTGCGCCACCAGGGAAGCCCTAAAGGAATTTTTTAGGCTTAATTTTTACCACACTGACTGTAGAACTTAACCAGTCATTATATGACCTACGAGTCAGCTGATATACTTGCCTGCCGCCTAAGCCAAATATGTGGGTTTTGATTTAGCCGTTTTTGATTATTCTATCATTGTTTTAAATATTAATATTTATGTGTATGCTGTGACATAGTGATGCCCTCTGGACTGATTGTCCCTTTTCTAAATAAGCCTCTATAAGGGCCTATTCTCACTTTGAAATAGGAAATTCTAATGAGGCTGTCAGGAGCCATTGTTTTTGGTAAAGGCCTGAGTTCTAACACGCCAGCTTTCGTAGCCTCTGTGTCAGCTGCTGCTTGGAGTCTTTTTTGCTTGCTTCCCTGTCTTGACCATTTTGCAGAGTTGTGCAGTCAGACCAGTAGCCTGGTTAGTCAGTGCTAGAGTGCTTGGGCCTCTGGATACTGTACAGCAGAATGACACAGTGTTAGAATTTTTAGGACTGGATTTAGTACTTAAGGATAAATTGTGTATTTTAAATAATCTTTAGTTAATATGTGATTTGGACAGTTTCCAAATACATTTTTCTAATTTTTTTTTGATCTACAAAAATATCTTTGGGGAATTCCCAGGAAGTTCAGTGATTAGGACTTTGCACTCTCTCCCTGCCGAGGGCCCAGGTTCAATCCCTGCTTGGGGAAGTAAAATCCCACAAGCTGGGCGGTGCAGCCAAAAGAGAAAAGAAAAAAAAAAAAAAACTTTATAAAAAAAATATTTGAAAACTTAGTGTTTGTTCAGTGACTAAGTATTCATTTGCATTTGTTTGAGGGGATATCAGATTCAGAATTAATACCTTTTTTCATAATTAGGAAGGAATCTGTAATTCAGAAAGACTGAAAACAGAAATGTGATTTTTTTTTTCCAGAAAAGTGATTTTAAAACCATTATATGTTCAGGATTTGAATTCCTAGTTCGCAGTGAAATTTCATCAGCATTTTAAGTCATTTTTCCAAACTCCCATATCTACAGTATAGATTTGGTTTATTTTCATAAGTCAATAAGAAATTGTAGCAAGAATGATAGGTTCTAATAAGTCTCAATATCTGTAGCTTACTCAGCAGTGCGGTTTACTTCTATTTGTAGCATAAATTTTAAAAAAAATTTTATTAGAGTGTATAGTTGATTAACAGTGTTGTGTTAGTTTCTGCTGTACAGCAAAGTGACTCAGTCATACATATACATATATCTACTCTTTTTTTTTTTTGCGGTACGCGGGCCTCTCACTGTTGTGGCCTCTCCCGTTGCGGAGCGCAGGCGCCGGACGCGCAGGCTCAGCGGCCATGGCTCATGGGCCCAGCCGCTCCGCGGCATGTGGGATCTTCCCGGACCGGGGCACGAACCTGTGTCCCCTGCATTGGCAGGCGGACTCTCAACCACTGCACCACCAGGGAAGACCCTATCTATTCTTCTTTAGATTCTTTTCCCATACAGGTCATTACAGAGTATTGAGAAGAGTTCCCTGTACTCTACAGTAGGTCCTTATTAGTTAGCATAAAATTTTAATATTACGGTAAAAAAGGAACTCTAGATTTGAACACTGAATATTTTCATTGTTAGATTTTGTAGATTTGTGTGGGACCTTATCCTTACCCAGATGTGCTTCAAAACTCAGAATTACTTCCTCAGCAGATTCTGGAGTAACACCCATAGTGAAATACATTAATAGTTCTGCAGTTGTGTAGTGAAGTGCGAGAATAGTCACAGTCAGTGGAAAGTTTGACCACAAAGAACTTCATGTTCAAGACGTTTGCAGCCAAATGAATTCAGGTTTGGTCGTGTTTTGCCGTCATATGAATTACAACAAACTTTTGTTTTCAGATTGGATGTTTTAGGTAACTGATATGTGCTCACGAACCTCCAGTCTATCAGTTCAGGCTTACTGATCAGGGGATCGTACTGTAATACTGTCTGGAGTCATTTCAGCTTATGTTTATTTATTTATAGTTACCCTTCTCTCCTGTATTAAAATAATTTTCTGCCCGTGTACTGCTCAGAGAAATTTCTAATTGAGGAGTATCTTTTAAAACAGGTGTTTGGGTTTGTTGGGTTGTTTTTTTTTTTTTTAACAAAATACACATTTTGGTAATCTAGAATCCATCTTCTCAAACTGGATTTTCACATTGTTCACTTTTTCCTAAGTACCTGTCACCTCCCTCCCCCCACAGCCCTGCCACCCCCAGTCATTCCATTGATCTGCTCCCGCTACAGGAATGTGACTTAAAGGCCAGCAGGCTGAACACTAGGCCATTCCCAGCGCTGGTGTACCTACCACATGATAGGTCCTTGCACAAGACGTGGACTCGTAAAGTTTTAGATTATTTCATCTAAATTCCTACCCCAGAGGATTGTTAGAAGCTACCCACACAGCGGTGGTTTCTGGCCTCTACCTCGGCACCTCTAGGGACAGATTAAAAGTCAGCAACTTTCTAGATCAGGTTATTCTGCAGTTGAGAGTCTTGTTTAGAAAGTTTGTCCATATATCGAGCAAAAGCTGCCTCCTTAAATTCAAATCCGCAGGTCCTGTTTGCCCTTGGAAGCACACTGAGTACGTTTTCTTGCTCTCCCACATCATAGTGTCCTCCAGGTATTTGAAGGCCCGTCGTGCCCCTTCCCTGTTTTCAGCTTTTAATCTTGTCCCTCCTGTGTCTCTGCTCTCCTCCCTAGACCCCTGTCTGTCAGATGCTCTGTAGATGAGATTTCTTGTAAAGCGTGATGCACACTGTTGGTACATTAAAAGTTTGATTATTTTTTGTAAATAATATTAAATCTAAAACAAACTTTTGTCTATTTCTTTTTATATTTAAAATCTCATTGGTTTGGGGGTAGTTTTGTTTCCCCTTCCACTACTAAATATCTTTGTGACCTCAGATGAAAGTTTCTTCATCTCTAGTGTGAGATTATAGAAGGAAATCACCAGGAATCCCTCCTGATCTAAAATTTTTTGGTCCTTTGAAATGATTCTGATTCTAGGTCTAGTGATATGTCCACGAAACTACCTTGTCCATCTTTGTGTGAATTGCAAACTCGACTACCACACAATATCTGGAGGTAGACATACAACCTAAAAACTTTACCTTGATAGAGATACAGGGAAATATGCTCATTTTTGTTTATTTCCACTTAGCATTTGGTTAGACTTTGCTCAGTTTCCTGTGTAAGTAATAGTGCAAAACCCAGCTCAGATTTTATTTGCCCAAATGTACTGCCTTACCTTTGTCCAAGCTTTCCTACGCATTCATACCGCCTTTTGGATTGGAATTTTATTTCTCAGAAGAAATATAAAATCTTAGCATCTCATGGCTTGAAAAGGACTTCATTGGTGACCTAATTTAATCTCGTGTATTTCAGATGAACATACTGAGCCCCAAAAGATTAAATAACTTGCTCAGGTGGACTCAGCCAGTTATGACAGAGCTGAGAATGAAAGAAAAATCAAGGTCTCTTGGCCCCTAGACCCATGGTTTTTATTACCATCACTTCTAGCTTATATGTTACTCTGTGCATTTCTTCTAGAACATTTATCAGAAATGTCCAGGGGAAATTTTTATAACTAGACTCTGGAGTATAGAGATATGTAAGAAATAGGCTAACATAGGGATCTAAAATCTCAATGAGCGTTAGTAATCTAAAATGTCAGTTGCATTTTTATTTCTAAATCTGTATTTGGAGGAAGTTAACAGTTGTTAAAAAAAAAAGTGAAATTCACAAAACCCTCAGAGACTGAGGACTGAAATACTGATTTAAATAGGGCAAAAATATTTGGAACCTTTATTCAAATCGATTTCCAATTTAATATTGCTAATGTTTAAATTAAAACAAATACCAGCAGAATTCTGCAAAAGAATATTTTCATTCATATATATGGAGTTTTGTATATAGATCTTTACAGTGAATGCTAAATTATCGTTTTCTAGGTGTGTAATGACGTGACCTTCCAGAAATGGTCCTTTTTTCTTCTTCTTTTTTTAAGTTTATTAAATATCTCCTACCCGGAAATTCAAGATTTAGGCAACGCACTCAAGCTTAGGAAATTAAAGTAGAAATCGCAAAAACATATTAGCGAACCTATCTAATAAATTAAGGATCTTTAGTTTTTTTTTTTTTTTTTTTGCGGTACGCAGGCCTCTCGCCGTTGCGGCCTCTCCCGTCGCGGAGCACAGGCTCCAGACGCGCAGGCCCAGCAGCCATGGCTCACGGGCCCAGCCGCTCCACGGCATGCGGGATCCTCCCGGACCGGGGCACGAACCCGTGTCCCCTGTATCGGCAGGCGGACTCTCAACCACTGTGCCACCAGGGAAGCCCAGGATCTTTAGTTTTAAACAGTTGCTTTTATGGATTTTTTTTCGACATAGAGATATTGTTTTAATTATAATCACTCTTAGGGCAGCATTTTTTTTTCTTCAAGTTATGATTTAACATGTTTCTGTTATATGGAAATGGTCACATTGACAGAAAGTTTATGTCAATATTTATGGATTATCCTATTATCAATAAAAGCTTTTTCCGGTAGAATTCAGATCTGAGAATTACAAACATAGTAGGAAGAAAAACTCATCAAAGGACATATATCAACTAAACAGATTTGTAACACCCAAAATAAGAAAATGGAAAAGTAGAATTTTTCCAACAAGAAATTATTTTTTGCCTTTGTAACCAAAGAAATTAGTTCAGCGCAAGTATAAAAGCCTGTGTAAATACTAATAACTTCTAAGGTTTTCTTAAACATTATTTCCCAGTTTTCTGATTCGTTCAAAATATGGTAGAATTTCTACTTAACATTTATCTAAGCATTTTGTAGGTGTCCTAGGCAGAAGCTGTATCCTGGGGGATAAAGATTCTTATGAGTTATAAGTAAAAATTGCAAAACTTGATGAAGTAATATTCTAAAGAAATTATCAAAATGTCTTTAAAGACAACAACAAATTAGCTGACAGAATTTTGAAAACATTAAACTTTAGATTGAGGAAATATGCATGATTTATAGATTCCCTAGTACCCAGGGATGCATGATAACCCTTTTTTTTCTGTTTTAAATAGTTCTTATGCAACCATCACAGGCTTCTTAAAAGAAGCCTTAAAGTCAGATGTTGTGAGATTGTATGTGCTTTTTTTTTTCTTTATTTTTAATTGGCAAAAAAAAGAAAAAGAAAAAGTTTTCCTTTTTAAAAACTGCACACACTTTTTGGGGGAGTAATAAATGAACATTTTTTTGTTTGTTTTTTTTAGAACTGAGCTCTCCATAGACAAACATAAGTAGCATAACACAGTGTCTTTCCTCAGACATCATTCTGTACAGTAAACCAACATAAACATCTCCGTTCTTATTGACTGGATTTTTTCCAGGTGGGTTAATTGGGTGGGGAAAATTAATTAACCTTTGGAGCCTCTTTTCTTCCTGTTAAACTTAAAGGATGGGTTCTTTAAAAAAAAAAAAAAGTAATAAACCAACAACCTTATATTTCATATGAAGGAAATTTTTGTAATGACTAAAATCAGAAAATATGTAGAACAATTAGTATTTCTACACAGAACTGCTAGGGATCATCTGAATGCATTGGGACAGTAGTATGAATAAACTAGAAACTAAATGGTGATTATCAGATTTCTTCTCAAGCTCAGTGCAAAGTTGAATTTCAAATATGCGGATGAAAAAAGCTGGTATTACCTTTTACACTGTCTAGCACAAGTGTCACAGCTTACAAAAAATAATGGTTTTGAAACTTGGGAAGTGAGCACTGCTTTTTCCTATGTGCAACTCGGAAAGTTTCATTTTGTTTTTCTTTAAACTCAAGCCACTCTCGATAAGTGTGGTTATAAAAATGCTGAAATTTTCTTTCGGAAGTGATCTTTAACAGGATGCTAAAATGCTTTAATTCTGCACAAATTTTTTCTTAAATGCTAAAATTTGTTTTAGTGTACTGTAAGATGTGTGTGATCGCTGTGCCTTTTTATAAAGTGTTTTCTCATTTTATGTTCAGCATTTACAGCCGAACAATACCAGCAACATCAGCAGCAGCTGGCACTCATGCAGAAACAGCAGCTTGCACAAATTCAGCAACAGCAAGCAAGTAGTAATTCCTCCACCACCACGTCACAGGTGAGGGATTTGTCTGTCTTATGATTATCCCTCATGGTTTCCCACCAGAGTTCATCTCTAATTACCAACTGTTGTCATAGAGCCTTGCATCTAACCAGCAGAAAAGTGGCTTTCACCTGAATCTACATCATAGCCATTCTAAACAGGGTTTAGAAAGAATGTTACAGGTGAGTATAGAAGCTGTTGCCCTCTGCTCCCTGTTTTAAAAAGTAAAACTAAAAAGCATAGTCAGATGAGATGGAGACCCTGTCTTCAAGTCTGACCTGTAGTCTGTGAATGTACCTCTTTAATATACAACCCCACCCAGCTCTCTATGTGGAGAGTTTTAATTATTATTAAAATTTATGCTAAAATAACCTCTTCTACTGTTAAATCACTTTTGAACTTGAAGCATGATAAATGTTTGCCACTTAAACATATTTAAGGCTTAACTAAAGGCTGAGATTCGTGTCTCTAGGCATCTGAGGAAAAATTCATTAAAAAAAACTCAAGGCGCTTCTTTATTTCTAGGCTGAGTTAGAATGTGATGTTTTGTTCCTTCTGTTCTAAAGGGGTAGTTACCTTACTGTCCCAAAGGTGCCTTTGGTCACGTGTGTATATGTATGTGTAAGTTAGATGAAGGAAGTTTTACATACTTATTCAAATTATATGAATTTATTCATTCATTGATTCATTCATTGCAAATCACTGAAATGTTTTACTAGCATATTTCATGTCCAACACTTTGTGTTGGAGGTTTACTGTTTCCACATTATAAAAGGTTTATTTTGGTAATTCCATATTATATATTGTCACATAAGAAGATCAAAATTCATAATCCTTGAGTTATAAGATGATTTGAACATTAATCAAATTTATGCCTCTTGGAGACATGAAGATATTTCAGTGGTTTGCAACTTTCATTTATATTCAGACTGATTTTGGTAACCTGTGTAGTTTTAATAATAATTTGAGACTAAGTGATGCTGATTAGATTTGTTTTGTATTTTCTTTTTAGGGTTTTGTTTCCAAGACTTTGGATTCTGCTAGTGCTCAATTTGCTGCTTCTGCTTTGGTGACATCAGAACAACTGATGGGATTCAAGATGAAGGAGGATGTGGTGCTTGGAATCGGGGTGAATGGCGTCCTTCCAGCCTCAGGTAAAAGGACAAAGACGTTGAAGGTGTTGTGATAATGTTTGTAACGTATGTCTGTAATAAACAAGGAGCAGGGTTGCAGTTGTTCAGCTGCTGCTTTCCTTTTCCCTAGGAGTATACAAGGGCTTACACCTCAGTAGTACTGCACCCCCGGCACTTGTCCACACGAGTCCGTCGACGGCAGGGCCAGCTCTGCTACAGCCTGCGAACGTGACGCAGACGGCGGGTTCCCACAGTGCGCCGAGTCACCCAGTGACTGCTGCCAGTTCTGCAACAACTCAGGTTCTGATTGGGAACAACATCCGATTAACTGTACCTTCATCAGTCGCCACTGTAAACTCTCTCGCCCCCATAAGCGCACGACACATACCTAGGACTTTAAGTGCCGTCCCATCGTCTGCCTTAAAGCTGGCTGCCGCAGCAAACTGTCAAGTTTCCAAGGTCCCGTCTGCATCCTCTGTAGATGCAGTTCCACGGTGAGTCGTTATTTAAGCCCAGAGTGTTGGAAAAATATGAAATCTGACTTAAATTCTCTGGCATTTCTACTTATTTCTTTGTGTTTTTTGCTCTTTTCCTCATATACATTAAAAATGTATAGATGAGAATTCCTTATTTATGTAAGAACTAAACAGATAGATGTTGTAACTCAATATTGCTGAGGATTTGAACTTTAAAGGGAGTATAGTGAATATTCCATGTATGATTGGGGCATGACTTAGTATAATAAGAGCTTATAATATTCTCACTCTTTATTTCACCTTTGGATCGAAGGAGTTCTCTTTAGAATGTTTCTTTTGCTTATGATTTCTTCCACAGCTTCTCACGTAGACAGAATTGATAAAACCCACTATGGCTAGTGCACTAATTAAGCCTCTCTTAATAATGTAAATAATGTAAAAGGTTACAGTATTCATGCCAGGTCAACTTTTAATCAAACCATTATTTTCTATGCTAACTTGTTTTCTTAGGTTTCAGTAGACGGTTTAGAATGTTTGCTCAGGCTCTATTCTGTTTTAAATATTGACAGGAATTAAAATCTTGCTGTCTACTTGAGGAGAAACAAAAAGAGAAAGACGGGAGTTTTCAGTTGAGTTAGAAGATGAGCATAAAAGTGTGAAAAGTTAAATATAATATTAATTGTAAGTAATAGGTAAAAATTGTTCTAGAGGTGTCACGAAATATAATATGCTTGTCAAATTAGCATGTATAGAGTGTGGCTCTAATTTCCATGTAAGAGATATTTTTTACACCAGGGATATTCTGGGAATGTTCTACCAAGAAAGAAAAGAAAATCCGATTTCGTCTTGGCTGGGCAGAAGGGAGGAAGAAGAGTTGGGGAAATCCGTATGTGTTTCAGGGGTTAACGAGTAACCTAGTTTGTCTAGAGACTTGGGAAGATTCGTAGTAGAAGCTGGAGGGGTTGGCGGCCGGACTTTGAGGCGTCTTGGCTGCCGCTCTGACACGTAGACTTCCTCAGCTGGGAGTGGCCCAGGGCAGGGAGCAGGCTTCGTAGCAACAGACTGCAGCTATTAGTTTCTGGACCCGTGCATCCCTTCTGCTTCTGAACTTAAGTGGTAGTCACATCTGCTCGGTGCTCATCCATTCTTAATATTCTGGATCTAGTCATAGCTAGCCAGACAACTATAGCTCTTACTTAAATACATAATACATGGTTTTCATCACTACAGAATTATGTAACCGCGGGAGACTCAAAGTGTAAGGGAAACGTTCACACCACTTACTTTAGTCCCCCTGTTTAAAGATGAGGGAACTGAGTTTGCAGGGCAGAAATTGAGACACAGATGTAGAGAACAAACGTATGGACACCAAGGGGGGAAAGCCGCGGCAGGTGGGGGGATGGTGGTGTGATGAATTGGGCGATTGGGACTGACATGTATACACTTATGTGTATAAAATGGATGACTAATAAGAGCCTGCTGTATAAAAAAGTAAATAAAATAAAATTTTAAAAATAAATAAATACATAAATAAAGACGAGGGAACTGAGACCCAGAGGAGGAGCTGAGCTCTCCGAGCACGTGGGCAGTTGAGGGGTAGGGGCAGCGGGGGCCCTGGTCTTCTGATTGCTGAGCTCCACGTAGAGAAAGAGCTCGGACTTAGAAGTCCTGGCGTGAATGAGCTTCACTCACGTGGTTCCTTTTTAAAACTCTCAGGAAAGGTTGAATAGAGGAGGAGATTGAAACTCTAAACTAAACCTTGGTTATTCTTTATGTGTTGTAACATCTCGGTTGCTTGGGTGCTACTACAGGTTTGTTGGTAACGTAGTTGACCATGGAATGTGCAGCGGACACAAGCCTGACTTCCGGTTTTGTGTTCCTAATAAAAAACCGTAAAAGTTCATATTCCTCTACTTGCTATCCTGCCCCAAAAGAGTCAGATCTCTTTCTATTATTAAAAACATTTCAACTTTTTCTTGGGAAGACCATCTTGATGTGTTAAATTGATTGCAGACAAGTCATTTATTGAACTTTTTTCAACAGGGAAAACCATGAATCCGAAAAGCCAGCACTAAACAACATAGCAGACAATACGGTAGCGATGGAGGTGACGTAGCTTCCTCGGGAGTGGAGCCGCAGCCTGGGGACTTGATTAGGTGCTATGCATCAGTAGCATTGTGAAGGCAAGGGATGGTGGACTGCAGCACATGCGTTTCTGTGGCAGCTGTGTGGACTTCACAGCAGTGCTCATCTCCCACGCTTCAAGGTTTCTTTTCTTACCGTCAATAGGGGGAACATCCACACCTGTAAAGGAAGACTGCAGCAGTTGTCTGTACAGTACTGCATATTTGTACTACCCTTGTACATATGTGACTTGAACACAGAGATGTTCATTCGTGATGCTTTGCACTTGGGGGCGGGGGGGAGGGAAATCAGTTGCAACAAAGAGTGTGAGATGTGAGAGTGTGTAGAGAGGAGGTGTCATGACATCATGTGCATGGTGCAGAACCTGCTGTTTTATCTATTTATTGTGCCGTGTTTACAGTTCTGTACACTGTACCTTCATTGGTTCCTGTGCTGTAGTAAATGTGTTAGGTAGCTGTGGACTCCCTGGTATTTTGTAAATGGTATAACATAACTTGGTTCCCCTCTGGGTCCCTGAGTTTTCTGTGTATCGTGAAAAAAAATGGTGACATACATACAGAATTTTACAAAAAAAAAAAAAAAAAGGCATCAGTTTTTAAAAAACGGGGAATGTACTGTTAAATGGGGATCTTCCTGGTCTACTATCATTAGGACAAGTAACGAGCTAAAAATGAAGTCTCTTGAATCTTCCCATCCCCACCTGCCCACAGAGCTGTGGGTAGTTTCTGGTACTTAAAGCACTAATGTTATGTTGCTGCTCTGCAAACAGCCCAGTAGTCCCATTTCCTTCCACACCAGAAAGTGTTAAATCAAGTATGCAAATGGAGTCCTTACAACTGGAGTTTATGTTGTCTTGCCCTTTTTTTAGCACAAGAAAAAAATTGTACTTTTTTATTGTCGAATTGTTTCAAAGACTTCATTCTTTACTTGTTCTTACAAAAAGGATATAAGGGAGAAGAATGCAGTAATTGCTGTACGTGTATCATCATTCCAGTTTCTAAAAACAGCCAGCCAGCTTTTTTCCTTCTAAGATTCTCCAGAAGGCTGCGAGGCCAGAACCACAAATATCGGGTGCCTTCCTTTGGAAATATTTGACCTCTCTTCTGTGAAGAGAATGGTACTTAACAGACTACTACTAGTGCTTTGTCAGTACCGAAGTCTGAATGCCCAGTCCAATGGCATACATTATCCTTAAGGTTTTTAATCCCACCTGGAAAAATTGTGATAGAATTCTCACAAAATAAACCCAGGGCATTACATGTTGACAAACTAATGTGTAGTGGTCATTTGCTTTTCTTTTCAACCCAAGAACTTTTGTGTGACTTTAATTAAAATCATTTAGTAAAGGGGGGGGCAGGGCCGGTCATGGGAACGTGAGCAATTACTTTCCAGTTCATTTTTTTCAACAATTATTTATTGAATGATTACCTAGTATGCTGGGGACTGTTTTAGGTCCTACTACAGTGAAAAACATTCCTGCCCTCCTGGAATTTATAATTTCATTGAGTGATAAAAACACGATGAATATGTAAAATTTAAATTGTATTATGGTAAGTATTTGGGGTGAAAGTAAAGCAAGGAGAGGGGAGAAGCAGTGCCAGGATGGGGTGGAGGTTGCCGTTTCCAGTAGGGTGGGCAGAGAAGCGCCCACAGAGATGATGGGTCAGGGTGGGTGGAGAGGATACATACAAAGGTCAGGGTGTGCCTGGTTTGCTGCAGGAACAGCAGTGTGGCTCTGGCGCAGAGGCAAAGAGGAGAGGAGTAGGTCAGGTCAGAGGGCATCGGGGAGGCTGCTCATGGCGGGCCTGGTAGGTGACTTTAAGGACGTAGGATCTCAGAGCAGAGGAGTGATGTGGTCAGAACAGGCTCACCCTGGCTTAGGTGTCAGAATACAGTAAAGGACCAACATGTCTCCACATGTGATGAGGACCATCCACAGGCCTCAGGAAATCAGCGAGCCACAAGCACCCACACGGAGAAAATTTGTTAAAGCGTATAATCCGATTGTTCAATATCAATGATGAAGAGGAAAATCTTAAAAAGACGTATTACAGAGAAAAATAAGAGTGACGTCAGATGTTCACTGGAAGCCATGCAAGTGAAAGGCAGTGGAGCCATATCCTTACTGAACAGAAAGCTCTCAACCTAGGATGCTAAACCTAGCAACATTGTTTTTCAGAAACGAAGTTGAAATATTTCTTCATACATACAAAATCTGACAGAATTCATCGCAAGCAGACGGCCAATACCAGAAATGTTAAAGGATGTCCCTGAAGCAGACGAAAATGGTGTCAGAGATCTGGGTGCACACAAACAAAGACCATCAGAAATGGTAAATATATGTGTACGCATTAAAACTCTCTTCCTGATCTTTTAAGTCTTTAAAAGATAATCGGCTTTTTGAAGCAAAAATAGTAAGTGTATTATGGCATTATAACTAACACAAGGAGAAGGAACATATATGAGAACAGTAGCACAAAGGTCAGGGGAGGAAGAGGGCCTAGGGGCCTGATCCTACACTCAGAATGGTATAATATCCCTTGAAGGTAGACTGTGCTAAGTTAAGGATGTATACTTCAGTCCTAAAGCAACCACTAAAATCACAAAACAAAAAGGTACGGCTAATAAGCAGGAAAGAAAGTAAAATCGTAAAAAATATTCTATTGACCCAAAAGAAAACAGAAAAAGGAAACAGAGGACAGAGTAAATACAAAACAAATATGAACATGGTAGATTTAAACCCAGCCACATCAATATTAAATGCTAATGGTCTAAACAACCCAAGTGAAAGGCAAAGATTGTCAGATGGTATAAAGAAAGAAAAACCCGTCTATATACTGCCTTCAAGAAACCCACTGCAAATCTAAAGACACAAAATAGGACAAAAGTAAAAGGATGGAGAAGGATATACCATGTTAACACTCATCAGAATCTAGAGTGGCTATATTAATATCAGTACATTTCAGAGCAAAGAATATTACCAGGACTTTTAAAAGGTCACTTCATAATGATAGAAGGATCACTTTATCAAGAAGACATAACATTCTTAAACATTTATTCATCTAATTACAGAAATTCAAAAATACATGAAACAAAAATGATGGAATTAAAAGGTGAAATAGGCAAATATACAATTAAATTTAGAGGTTTCAGTATCCCCTTTCCAATACTTGATAGAGCAAGTAGACAGAAAATCAGTGAGGGCTTGAACCACGTTATCAACTAAGTTGCCCTAATTGACATTTTTAGACCATTCTATCCAACAAATGCAGAATACACATTTGCTTCAAATGCACATGAAATGTTTAGCAAGGTATACCATACTGTGGGCCATAAAGCAAATCTCAATAAATGTAAAAGGATTTAAATCATACAATGTATTTGCTCTGACTAGAATAGAATTAAGTTAGTATTATTAACAGAAAGATCTAGGAAGCCCTTAAATATTTGGAACCTAATAACAAACTTCTAAATATAATATGGGTCAAAGCAGAAGTCAAAAGGGGCATTAGAACATATTTTGAACTATGGACACTGGAAAACTATGGAAAATGGAAGTATACATATCAACAGTTGTGGGATGTAGCTAAATCAGCACTTGAAGGAAATTTACACCAAAAATTAAGAAATAAATCAATAACCTAAACTACCTCCTTACAAAACTAGAATAAGAAGTACAAATTAAACCTAAAGCAGACAGAAGAAAGGAAATGATGAAGATCAGAATGGAAGGAAAATTTAAAAAGTGAAACAATAGAGAAAACCAATGAAACCAAAAGCTGGTTCTCCGAGTAGATCAATAAGATTGATAAACCTCTAGCCAGACAAATTAGAATAAAAAGAAGATACAATTTACCAATATCAGGAGTGTAAGAGGAAACATTACTACAGATTCTACTGAAATTCAAATACAAGGAAATATTAAAAACTATATGCCAATAAATTTGGCAACTTAGGTGAAATGGAAGAATCCCTTAAAAGACACAAATTACCAAAGCTCTCTCCAGAAGAAATAGATTTAAAAACAAAAACAAGAAACTACAACAAAAGAAAAGTACAGGTTAACGTGCCTCATGAACATTGACACAAAAAATGCTTAACATTTTTTAGCAAGTCAGTTGCAACAATATATACAAATGATACGACATTATGACCAGTAAGAATCAAAAATGACTGTGTGGCATATCTAGGTGACTAATGCCTGAGATACCTACATAGTTTCTCATGGTCCAGGAGTGGCATCATAAAGCAGCTGAAATTTACCCCATGCTTCTAAGGAGGTGTGGATAGAGCTTACTTAGATGGAGCCAGAGCTGTAGAGAGTCAGCACCGGAGGACAAGGGACACAGTTCTGTATCAGAAACCAAGGATCAGATGGGGCACCATATAACCTAGCATGTGCCAATGTGTGTTCAGATGACAACTGAAGCCCAGGCAGCTCTGGTTCAAATTCTGGCTGTACGCCTGTGTGACGTTGTGTAAGTTACTTAACCTCTCCCAGTGTCTTAAACTCTAAAACGAGGAAAATAATAGCACCTACATTGTTGGGAGATTTAAATGAGACCATGCAAGTACAGTACTCAGGCCAATGTTTAAAAAAAAAACAAAAAGATAAAGAATGTAGTGCCTTCCCCTAAAAAGAATTAAATTTCATTTTGTCAAGATGATGCAGTCAGGTGGGAACTGGGAAAATAACTCACAGCTTAATACTTGTTCTGGGGTTTTGTTTTTATTTTTTGCCAAATAAGTTGACACACAGAAGTACCCTTCGTGTCTTGCCCTTCCTATTATTATGAGAAATTAAGTAAGTCTCTCAATTTACTGTGGCCTAAATTGCAAAAGGAAAAGACACATGAAAAGTCTGGACAGTAATATGCTGGAACCAGCTCACATTGACTCATGAGAATCAACTGTTAAATTTTCGGGAATTTTATGAACTGGTTGTTAAACAGCCATTATTAGTAAATTATATAAACTTACAAGTAAATAAATTATAAAAAAACAAAGATAATGATACAAAAAAAACTACAGAACAATATCCCTGATGAATATTAATGCAAAATCTTCAACAAAATATGAGCTAACAGAATTCAATAGCACATTAAAAGAATTATACAGTATGACCAAGTGACCTGAAATGAAGTGAGGGTTTAACATACAAAAGTCAATCAATATAATGCACCACATTAACAGAATGATGGAAGAAACACACATGATCATCTCAACTGATGCAGAAAAAGCATTTGACAAAATATGACACTTTTTCATGATACAAACACTCAACAAACTACGAATAGAAGAAAACTATCTCAACATAATAAAGGCCTATGGGACAACCTCAGAGCAAACATCGTACTCAGTGGTGAAAGACTGAAAGCTTTTCCTCTAAGATCAGAAACAAAACAAGGATGCCTGCTTTCACCACTCCTATTCAACATAGTACTGGAAGTCCTGGCCAGAGCAGTTAAGCAAGAAAAAGAAAAGGCATGCAAATTGGAAAAGAAATAGTAAAACTATCTCTGTAACAGATAACATGACCTTATATAGAGAAACCCCTAAAGATTTCTCAAAAACACCTGTTGGAACTAATACACAAAAGTAGCAAAGTTGCATGATACAAGATCAAAACACAAAAGTAAGTAGTGTTTTTATACACCGACAATGAACAATCTGAAAAGGAAATTGAAAATTCCATTTACAATATCATCAAAAAGAATACAATACTTAGGAATAAACTTAAGGAAACGAAAGACATACACTGAAAACTACAAAACGTTGCTGAAATAAAGACATCAATAAATGGAAAGAGAGCCTGTGTTCATGGATTGGAAGACTTAATATTGTTAAGATGTCAGTTCAACCCCAAACACCCTACAGATTCAAAACAATCCCTATCAAAATCCCAATGGCAAATTTTGCAGAAATAGAAAAAATCCATCCTAAAATTCATATAGAATCTCAAGGAACCCTGAAGAGCCAAAACTATCTTGAACAAAGTTAAAGGTCTCACATTTCCTGATTTTAAAGCTTACCACAAAACTCTGTGATCCGGCAATCCCACTCCTGGGCATATATCTGGAGAAAACCGTAACTCAAAAAGATACATGCACCCCAATGTCCATTGCAACACTATTTACAATAGCCAAGACATGGAAACAACCTATATATCCATCAACAGATGAATGAATAAAGAAGATGTGGTATATATATACAATGGAATACTACTCAGCCATAAAAAAAGAATGAAATAATGCCATTTACAGCAACATAGGTGGACCTGGAGATTATCATACTAAGTGACATAAGCCAGACAGAGAAAGACAAATATCATACGAGATCAGTTATATGTGGAATCTAAAAACTGATACAAACGAACTTATTTACAAAACAAACAGACTCACAGACATAGGAAATAAACTTGTGGTTACCAAAGGGGAAAGGTGTGGGGGGAGGGATAAGTTAGGAATTTAGGAGTAGCATATATACACTACTATATATAAAATACATAAACAACAAGGACCTACCGTGTAGCACAGGGAACTCTACTCAATATTTTGTAATAACCTATATGGGAAAAGAATCTGAAAAAGAATGGATATATGTATATATGTATCACTGAATCACCTTGCTGTACACTTGAAACTAACACAACATTGTAAATCAACTATACTTCAATTATAAAGTATTTTTTAAATAAAAGAATATATAGAGAACTCCTATAACTTAACAACAAAATAACCCAATAAAAAAAATGGGTAAATGATTTGAATAGACATTTCTCCAAAGAAGATTACAAATAGCCACCAGCGTATGAAAAGATGCTCAACATGCCTAACCACTAGAGAAATGCAAACCAAAACCAGAATGAGATACTACCATCTCATACCCACTAGGATAATGACTGTTAAAAAAAAAAAAAGAGGGCTTCCCTGGTGGCACAGGGGTTGAGAGTCCGCCTGCCGTTGCAGGGGACACGGGTTCGTGCCCCGGTCCGGGAAGATCCCACATGCCGCGGAGCGGCTGGGCCCGTGAGCCATGGCCGCTGAGCCTGCGCGTCCGGAGCCTGTGCTCCGCAACGGGAGAAGCCACAACAGTGAGGGGCCCGCGTACCACACACACACAAAAAAATCCATCCAAACCGGGTGTGTAGAGTCAGCGCCACCTAGAATCCCGCCTGCACAGTTTCACTTCTCCCTCCCTCCTCCCCCCCTCAGGAGACCTCACATTCTAGAACCCCGTTCCCAAAGGGGAGGGCTGGGCTGGGAGTAGGGGAAGCCGAATCCTCCAGCGAGTTTTTAAGCTGCTTTTGGGGGAGAATTACAGCAACAGTTCTCATACTGCTTTGCCTAAGAATCATAAGAGTTAGTTCTCCTAGTTCTTGGGCAGGATCCAAAAAGGAGCATTAAAAAAAAAAAAGTTTTATTAGAGTATAGTTGATTTACAATGTTGTGTTAATTTCTGCTGTACAGCAAAGTGACCTGGTCATACTTATATATACACACTCTTTTTCATATTCTTTTCCATGATGGTTTATCACAGGATATTGAATATAGTTCCCTGTGCTCTACAGTAGGACCTTGTTGTTCATCCATCCTATAGATACTAGTTTGCATCTGCTCATCCCAAACTCCCACTCCATCCCTCCCCCAACCCCCTCCCCCTTGGCAACCACAAGGCTGTTCTCTATGTCTGTGAGTCTGTTTCTGTTTTGTAGATATGTTCATTTGTGTTGTATTTTAGACTCCACATATAAGTGATATCACATGATATTTGTCTTTGTCTGACTTACTTCACTTAGTGTGATAATCTCTAGGTCCATCCATGTGGCTGCAAGTGGCATTATTTCATTCTTTTTTATGGCTGACTCGTATTCCATTGTATATATGTACCACATCTTTATCCATTCATCTGTTGATGGACACTTAGGTTGCTTCCATGTCTTGGCTCTTGTGAAAAGTGCTGCTGTGAACATTGGGGTGCATGGATCTTTTTGAATTAGAGTTTTGTCCAGGTATATGGAAGATGCATTTTTAATAAATATTCCCAGGCAGTTCGGCTGAGGGGGGTCTGAAGAGCACCCTCTGAGGAGCAGTGCTTCTCAAACTTTAACATGCATTCCTAGGGAATTGTTAAAATGCACATTCTGATTCAGTGGCTCTGGGTGGAAGGTCCTGCATTTCCCACAAGCTCTGAGAACACGCAAATACTGCCTGACACAGAACCTGCTCAGAGAAGCAGGTTTCCCTGGTTTGCAGTGTTGGTCTGTTGTACCCCTGACTGCTGTGTTCTCTGATACCATGGGCTTTGCTCTGTTCTAAGCTTCCTGAGTTCTCAAAACTACACCTCAATCTAGGAAAGCTATGACAGTAATTTTGTATAGCCTTCTCCCTGCTAAAAAATAAATAAAATGTTGTGTGATGGCTTGAGCTTAGATAAAATGGTGTTAGACAACCAAACAGAACGAAATCTTGCCAGTCAGCTCAGAATGAGCCTATTTTTGAAAGCCATATAAAATTCAATAGAAAGTCTGCTGAGACCAGGTGCCTTCGGGTTTTTGGAGACAAAACTGCGAATTCAGGCTCCAGCTGCGAACATATTTTTCTTCTTAATTTTTCCTTCCCTCTTGGGAAAAAGACTTTTCAGTTCAGTGACAGCAGAGCTCCAGAGCCCATTCAGAAAGAACTTAAACTGTTCTCCAGTTTGTTATCTGCTGAACTGTGTACCTTCCAAAGGCCCTAGTAGGGGGGCAGCTTCACTGTGTCCATGGCCGTGGGAGAGATGCCACCTTGGCCTTGGATGGTCATGCAGAATCAGGGTTTCAGAAAGGCCACAAGAGGGCCCTGAGATTCTTTAGTTGTTAAGGTTGTTGGAGATTTTCCTCCTGTTTTAAAAAATTTTTACTTTTTTAATTGTGGCAAAATATACATAACAAAATTTACCGTTTTAATTATTTTTTAAGCATATAGTTCAGTGGCGTGAAGTACATTCACATTGTTGTGCAACCATCACCACTATACAGCTCCAGAACCTTTTCATCTTCCTAAACTGAAACTCTGTGCCAATCAAATGAGAACTCCCACTTCCCCTCCCTGCAGCCCCTGGTAACCACTGTTCTACTCTCTATCTCTATGAATTTGACTACCTAGATACCCCATATGTCTTTGTCAGCTCAGGCCACCATAACAAATGACCACAGACTGGATGGCTTATACAATAGACATTGATTTTCTCATGGCTCTGGAGGCTGGAAGTCTGAGATCAGGGTGCCAGGATGGTTCTAGTGAGGGCTGTCTTCCTGACGTGCAGATGGCCACCTTCTCACTCTTCCTGACGTGCAGATGGCCACCTTCTCACTATGTCCACACCTGGTAAGGAGCAGGAGAGGGAAGGAGAGGGAGAGAGAGAACTAGCTGGTGTCTTATAAGAACACTAATCTTATTGGATTAGGGCCCCACCCTTATTACCTCATTTAACCTTTTTTTTTTTAAGGCCATGCAGCATGCGGGATCTTAGTTCCTTGACCAGGGACTGAACCCATGCCCTCTGCGTTGGGAGCGTGGAGTCTTAACCACTGGACCACCAGGGAAGTCCTGTTTTTTCTTTTTTTTCCCCCTCATTTAACCTTAATTACCTTCATCAAGGCCTCATCTCCAAGTACAGTCAGATTGAGGGTTGGAGCTTCAACATGAGAACCGTGGGAGGACTCAGTTCAGTCCATAACATCATGAAAGAGGGATCAGACTGTATTTGTCCTTTTGTGTCTGGCTTATTTTGCTTAGTATAATGTCCTCAAGTTTCACCCTCAAGTTTTCACCGTGTTATAGCATGTATCAGAATTTCATTCCTTTTTAAGCTCAAATAACATTCCATTGTATATATACCACATTTAGTTTATTTACTCATCTTTTTAAAAATATTTATTTATTTTTGGCTGCGTTGGGTCTTTGTTGCTGTGCACGGGCTTTCTCTAGTTGCAGCGAGCGGGGGCTACTCTTTGTTGCAGTGCACGGGCTTCTCATTGCGGTGGCTTCTCTTGTTGTGGAGCACGGGCTTTAGGCGCATGGGCTTCTGTAGTTGTGGCATGTGAGCTCAGTAGTTGTGGCACACAGGCTTAGTTGCTACGCGGCATGCAGATCTTCCCAGACCAGGGCTTGAACCCGTGTCCCCTGCATTGGCAGGCGGACTCTCAACCACTGCGCCACCAGGGAAGCCCCAAGAGGGTCTCAACTTTTAAGGGCTCATGGAATTAGATTACGTTCATTCAGATAATCCAGTTTAATCTCCCGTTTTAAGGTCTTTAACCTTAATCGCATCTGCAAAATCCCTTTATCCATATAAGGTAACATATTCACAGGTTCTGGAGGTTAGCATTAGGACATCTTTGGAGAGTCATGATTCTGCCTATCACACAGAATATATTTCAAATGTTCAATAACTGTCTTTTTTGCCATAATTCTTTACAAGTGTGAGAGTGTACCACAGTGGGTCCAGTTCACTAGGAGAACTGCTATGTCAGTGACCACATGTTAAACCCAGATAGAGCTAAAGCCAAGAGGACTTGTTCCATCTATTCAAGCTATCATTCCAGAATTACAATCTAAAATCTATGCACTAAGAGAAACACAGAGAAGCCCTCAAATGTCTGGAGGCAAAGAGAAGTACTTAGGTATTTAATCAAGATGTTTAAATGGTTAAATTTGTCCATTTTAACTGAATTGTCAACTTTTATTTTTAGCTTTCTGTAGAGATGGGCAGTGACTCCAAACAGGTACTGGTTCGCATTGAAGCTTTTGGTTTTTCCCAGTGTCCATCCAAATCAAAAAGAGAAAGTCATTCTGAAAGATACCTTTTTTTCCTCTGAGTTAATATGCATGATCGGATGACTTTACAAAGCACCATAACCTGCAGATACATCTGCTCATCTGAACAACTTGAATTGATTCCTACAAAGCAGTAGTCCACAGGTGAGGCAAGGTGTACACAATGGCCCTAAAACTGGACCCAGGGAGGGGCACTCTGATTACGGTGTGCTTGATTCCTCTGGTTAATTGACCACATTGGTTTTGAACTCAGCCCAAGTTCAAATCTCAGATCTTGCTGAGAAAATTTTGAACTAAAAAGAGACTCTAACAACTTAATAAAAAGAGATTCTCACAAGTGTTTTTCCAGTCCCCTTGGCAGCCTCAAGTGAATAAGGAATGTGTTTTCCATCACTTTGGGCGTCATTACCAAATAACTCTACACAAGTACAAATTTTGGCAATCTCTTCATATGGCTTCTTTTAACTAAAATTTGTTGAACAAAAATCGCTTTCATCACTTTTGTTAGGAACTGTCAAAAGAGTAATTATATGTAATCACCTCTCAAACTATGAATGCACGTGAATTAGAATTCTTTTTTTTTTTTTTTGCCACCAGGGAAGCCCCTGAATTAGAATTGTTGGTGCAAGTTTACATCAAAACTGAAACATTACTGTAGATCCTCATACTTTTTTCTTAAACTATGAGAAACTGAGCTGAATATTTATTTCCTGACTGATCATAAACACTTTTCTTCTTCTCATCGGAGAACATTTTGACAAATTGATTAAATACACTTCTGCTTATATTACATGGCTTATGTCTTTATGTTTGTTTATGGCAAGTGATGCTATTTTTTCACATGTGGTAGTCATATACCTTTTTCTTTTAAAATACATTTATATTAGTAAACATGAGTCAAGTTAAAAATATATATACATTGAAATTTGGGAAACACTGACAAAACAAAATAAAAAGTATTGGGACTTCCCTGGTGGTGCAGTGGTGAAGAATCCACCTGCCAATGCAGGGGACACGGGTTCGAGCCCTGGTCCAGGAAGATCCCACATGCCGCGGAGCAACTAAGCCCGTGCGCCACAACTACTGAGCCTGCGCTCTAAGGCCCGTGAGCCACAAGTACTGAGCCTATGTGTCACAGCTACTGAAGCCGGCGTGCCTAGAGCCCGTGCTCCGCAACAAGAGAAGCCGCCCCAATGAGAAGTCTGCGCACCGCAACAAAGAGTAGCCCCTGCTCGCCGCAACTAGATAAAGCCCACGTGCAGCAATGAAGAACCAATGCAGCCAAAAATAATAATAATAAATAAATTTTTTTAAATATGAAAAAATAAATAAACAAATAAAAAGTATTTACCCAAGTGCCTGCAAATAGTAAACACACAATGAGAGGTAGTTACTATTTTTTAAACGTTTTAACTTATTTTTTAGTTAAATTATGGTGAAATTATACATTTATACTATTTATTTACAATTTAAAGTTGACCCAACAAATAGATATTGCCTGCCCGTGGCGTGCCAGACCATGGGAATTCAAGGATGAAAATGAAGGAAATAGCCCCTGCTTTCAAGAGGCTTTCATTTTAGTGGAGAGAGAGATACTAAACAACAAGTGACATCACAGTGTTTTATTTCTTATTATGGACTATGTACTGTGAAAGGGAAGTACAAATGGAGTGAGTATTGGCAAGAGAACTCCTCTAAGACGGAGCCAGGAGGCCGTCAAGAAAACGTGACCCATGTGGGTCTCAGCCTGGATGGAATCTGACCTTTTGACCTGATGAAGTCATCCAGAACATCTGCCAGAAACCCCGACCACCTATCAACTTATCAGACACTTACCCTAAAATAATAACTCATGACAGTCTTTCTATTTATCAGACACCTACCCTAAAACAACTTGTGATTCCTTAAGGACAATATATTTTCTGACTTACGTCACAGTCCATCACAATTATTGTCAGGCAACTTTTAAACAACTCTGCAGCTTTTTGCCTTTATAAGCTCCTGACTGTTTCTCTTCCCCAGAACACTCTTTTGGGGTTACCCGAATCTGTCTTCCGAATTGCAGTTCTTAAGATCTTAAACTTAAACTCTTCTGATTTGCAGCCTCTTGCATTATTTTTTTGGTTGACATGACAAAGTGCTATAGGAGCACCGGGGAAGTGGGTCTGCCGGGGGGTCCGGAACTCTTTCAGGAGGAAAGCAATTGAGCAGAAAGGTGACTAGAGGGAATGAAGTTTCTGGACGGGGACAGAGGGGGATGAGGCTTCACAGGAAGGAACCCTGAGGGCCTAGTGTGCCAAGTGCCACATTTTCAGTTGCCTCACTGTGGCTAGCGGAGAGCCGTTGAATGATTTTGTTCTGGGAGGTAAAATAATCTGCATGTTAGAAAGTTCACTCAGGCAGGAGCCATGTGGAGAAGCCACTGGAGGGGACAAGGCTAGAAGCAGGAGTGGCAGGCAGCTGTGTAACAGCCCACGTGGGAACGGATGCAGCCACACCAGGGGAGAACGAGGAGAGGGGGGCAGGTGGCACGCTGGGCCAGTGGAAAAGCTGGCTCCGTGGCAGCTGGGAGATGCGCGGCAAGGGAAGGCCCTCTCCAGCCCTTCCCACAAACCTACCAGATTTCTAGAGAAGCCTGCAGTCAGTGCCGCTTTCTCTTAGTCAAACCAGAACAGCATTCTTTGCAGCCACAGGATGACACTGTCATGCAAAATAACAGGAACTGTTTGGTTTCCAAATCAATCAACTGTTGATTGCCTTGTCTTTGGAAATCAGTATTCCATTCACAATGCTGCCAATGCCTGCTAATGAATGTGACTTGAACAGATGTTAACATAATGTTTTGGGCAATGAGCGTGCTCTGTGAACAAGGTTAGAATCTTCCCATTACAATTTTCCAACACCGCACACCTGGCATCTTTGCTAATTGAAACTGCTGGATATCATTCGCCATGAATCCTCCTCACAGGGCTAATGTAGCATGAAATTATGCCAATCGAAGCAAAACAGAACGCATAATAAACACTAGCAAAAACAGTGATGGGGATAGCAGCTTTGCATATGGAGAATAAAATCAAGTTTTCTTCTTGGAACATGTGGCCAATTCTTTTTTTTTTTTTTTTTTTAAGTAGAATGCACAAAGCAAAGTAAGGAATGTTTACTAAATTGCATTGTAAGGTAAAAATTCGCTGGTTATGGAAACAGCAATAAGGATCATAAAAAGGATTCTACTCAAGATTTTCTCTGGTTTCTGGAAGGTGTTTGTGACAACCTGGTGCAGATCTTGCACGTTAAATACTCACGGCAAATCTGGCTGTTTAGGGCCCAATCACCAAAGACATACAACTCTCCTATGAGCTGCAGTGCTTCTCTGTTTCTTTGCCCTCACTTAAGGGTTAGGTAAACCGTAATAATAATAATAGTAGTAGTAACTAATATTTATTGAGTGTGTGCTATGAGCCAGATATGGCCTCAGAGCTATGCATATATTATCTCAATCCTCTAGACAATCATATGAGGCAAGTACTATTTTTTTTTTTTTTTTTTTTTGTGGTACACAGGCCTCTCACTGCTGTGGCCTCTCCCGTTGCAGAGCACAGGCTCCGGACGCACAGGCTCAGTGGCCATGGCTCACGGGCCCAGCCGCTCCGTGGCATGTGGGATCTTCCCGGACCGGGGCACGAACCCGTGTCCCCTGCATCGGCAGGCAGACTCTCAACCACTGCGCCACCAGGGAAGCCCGAGGCAAGTACTATTATTATTCATACTTTTTAGCTGAGGAAACCAAGGCACAGAGAAGTTTACTAATTTACTGATTTGCTGAAAGTCAGACAGGGCAGAGTCAGGACTCAGACCTGGGGACTCCTGACTGCCTCTGCACTGCCTCTAATCGGGAGGAGAGCTTGGTGTCATATCTTGGGTTTATACCTTAAGCAGAGTCTCCTGCCTGTGAAACTAGAAAACCTATCACACAGTCTTCGTGTCAATGAAATACAGCTAAAAGATATAATTAAAGGTAAGATTTCATTCACACTGATGACCTTACTGCCACCAAAATAAGACTCAGAGTACTTGGGCATTAATTTAACTTAGGAACCAAGAGAGCTCATCAATGAAAACTGCAAAATCAAAGTGGAGACTTCTTAACCTGAGTCCATGCTCATTAGAGTATATTAAAATATTTAATATTTTTTCTTGTTTTTTTCTGGATAAACCTCATCACAAATTGATAAAGTTCTAGAAAATATTCTTTGAGAATTTTAATTAAAATGAATACTACAAAGAGAAAAATCACGTCTTCTCTCAGTATCTGGGGGGATTGGTTCCAGGACCCCTCGGAGATAACAAAATCCATGGAGGCTCAAGTCCCTGATATAAAATGGTGTATATTTGCATACAATCTACATACATGCTCCCTTATACTTTAAATCGCCTCTAGATTCCTTGTAATAGCTTATACAATGTCAATGCTATGTAAATAGTTGTCAGTGCACAGAAAATTCAAGTTCTGATTTTTGTCACTTTCTGGATTTTTCTTCTGAATACTTTCAGTCCACAGTTGGTTGAATCTGTGGATGTGGAACCTGAAGATACGAAGGGCTGACTGTACTTTAAAATCACAATTAAAACTAAGCAGGGCTTCCCTGGTGGCACAGTGGTTGAGAGTCCGCCTGCCGATGCAGGGGACACGGGTTCGTGCCCCGGTCCGGGAAGATCCCACATGCCACGGAGCGGCTGGGCCCGTGAGCCATGGCCGCTGAGCCTGCGCGTCCGGAGCCTGTGCTCCGCAACGGGAGAGGCCACGACAGTGAGAGGCCCGCGTACTGCAAAAACAAAAACAAAAACAAAACTAAACAAGGCTCTCCAGAAATTAACTTCAACCATTACTTGGATGTAGGGAATTATAAACCCAGGAGTACCACAGCAGAGGGGAGAAGGAAACTAATAAATACTGTTGGAACAAGTCTACAGCTGGGTAGCAGATGGACACATCTGTCTGAGTCCCCAAACTGCAAACTATTGCAAGTGGATTTAAAAAAAGTTAAAATATATAAAATCTATAAAGCACTAGCACAACCAGCTGGAAAAGATAAATAAACTTATGAATGAATAAGTCAAAGTTATTATCAGTTCTAGGATGTTTGGATATTTTAAAAATTTATAATCGCATAACAGAACATATTTTGTACATGTCAAAAAGAAAACAGCAGTCAAGAAATTACATATGTGAGAATACAAGTGACAAAAGTGTCTGTTAAGTACATGCAAATAACAGAAACAAAAATATTTATTAAATGCCCATATTTCATTCCAGGAGTGATTCAAAGTAGATGAATTCAGAGTGTACAAGGAGGTAAATCAACTATACTCCAATAAAAATTAAAAAAAATAAAAGTGAACAGGGAGGGAAACAGAAAGATAAAATCAGTACTAAGTAAACTATAAGCATACATTTTACTTTTTCATAAGATTTAGGGGTTTTTTATTTTTATTTTATTTATTTATTTTTGGCTACGTTGGGTCTTTGTTGCTGCATGAGGGCTTTCTCTAGTTGTGGCGAGCAGTGGCTACTCTTCGTTGCGGTGTGCGTGCTTCTCACTGCGGTGGCTTCTCTTGTTGTGGAGCACAGGCTCTAGGTGCGCAGGCTTCAGTAGTTGTGGCTCACAGGCTTAGTAGTTGTGGCGCACGGGCTTAGTTGCTCCGCGGCATGTGGGATCTTCCTGGACCAGGGCTCGAACCCATGTCCCCTGCATTGGCAGGTGGATTCCTAACCACTGCGCCACCAGGGAAGTCCCTCCAGGACTCTTTTTAATCCATGCAGACATACCTATGAGAGCAGATTGCCAACCCAAGACCCAGCCACATAAGAATCAATTCCATAGGACTGAACTGAGGGAAATTTCACTCTGGTATTTTGTTTAGAATATTGCTGGTATTAGTTTTAATACTCTAATTTCCATGCAAAGACTAGGAAGCCCTGTCTCTGTCTTTTTAAGTTATAGCTCTCAATTTAGTATCCCATGCTTTGGTAAACTGAAACATTTGTACATTTTTATTTATTTTTTATTTATTTATTTTAATTTTATTTTTTTTGTGGTACGCAGGCCTCTCACTGTTGTGACCTCTCCCGTTGCGGAGCACAGGCTCCGGACGCACAGGTTCAGCGGCCATGGCTCACGGGCCCAGCCGCTCTGTGGCATGTGGGATCTTCCTGGACCGGGGCACGAACCCGTGTCCCCTGCATCGGCAAGTGGACTCTCAACCACTGCGCCACCAGGGAAGCTCTGTACATTTTGTAAAAATGTACAAATTTTGTACATTTTTAATGGTATCTGATTCTCACTCACCGCTCAGAATTCAGAAAACACTTTCACTGAATCACCTCTCTTTTTACACTATCATTATTTGTATAGTTTAATAACAATTTGTCCTCCTTTTTACCAGAAAATAGTGGAAAACTCACTTGTGCGATCAGGATCATATCCAGAGTGCTCTATTTGAGAACGATTCTGATTCAATCAGGTCTGAATAGGTGTTGCTGGTGACATCTGGTAAGTAGAGTGGCTTAGGAGTGGTAGTTGCCCAGTAGTGTATGGTTCTGGGTTGCAGAGTAAACTCAAGTTGGCCTGATAGGTAATTAATTTTCTCGCTACACGCACGTAAATAATTAAGCCAAGCAAATCTAATGAGACCAGCTTTCTCGGATCGAAAACAATCTTTGGCGATTATTTCTGATTGCAAGTGAGGGAAACTGTCAGAATATTTATGCAAAACTTGGAAACAGACAAAAGAGGTTTCCGGGTGTTCTTTCAGTGCAGTGCTGGGTTTGCCCTTTGATTTTCTTTCTATTAATTGGGCTGTTTTGCAACTCTTTAAAGGTTAACCTAAAGAGGTCCGGTAGTGATGCAAATTATCTGGTGGAAGAGATAAACACGAGTTCCGGTCTATTGCCCTGTAGCATATTAAACAGTTTTTAATCTAACCCAGCAATTTCATCCTAAAAATCCTTTATTCAGTTGCCTGTAAGTGCCCCACTCTGCAAATGCTCCTGGAGCCATTATTAACATCTTCTTGGATTCTTCATTAATTAATGAATTGGAAAAAATATTTGAAATGTGTTTTTATATATTTGCATTAAGGTTATGATTTTACCTATTTTAGCAGAGATTCAAAATGTTTGTTAAATAAACGCACAGCCCCACAGATGAAGAGTCAAGCTGTGCACTTTGAAGATGGGAGAAGGGAGCTGAAGCCTAGCCCAGGCTTCCACCACTAATCCTCTTCCCTGTCAAGGGGCTGCATCCATCCACAGGAAGGGCATCTTTTCTTACACTAAGATGTGCCTCTGGGGATGAACATATACACACTGCTATATATAAAATAGATAAACAGCAAGGACGTACTATATAGCACAGGGGACTATATTCAGTACCTTGTAATAACCTATAATGGAAAAGCATCTGAAAAAGAATATAAATATATATGTATAACTGTCACTTTGCTGTACACTTGAAATTAACACATTGTTAATTAACTATACTTCAATTTAAAAAACTAAAAGAAAAGATATGTGTACATAACAGCACATTAATAACATCAAAACATTCCAAACACTATATGTAGTTACACAATGGACTGTGTCCATGCTTAGGAGTGTTTCTATAAAGCAGTAGTACATGAAAAAGAGTAGAATAAAAAAAAAATGTAGGGGCTTCCCTGGTGGTCCAGTGGTTAAGACTCCGCGCTTCCACTACAGGGGACGCGGGTCGCGGGTTCGATCGCTGGTCGGGGAACTGAGATCCCACATGCCACAGGGCGTGACCAAAAAAAAGAAAAAAAAGTAAATTACTTGATAGCAAGGTCCTGGGGACCCAGCCCTGCAGCCCCTGGCACCTGGCAGGCATGGTGCTCACTACACACGTGATAATAGAATAAATTTGTACGGGATATACACACTAACGAGCGTATTGTAAAATTATGATGTGTGTGTAACAATCCAACTCCAGCGAGGCTGGAGAGGATCGGAGCTGTGCTGTCAAGGCTCTGATACCAGACTGTGGCGTTTGAACTTCACGCCGTGTCTAAGGAGAGCTGCAGAATGTTTTTCAAGAAACAATTTGATGACAACAGTATTACTGGAAGTCGTGGTGACCATTTGGACAAAGATGAATGTGGGATAGAGTTGGCTCCAGCATTCCCAGTCTTGAAAAGTGGCAGAAGATTGAGCGTGAATGACTCTCCATTTATACAGTAAAGGGGAGTTTGAAGTAATGTAAATAGCAACAAGATTGACGTTGATTCTTTTTGTGTAAAGTTGAGTAAATTTCTAATTAACTTGGTGGTAACAATCTTTTATATATATATATATTTATTGAAGTCTAGTTGATTTACCGTGTTGTTAATTACTGCTGTACAGCAAAGTGATTCAGTTATATATAGTGATAGATAGATAGATAGATACATTCTTTGTTTAAAAAATAAATTTATTTATTTATTTGGCTAAGCCGGGTCTTAGTTGTGGCACATGGGATCTTTAGTTGCAGCATGCATACGGGATCTAGTTCCCCGGCCCCCTGCATTAAGAGTGCAGAGTCTTAACCACTGGACTACCAGGGAAGTCCCCCTTTTTTTTTTTTTTTTTTTTTTGCGGTACGCGGGCTTCTCACTGCTGTGGACTTTCCCGTTGCGGAGCACAGGCTCCGGATGCACAGGCTCAGCGGCCATGGCTCACGGGCCCAGCCGCTCCGCGGCATGTGGGATCTTCCCAGACCGGGGCACGAAACCACGTCCCCTGCATCGGCAGGCGGACTCGCAACCACTGCGCCACCAGGGAAGCCCCTGAAGTCCCCCTTTTTTATATTCTCTTGCATATGGTTTATCATAGGATATTGAATATAGTTCTCTGTGCTATACAGTAGGACCTTGTTTTAACAATCTTAATTTTTTAAAAAAAGCAACACCTTAATTGACCTGGTTCTCTGTTCAAGTGGCCTTGCACGGGATTATCACTAGAGGGCACCCTCATCACATGCACTTGACATCTTTAGAGCTTTGCCTGGTCTAGTGCAGCCCTCGGACCAGCAGCATTAGCCCCATCAAGGTGCTTATTAGAAATGCAGGCTCTGGGGCTCCCCCGAGCCCCACAGAATCAGAATCTGTACCTTGACAGGCTCCCCGGTGACTGGGATGCACATCAGAGCGTGAGAAGCACTGCCCGGGGCACACAGGTCTCTCCCACCGTTTTGTTAATGGTGTGTCAGCCTCAGTCACTCGTTTGCTTTACCTTGCTCATCCCTGCCCTGTTCCTCCACGTTTTCCTGTGGCCTTTGTCCACGTTCACTTTTATCCCACAAACGGTGGCATATGTCCACGGAAAAGCAGGACAGGAGCAGGTTTAAGAGCTGAGCCAGCAAAGCCCACAGCTGTGCAGCCCTTTACGAGGACCAGCGCTTTTTTAAGGCCAACACAGAACAGCTGTTTCCACCCTCTTGCATTTCTGCGGGATAAGAAGATCAATTCTGTTTTTGATTTACCAAAACAGAAATAGACAACAGCTGCCTTTTAAAGCGTGTTTACCACGGAGGTCACATTTTAAAGTCAGATTTAGCTCTTGAAACCAGTTTGTCCGGAAAACCAAACAGTATAATCAGTATAATAAGCCCCCACTCTAAGGGCAGGGCAGGAAGGGGTCTATCTCTGGAGGGGGCGCGACCGGATCTCCGCGCACAGGAGCCTCACGGGGGACCGGCTCGAGGTGTCTCTGCCCTCGTTCCCCTCCACCAGGAGCTGCCAGGTTTAGGGCAATAAGGTAACTCGGCTCCATTTCTGCCTTTTAGGCTAGTGGAATCCTACCAACCCACATCCGTGTTTCCCCGCATCTTACTGCTCTCAAAGGGGCAGCCTTGCCCTCAACGCAGGGAGGTGGCCTTGCAGAGAGGGGTGGAAACAGCACACTCCCAGGGCAGCAGCTACAGCCTTGACCCGTTCCCTCCGTTACAGTTCAACTCCATTCTCAAAATCGAACACAGCAGTTCTCAAACTTTCTGGGGCATCAGAATTCCCTAGAGGACTTGTAAAAACACGGGTTGCTGGACCCTACCTGCAAAGTATCTGATTCAGTGGGACCTGGTGCATTTCTACCACATTTCCAGGCTGGCGATCACACGTTAAACACCTAAAGCATCTTTTTTTTTCTTTTTTTTTAGACCCATCTCTTGGCTTGTGGGATCTTAGTTTCCTGACCAGGGATCCAACCCGGGTGCCCGGCAGTGAAAGCGTGGAGTCTTAACCACCGGACCTCCAGGGAAGTCCCCAAGATGCTCTAAAGCATCCTAATGCACTACTGTATGCTCCTGCAGAGAGCTGAAGATTGTTGGGTCAGGCCTGGGGGACTCAGGTAGACATGAGCCAGCAATTCTGGCTTTTGTTCCCCACTGAGAAGCCCATTTAAAACTGTCTATAAGAAATAGAGACACAGATGCAGAGAACAAATGTATGGATACCAAGGGGGAAGGGGGGTGGGTGGGAGGAATTGGGAGACTGGGATTGACACATATACGCTATTGATACTGTGTATAACATAGACAACTGATGGGAACATACTGTAGAGCACAGGGAACTCTACCTAATGCACTGTGGTGACCTAAATGGGAGGGAAGTCCAAACGGGAGGGGAGATCTGTATGTGTCTGGCTGATTCATTTTGTGCAGTGGAGGCCAACACAACAGTGTAAAGCAACCACACTCCAATAAAAATTAATAATAATAAAAAAAGATCACCACTAAAACTGTCTATAGAACTAAGTACAGATACACTATGACCAGATTTAGCCCAAGCCCACCAAGGGCAGGATTACTCTCTGAATTTCGGTCTTGTTTCCAGGCAAACAGGCCTCCTGCTAAAGAACCTGCCTCTTGACTCTCCCTCCATAGCCCACAAGGTGGGACTACTGGGCTGCCACAAAGAAGGCTGGGAAAATCCCCATGATATGAGGGCATCCATCATGGTTCTAAGGGTACCAAAGGCATCTTAGCTTCAGCTTACAAATGTAACTGTTTCAGGTTACCCATAACCAAAGCACAGTGTGACTCCAAGAACTCCTGACGGCCCTCCTTCCATCAGGAGGAAGGTAACTGAGTGATCTGAGGTCAGCAATCTCCCCAGCATAATTACTTCAAAGAATATATTCCTAAAAAAATATGTATATCTATAGATATAGATAGATAGATATAGATATAGATAGATAGATATAGATATTCCTGCAAATACAGTTAGCTCTTAAACCTGAAATAAGCATTGTCACCAGTTAATGCTGAAGACATTGTGAGATAAACAGACATTTAACATTCAATAAACAGTGATCACTCCTCCTGTGCAGAGTTATGTGCCTGGTACTGGCCAGGGCATAGTTTTAGACAGTTTTCCCGCCTAACAGCTCTTTGCTGCCCACATATTTACCTTTGCCATTATTTGGGACACAAACAAATAGATTTATATTACTTTGCCACATTAAAAGCCACCATGTATTAAAGGTAGGGAGAACCCAGGAAATCTTTTAAGGTATGAATTTGTCAGAGTAGATTTTAGGCCAAAAGTCTGCCATCTAGTGTCATGAATGATTAGTGCAGACACAGCCAAACCAGTTGTTAAGAAAAAGAAAGGGAACTAAAAAATTTTAAGGGCCTGTTTTGCCAAGCATTGCAATAAGCAGTTTATTTCTTTACATCTTCCAGTCTCCCCCAGTCTTCTTTGTTATGACTATGTCACTGCTGTAACTTGTCTTCACGAGAAGAGGATGAAAAGCAAAGGAGAAACTTCTTGTAAATTTATATGTAAGTAGAAGAGAGAAAAAGCAAGAGAGGGATACAGAATTAGGGAGTTCAAAGGCTCGCAGATGTGAGAACCTTTTTCCATGACGATGTAAATTAAATGAATTAACAGATATAAACGTTGTCTGGAACATAAGAACTTCCCAAAGGGTAGCTATGATGTTGATGATGTTGATGATGATGATGAATGATGGTTCTATAATAAGCTTCTTTTTTAATACAAATTTATTTATTTATTTTTGGCTGCGTTGGGTGTCATTGCTGCACGCGGGCTTTCTCTAGTTGTGACAAGCACAGGCTACTCTTTGTTGTGGTGCGCGGGTTTCTCACTGCGGTGGCTTCTCCTGTTGCGGAGCACGGGCTCTAGGCACACGGGCTTCAGTAGTTGCAGCACGTGAGCTCAGTAGTTGTGGCAAGTGGGCTCTAGGCGTGCAGGCTTCAGTAGTTGTGACTCATGGGCTTAGTTGCTCCGCGGCATGTGGGATCTTCCCCGAGCAGGGCTCGAACCAGTGTCCCCTGCATTGGCAGGTGGATTCTCAACCACTGTGCCACAAGGGAAGCCCCTAAAATAAGCTTCTTGAGGCAGAGACCACATCATATATGACTGCACTCTTTACTCTCCTCCCTTGAGCCTAAGCAAGACAGGTGTGGGTTTTCCTCTTGATAAACCTTTAGCTGAAAGTCATTTCTTCCCTGACCTACTCACATTTCCAGCAGATGCTCAAATGACATGTCTTTCCTCAGAGGGAACTGTGCTTATTTTTCAGGACAGATTTCTGGGGAATTTTTTTCCTAAAGTCACTATTACTGTAGCCTTCTCCTTCCAAATCAAAACCAGAAATTACATCACAGCCTACCTCCCTATTATATATTTAGCTACTTTAGACATATAGATATTTGAGATGATTTAATCCAGTTTTCTCATTTTACAGGTAGAGACTGAAACCCTGAGGTTAACTTAACTCCAAGGTACCACAGCTTATCAGTGGTACCTGCCTCTGGGCTTCCAGCTTCATGTCCTGCCCTGTAATCCACACAGCCTCCCCTGGGATGCTAAGGGCTGGGATGGAACTGCTATCCTTGGCCTCTCTCCCTGGTACAATAACAGGGTTCTGCTGCATCTTGATTATTTATTGATGGATCTGGAATCTTTAGGGGTAAAACTGTAATGGACCTGGCAAATGTCCATCCTGGAAGCCAGGATCATAAGTCCCTCTGACTAAGTTTTTTTGGAGCATAGATTTTTAAAAAAGGTATTTGAAAAGGGCAAATTAAAGGAAAGAAGGAGAAAAAAAATCCAGGAAAATAAAGTCAATTAGTTTAACCTCAGGAGCTGGGAAAATAAGATACTGATTCTATGATCACCTTGACAGGAAGCGCATGAAATGAAGGAGGCAGCACTTTCCCAATTAGACAGCACATCGTGTTAAATCAACCAGATTTCTTTGATAGGATGACAAAGTGCTGCATAGAACAGCGTAGAACAGCATGTTAGATACTGCGCTCCTGTACGTGGTGGATTTCAGAGAAATGGAGGCGATTCTCATCTCGTGTCATGTGGATTTCAGCAGGTGCCTCAACTCAGACCTAGATAGGAATTGCTTGTAATCAGATAATCCTTCAAGTACAAGCAGGTGGCTGCCCCCACCCAGGGTTAGGTTAGTAAGTGCTTGGCAGTGAGGAGGCCGGCCTGTCCTGGGCTGGGCCCCGGAGCACCATTTCTGTGGCCTTGTGGCCACAGAGGGAGAACTAACTCCTCTTGTGCCCCTGCCCCCAGCCCTGCAGGGGCTGCCTGAGCAGTAGCTGAGTCTGTGGATGTGAAGTTTCCAGCTGGCATCTTTCTACCCACCAAGGGCTTCTCTCCTAGCAACCATTTGGGCTCCTCGTCCTGCAGTTCCCTGACAGGCTGGTGTGGGTCACCCCACGTTGGGAAGGTATTCTTTTTTTCTTAATTAATTAATTGATTGATTGGTAGGTTTTTGCCTGCGTTGGGTTTTCGTTGTTGTGCGTGGGCTTTATCTAGTTGCGACGAGAGGGGTCTACTCTTGGTTGTGGTGCGCAGGCTTCTCATTGCGGTGGCTTCTCTTGTTGCGGAGCACGGGCTCTAGGCTCGTGGGTTTCAGTAGTTGTGGCTCACGGGCTCTAGAGCGCAGGCTCAGTAGTTGTGGTGTGCGGGCTTAGTTGCTCCGTGGCATATGGGATCTTCCCCGAGCAGGGCTCGAACCCATGTGCCCTGCATTGGCAGGCGGATTCTCAACCACTGTGCCACCAGGGAAGCCTGGGAAGGTATTCTTGATGCAGGGAATGCCGCTGGAACCCTTAAAGGTAAACCATGTGTGATGCTGAGCCAGGCAGGCTGTTTACATCATGATGTTTGGTCATCTGCTTCCCAAGTCTCACAGGTAAATACTCAGTGATACACTTTGAGGTTTTCATTTACCAGAAGCAATATGACTGTGGATCCTAGCTTTTCTTAGGTTCCTCTTTTTTTTTTTGGCCATGCACGTGGCTTGTGGGATTTTAGTTCCCCGACCAGGGATCGAACCCCGGCCCTTGGCCATGAGAGTGCAGAGTCTTAACCACTGGACCGCCAGGGACATCCTGGGAGCGTCAACTTTTGAAAGAATGTGGAGAAATCAAGGGAAATATGACGCAGAGAGAGGATTTGGGCGACCCCAAGGTCTCCTTCAAGGGAACAGCTTCCAGGAAGCGGGAAGGGAGATGGGTTTTAGAAGGTTTAGGAAGCGGGCCGGCGAGGATGCAGTACGAGCAGGTCCGGATGGAGCCAGCACGCCAAGTGGCTGGAGGTGACAGACAGACAGGCTCCGTGTGGAGACGGTCTTGCGGGCCTGTTAGCCGGGTGCTGAGGGACAGGAGCCCCTCGGAGGAGACCTGAGGGTTCGGGATGGAGGGGACACTCCCGCCGGGTCCCGAGAGGGGACAGCACGTGACCGTGGCCAGATTCTGCCTCATGCGAAGTGCAGGCGGGAGGGACGGGACTGGGCGGAGTCTGGGGAGGAGGGGGAGGTCCACTGTGGTTTGAGTTTCCCCCCAAACAGGCCCTGAGACGAGGATCCGGGTGCAGTGTATACATGCACCACATCTTCTTTATCCATTCCTCTGCTGATGGACACTTAGGTTGCTTCCATGTCTTGGCTATTGTAAATAGTGCAGCTTTGAACACTGGGGGGCATTATCTTTTCAAATTAGAGTTTTCTCCAGGTATCTGCCCAGGAATGGGATTGCTGGACCATATCAAGCCACAAGTTTAAACTCACACTGTAGTGCTAACTACTGAGCGCAGACAAGAGATGCGCAAAGAGTCTGGGGTACCCAATCCAGTCTTTGCTGGCCTTGTCGAGAGCAACATATGTCACGTTTCATGGCCGGGCTTAGCAAGGGTGTAACTGAAGGAGAAGTGGGCAAAGTGCTTCAGAGGCCAGCGTGGGGGAGGACCGAGACACCGCCAGGCGTGAACTCCTGACCATTAAAGCTTCACCTTGAGGCAAAGCTCTCCTTCCTTAACACCCTTCCATTCACAGCCGTCCCTCCTCCTCAGGGTCTCTCCCTCTGATCTTCCTCATTCTCTGCTTCTCTCTTGGGAACTGGCTTCGGGCCGGACGTTGCTCCTACTCTCACCTGAGAAGGGTGAGCAAACGCTCCTGGAGCACCGCCATCCCCAGCCGCCCAGTTATCAAGAGGCTCCACAGCCTTCCCCAGCCCACCCCTAAAACGCACAGCAGGACGAGAAGAGGCCACACAGACGTCATCGATTCGCCAACAGCTATAGGACCCTCACCACACCCTCATTCCCTGTGACTCAGATACGTGATGGAACAACACAGTAGCGGGTTTTAGACAAGATTCTGTGTGGTTTTGCTGGTGAAACTCTCCAAGGACTCAGCTTACTCCGCCCTCTGAATACCCGTGGCTTCAATTCTTTGAGAAGCGGGAACTCGGAGTCTGGCCTCCGGGATCAGACGCTCCTGAGTCTGGGTCCTGATTCTCCCACTTGCCGTCTCTGTGACCTAGGCATCTGACGAACCCACTCAGTTTTATCCTCTATCAAGAGAGAAGAAAATGGCACGTACCTCCTTCGTTTGTTGGGAGGATTGAATTAAATAATCTATTTCAGGTGCTCAGCACAATTCCTGGCACATGAGAAGCACACAATGTATCTTCCTTATTATATTATTTAGAGAAGTAGGTTGACCCACATTTTTCTTCAAATTTCATTAAACCATATTCATTCTACCATCCCTCCACCTACCCAAGCCCGGGCCCCACCGAGCAAACCCAGGAATTGTTGTTTGTTTTTTCTTTAATTGAAGTGTAGTTGATTTACAATGTTGTGTCAATTTCTGCTGTACAGCAAAGTGACTCAGTTGTACATATACAGATATTCTTTTTTTAATATTCTTTTCCATTATAGTTTATCCCAGGAGGTTGGGTATAGTTCCCTGTGGTCTACAGTAGGACCTTGTTGTTTATCCATTCTAAATTTAATAGTTTGCATCTACCAACCCCAAAGTCCTGGGAATTGCTTTTGAACCCAGTTAAGGTCCTTGATGTCCTGTATGTTCCCAAAAGTGTGATGCAGAACTCTTTTGAAATTTTGTTCCAGTTTCTGCTTTTTTCTGGTCATCAGGATAGATGACCACACACAAGTGGCCTTGTGTTCTTTCCCAGAAAGCCCATGGGCCAGCGTTGCAGTTACAGGTTTAGGTTCTCTAGGGTAGGGTGGGGTTGGGCACCTCTGGGCAGCTGATGCTGGCTGTAGCATCTCCTCTTTTCCATGAGGTTCCCTCAGGGCTGATCCAGCTCTGTTGGAGGGTGGGCAAGTCTAGAAGAAACATTTTTGGGAATTCCCTGGTGGTCCTGTGCTTAGGATTCTGTGCTTTCACTGCTGAGGGCCCCGGTTCAATCCCTGGTCGGGAAACTAAGATCCTACAAGCTGCATGCATGGCCAAAAAAAAAAAAAGAAAAAGAAGAAGAAACATTTTTGAGATTGTTTATGTTGTGACCTACCTGAGACAAATTGGCCATTCATAATCATCAGGCCCTTGTAAGGATTCAGGGTTGTGGGTCATCACACAAAGACAGAGGTAGGTGAGTTTGTTCCATAACACCACTATCTATCAAGCTGGTGGTTACAATAAAGGCAAGTCTCAGAGAACTGTCACACCTACAAATATTTACTAGCAAGTTGGCAAATCCTAGTTGTGGAGCCTGTTCTGTAGGTTCCATGAAATGGCAGCTCTGTTTTCTGAGACATACCATCCAGGACCTTGCATGAAAAGTTTGCCTAAGGTGGGCTCCATGGTACCCTAGCAGGAGGATTTGGCAGACGTGGTCAGGACCGGGTGTCTGGAAGCCTGGACACAGGACTGCGTCTGGAACCTTGGGCTCTGTTCCAAAGTACGCAGCAACAGGCTTGCAGGGGCAGGAGGGTCCCAGCAAGGCCACGATATTGGAAGCCGGTCCACGTGGCTTCACCCCAGTCATTTCACCAAATTCAAGTCAGTTATAAAACCCATTATGCTAATTATCAAAGCCCCATGATGATCAGAGAGAAAGCTAACTGAAAGGCCTAGAGATTTCCTCTCTGGAATATGGGCTTCTGATTAGTCTTTCAAGCTAAATAAACACCCCTCAATTGAAACCCCAGTTAAGAATTGTGGAGATCAGGGACTTCCCTGGCAGTCCAGTGGTTAAGACTTTGCCTTCCAATGCAGGGGTTGCGGGTTTTTTTTTTTTTTTCAGAAGATGTTGGGGTAGGAGTTTATTAATTAATTAATTTATTTTTGCTGTGTTGGGTCTTCGTTTCTGTGCGAGGGCTTTCTCTAGTTGTGGCAAGAGGGGGCCACTCTTCATCGCGGTGCGCAGGCCTCTCACTATCGCGGCCTCTCTTGTTGCGGAGCACAGGCTCCAGATGTGCAGGCTCAATAGTTGTGGCTCACGGGCCTAGTTGCTCTGCGGCATGTGGGATCTTCCCAGACCAGGGCTCGAACCCGTGTCCCCTGCATTGGCAGGCAGATTCTCAACCACTGCGCCACCAGGGAAGCCCGGGGAGGTGGGGTGCGGGTTTGATCCCTGGTTGGGGAGCTAAGATCCCACATGCCTCGTGGCCAACAAAACAAAACATAAAAAAAAACTCAGAAGCAATATTGTAATAAATGCAATAAAGACTTTAAAAATAGTCCACATCAAAAAAATCTTTAAGAAAAGAATGGTGAAGATCGAAATTCACACACACACACACACACACACCCCACCTTTGCTGAAGTACTTATAAGTAAATTACAGACCGTATAACAGCTTACAGCCCTTCAAATGCCTTTTGTTGAAAAGTTTGTTTGATTGAAGTATAGTTGAATTACAATGTTGTGTTAATTACTGCTGTACAGCAAAGTGACTTGGTTATACACATATACACATTCTTTTTCATATTCTTTTCATTATGGTTTATCATAGGATATTGAATATAGTTCCCTGTGCTACACAGTAGGACCTTGTTGTTTATCCCAAATGCTTTTTGTGCTATCCAAATCAGAAAAAAAAATGGCACTGCTTACATTTAGCTACCAATTGAAAGACCTAGCCACAAAATCAGAGAATGAGGGTCACATCTGGGCTCAGTCTTGTGCCCAATAAAGTAGCTGGCTGCCTGCATGACCCTCATCAGTCGGTCAGCTGACCTGCCGTCTCTCCAAGTGTCCCCAGAATGACTACACATTAAGATGTGGAAAACTCTAGGGGCCTTTGACAAGGTAGAGCTTGAGGCCCTGACCATCTGCTGCAATGGCTCATGGGAAGCTGATGGGGGAAAGGTCCTGAAAAAGGAGCCCGGGGGAGATAGTCCCTGCACACGGAGGAGTCATGAATGAAAAGAGGAGGCTAGAGCTAACAAATTCGACAACCTAGAAGAAATGGACAACTTTCTAGAAACATAGAGCCCACCGAAACCAAGTCAAGAAGAAATAGGTAACTTGAACAGATCAATCAGTAGAAGTGAAACAGAAAGGGGGCAGCCTGGCAAGACAGAAAGCTTGCAGAAAGTGACCACTCAATTCTAACCAAACACCACAGAGGAAACTGTGGTTTCACCTTCACTCCCACCAGCAAAGGCTGAGTGGGGAGCCTAGACTACTACCCTTCCCGGGTTTGGGGTAATGAGACACCTCCTGGGGTGGTGTCAGAGGAAGCCCATCAGAGAGTCAAAACTTTCACCCCTGCCCAGAGGTAATGAGGTCACCCGTCCTGGTCTCATCAGGGGACACACAGGGAGAGTAACAAGGCATCCCTGTGGCTCCCACCCAGGGTGGTATCAGGGAGGACTAGCGGGGGCCTAAACTCCCACTCCTGCTCTGCAGTAGCAGGGGTCCCTTCTCCCCCAGGTGTCAGGGGAGAAACAGTGGAAAACCTGAAGTTCAACACCAGGGCAGTGTCAGAGGGGCCTGCTAAAACAGAAGACTTAAATAAGATCCAATATTACTCAGCCATAAAAAAACAAAGAATGAAATAATGCCATTTGCAGCAACATGGATGGACTTAGAGATTGTCATACTAAGTGAAGTAAGTCAGAAAAAGACAAATATCATATGATATCACTTATGTGTGGAATCTTAAACAAAAATACATATATATATATATATATATATATATACACACACACATACACACACACACACACACACAAATAAATAAGATCCAGAGTGTCCCATCATAATACCTAAAATACCTATAGAAGTGAGGGGATGATAAGGTTTTGAAAGGAGAGTAAATAGGGCTCCTGGACCTCATTCCGTGTGTCTGGAGGCTCACTCACACCAGCAAGCAATTCGTGGATGCCAGCAGCTTGTCTGAGAATGCAGCTCAATTCTGACACCATCTACCCTGGGATAGAATCGGATTTCACAGGCAAGGGGCTCAGTCCCACAGGACCACCCTCTATTATAGATGCAAAGTGACTTGGTTATACACATATACACATTCTTTTTCAGATTCTTTTCATTATGGTTTATCATAGGATATTGAATATAGTTCCCTGTGCTCTACTGTAGGACCTTGTTGTTTATCCCAACAAGCTTGGGTTGTTACCTGTACTTCTAACCCACTGGTTATAAATCAGAAGTTCCCCCGACCCCCTCTTTGGGTTCAATTAATTTGCTAGAATGGCTCACGGAACACAGGAAAGCCCATTTACTCCCTAGATTACTGATTTATTATAAAAGGATGTTGAAGGATACTAGTCAACAGCCAGATGAAGAGATCCATAGGGTGAGATCCTGAACAAAGAGCTACTGTCCTGGTGGAGTGTGAGGCCAGCACGGTGGCATGTGGAGGTGCTCTGATTCCCCCATATGGAAGCTCTCCCAAAAAAAAAGAGCCAGAAAACTGTCTTTGGGTTTTGTTGTGTGTTTTTTTTTTTTTAATGGAGGCATCATTACGTAGTCATCATTGACTAAATCATTGGCCACTGGTGATTGATTCAACCTCCAGCCCCTCTCACCTCCCTGGAAATCGGGAAAAGTTCCAACCCTCTAATCACAGGGTTGGTTCTCCTGGCAACAAGTCCCCACTTAGATGCTTCTAAAAGTCACCTCATTCACATGACACTTTTATCACTCTCAACACAGGAAATTCCAAGGGTTTGAGGAGTTGTAAACCAGGAACTGTGGCTGAAGACCAAACATAGATGAAAAACATATTTTTGTCATCTGAATGACCAAATATATATATTTTTATAAATCATAGTATTGCAGAGAGAAAGACCACAAAAGACATAAAACAGGGCACAAAAGAGGTAGGAGGGTAAATATCAGAAATGGGAGAGGAAGCAGCAGAGCTGGCAGATGGCTCCGGGTCAAAGCTTCTTCAGGCCCAGGAGGGGAACCCATCCAGCTTTCAGGGAGGTATTTCAGGTAAGAGTCAAAAGAGTTCCTTGGAACTTTGAAGAATGTTTGTGAATTCCCTTTTGGAATTCAGAAACCCAAGCAAGCTGTAGGCAGACAGTAAGCGTGAATGATTTAATTTCTGGTTAGAGGAAAGACAAGGTGAAAACCATAGGAAACTGTTTTTGCTTCATGGACCAGTCTTCAGATAACACAAAGCTGAGAGCCAAATCAGATGGATAAACAGGCAGAGAAATAATAACAATAAAGGGAAGAAAGCAGAGGGGAGAGGGTGGAGTGATGTGAGCCTGTGTCACTGGAGGAAACACGGTGAAGGCCGCCTGGTGTGAGTTTAATTCTTGCATCTCACAGTTACTTGTATCAGAGAAAGAAGATGCCCCTGGGCCTTAGATCCCACAGCCTCTAAGGGCAAGCCGGGTATACAACACTCCTATTAAATGACTTGGCTGGAGGGTTCGACACGCTTTCCAGAAACTCCCAGGTGTTCAGGTAGCTATAAACCCCCCCACCTGCATGAAATTATAACCGGCAGGACCAATGACTTCCTCTTCTTTTTTGTTTTTTTGGGTTTTTTTTTTTTTTTTTTTGCTCTGAACTATGTGTTTACAAACAGAAGTATAAATAACAATTGCCTGCCTTTTCTGTACGCCTACCATGCCAGAAATTTTCATCTCTTTGTATCACTCCAGCAGCCCTTCGAAGTGGGTCATATGATTATTGCCACCTGCAGAGGAGGGCACTGGGGTGGAGAGCCCGTATTCAAATGTGGATCTGATGCCACAGGCTGCATTCTCAGCTTCTTCCCCAAGGCTTTCTGCTGAAGAGGAATCCTAAGCTATTTTCCCCCCAATGCACGTGAATCTGCTTTTTCACCTGTACACAACTGTCACTTTCTTGAGGCAGGGGGTAAATTAAGGAGAACTTTGTAATGCATTAGGATATTTTCATACCAAATAGAAGCTAAGTTCCAATGATTTGCTGTTGGTTATCAAAACAGAGACGAACAGTCTGAGTCATACGGTAATTTCTTTCCAATTTGGCTTCAGCGCCCATTGCTAAGTAATTTCAAAAGTGGGCCAAAGGCGTGGGAATGACCTAAGTGATGTCATGATTAGGCAACACGATTACCACCCTGGGAGGCTGAGACCTGGATGCTAACGTGGCGCTTACTTCTTGCACCCCTCCTCCACCCACCCATCCAAGTTCAGATTAAGCGGGTTGCTCCCCGTTTTGTGGTTTTTATCTCCTAGCCGTGCAGCTGCCTGACACACTCTCATCTTTCAGGCCGAGCTGCCAATTTTCCATTCCGGGTTCCAGAATTAAGACAAAGAATCACCCTCCAAAATGATGTTGGAGGTTTTTTTTTTCTCTCTCTCTCTCTCGGCATCAGTGTTTTTAATGGAAACCTGATTCACTTGTCACCAAAAAAAAAAACCCAGAGTGCTGCATCAGAGGATTTGGACAAAACCTCCGTCCTGGGATCCTATTTCTCAGCACACAGCTGATCACCCTGTGTGCTGAGAAGAAGGCGTCAGAGAAAAGTCCAGAAAGGCAGCCCCTCCCAGGGGTTGGATGGAGGTTCTCTGAGACCCCAGGGGAACATTCTTGAACAGATGTCCTGACACATGAGAGCACCTAACTGTGTCAGTTCTGGGGGGTTCACCATCTCTAGGATGAAACGTCCACAATTCAACAGTATCAGATAGACCAATATTAAGATTCAAAGTGTTCTGAATACATACATACCATCTTCTTGATTGTTCTCAGAGATGGGCTCTGCCACTAACCAGCAGCTGGTCAAACTATAAATTAGGAAAGATTTTAGGAATCTCTACTTCATGGGTTTTAAGTGAGAGAAGGGGCGTGGATCAGAGGCCCGGCCCACAGAACGCAGTAGAAAGAGGTAGCTTATGGTGGGAATGCTCGTTCCAATTACATGTGTCAAAAATCTGTTTCTACCATTTACTAGGCAGGTGAGTGGAGTTAGTGACTTGACCTCTCAGTGCCTCCCATGTCCTCACCCAAAATGGGGTGGAAATGATAATAATAGCATCTCCTCATAGAGCTGTTTTGGGTATCCAATGAGTTAACATGTGTGAAGCATCTAGAACCACCCTAAGCACATAATACGACCTTTATAAGTGTTTTCTACCATTCTTATAGTAAGTGTCCAATAGATGGTTTGTAGGAATGTATTCTTAGGGGAAGAGTGGTCCCTTTTATGTAATTCTATATGTGGTCTTTAACCCTACAGGTTAGCATTTTTTTTGAAAAAGATAATATTTCTTTTCTTTTTTTTAAATTTATTTACTCTATATTTATTTATATATTTATTTATGGCTGCGTTGGGTCTTCGTTGCTACACGCGGGCTTTCTCTAGTTGTGGTGAGCAGGGGCTACTCTTTGTTGCTGTGCGTGGGCTTCTCACTGCGGTGCCTTCTCTTGTTGCGGAGCACGGGCTCTAGGCGCACCAGCTTCAGTAGTCGTGGCACGCAGGCTTAGTTGCTCCGTGGCAGGTGGGATCTTCCCCAACCAGGGATCGAACCCGTGTCCCCTGCATTGGCAGGCAGATTCTTAACCACTGAGCCACCAGGGAAGTCCCCACGTTAGCTTTTTATTTTATTTTTAAAATTTTTATTGGAGTATAGTTGATTTACAATGTTGTGTTAGTTTCTGCTGTACAACAAAGTGAATCCGGTATACATATGCATATATCCACTCTTTTTTAGATTCTTTTCCCATATAGGTCATGGCAGAGTACTGAGTAGAGTTCCCTGTGCTAGAGTTGGTCCTTATTAGTTATCTGTGAAGCCCACGTGGTAGATTTCTATTGCTACAAATTACCACAAACTTAGTGGCTTAAAACAATACCCATTTATTATCTCAGTTTCTCTAGTCCACCGGTCCGGGTGGGCTTACCCAGGCTTAGGGTCTCAAGAGGCTGAAATCAAGGGCTCGCCAGCCTGGGCTCTTATCTGGAGGTCCTGGGGGAGAATTTGCTTCCAGACTCACTCAGGTTGTTGACAGAACTTAGTCCCTTCTCATCATGCATTTGAGGACCGACGTCCTGTGTCTTGGTCAGCTGTCAGCCGGGAGCCATTCCCAGCATCTAGAGCCCACCCGCTTCGCTGGCTCACGGTCCTCTCCATCTTCAAACCAGCACCAGTGCATTAAATCCTCATCAAGCCTCAGACCTCTCTCTCTGACTTCCTGCTTTCCTCTTATGCTAACGACTCATGGAATTAGCCTGGGCCCATCTAGATAGTTCAGGATAATCTCCTTATTTGAAGGTTGACTGATTAATGACCTTAATTACATCTGCAAAGTCCCATTTGCTGTGTAATGCAGTACACAGGCTAACACTAGGGGCAAAGGTCATGGGGTCAAAATTCTGCCTACCCCAACAGACTTTGGAAGTTGACGGCTATTCGGGTTAGGGTTGGACAGCTTCCCAAAGCAGAAGCAACTTCCTGTGATATTGGGGGCTACAAATGCTCACTTATGCACTGCTGTTCCAGCATGAAATAATCAAGGTAGAACCGAAGGAACTCTCTTCTGATCCCGGCTCTGCATCTGCCGGATCAGGTGAACCTAGACAAGGCAGCTCAAGTCTTGTGTCTCCCGCTACTTTATCCGTCTGATGTGACAAACTGGAGGAAGAGTCTCTACCTCTTGACCAAACACCCACGTGTGCGTTTTAGGCCTGACCCTCAGGCTCTACCTGCCAGGCCTCATGCATTGCAGCCTCCGAGGGAGCTGAACTGAAGGACTCTGTGCCCTGGCCTTGCACTTGCACTCATCTGTATTCCCAGGCCAGATGCCTCTATATGGAGGCATCTTTATTGGGGAGCCTTCAGCAGATGTCTTCTTCAGGAGGCTGCTAAGCCCTCGTAATAGAGAAACCTTGAAGACACCTCTCCGTGCTGACTTAGTATTCAGAACTGTTCCACGCCGACCCCCATCCCAGCCCGGGTCCACAAAACTGCAGGCACCTTTTGCTCAGGGCTTTCCCAGGAGTGAGAAATGCCCTATCTGTGCTGCTACTCTTGACCCTCACTTGGTGCTGTTCAGGGGGAGATGGAACCGGAGGCCCCAGCTCACTCTCCAACCCAGCCTCCTGCTTTTACTATGGCAGTGAGTAATCAAAGCCTTGACTGTGACTTTCACTGTTACTTTCACTTTCCTAATCGGTTGCTCCTAAAGACACCTGGCAGTCCAGCTCTCTCCAGCTCAGCAGAGCTCTCTCATGCGGGATCTTAGTTCTCTGAGCAGGGATGGACCCCGAGCTCGCTGCAGTGGAAGCATGGAATCCTAACCACTGGACTGCCAGGGAAGCCCCTCCAGCCCAGCAGAGCTCTTGACAACACTGGTCAGCCCAGTGGTCCTAGAAGCAACATGAGCTACATGACTCATTCATTCATTTATTCAGTAACCTTTATTCAGCTCTGTAATGGGTGCGGCTCTGGCTGGGTGCCGGGTGTACACAGATGAGTGAGATCTGTTCCATCACTGGCAGGAAGGTTACACTGCTGTTGAGGCATGTGACCCATGAATTGTGACAGTGTAATTAATTCTCCCATCAAGTATTTGCTGAAAGCTTAACTTCTCACTTGAGATCTCATATAGTCCTCAGAATGACTCTTTGACATAAATTTTATGATTATCTTTACGGATAATTAAACCAAGCCTCAGAGAATGAAATATTTTGCTCAGGGCCCCACAACGGGTCAGTGACAGTCAGGATGCAAACTCAGGACCTCATTTAACTTCAGTGTCCTCTCTCCTTCATCCCAGCTAGAGATATGTCCTCTTAGGACACATAAGATGGGGCTGATTCTTCCTGGGGTTAAAGAAGGAGAGGAATGCTATAATACCTCAGGACTTTGAAAAAATAAAGTGCTACGTATGATGGTTGCTGCTACATCCTCAGCACAATTTACACTCTTAGTACTTCTTTTTTAAAAGTGTAGTTGATTTACAATGTTGTGTTAGTTTCAGCTGTACAGAACAGTGATTCAGTTGTTTTTTTTTTTGCGGTACGCGGGCCTCTCACTGCCGTGGCCTCTCCCGTTGCGGAGCACAGGCTCCGGACGCCCAGGCTCAGCAGCCATGGCTCACGGGCCCAGGCGCTCCGCGGCACGTGGGACCCTCCCGGACCGGGGCATGAACCCGCGCCCCCCGCGTCGGCAGGCGGACTCTCAACCACTGCGCCACCAGGGAAGCCCTGATTCAGTTTTATATATATATATATATATATATATTCTTTTTCAGATTCTTTTCCATTATAAGTTATTACAAGATATTGAGTATAGTTCCCTGTGCTATACAGTAGGTCCTTGTTGTTTATCTATTTTATATATGGTAGTTGTGTCTGTTAATCCCAAACTCCTAATTTATCCTTCCCCTCTCCTTTCCCCTTTGGTAACCAACCATAAGTCTGTTTCTATGTCTGTGAGTCTATTTCTATTTTTTAAATAAGTTATTTGTATCATTTTTTTAGATTCCACCTATAAGTGATATGATATTTGTCTTTGTCTGACTTACTTCACTTAGTATGATCATCTCTAGGTCCATCCATGTTGCTGCAAATGGCATTATTTTACTCTTTTTAATGGCTGAGTAATATTCCATTGTATGTATGTACCACATCTTCTTTATCCATTCATCTGTTGATGGACATTTAGGTTGTTTCCATGTCTTGGCTGTTGTGAATAGTGCTGTTGTGAACATTGGGGTGCATGTATCTTTTCATATTAGAGTTTTTCTCTTTTCCAGATATATGCCCAGGAGCAGGATTGCTGGATCATATGGTAGCTCTATTTTTAGTTTTCTTTTTTTTTTTTTTTTTTTTGTTACGTGGGCCTCTCACTGTTGTGGCCTCTCCCCTTGCGGAGCACAGGCTCCGGACGCACAGGCTCAGCGGCCATGGCTCACGGGCCTAGCCGCTCCGCGGCATGTGGGATCTTCCCGGACCGGGGCACGAACCCGTGTCCCCTGCATCGGCAGGCGGACTCTCAACCACTGCGCCACCAGGGAAGCCCTTTAGTTTTCTTAAGGGCCCTCCATACTGTTCTCCATAGTGGTTGTACCAATTTACATTCCCACCAAGAGTGCAAGAGGGTTTCCTTTTCTCCACACTCTCTCCAGCAGTTACTGTTTGTAGACATTTTCATGATGGCCATTCTGACTGGTGTGAGGTGATACCTCACTGTAGTTTTGATTTACATTTCTCTAATGATTAACCATGTTACTTTTAGTACTTTTAATAAGTAAGATAAAATAAAAGGTCCAAGTCATCTGTAAGCCATCATGCAAAGACCTGCGTCCTCTCTGTGGTGGAAAGTCCCCTGCGGTCTCTGTCACCCACTGACCACAGTCAGTTCCTCAGAGGCGGTACGGAGGACACCAATATTCAAGACAGTGGAGCAAACGGCCTTCTTCAGGAGGGATTTTGGAAAGTCCGTCTTTACATAAAGACCCATTAAACTCAGTGACTCTCAAAAAACACTTTCTCGGGTTTCCCTGGTGGCGCAGTGGTTGAGAATCCCGCCTGCCGATGCAGGGGACACGGGTTCGTGCCCCTGTCCAGGAAGATCCCACATGCCGCGGAGCGGCTGGGCCCGTGAGCCATGGCCGTTGAGCCTGCGCGTCCGGATCCTGTGCTCCGCGACGGGAGAGGCCACAACAGTGAGAGGCCCGCATATCGCAAAAAAAAAAAACAAACAAAACAAAACAACAAAAAAACCGCTTTCTCTTTAATGAGGTCCTTTAAGGATCAGACTCCTCTCTGGACATAAAAGAATTCACTTATCCCATCTCACCAGCTTGAAGGGAAAAGCAAAACATGGGTGTTGGCAGAATGAAGGGTGACAGTGCAGGGCGCAGCCCTGAGCCAGGAGGAGGACAGCAGCCAGCATGATGTAACCACCTCCTCCCTAGAACATTGCCTCTCAGCTTCCAGCGAGGGTGAAGTTGTTGGCAAATATTTCAGATAAGTGCTATCGTCAGGATCCATTCACTGGTGCTCTAGAGCGTGTCCGGGCAGAGACGGATGCCACGGGGCCCAGCCCTGGCCTGTGCCCTCCAAAGGTGGCGTTGGAATCTCACTGGTTTACTCCACCCCGACCTCTCAGCCTTCTTCCTTTCCAGGTTGAAAAATGCAGGAGTCCACACCAACTCTGGAGGCCCTTCCCCCTGGCTTTGTTTCTGCCCCTGAAACATTCTGCAGCCACAGAGCAAATCCAATGTTTTTTTTTTTTATTGGAGTATAGTTGATTTACAGTGTTGTTAGTTTCAGGTGTACAGCAAAGTGAATCAGTTATACATATACATATATCTATTCTTTTTCAGATTCTTTTCCCATATAGGTCATCAAAGAGAATTGAGTAGAGGTCCCCGTACTATACAGCAGGTCCTTATTAGTTATCTATTTTATATATAGTAGTGTGTATATGTCAATCCCAATCTCCCAATTTATCCCCCCGCCCTTATCCCCTGGTAACCATAAGTTTGTTTTCTACATCTGTGACTCTATTTCTGTTTTGTAGATAAGTTCATTTGTTCCCTTTTTATTAGCAAATCCAGTGGTCTTGTCTCAGGTCACCCTCAGACGGACATAAATCAGTTGGCCGCAGTGACTGTTTATGATACCCTTTTTCCTCTTAGGTCTCAGTTCCTCCTGGGCTATAGAGGTTCAAGGTACAAACAAAAAAGACTGAATTTTATTCTGCCAGGTTCGATGGTAGCCACATCATAACCTCACTTAACACCAGCCTTCCCGGTTATCAGATAAGACTAGTATATGCATTTATCACCTGAAATTTTATAGAGTACTTTAAGTTTATTGCAGAAGGCTCCTAGAGGGCTACAGAGTGTCGTGCTGCTCTTATTGGCTATTGAGTAGTAACAGCAATCATTGGAATCCCCATTCATTTGCATTCCTTCTCTTAATAGACATCTATTGAGCACCCACTGCATGCAGGGCCCTCTGCTGGACACCCACGGGGTACAGAGACACCATCTCTGTCCTTCCGGAACATACCATTTCCTACTGAAAGCAAGCCAAGCAGAGTACAGGAGGGAAGGAAACTAAGGTCCTGGGTGGTGTGTCCTGTTGGTTCCATAAAACTTGACACTGTGAATAACCACACAACACTGATGCTGAGGCAGGTCCCTCTTTAGCCATGTGAGAGGCAAGGCCCTGGCAAGCCCCCAGTTACCCCTCATTGGGCTTTAATGCATGCAGGTCGTTTGGTGTCTGCCAAAGGCCGACAGAGTTAATTTCAGGTCTGTGGGCACTTTGGGGCTTTAAGTGCAGTCATTTAAAATTCATGAGAGGCAAAGGAGAAATAGCTGGCTCTCCAGCCTTACTGGGCGGCCTTACTGATCACTTACTGGTAAGGGATCAGAGGAGCCACGCCCTAGTGGGGCTGGGGAGAGTGATGACTCATCCTGAGCCATTAGGTAGGGCAGGAAACAGCTGATTCTAGGCGGGGCCTGCATTCCCCGGTGGACAGGTTGCATTAGGATCTTGGCAGGAGTTTAACTGCAGCTCTCCATCTTTCCTGAGTTCTTCCTGGGAATTTGGGGAAAGAGAGTTGAGCATTAGGATGCGCTAAGCTAGACAAAGAGGAAGGAAATGTGGGGTTTTGCCAGCCATCACCTTAAAGTAGGTGACAGCAAATCTGAACTGCGGAGCCTCTCAGGGAGATAAGTGGAACCAAAAGAAACACAGGACAAACAAGTAACCCTTTCCACCCCTTTGGCTTTGGAGCTCAGAGCACCTGGTAAGAACCCCCAAAGTTGTAGTTTTCCAGGAACTGCCAGCAGGCTGGAGAGACCCTCTTGTGTGAGGTCCATGGAACCGTGGCTTGGCCATGGCGACCTTAGCTTACTTCCATTCTCTGCATCTCGAGAATCCTCATTTGTAAAATGAGGTTAATAACATAAGCCACCTATTGGGTTGTTTGTGAGGTTAATGAATCAAAACGTATGAGACACCTAGAACAAGGTATAGCTCAGAGTAAGGGACTAATCAATGTTTGGCTCTTTTGAGGGGATCAAGAGGAAGGAAGGCATGGATCAACACCAGCAACTGGTAGGGATGTTGATTGTTAAATTATGGCTGGAAGTAACCTTATGTTCTTCCTGGTGTTAATAAGCCACAGTAACACATCTTGCTGCAGAAAGTGACCCTGCACCTGGTGAACCCAACCTGGATACAGTTCTCTCCTTGTTCTAAACCTGAGGCTGTGCTTCCTTCATTGTCTAGAGCAATGCATCTCAAACTTGGATGGTGCATAAGTCACCTGGCAGTCTTTGTAAACTGCAGATTTTGACTCAGTAGATTTGGGCGTAACTGAGACTCTGCATTTCTAACAAGCCCCTGGGTGATGCCCCTGCTGCTGGTTCACAGACTTTGAGTCCCCAGGATCTAGCTAGCACAGTCCAACAGAACTTCCCGTGATGATGGAAATCTGTATCTGCACTGTTCAATACAGTAGCCATGAGCCATAATCATATTTGCCTGTGGGGCACTTGAAATGTGGTATTGGAAACTGAAGTTTTAAATTTAACTGAAGTGTAAATAACCACAAGTGGTTAGTGACTGCAGTATGGATCAGCATAGCTCTAGACCCTTATGTCCAGGAGGTCAAGGTCATAAATTGGATCCTCGTTAGAGTCACAGACAAGACTGTGTTCAGGACCACATATTATGTATTGGATGACAGTGGGAACTGAGCAAAAGAGGAAAATAGCTCTACCCAGACTGTCTGTTACTGAACCAAACTGGGGTCCACTCACCTGCTGCCTGGCAAAGCCAATCTACTGACACCGGGTTGTGGTGAAGGAAAGTAGAGCGTTGATTGCAGGGCGCCAAGCAAGGAGAATGGGCAGCTAATGCTTAAAAGACCCAAAATCCCCAATGGCTTTCAGGGAAGGGTTTTTTTGTTTTTGTTTTTTTTGGTTGCGTTGGGTCTTTGTTGCTGTGCACAGGCTTTCTCTAGTTACGGCAAGCAGGGGCTACTCTTTGTTGTGGTGCGTGGGCTTCTCATTGTGGTGGTTTCTCTTGTTGCGGAGCACAGGCTCTAGGCACACAGGCTTCAGTAGTTGTGGCTCGTGGCCTCAGTAGTTGTGGCTTGCAGGCTTTAGAGCACAGGCTCAGTAGTTGTGGTGCATGGGCTTAGTTGATCCGTAGCATGGGGTTTTTCCCAGACCAGGGATTGAACCCGTGTACCCTGCATTGGCAGGTGGATTCTTAACCATTGTGCCACCAGTGAAGTCCCTGGGGAAGGGTTTTTAAAGGCAGCATTTAGGGTGAGTGTTGCAGCTTGTGGACTTTCTTCTGATTGGTTGGTGGTGAGATAATAGGGCAATGTTTCAGGAATCTTAACCATCAACCTTCTGGTTCCAACCAGTCTGGTGTCTGTGTGCTTGTTGTCAGCATGTAGTCAGCATCCTCCACATGGATGGGAGTCTTAGTTTCTGAAGAACAACTCAAAGAGATGCCTAAGACTGATATATATATCTCTTGAGGAGGAACTCTGTTTTATTGCTGAACTATTGTTTAAGGTATCATTACTTTTTTTGCTTACCTGCTTTTCCTTTGTTTCTGCAATCCCTCACTTCCCTAATTAGTAACTGCTTGAGTCTGCTCTTTGGAACTCAGGGAAGGCCTAGGAGACTACAGCGTTTTTCTACAAACAAGTAATGGGGGACACAGAGGGGCTTTTGTACCTGGGAGGGCCCCACAGTGTCCTGCTCGATTTCACACCTACACACCCAGAAAATACAGTCAAAATATATGCTCTGGCATCTGTAATTGTTGGTAAAAATAACCTTCCTATTTGCAGACAAACTTCCTGGCAGAGCTGTCTGATCAACTCCCTTCCTTCACCTCTGGACCTGGGGCTAGAACCACTGTTTATCATCTTTGTGTTGGTAAAGAAAAAATAAAAAGAAGGTACTTACTTAACATTGAATCAGTGATAACCTCAGCTCCATAATTTTAAATCCTTAGTTATTTTTCCTGCATGTCTTCAGTGGGTGCCCTTGATATCCACACACATAATAGAAATAGACATTCTCTGAACTTAAAAAATGGAAAGTTGAATGAAATTAAATAGGTGAAAAGATCTTTCTCTGACTATATTGATAAATAATAATGTAAGAACTTGGAATGTTTGGTGAAGAGGAAATTTCTTCTGGTTAAAAATTACAGCCAAGGGCTTCCCTGGTGGCACAGTGGTTGAGAGTCTGCCTGCCAATGCAGGGGACATGGGTTCTTGCCCCAGTCTGGGAAGATCCCACATGCCGCGGAGCGGCTAGGCCCGTGAGCCATGGCCGCTGAGCCTGTGCATCTGGAGCCTGTGCTCTGCAACGGGAGAGGCCACAACAGTGAGAGGCCCGCATTCCGGAAAAAAACAAAACAAAACAAAAAATTACATCCAAGTCTTTAGCTTTCTTCCAGAGTGTTCCAAATAATCTTTGATTTCTGCCAGCACTTTCTTGGATGTGGTTCACTTGTCAAACATCCTGGATAAATAGTGATGAGCCTTTCACTCATATCGGTGACAAAAACTGACTGTGATCCAGAGCACGGAGCTGGATTCTGAATAGATGTTTTAAAATGGATATGAAAAGAAAGGCAGCCCTGTGTTTCAATGCATCTATGTGAGAAATATGTCCATGCTCTTACCTGCCTTGGATGTGATATGTAAGAGATCAATTTCAATTGTCTCCGAGTTACAGTACTGATTTTAGAAATGACATGGCATTTTTTTGACACTTTGCATTTTTAGCATGTGAATATTTGGAACTATAGGCATCACTGTATACATAGGTCAAAGTAAAGAGCTATAGTATTAGCTATAGTTATATGTTACACATAACCACAATTATGAGAAATCTCTACTGCAAAAAAGAATACCAACTTGAATTTAATAGCAACCAGGTCTTTAATGTTTACCTTAAAAAAATTTTTTTAATTAAAGTATAGTTGCTTTACAATATTGTGTTAATTTCTGCTGTACAGCAAAGTGACTCAGTTAGACACATGTAGACATCCTTTTTTATATTATTTTCCATTATGGTTTATTATCTTTTATTTTATGATACTAGAAAGTACTTTCTATACCTGCATTGCTTTTATTAAACATGTTATAAGAATGAGATATATTGAGAGACTATCCAATATATGCCCTCATACTATGCTACCAAGATATGTGTGTTGAATAAGAATGATTCTTTTTTTAAATAAATTTATTTATTTTATTTATTTATTTTTGGCTGTGTTGGGTCTTCACTGCGGTCCGTGGGCTTCTCATTGCGGTGGCTTCTCTTGTTGTGGAGCATGGGGTATAGGCGCATGGGCTTCAGAAGTTGTGGCATGTGGGCTCTGGAGTGCAGGCTCAGTAGTTGTGGCGCACGGGCTTAGTTGCTCCACGGCGTGTGGGATCTTCCCGGACCAGGGATTGAACCCATGTCCCCTGCATTGGCAGGCGGATTCTTAACCAGTGCACCACCAGGGAAGCCCTGATTCAATTCTTATTCAAGAACAAAATTGCGTTTCCTGCTGTAGTGAATAGTGAAAGGGGGACCTTTACAATCAACATCACATAGAAATTACAGTGGGATTAAACATTAAAATGCCTTAGAAATGGACTATAAAATATAGGAAGCTTGAACATTTTGTTTATTATGACACAGTACCTACTAGATTAACTCTCAGATGAGGAAGAATTCTAGTGGTCCAAGGAATACAGGTGCAGTTTTCTCTTTTCTTTTCTCTTTTTATTGCCTCCCCTGTCCTTAATTTCCCTTTCTAGCTATCTCTGTTCTTCAGCTGTTAGAAAGGTTTTCTTTATTTCTTTGTCTATCCAATATTTTCTTCCACTGGAAAGATGTCTCCCCTTAACTGGCCATCAGACGTACCCACGCAAGCTGTGACAGAGAGATATAAACAACACACCCAGCATCCCTTCCCACAGGCAATTTAGACTGTATTTGGGGAGACAACGCTGCATGTACGAAGCGATGAGCAGAAGTAAATATGTGACTGAAAACCACTCACCACTCACATAGAAAAGCTGGAGTGTTTGACCACAAGAAGGATATGGGAAAAAAATCTCCGTGAGGATTCGTGACGTAAGGCTAAGGGCTGGGAAGTAACTGCAGGAAATCAGGGCAATATATTGAGTGTCTGGGAGAGGCTAAACTAAGCCTCTAAGACTAAAAGTTTATTTGGCAATAATAGCTCATTTAGGCAGAAGCAGTCTGGGCACAAGGCCACAAATGTGAGCGCTCCTGAAAAAAAGCCCTTGACAAAGCTTGTATTGTACGCCTGTTGGGTATGGACAGGCTAGTTCTGGCTCTTCAGTGATACCTGGACCTACAAATGATAACCTGGACATCTGCTTAGAAGAATTAGAGAAGTAGTTATATGGATCACAAACTCAGGAGTAATGCAGGGACCTGGGATCTGGTGCCTGGACCAGAATCAGGCAGAGCTGGGTCATCAGGATCTCATCCAAGCTCTTCTGTGTCATTTGAAGCTGCAAGTTCCTTTTGTTTCATTAATTGCCTTTCAGAGAAAATGCTGGGTAATGTTTGGCCAGGTCTAAGTAAGGATACTTCTTTGACCATCAGCCTTGGGGAAAAGGTTGGACTAAACCTATGGTGATTTTACATAGTACTTTTGGAGTTGTATCTTGGCATTGTGAGTTGCATTCTTGATAAAGTGTGTTCTCAAAAGCATGTTGCTGAGGGTAAGAGAAGAAGACAGAAAATAAAAGCCCATGAACAGTCAAGGTCTTAGAAAATGCTACAGGAACTGACGAATAAGAAACAAAAGTTTGGTCTTGACAAATAATGAAACCATAGAGAATAAACGAGAGAAAAATATTGAATGCTATGATCACTTAAGAATTTTTTTAAAAAATTCATGGCTATAAGTTAATGAGATCAAATTGAAAATGACCCATGTTGAAATCTACAATAGCGGAGATAAGAAGATACAAAAACATCTTCTTCAATTCTTCAAGTCTGAGAACTAAGGGGCACCAGTGAGATTGTGTCTGCATGGCAACACAAACAGATTTGAAAGGTTAAAAATTCACACAAACAATTATTTTCTTCACTCATGCAAATGCCTCGATTGCTGCCCTTCCCACTGCATTGGTGAATAGGTCTTTGTCTCAAGGGTCCTTGAGACTCAGCCTTTGTTGAGGATCCCTGGGGAATGGGGAGGAGCAAGTCGGGGCAGTTTAGAAGACAATCCTTTTTTTCTTATGGAACAGATTTTTATCTTTATTTATTTATTTTTTTTGCCGTTCGCGGGCCTCTCACTGCTGTGGCCTCTCCCGTCGCGGAGCACAGGCTCCGGACGCGCAGGCTCAGCGGCCATGGCTCACGGCCCAGCCGCTCCGCAGCACGTGGGATCTTCCCGGACCAGGGCACGAACCTGTGTCCCCTGCATCGGCAGGCGGACTCTCAACCACTGTGCCACCAGGGAAGCCCTCTTCCTCTTCTTACAAGGACACCAGTCCTACTGAACTAGGACCCCATCCTTATGACTTCATTTGATCGTAATTACCTCCTTAAATGCCCTATCTTTTCATGGAAGTTAAGGCTTCAAGGTAGGGATTTGGGGGGAACACAGTTCAGTCCAAAATACAACGGTTTTTTAAATGTAAACATAATACCACTATCGCACCTAAAAATAGTAACAATAGAGGTACCAACTACTATGTATAAAATAAATAAGCTACACAGAAATATAGGGAATATAGCCAATATCTTATAATAACTATAAGTGGAATATAACCTTTAAATATTGTGAATCAGTATGGTGTACTCCTGAAAGTTATATAATACTGTACATCAACTATACCTCAATTTTTTTAAAAAAGAAAGAGGGCTTCCCTGGTGGCGCAGTGGTTGAGAGTCCGCCTGCCGATGCAGGGGACACAGGTTCGTGCCCCGGTCTGGGAAGATCCCACATGCCGCGGAGCAACTAAGCCCGTGCACCACAACTACTGAGCCTGCACGCCACAACTACTGAGCCCGCGTGCCACAACTACTGAAGCCCGTGTGCCTAGAGCCCATGTTCCGCAACAAGAGAAGCCCGTGTACCGCAACAAAGAGTACCCCCTGCTCACCGCAACTAGATAGAGCACGTGTGCAGCAACAAAGACCCAGCACAGCCAAAAATAAATACATAAATATATTTATTGAAAAAAAAATCATAGCAGAGGAGTTCCAACTTGATTTGCTTGGAAATGGAGAGCCTTTGAAGATTTCTGAATTACATGATAGCAAAATGAACTTCAGCTTCTCCAGTGAATGACCACTGGACAGTGTCAATTTCCTTCACTTCACATAATGCTTGACTCCTAGGATAGTTGAGAGATCAAGTAAAATAGAGAGCATTCTACACAGACCTCAGCTGTGATGATGAAAGTATAAAGATTCTATTTAGTTTACAGAAACTTGCCTTTAATTGTCAACTGATTACAATACACATATTCTGCAAAGCAAGGGATATATATATATATACATATAAAGCTCTATTTCAACACTAAGAAGTTTGTTTTTTTTAAATAAATTTATTTATTTAATTTATTATTTAGGCTGCGTTGAGTCTTCATTGCCGTGCGCAGGCTTTTTCTAGTTGTGGTGAGTGGGGGCTACTCTTCGTCGTGGCACCTGGGCTTCTCATTGTGGTGGCTTCTCTCGTTGTGGAGCACGAGCAGGCTTCAGTAGTTGTGGCGCGCGGGCTCAGTAATTGTGGCGCACAGGCTTTGTTGCTCCGCGGCATGTGAGAGCTTCCCAGACCAGGGATCGAACCCATGTCCCCTGCATTGGCAGGTGGATTCTAATCCACTGCACCACCAGGGAAGTCCCTCAGTAAGAAGTTTTAATTAAAGGTGTTAAAATTGTAAAATAGCCATATACATAATATCAATAAGAGCATCCCTGATGGCCAGGAGAGATAGAGTGAAAGAAATTAACTTTGAAGACTTAGACATTAGACCTTTTCTAAATGTACCTTTAGGTTTTTTAATTGTAGTCTTAACCGATACTATTGATATAAGAGCTAAGTATAGAGACAAATATTGTATAAAGGAAATTTAACTCATTATTTTTAACTAAAGGGATTATAAAATAAACCTAAGACCTCATTAGAGGCCAAGTTTTTGCAAAGATAGACAAATTAAGCTATGGTTGGCAGGGATGCATGTGATAGAATTTTGAAACACTTGTAATCTATGAGTCAGTACCTCTGGAATGTTAGAGAAGAAAGAATGGCAGTAATCAACCCAAGAGGACACAAAGGTATGTGCTCTGTGAGCTGTTCCAAGTCTATTTTAGCAAGTGCACATGTCTGCAAAATGAAAGATACTCTCCAAGTGGTCAAATGGCATCTGAATCATATAGGTTTTTTTTTTTAAGTCTTTTAAAATCATTTCAAATCCAACCAGACTCTAAAAATCTTCAGTAAAACAAACAATTTTCAAATTTTAGAAAGGGGTTTAAGGGAAAAGATATACTAGGATTAAAGTTTATAATTTATAAATATTTCTATTATCTGTTTTTAGTATGATTAAATCACTGTATTCCATAAAAACACATCTCTGATCACTAAAAAAGCAGAAAACAGCCCACAAGCTGTTTTCTAAAACTTCACTGACGTATAGTTGATTTACAATGTTGTATTTAATTTCTGCTGTACAGCAAAGTGACTCAGTTATACATATATACATACATTGTTTTTCATATTCTTTTCCATCATGGTTTATCACAGGGTATTGAATATAGTTCTCTGTGCTAGACAGTTGGACCTTGTTGTTTATCCATCCTATATATAATAGTTTGCATCTGCTAATCCCAAACTCCCACCCCTCTCCCCCACCCTCCTTCCCCGTTGGCAGCTACAAGTCTGTTCTCTGTCAGTGTCTCTTTTTGTTTCGTAGATATGTTCATTTGTGTATTTTAGATTCCACATATAAGTGATATCATATGGCATTTGTCTTTTTCTGACTTACTTCACTTAGTCTGATAATCTCTAGTTGCATCCATGCTGCTGAAAATGGCATTATTTTATTATTTTTAATGGCTGAGTAATATTCCATTAAATATACATACCACATCTTCTTTATCCATTCATCTGTCCATGGACATTCAGGTTGTTTCCATGTCTTGGCTATTGTAAATAGTGCTGCTGTGAACATAGGGGCACATGTATCTTTTCAAATTATAGTTTTGTCTGTGTATATGCCCAGGAGTGGGATTGCTGGATCATATGGCAACTCTATTTTTATTTTTTTGAGGAACCTCCATACTGTTTTCCATGGCTGCACCAATTTACATTCCCACCAACAGTGTAGGAGGGTTCCTTTTTCTCCACACCCTCTCCAGCATTTATTACTTGTAGACTTTTTAATGATGGCTATTCTGACTGGCATGAGGTGGTACTTCATTGTGGTTTTGATTAGCATTTCTCTAATAATTAGTGATGTTGAGCATTTTTTCATGGTGCACAAACTGTTTTTGAAGTTACTAGAAGACTGTTTTGTTTGGTGACCTACCAGAAGAATTCATAAGACTCAGTGGCAGGTTACACTCATGGCTAAAATGTATGCAGAGCAAAGCATGCAGAGCAAAAGCAGCAGGAAACAGATGTGCATCCGTGTGTCCACAGAGGTTCAGCACAGGCTTCTGATGTCTCTCCTTGAAGATCACACAGGACCACTTTCTCTCTGGCAGAGCTGTTTGGGATTATGTGGAATGTCCCTGTCCCTTTATAGGGGGCAGGTCACATAAGTCTATTCTGCTACACAACCAGCCATGACAACCAAAATCAAGACTCATCAACACAGGTGCATATCATCACTCTTGAGATCTGTGCAAAGCAACCTGACCAGCCAGTAAAGCATGATCCATTATCTCCAAGCATATATAACAAAATTATCAATGGCTAACATAAAGAAGATTCCAGGGGTCACATTCCTAGGTGTTGGTCAAAGGTCAGTCATGGCTCCTTTGGAGACATGTAAGGAGTAAGCATACAGACCTGCTGTGAGAACTCTTCTGTCAGTGATATTTTGGAATGAACCAAAGGGAGCAAGCCTGCAACATGGTATTACTGCTGAGAACATGGCTTGTCAGCTCTATCCCTCGGCCTTCCCAAAGTTTCTCCCCCGGCAAGACTGTCCTCCACTTCCTCTCCTGTCCTCATTCCTAAATCCCACATCCCCTTAAATTCCCAAGGCATTGGTTGATGACCCAGGGACCCGTGCCCAGATGGAAGTCATCATTTGTGCACTCAGGACCAGCAGCCTGATCTGTATCTGCTGAAAACATGGAAATACTGGGCCCCTTGTTCAAAAATCCTTAAAAATTTCAAGACAGTGACAGCAAAGCATTAGACCAAGAGGCCTTTCCAAGCACAGAGCCCTGGGGAACTATACTGGTTATATACCCATGAAGCATGTCCTGAGTTCAATGATAATCTTCTGGAGGTTGGCCTCTCCCAAGAGACCACATTACTGATCAAAAGGTGACTTGGTGAGCCTAGAGTCAGATAGGAAGATGGGTGTTGCCGAGAAGCTGTGCGTGTCCCACTAACTTAGGGTGGTGGGATGTTCTGGTGGATGCTAGACAGCTAAGGGGTGGTGGAGAGGAGTCTTGCAGTGAAGTCAGATCACTCCCCCAAGCAGTGTGACCTTGGAAAGTCACTTAGCCTCCCAGCCTCCATTTCCACCTCAATAAAACAGACCTGATAATGGCACTGAGTTCATGGGGCAATTATGAATGTTGAAAGAGATAATGTACAGGAAGCCACTTCATAGACTAAAGCACTCTGCAAGCATTATTAGCCTTGTCTCTGGAGGTATCTCCATCTAAATAACTAATATTCATGTATGATTTCCTCTTCCCTGGACAGCACTGGAGTCACACAGGTAAATACTTTTCTTTTCCAACTTTTTTTCCCAGACACTAATGCTTCTGTCATTATGGCATTACAACACAGCCTCGTGTTCTGTTTCCCCAAGTCACAAATAAAGTTACAGTTATAGTGGATATTTCAGGGGTGACTGATACATCCATATCATCCAGGTGGAGTAACTTCTATCGATGGCTAATCTTAGGCACTTTATGTTTTGTTCGAATTAACTTCAAATTCGGAGAATGTCACTGTCAAAACTTGTCCCTAAATTGTGGGTTTGTCACACTCTATAATTCCTGCTGTTACCTATGTACAGAATACATTTTGCTCTTGTTAAACCTTTAGCTTCTTCTTTTTTTTTTTTTTGCAGTACGCGGGCCTCTCACTGCTGTGGCCTCTCCTGTTGCGGAGCACAGGCTCCAGACGCGCAGGCTCAGCGGCCATGGCTCACGGGCCCAGCCGCTCCGCGGCATGTGGGATCTTCCCAGACTGGGGCACGAACCCGCGTCCCCTGCATCGGCAGGCGGACTCTCAACCACTGCGCCACCAGGGAAGCCCAAACCTTTAACTTCTTAATTACTGCTCTGTGCACATAAAGATCTTGATAAATATTTGCTAAGTCAATGAATTAGTGAAGGAATAAATGCAAGGAAGAGAAGATCATCACCTGGAGATACCAAAGGATTAAATGCTGAAACTTGTTTCTGAAACAAACACAATTTCTTTGATGTCTGAAATACTAGTTCTCCTACTAGCGCCCTAAACACTCCGAGTGCAAGGAAACACACTCTCGGCAGGTGCAGTATTGATCCCAGGAAAGAGGCGGTGCTAGTGTGAGCAGCTGCCTGGACTCATGTGAAATACAATGGAATGAGATGAACCTCCCGATCAGCTTTCCCTGGATGGGAAAAGAGCTCCAGCCTCGGTGTTTTGAGTCTGTTTCAGTGTGGTCCCAGGGGTCCTCCAGGGGACAGATCTGGCGTTCAAACCCCTCCAGGAAGGGACTGTCTGGATGTCTGTGGTCCTTTCACTTCCTGATTTCCCTCCTTATTCTGCATCTCCCCTTTCTTTTTCCTCCCACTGTATAACAAACACACAATCAGGGCCACTGCTGATCTATCCAAGGCCAGATTCAAACCATGAGTCATCAGGAGGACTGACCCCGTTCCCACGGAACACTGAGCAGTTGAAGTGGTCCTCTTAGAAGTATTGTACTGCATCCTTGGCTCTGAAAGACTAGGCTAGCTTTTGGAGGTGTCTTAGAGGAAAGAAAAAAATGGTTTTCATCTCCCAACCTCTATTTCCTATATATATTTGGGCCAGGAGTGTTATAAAGGCTCAATAAGTGTGTATTGACAGGCTGAAGAGTGCCCCCCGTCTGGGCAACTCACAGCAATGGAAGATCACAGTTGAGAATGTGGCTGTGATCTCAGTTAGTACCTGATTCCACGTCTTGGGGCAAGAAAAATCAGGATGGTTTTGGGACATCATGTTTTGCCAAAAAACAAGAATACCTGTAAGGAGGCCAGAAACAGAGCTAAAGTAAGTCACTTGTCCTGAAGGCTGGGAGACTACCCAAGAAATGCCAATAGAAGTAAATTGCCTGCTCTAAAAATGGAAGTGTTCAATTTTTAATGTTATGAAAGAGACATGTGAATGATTCAGAGCATTCAGCCTTTGGATAATGAAGAAACCCCAAATTAAGATGACACAAAGCCCTTAAATGAGAATTGAGAACCGTCTGCAAAACGTTTGTGCAAGCTAAAGTTTTCATTGCTTGTGTCCCCAAGGTCCCTAGAAAACAGAGGGAAAATCATTTGAGCTTGGTTATGGTAACACTGACAGTGCTCGTGCGCTGATTTTGGAGATGATCTTCGGCCCCAGAGAGTTCAGAATGCTCCAGTTATGGTACTGGTTTAATTAAATAGGGTAAAGAAGTCAAAATGGATGATTTTGGAGGAGCTAATGTTCCCCAGGAGTGGTTCTGGTGAATTGAATTTTCAGCAGTTAGAATGAGATTTTCCTTCTTGTTGCTAAGGAGTGGCTTTTCTTCACTATACAAAGATGAAACTCCCTTCTGGTAAGAAAAGGAAAGTATAGTAACAGATGTAAAGATGGAAAAATCATCCTGGACTCTGGTTTTAAAAAAGACATATATTTTCTAACTCTGTCACAATTAAATCTGGTCCCACAGCAATGGCAGCTTATTTATTTACTTAATCACAACTGTTGGGTCCTAATATTATTCTCTACTAATAGGAGAAAGGAATCCTGGAGGGTACCTGATTCCATGTCTTGGGACAAGAAAAATCAGGACGGTTTTGGAACATCATGTTTTGCCAAAAAACAAGGATGCCTTTAAGGAGGCCAGAAACAGAGCTCAAGGGCAAAGCAATTTGCTTTAAAGAGTCTCCCACTGTGAAAAGAGCCTCTGGAACAATACACGTTATCATTAATGTAGTTAGGACAAGTTGAATCCAGGAAAGACCATGAGTTCAGGATACCGGCAAAGAAACAGCAACATAAATTATACAAAAGGTAATTGTAGTACACTTTCCAAGGACTAGGTAGTTGCATTTTATGGCTTGGCAAGCAAGAAGAATGGCGATTCTGTATTCAGAAGTACCTCCTTCCGCCAGATAAATAAAGCCATTTCTTAGGCAGTTCTAAGTGACACTGCACACTGACTGGTGGTGGCCGCAGGGCAGAAGTGACCTGTTTCTCCTCTAGGTCAGCTTTACTGGTGGAAAAGCTGCTAAACTTGGGGCAGCTTGGAGGTGGATGCTGGAGAAAGGAGCGAGGAATGTGGGGCTCGGGCGAGAGGTAGAGTGAAAGGTCAGACCACCAGGTAATGTTGCAGGCAGAGTTGTGTCCCTCTCAATTCCACAGGTGAAGCCCCAACCCCCAGGACCTCACAGTGTGACTGTATTTGGAGATGGGGCCTTTAAAGAAGTTATTCAGTTGAAATGAGGCCAGAAAAGTGGGCTCAAATCCAATCTGACTGGTGTCCTTATAAGAAGAGGAAATTTGGACACACAGAGGGACCCCAGGCACGTGTGTACACAGAGGAAAAGCCTTGTGAAGACACGTTGAGAAGGTGGCTGTCTGCAAGCCAAGGAGAGGGGCCCCAAAAGAAACCAACCTGCTGACACTTTGATCTTGGACTTTGAGCCTCCAGAACAGTGAGAAATAAATTTCCAAGTCACCCAGCCTGTGATACCTTGTTATAGCAGCCCTAGTAATCTAATACAGGTAGGATAGGCTATCAGAGGGCCTCCAAGACCACAATTAAAAATGAATATGGGGCTTCCCTGGTGGCGCAGTGGTTGAGAGTCCGCCTGCCGATGAAGGGGACACGGGTTCGTGTCCCGGTCCGGGAAGATCCCACATGCCGTGGAGCGGCTGGGCCCGTGAGCCATGGCCGCTGAGCCTGCGCATCCAGAGCCTGTGCTCCGCAGCGGGAGAGGCCACAACAGTGAGAGGCCCGTGTACCGCAAAAAAAAATAGAAAAGAAAAAAGAATATGTGTCTAAAATTAAAAAGGAATGAGGAGAAGGGTCAAGATCACCAAAAACAAGGAAAGTCTAAGAACTAGTCACAGTCAATAGGAGGCCAAGGAAATATGACAAACAACTGTCATGTGGTGTTCTGGATGGGATCCTGGAACAGTAAAAGGGTATTAGGTAAAAACTAAGGAAACCTGAATAAAGCATGAATTTTAGTTAATAATAATGTATTGATATTGGTTTGTTAATTATAACAGATATGCCATATTAATGTAAGTTGTTAGTGATGGGGAAAATGGGTCTGGGGTATATGAAAACTCTTTGTACTAGCTTTGCAATTCTTTTGTAAATCTAAAATTTTAAAGTTTATTTTTTAAAGGTAACGGGAAGCTGGGGCTTCCCTGGTGGCACAGTGCTTGAGAATCCACCTGCCAACGCGGGGGACGCGGGCTCGATCCCTGGTCCAGGAAGAGCCCACATGCCGCGGAGCAGCTAAGCCCTTGCGCCACAACTACTGAGCCTGTGCTCTAGAGCCCATGAGCCACAACTACTGAGCCCCCAAGCCACAACTACTGAAACCCACGTGCTCTAGGTCCTGTGTGCTGCAACTACTGAGCCTGCATGCTGCAACTACTGGAGGCCATGTGCCTGGAGCCCGTGCTCCACAACAAGAAAAGCCACCGCAGTGAGAGGCCCACACACAGCAACGAAGAGTAGCCCCCACTCACCGCAACTAGAGAAAGCCCGCACACAGCAATGAAGACCCGACGCAGCCAAAAATAAATAAATAAATAAATAAAGGCAATGGGAAGCATTTATATAAAATTCTAAGAAACTATAGTGACAGAAAGCCCACCAATGTTTGCCTAGAGGAGGGGGTAGGGAGAAGCACCCAACTACAGAGGGGCAGTGGGTGTGTTTTGGGGGGACGATTGTGATGGCGGTTACACAATTACACACAATTACCCAAATTTGTCAAATACCTTAAAATACATGAATCTGACTGCATGTAAGTAATACCTTCATAAAAGAGGATGTTGAAAGTCTCTTAAGTTGTTGTGTAAGAGTTTGTGGAACATTATTTCAGCAGCAGGATAGGGAATGGCTTGGTGTGAGATCAGCAAGGAAACCGTCGCAGGAACCCAGGCAAGCACAGGCCAGAATCGGAGCAAAGAGCTGGGGGTTTGAAACGGGTGGCTTCAAACTGCACCAGAGAAGGGGGTGGTGATCGAAATAGCTCTCATTCACTCAGTGTGAACATCCATTGTCTCTTTTAACCCCCACTCAGTCCCTGAGAAGAAGAGGATATTATTCCTGCTTCACAGAGAAGAATTGACGCCGAGAAGTTAGGAAAGTCCTAGGAGCCTGGAGAGACGTCCCAGATGGGGTTGCTGTCAGATATCAGGACCCTTCTTTTCCTGGTAGAATTCATTCCACTGATTTTCAGGTCTTAAGATCTTTCTTGGTCATAATGTTTGTTTATATTATAGAACGGGTTAGTTACATAAAATACGACAGGATTAGCTATCAGGCAGTCTTCCATGTGAAAGTTTACAGACCATACGTCTCAGAGATGAATAGCAAATTGTTCATCAATCTCCCGACCTAGACTATACACCTCACATCCACAGGAAGGGAAAAGAAAGCCAAAACATGCCCCAGTCAGACATTCATAATGGCTTAGTTTTCAAAGCACCTGATACCTGAAAGCCCTGGATTTCATGCTTCCCTCTATCTCCCATGGTGTCCAGCCCTGGGCGTTACTCTTACCTGAAGAACAACAATTATTTCTTGGTTGGTTGACCTTGACTAGAGTCTTTATTTGTTTGATTTGGAAAACCATGAAGGCATTTCTCAAATTAGAGCAGACTTACAGTCACCACAGAAGTTATTTTTTTATAGATGCCTCTGTAAGAATGAAACATCTCCTGGGAAATGGGACTCATTCCCGTTCACATGTATCTGCACACACACAATGGAGGGGATGGCTTCTTATATGAATGTGGAATGGCTCCAACATTTACTACATGCCTATTTATGCAAGTTTTTTTTTTTTTTTTTTTTTTTGCGGTACGTGGGCCTCTCACTATTGTGGCCTCTCCCGTTGCGGAGCACAGGCTCCGGACGCGCAGGCCCAGCAGCCGTGGCTCACGGGCCCAGCTGCTCCGTGGCATGTGGGATCCTCCCGGACCGGGGCGCGAACCCGCGTCCCCTGCATCGGCAGGCGGACTCTCAACCACTGCGCCACCAGGGAAGCCCTATGCAAGTGTTTGTTTTAAAGCCTGCCCTGCTCACTAGAGGGGAGAGTGTCTCTTATTTAACGTGGTTCCTGGCACGTTTAGAAATCAATAACCAGCGGTTGACAGAATGTGCTTGGTGCTGCATAATGAGGTCGGCATTTTGTGTGTGATTTCATTGAACCCTCTCAATAGCCCAAGGGTATGAATCATTCTCATTAGACAGATGAGTAAACTAGAGGGTTGCAGTGACTTATTTAAGGTCCTGCAGCAAGTAATTAGCTTCATCCAATAGAATTTTGAAACCAGGGCTACACAGCCCTGTAAGCCTGAGCTCTCTCTATTGATTAAGAGCAGGGAACCTCCCAGGAACCACATAAGGGCCTGGAGACACTACGAAATCCTCTATTCTTCCTACCCTTCCCTCTCTACCCTCGCTAAAAAAAAGACCCACATACATAATGTTTTCAACCACTCACTGGATGATAATTGTAATTTCACGTTTAGATTTTCTTTGTTGTTGTTTTTTAAATTAATTTTTATGGGAGTATAGTTGATTTACAATGTTGTGTTAGTTTCTGCTGTACAGCAAAGTGAATCAGGTATACATATACATGTATCCACTCCTTTTTAGATTCTTTTCCCATACAGGTCATTACAGAGCATTGAGTAGAGTTCCCTGTGCTAGGTTCTTATTAGTTGCCTATTTTATTTAGAGTAGTGTATATATGTCAATCCCAGTGTCCCAATTTATCTCTCCCCCACTCCACATTTAGATTTTCTTTAACCCACGAGTTATAAACCAGCAGGCAACAAACTGAATCTGGTCCAGCAACCTGTCTTGTTTAGCATGGTGATTTTTAAAAACTTGAGCTTGAAATTTTACACAGCTTCCACCAGACCCTGTGGTCTTGGACTAGGCTGTTTTGCTCACTTGTTTTACATGTTACAGGCAGCCCCATAGAGTCTAAATTAAAACTGAATCCCAGTTAAAGTGAAAACACCCCTTGGGGAGGCTAATACTTCAAACTGTTATTAGTTTGTACCTTATTGTGACTAAGCTTAAAATCCTCTACTGGGGACTTCCCTGGTGGTCCAGTGGCTAAGACTCCATGCTCCCAATGCAGGGGGCCCAGGTTTGATCCCTGGTTGGGGAACTAGATCCCGCATGCTGCAACTAAGACCCAGTGCAGCCAAATAAATATTAAAATGTATATATATATATATATATATATATATATATATGTTAAATAAATAAATAAAATCCTCTACTGAGGAGAGGTTTTGAAGGGGAAGGAGAGGAGAGGGTGGGAGCTTGGGAAATCTGAGTCCTTCCTTACTTTTCCCATAATTTTTTCTGTCTCCCTCCATGTCCGAAAGCTCTCCTTTGTTTATCCACCTAACTCTCAACCACAAATCCCTAGCCAATAGTTTCCCAATAGGTAGCATTCATTTCTCTGAAAAATTAACCATAATAACTAGACAATAAGGCACTAATATTCTGTAATAGTCTGTGACTCAGATGTGCTCAGTGCCTCAACCTGGTAAGACTTCCCTTCCTTTATGCCAAAATAGGAATAGTCTGAGCTTCCATCTTGTATCATCAGTGGAAGTCCAGGATTCTTATTATTAATAATAATTAACTTTTATTGACTTATTATGTGCCGGGTACTTTGATCTTAGTTTAAACAAGAACACACAGACACACATATACATCTGCATGAATACTCAGTAATTTTCAAGGACAGAAAAGAGCAAATGCACATTTAAGAAAAAAACTGAAGGGCTTCCCTGGTGGCGCAGTGGTTGAGAGTCTGCCTGCCGATGCAGGGGACACGGGTTTGTGCCCCGGTCCCGGAAGATCCCACATGCTGCGGGGCAGCTAGGCCCGTGAGCCATGGCCGCTGAGCCTGCGCGTCCGGAGCCTGTGCTCCGCAACGGGAGAGGCCACAACAGTGAAGAGGTCCGCATACCGCAAAAAAAAAAAAAAAAAAAAAAAGAAACTGAAAATGGATAAAGGCGATCTCCTTTTAAATGCAGCCGGGAAAGCCCTGAAGGGGGCGCACTCACTCATCGCAGCTTATGGACCCCAGCCTTCAGTGCAACTGCCCACCACCTGCAGCAAATGAAAAACCACCCCAGGCCTCCCCAATTGCCTCTTCCGCCTATATGAGCAAGCCCCTCTCCTGTGTTCTCCCGCCATGTCTATGGTTTGCCATTACTTTTCTTGTCCCAAATTACAATTCTCTGCTATTCCTGAGTAAACTCATTTTGGTGGTTATTTTACCAGCATGGTTCTTTTGGTTAACATCAAATTATCCTAAAGAGGGACTTCCCTGGTGGCGCAGTGGTTAAGAATCCACCTGCCTTAGAATCCACCTGCCAATGCAGGGGACACGGGTTCGAGCCCTGGTCCGGGAAGTTCCCACATGCCGTGGAGCAACTAAGCCCCTGTGCTGCAGCTACTGAGCCCACGCACCTAGAGCCCGTGCTCCGCAACAAGAGAAGCCACCGCAATGAGAAGCCTATGCATGGCAATGAAGAGTAGCCCCCACTCGCCACAACTAGAGAAAGCCCACGCGCAGCAACAAAGACCCAAAGCAGCCAAAAAGAAATAAATGAATAAATAAATATTATCCTGAAGAAATCATATTTCTTTATAGAAAAGAATGCAAGGACTCAGATTTGCAGGGATGTAATGCCCACAATGAAGACAAATGTTGGAAATATCAATATTACTCGGAACAGTATAGCTCCTCATTTTCTCGGATCTTTTTATTACAAAATAGGATATTTCTTTACCAAAAAGTCCATTAACATGTTTGCCCAAGAACAGGGGAACAGGGGAACAGTCTGCCCTCAGAGTTAAGTTCAAGCCTCCTCCTCTGGCGACGTGAAACTGAATCTTTGAAATTACAAGTATCTCGCAGTTTTTAAGATCCCAGGGACCCAGATAATCAGCGTAAAGTTATCTGAGCTCACCTCCTTCCAGTTGGTCTAGAATCAAGAGAGCTTGAGAGGAGCATAAGCTCCATTTACCCTGACCCAGCAAGTCGTCAAGGTCCCAACTATTTCACTTTTCATAGTCTTAACAGGAAATTACTTTAAATATCAAAATTTCTGAGACATAATTGAAAATTTCAGTTGTGGTAGCAGTGAAACTATAACCTTACTATAAAATTATAATTTTTAAAGTGTGGTATTGTATTTAGGGAAAAGTGTACTGATATCTGCAATTTATTTGGAAGTACACCAAAAAGAAGATGGATCAATGGATGGATGGATGGAGTAATGGACAGCTGGATGGATACATGATAAAGTACAGCAAAGTGTTTGTAAATGTAGCATCTTGATCGCAGCTATGCAGGTGTTCACTATACAATTCTGTTGACTTTGCTGTAAGTTTAAATTTTTATTTTTATATTTTAAAACTTGCTGTACGGCTTTCCTGGTGGTGCAGTGGTTAAGAATCCGCCTGCCAATGCAGGGGACATGGGTTTGAGCCCTGGTCCAGGAAGATCCCACATGCCGCGGAGCAACTAAGCCCGTGCACCACAACTACTGAGCCTGTGCTCTAGAGTCCGCAAGCCACAACTACTGAGCTCATGTGCCACAACTACTGAAGCCTGTGCACCTAGAGCCTGGGATCCGCAACAAGATAAGCCACCACAATGAGAAGCCTGCGCACCGCAACAAAGAGTAGCCCCCGCTCGCAGCAACTAGAGAAAGCCTGTGTGCAGAAACGAATACCCAATGTGGCAAAAATAAATAATAAAATAAAATAAATAAATATATTAAAAAAACTTGCTGTAAATTTAAAAATTAAAGGCAAAGGAATACACAAATAGATCAATGGAATCCTTAATCATAGAGAGCCCAGAAACGTACCCAGGAGTATATGGGAGCTCAGTGTATGACTAGCAATATAAAGTAGCAGGGAATGATTAACTATTTCATAAATGGTGCTGTGAAAAGCAGTTGTCCATAAAAAAAATGGATCCCTACCTCAATTATCCCCATGGTCTAGTCTTTTGCACTGAACTGCTCCAGGCCTTTTTTTTTTTTCTCTGTTGTAACTCCAGGGCCTGGTGTCTGCTAGGGGGTGAGTAAATATTTGTTGAATGAAGACCTCAGTCCTGGGAGATACGCTGTGGATCGGAGGATTTCTGTGATCTGTGCTGTTGCTGAGGCTTGGAGCCAGGGAGCTGAGTCCCGAGTCCACCCTCTTTTCTGTTCCTCATCAGCTGAGCTAATGCAGCGGTCACACTGACTTCTGATGGCAAATAAACCAACTCAACGATGAGTGATGAGTGATGCGAGGTTAGCCTGACTTCATTCAGTGGCTGACAGAGCTCCCTTGAAGATTTGCAGGAACAGAATTTGTGGCTGTTTGTTCTTCCAAAGGTTATTACAAGTGGGACAGGGAAGTAGGATTTGAGGGGGTCAAGGAGGAAATAATAATGTAGAAATAAATGATGGAATCCAAATTACAGATTATACGCACATAAAGTATGTATCACAGTTATGTGTGTAATAGAGAAAGCCCACGTGCAGCAACGAAGACCCAACGCAGCCAAAAATAAATAAATTTATTAAAAAAAAACTCTTCCCTTTATTTTAATACATAAATCTATATAACCTTTAGAGTAAATCAAAGAAGATGAAGAGTTGCCAGTAAAAAAAAAAAAAGCTTAATACCAGAGATTCCTCCTACCTAAAATCTTTGTTTTTACTGTTGATTTCAATGAAACGACACATTTTCCTTCTAGTGGTTTCCTCATTTATCAGTAGTAAAGTAGCTCTTTATCCTCATGAGCATGAGAACTACCAACTGCAAATGGGCTTAGTACAAATCACCTTTAGAAGCTTCAGACAATCACATCCATTTAAATGTTGTTGAATAAAAGGTTTGAAACCTAATAGGTTCATCCAGCCAACAAGCTATTATAATACTATTTTACTGCGGCTTTATTTAATTACCACCCGTACAGGATATATTTACCATCCCGGATCTTGAAAAAGACCATAACCCTTATAAAGATTGTATTTATACAGCTTTGTAAGTAACTTGATTACTTTGCGTATTTGTACAGGTGAAACCCAAAGGTAGGACACTCCTGCAAAAGGTTTAACCGGAATAGACATGCTACAGCATGATTAGGATTAGGGTAAGAGATACGTCATCTTCTTGACTTAAAGATTCTCCTCGTTTCATCCTGTCTGTAACTAAGATTGCCTACGATAAAATATCAGACTCTATTCTTGATAATTATCATACTTCAGGGCCTCCAAAATTGGAGAGAAATTTTCATTACCTTTCCAAATAAGCTTTGTCCTGACTTCTAGTCTTGTGGAGTGACAGTAATGAACAGAATTGAAAGGCAGGTGGGCAGTGGTGACACATCAAGGTTCCAAAGGTTCTTCAACATTAAGAAACATACTTGGGGGCTTCCCTGGTGGCGCAGTGGTTGAGAGTCCGCCTGCCGATACAGGGGACGCAGGTTCGTGCCCCGGTCCGGGAAGATCCCACAGGCCGTGGAGCGGCTGGGCCCGTGAGCCATGGCCGTTGAGCCTGCGCTTCTGGAGCCTGTGCTCCGCAACGGGAGAGGCCACGATAGTGAGAGGCCCGTGAACCGAAAAAGAAAAAAAAGAAACATACTTGGAAGGAGTTGATTCTGCTGACCTGCTGACCAGTTAGAGAACCTGGAAGTATCTGAACTCCACAAAGGTATTCACTGAGAATGGATTTCGAGTTGTCTGTCTTGTAATTTAGCTTATTCAGACATTTGTTTTTGTTGTGTTTTTGATAAAGGAAAGAGCAGTTGATGGAAGGGCACAGATTGACTGTCCTTACTATGTTAAAAATCAAGTCTTTAACAGAAACGGACAATATAGAGACTTCCTAAGTGACCTGAAACATTGGTGTAGTGGATGCTGTGATGTGCCATCCAAACTCCTGAATTTCCCATTCTTGCCTGAGGCTGATGGTGGCTCAGCACATCTGTGGGAACTGCCCTCCACAGAGGGAGCTGCCTCACCTAAGATTAGGCCCCCTCCCCAGGGGCAGCCAACATCCAATGATCAGCCCTTTGTCTCAATTAGAATAACTCCCTGCTCCAGAGCTTTGCCATAAAATCAACTGAGGCCTCTGTTGCAACAGCACCCCAGGTCAACTCCCCTTAAACCTGCTTCCCCCATTCCCTTGCAGGCAGTGCTGTCGAGAGCACTGCCCAATTTACCTCCTGTGAATAAATTTCTGCCTCAGAGACTTTCCCCCATCAAACCCAGCTAAGACATAAGGCAAAGTTCCTTGGTAGGATTAAAGATAACCATTTTTATGTCATTGCAGATTATTACTCAATCAAGTTGAATGGACTGGCTGCAATTAAATTCCTGATGGTTCTCTTGTGGATCTGTTCTGCCTAATCCTAGAGGTACAGACTTGGTTGTATATATGTTCACTTGAAAAGGAGTCTGCAAAAATAAAAAATTGTAGACTATATACAAGTCTGGTTTTTAGAAAATAGAATTAACAAGCTTGCCCAATCACAGTACGTATATGAATGAATAGGAGACACTTCAGCTTCTACTTTCTCAATTATGTGTATTTTCCTTATAATACAATTAATTGTTAATATGGAGTGACTCTGAAAAAGAATGAGACCTTGGGCACTGAAGACATGACCAAGATGTACCTGCTCAAATCATGGTACGTCCAGCCCAATGTTCTGGCAGATTTTGTGAAAGATCTTGACAATCATCCCTGATATCAACTGCAAAATGTCAGGACGTTTACCCCAAATATCCATTCTTTGTGCTGTCGTGGTACTGCTTTCACAGAACTTATCCCTGTGATGTATACGTATTCTAATCCCCCACTAGACTAGGCCTTCCTCAGTGGGAAATAATTCACATCTGTATCCCTCTATCTCTTGAGCATAGTAATTAATAGGCCCTTATTGAATTCCAGTTTCAATCAGTGGAGGATTTATTAGCACTGATGAGACCTTGGGTGCCAAGCTAAACATTGTTTGAGAAAATGAGTCATAGTTACTACCCTCCAGGAACATGTTATATTCCTGGGGTTATAACCCACTTAAACAGCTAGAGACCATTTAAGGGTGGCCAATTAAATATGATAACCTAAATATTCACATTTATCTTTGATTTCCCCTGACACTCCACTAAAGTAACAGTACAGAATTACAAAAATCCTAAAGCCATAAATGTAGAGAAAACTTGAAAAAAGATCATCAGCAAACAGGATTTCAGCAAAACGCTGGAAGTGTGTAACTGCCTAAAAAGCCCCGAGGTTGCTAAAGCCTAAGCTTGCAGGGCAGAGAGCCAAGAAGTCAGTCAATTCTCCACACAGAAAGCCAGAAAGCTTGCAGACATCAGGAGGCGGGGTGCAGCGTAGAGCTGAAAATAGGAGGATTTAGTTGGAAGTTTATATAGGGAGCTGTTAAAATGCAATTCCCCCAACCAAAGTGCCAGAAGATTGCAGCTTCCCCAGCACAACATGGGGAAGAAAGCTCACTGTGGAGAAGTCGAACCAGAAAATCTGTGGAGTCTGGGCCACCACACTCTGCTGAATAGAGGGGTGAGTTGCCTGACTGAAAATAGGGAGACACAATAAAAGTATACAAACTGAATTTTGACATCACCCAAACCTACTCACCTCAAAGAAAACTGGCCACGAGACTCATGTTCACCTCCCAAGAAATTGGAGAATTCCTCTCTCGGAAAACTAACCAGTCCAAAAGAAATGTCTACGTAAAATGACAATTTAGAGTTTCCATGATGAAATTGCTAGGTCCTGCCCAATCACACAGTGGTGAGAACCATCAATCTCCAAACCCTGCTCATATGTACAGAGCTTCTAAGTGTTTAAGTTTCTCACTCAGTGTATTAGGACACCAAGGTCCACCACACATTTGAGAAAATCCTCTAACGTGAGTGACAGAGACCAAAACAAACCACAGAAAAAATTTAGAAAATTAAAAAACAAAACAGAGCCTCAGAATAAGAGAAGATATTGTTCTATGAAGCAAGAAACAATTTCACTAAAAACATCCATTGAGAGAATAAAAATTCAGAAAATTATATCTATATCTATATCTATATCTATCTATCTATCTATATATATACACACACACACACACACACACACACAACAGAAGAGTTGAAAGTAAAGTTGAGAGAATCTCTCAAAAAGGAAAACAAAGGGCTTCCCTGGTGGCGCAGTGGTTAAGAGTCCACCTGCCGATGCAGGGGATATGGGTTCGTGCCCCGGTCCGGGAAGATCCCACATGCCGCGGAGTGACTGGGCCCGTGAGCCATGGCCGCTGGGCCTGCGCGTCCAGAGCCTGTGCTCCGCAACGGGAGAGGCCACAGCAGTGAGAGGCCCGCGTACCGCAAAAAAAAAAAAAAAAAAGGAGATCAAAAACCGAGGAAATGGAAAATAGGAAAGAAAAGAGAAATATAGATAAAATGATAGTAAAAGCTGCCTGGAAGAAAAATGCAGATCACGCACAAATGATCAGCACTCAGGGGAAATCAGACTTCTCCACCACTGCAATAGGAGCTAGAAGACAGTGGACAAATGCCTTCAGACTATCAAGTGTAGCTTTATTCTTCTAATGAAGATTTGGAATGTGTCAGCAGCAAACAACTGGGGGAAAGTGAGGCAATTATTAACTCCAGGAAAAACAAAAAATTGTACAAGATAGAAAATGTAATCATAGTACATTACATGGCTAAGCTGTGAATAACGATTATTTAGAATGTAAACACTGTACATTAATTTTAAAATGGTGATAGAAATACATTGGGAAGGGACTTCCTTGGTGGTGCAGTGGTTAAGAATTCGCCTGCCAATGCAGGGAACACGGGTTCGATCCCTGGTCCGGGAAGATCCCACATGCTGTGGAGCAGTTAAGCCCATGCACCGCAACTGCTGAGCCTGTGCTCTAGAGCCCACGAGCCACAACTACTGAGTCCGTGTGCCACAACTACTGAAGCCTTCACGCTCTAGGGCCCACGTGCTGCAACTACTGAGCCCACATACTGCAACTACTGAAGTCCGCGCACCTAGAGCCCTTGCTCCACAACAAGAGAAGCCACCGCAATGAGAAGCCCGCACACCACAACGAAGAGTAGCCCCCACTCGCCTCAACTGGAGAAAGCCTGTGCGCAACAATGAAGACCCAACACAACCAAAAATAAATTAAATTAAAAAAAGATATACATTAGGAAGATAAAGGGAAGAAAATGTGTGTGTTGATTCAGATGCAGGGCAGTGCAAAGGAGTTATAACTTCATTTAAAAATAAAAAACAATAAATCAAGAAGCAGCAGTAGGGATTTCCCTGGTGGTCCAGTGGTTAAGAATCTGCCTTCCAAGGCAGGGGACTCGGGTTCCATCCCTGGCTGGGAACTAAGGTCCCACATGCAGGCAACTAAATCTGCATGCCACAACTAGAGAGAAGCCCACACGCCACAGCTACTGAGCTCTGGTGTTCTGGAGCCTGCGCACTGCAACTAGAGAGAAATCCACAACGAAGAGCCCATGTGCCGCAACGAAGACCCAGTGCAGCCAGGAAAAAAAAAGCAGCAGCAGTAAAAGAATGTTATTTAGAAATATGAAGGGATTATCATATCGATACTAAGTAAGCCAGAGAAAGACAAATATCATACGATATCACTTATATGTGGAATCTTAAAAAAAACCTGACAAATGAACTTATTTACAAAACAGAAGGAGACTCACAGACATAGAAAACAAACTTATGGTTACCAAAGGGGAAAGGGTAGGGGGAAGGGATAAATTAGGAGGTTGGGATTAACATATACACACTACTATATATAAAATAGATAACCAGGGACTTCCCTGGTGGCACAGTGGTTAAAAATCCGCCTGCCAATGCAGGGGACACGGGTTCAAGCCCTGGTCCGGGAAGATCCCACGTGCTGCAGAGCAGCTGAGCCTGTGCACCACAACTACTGAGTCTGCGGTCTAGAGCCCGTGAGCCACAACTACTGAAGCCCACGTGCCTAGGGCCCGTGATCCGCAACAAGAGAAGCCACCACAATGAGAAGCCCATGCACCGCAACAAAGAGTAGCCCCCGCTCACCACACTAGAGAAAGCCTGCATGCAGCAGTGAAGGCCCGATGCAGCCAAAAATAAATAAATAAATAATTTAAAAATAAATAAATAAAATAAAATAGATAACCAATAACCAACAAGGATTTACTGTATAGCACAAGGTATTATTGAGTACAAAAATACTCAATATTTAGTAATAACCTATAAGGGAAAAGAATCTGAAAAAGTATACACACACACAGAGACATATATATATATATATATATATACATATAGCCGAGTCACTGTGTTGTAACCTAACATGATATTGTAAATCAACTATACTTTAATAAAGAAAACAAAATAAATGAAAGCATTTGGCAAAATCTAAAATAAAAAAAAAAGAAAGAAAAGAAAACAAATATGAAGGGAAATACCAGAAGAGATTGCTCAGAGTTAAAGTGATTGCTTTGAAAAATAGAAATGGGGATTAGACTGGGTGGAGGAAGAACTTCTGTTTTTCATTGTTGTAATTTTACTTTTAAACTAGAACGTGTTATTTTTATTAAGATATTTTAGGGACTTCCCTGGTGGCACAGTGGTTAAGAATCCTCCTGCCAGTGCAGGGGACACGGGTTCGAGCCCTGGTCTGGGAAGATCCCACATGCTGTGGAGTAACTAAGCCCGCGAGCCACAACTAGTGAAGCCCATGCACCTAGAGCCCATGCTCCGCAACAAGAGAAGCCACCGCAATGAGAAGCCCACACACCGCAACAAAGAGTAGCCCCCACTCTCTGCAACTAGAGGAAGCCCTTGTGCAGCAACGAAGACCCAACACAGCCAAAAATAAATAAATTAATTAAAAATTTTTTTTAATGTCCTAAAGAATTAAACTATGATAGTAAATAGAGTACAGGGGTTTTCTATCTGATATGTGAAATAATTCTGTGCTGAAAAGCCATCTGCAGAAGGGGGGACTTGACCAAAGATGGGTAGGATTTGGATGACACAAGGGAGCGACATTCAGGGTGGGATCAACATGACCTTGAAATTAGCACATTATAAGGCGGGGGGGGGGCGGTCAGTGAAATGGCCAGTTGCCAGGAATCAAGAAAGTAAGTTGTGGAACAGTGGGAAAATCCTGCTTACATAAGGGGAAGTCAGATGGAAGAAGGACTTGGGATTTAAGTAGAGGAACTTGAACTTGTTTGAGAACAAAGGGACTTGTAGATTCTTGAGAAATAAAATGATGTAATAAAAGCAGTATTTTAGGAAATTTAATCTGAAAATTGTATGTAACTAGTTGATATGGGAGGCAATTGGTTAGTCTTTTTCATCATTACATCCCCAGCACCTATTGTGGTGCTCATAGGAGCTCAACCTGTATTTCCTGAATGATCAAATGTGAAAGAGGCTGGGAGGTGTTGGAGGAATATAAGCATGAAGTAGTAGGGCCATGGACCAGGAATGAGTAGTGGCAATGGAAAGGAACAGGTATTTCCTGAACACATTTGAAAAAGAGAAATACTCTAATTTCCTATTCAAAATGCCCATTTTTAAAAAAGTCACTTCACATTAAATATGAAACAAATTTTCTTATAGTAATGTTATAAACAGTGGTTATGTTCTCAGACCCCCTCCAACTATTTATAATTACTCTAAAATACAGTCCAACCTAAATACACCTATTATACATAAGTAACATTTTATAGGATTATTTCCAGGAGATAAATTTTAAGTTCCAAGTTGTAGGTGATTATTCCAGTTATCTATTGCTATGTAACAAATTTTCAAAATTGAGTGCCTTAAAACAATAACCATTTTATTACATCTCATGATTCCATGGGTCAGGAATTTGGGCAGACCTCAGCTGGGTGATTCTTTTGCTCCAAGGGTACCAACTGGGATTACTCACTGGTACTCAACTGGTGGGTGTGCTGGTCTGGACTGTACAAGGTGGTTTCCCTCACAAGTCTGGTGCTTGGGTGGGGATGGCTGGAAGGCTGGGATCAGCTGGGTTCTATTGACTCCAGCATGGTGTTCTCAGGGTAATTGGTTGTCTCATGTGGCATTTCAGAAGCCCCTGAAAGAGTGTTCCAAGAGAACTAAGTGGAAGCTACAGGCTTCTTCTCACCCAGTTCCAGATAGCCCACAGGATCACACTTCTGCCACCTTGTACTGCTTACAAGTGGATAAAAGGGCCAGCCAAGAGTCAAGGAGAGAGGCTACACAACAGTGTGATCCAAGTAGGCATGGTTTACTGGAGGACATTCTTTGGAGGTTAACTTCCACAGTGGAGACTTAATGTTCTAAAACTGTATAGGTGGGGCTTCCCTGGTGGTGCAGTGGTTAAGAATCCAACTGCCAATGCAGGGAACACGGGTTCGAGCCCTGGTCCGGGAAGATCCCACATGCTGCAGAGCAACTAAGCCCGTGGGCCACAACTACTGAGCCTGCGCTCTAGAGCCCATGAGCCACAACTACTGAGCCCATGAGCCACAACTACTGAAGCCTGCGGGCCTAGAGCCTGTGCACCGCAACAAGAGTAGCCCCTGCTTGCCCCGCTCACTACAACTAGAGAAAGCCCACGCACAGCAACAATGACCCAACACAGCCAAAAATAAATTAATTAATTTAAAAAAATCTGTATAGGTGAAAGTACCACTCACATTTTCATAAGAAAAAAGTTATGTTGATGAGTCTCAAACTATACCCTCAAGGAAAGCTACTGTTTCACTGCCAATGTTGAATAATGGTGGTCTTTTCTATATTTGGAAGAAAAACTGAGATGAACCATTTTTTAAAAATCATTCTTTTATTTTCTTATGAAAATATTTCTTAAACCCTTTTTCCTGATAGTCCTCACTTGCGTGATAGGGCAATTTTTAGAAATATTTTGGTTTTGGGAATTCCCTGGTGGTCCAGTGATTAGGATTCGGCGCTTTCACTGCCATGGCTCGGGTTCAATCCCTGGTCAGGGGACTAAGATCCCACAAGCCACGCGGTGCAGCCAAAAAAAAAAAAAAAAAAAGATTTTGTTTCTCACATAGCCTTCTTCTCCTTCCTGGTTCTCGGCAGTCAGGCCCTTTGTGCTCCCTCACACAGGAGAAGTGTGGATGTCAGACCTGAAAGCAGAAGCCTCTTGCAGACACTTCCCTTTCTGGATTTTGCTTTCATAAAGCCTGAGTTTCCAGAATCTGTCGTGCAGGAAGAGGGGAAAGGCGAGAGTCGAAAGGCAACCAAAGGACCTTGAACAGCAGAGGTTCCCAGAGCTTCACGGCTTAGCCTTTCCATCCACCTCCATTCCCTCACCAGACCCGTGAAACCTCCTGAGTCACTTCTTTGGCTCCTCCACCCCATGGAGCAGAATCTGAAAATCGCTGCTGTAGAATAATTATTCCTCAGCTCTTCTGAGTTGGGGAACAGTCGGGAATGGTGGAATGGAAGTTGAGGAACTTCAGATACACAGATTCCCATGTTTCTCTTCTGCACGTATAGGGGATGAGGGAAACATTGGAATGACAGGTGCTTGGAACTTTTTAAGCCTGGGAGTATGGAAGAATGCTGATGCTGGCCATCAAAAATGGAGAGCTGAGTAGTTGCACTCAGTATTGGCAGGGAGCCGAGGATAATTAACTTCATCTCTGGAATGCTAAATTGGAGGTTAAGGTAGGGCATTCTACACAAGGTGGCCTAGAAGCAGCTGGAGAGATGGGAATGCCGCACAGGTGAAAAGGTCAGGGCTGTAGATAAGAGATTCCAACAACTGTTGAAGAAGCGAGTTCGGAGAGAAAAGAGCACAGGGCTGAGAGCAGAAGCGTTTTGAGACCCTGCTACGAAGGATGAAAGCTGGTGACCCGCCTGCCACGTCAACCTCCTTGAGTGACTGTTGCTTTCTTACTGAAAACATTGTTCTCTAAAATCACAGACTATCAGAAACTGCCCCTTGAAAGTACATCAGGAAGAAGAAAACGTCCCACTCTTGCCGAGGACTCTCAGGCACAGAGGGGCAGCCTTGACTGATTTCTAACCCAGGTGCAGAGCTGTGGGTAAGGGGTTTCTGGAGACAACGTTCCACATCTATCTGAACCTTGTAGTTCCAAGGAAACGAGATTTTGGGTCCACTTGTAGTCCAGACATGATGCCACTCACAGCTCTGCTTTGTTGGGACCGATCAAAACACAACTTCATTTAAATTTTACCTAAACTCCACACTTCCCCGAAAGTCCTGTAACAACTCCATCTTTTTCTGTGCTTGGTGAGATGCCCCAGGGCTCCTTAGATGTGAACTCTCCCCCATTACCGTGGATCAATAAACCTGAATCTGTGGACTCTAGATTCATTTCTGGGGGTATTAGGACGATCGGGCGGGGACAGAGAGCATCGGAGGCTTTCACAGTACACTCCTCCATTTCACAGACAAATCCTGGGGACCAGGAGAAGGGTTTCTAGTTGTCTTTGCAGTTCTTCCGTCTTTACACTCTAGGTACCGAGACTGACGAGTCTCATAACGATTATTACGGGGTCACTGGGACCCCCAGTTCCCCGAGGGCCTTCTCCCACCTCACCCTACTGTTCCACATTTCTTCAGCACCTTGTATTCCTCGGACGAAATCTCCTTTTTCTTGCTTAGTCCTGTCTTCCCAACCCACTCTCTCGGGAATGAGCGACCGCTTGAATCAGAAGCCAGGTACCGCCCTTCATTCAAATCTTCCTTTTTCTGGCAAAGCGCTCTAAAAAGGTGGGCTAGGAATCAATGTATCTCCAGACCAAATAGAAAGCAAACACTTTCCAAGAGGAATATAGTGTTTTACTTAAACCACAACATCAAGCAGTCTTAACAAGTCCCTTGTACTCCAAAGGAAATAAAGTTAGCGCTTCAGCCAACTCGGGCGAATCCTCCAGCGGGATCCACAGGTCCCTCTGCGCGTGCGCCTCGGGAAACTTGGCCCTGCTACCCCGGCGCGGAGCGGCGGCGCGGGCGCGGATTGGTCGCCGGGGCACCGGGCCCGCGGCGCGTGCGCAATGCTCCTCCCGCCCCGCGCCGCCCCTCCCACCGCCCGTCGCCCGTCCGCGGCCTCTGGAGTGAGCAGGCGGTACCCGGCGAGCCGGCGAGCGGACAGCAGGGCGGGCCGACGGTGAGCGCGGCCTGCTCTCTCCGAGGAAGAAAGAAGAGGTCGTGTTCCCGGTCTCCGGGATCCCCTAGCCCCGCAACCTGCCCCGCCGGCGAAGGAGAAGCTGAGGAGCCGCCGCCGCCGCCCGGCGCCGCCGCCATGGCTGCCATGATGGGTCGGAAGTGAGCCTGCGGGCGACGGTGCCGGCACTGGCGCTGCAGCCCCGGTCCCGGCCGCTCCGCCGGGGAAGCGCGACGCCGCGGACCGCGGGCCCTCGGCCTTCGCGACCCCAGCCCTTCGGCTCGGCCCGTTTCCTCCAAGACTGAGCGGCGGGGAGTGGCTCCCGGCCTCCGGCCCCGGCAGCCAGGAAGATGGCGGACCCGGCCGAGTGCAACATCAAAGTGATGTGTCGCTTCAGACCGCTGAACGAGTCCGAGGTGAACCGCGGCGATAAGTTCATCGCCAAGTTTCAGGGAGAAGACACGATCATGATCGCGGTGAGTGCCCCCGGCCCCCTCCTTCGAACCCGGCCGCTCCGGGAGTTCAGGGAAGCGGGGAGCGAGCTTTGGGGGCCCCGATGGCCCCGGGGAGGGGCGCGGCGCCTCCTCGGGTGCTCCTGGGTCGCCCCGCCCTGGTCTGCGGCGCAGGCGACGGGAAGCACCCGCCCTGGGTCCGCGGCCCTCCCGCACCTGGGGCGCGCGCGGGAGGGGCGGTGCGGGGCGCGGGTTGCGGGCACCGGGGACGGCTTGCGTGCGCGTGCGGGTCCTGGTGCAGGTGCTGTCGGGGGGTCGCGCCGCCGCCTCTCCCCGACTTCGCATTCGGGCGCGTTGAGCTCTGAGACCTGCCCTCCATACCTTAAATAGTCACAATGCGTGGTCTCGGGGAAAGCCGTATGCGTTAGACTGCATCGTCTCCCCTGCGGGGAAAGGAAAACTGCACCAAGCGCAGTTGGACCAGTGCCGTCGGTGGTCGCCCAGCCCGCCTTCGGGTTTACAGTTACACACGGCGAACGGGGAGGGCTGCGAAAAGAAGTAGGTGTCTTTTGAACTCGGAGCGCTCGACTTCGTTTCGTCTTGCATCGGATCTGGCCGATTCACTCTGGGTTATAAATGAGTCTCACTCTCACTGGGTCTTACGGGGTAACGGTATGGGAAAGAGTGTTAACTCTTTTGTGTGTATATCAAAGTAGTATAACAGCAGTCTTTTTGAGAAAAAGGTAAAATTGGACCAGTAAACTAGGTTTCTTGTTAGTGTCAGCTTCCTACGTCTACGGTGAGGAGGTACCTTGAACTTGATAATGCCGAGGATGGTGAGATGCTGTCCTTCGTAGTATAAACCATGACATGACTAGAGTTGGCGGATCATTGTCAACCTCTGAGAGACCAGAAAGTAAGGTGGGGTTGGTGTTTGTTTTTTTCGTTTTTGTTGTTTTTTTTTTTGAGGTCTGATCTCTGGTATTGAAAGGTCTCTGAAAATAACATCCCCAGCTCAAGGAGATTAAAATGGGTGGCAAGATACTGCCCACAGAACGGTGAACTGTGACTGGAAATGAAAGTCATCTTTCTTGGTGATGTCATTTGACAGAACTTGCTTCTACATGGCTGTCATGCTACCCAGTTAACGTTGACTTTTTCTCTAGTGGTATTCCACATTTGGCATATGTTTGGATAGCTTAATTTGGAAACCGGACAAAGGGATCACAAGTGATGGAACATTGAAGATGAAAAGCATTGGCATGTAAGACAGAACTCAAGTTCTTTAGAGTTTTTATGTGAACGTTTCCAAAGTTCAGCTCTAGAATATGAATGTCATAGCTCCACGTGGCTCAGGAGGATTTTGGCAAACAAGTCATTAGGTTCCTAACAACTGCCAGCTACTACTGTGTGAGGACTGTCAGGCTGGTTCTTTGTTAACAAGTCCACAGAAAAACTCAGGCTATAAATGACATCATGGTGAGGCCAAGAAGTTAAGCATGAAAATAGTCATCCTTTTCCTTTAGGGTGATATATCGTACGCGCGTGGAATCAGAGGACGCTTGCAAGGCCTGGGTTGTTAGTTGGCAAACACTAGTAGGCTGCTAGTTTCTCACAGAGTTTTTATGATTATTCAGCCTCCCAGCAGTGGTTGAACATCAAAGCTGTCTTCCTTTCACATTTGTAGTAAGAATGTCTTATTTCTTCAGATTTTTTTGTGTGCGTATTTACACAAATCTATAAGTATTATCAAGATTTATGTGTTGGAATGATAGAATTTAGGATTCACAAAATATTTTATGATTAGGTTAGAAGGCCACCTTCTAACGCAGGCCAAAAGTGACATAAGATACGAGGAAAGAGTTAAAAGAATATAAACAATTACCACAGGAAGCATAACGTTTATTTTAGGTTGTTTCCTTTTAATTTCTTTACTTAGGTTTCCTTAACATTTAAATAAATTTAAATGATAATATTAGAAATCATGGGTGAATGATTTGAGTTGTGAATCAGTAACGAACAGTTAATTGGTAAGCATTTTAGTCGTTTGTTTTTGTTTTTTGTTTAAGTATAAGCAAAAATACATTACAACTGAGTGTGATACAGCTTTAAAAAGTGTAAGGCAACATGTTTAATTCATTATTTTCTGAAACCAGTGTTTTGCATATAGTAAGTCATTAATTACTCTGAGGTCTTTATTTTTCCCAATTTTTTAAAGTGCTTTATTTTATCTTTTTAAAAAGTTGTCTGGGAATTTATAAGGGCAGCTAGGAGGAGTGGAATTAGAAAATCTCTAGGTAAAAGTCATCTCGTGGTTTGTTTTGTTCATTTTACTGGATCCTGATCCTGATTCAAAGTAAATAGTTTAAGAAGGAATTGCTGCAGTGCAGCATTTAAAATTAAATTATCTTAAACAGTTTTACAACATTTTGTACACAGCTTTCTGGTTAAATCAAAATTTAAAAAATAAGTATTTTAGTTTACAGTGTTAATTGTACGTGTAATCAGTGCTCACGTAGAAGATAATTTTTTAGGATTCTGATTTTCCTATAAATTCAGTTTCCAATATTTTGTCCAAACTTTTTTCCTGTTACTCATATAATCAGTGATTTTAATGTAATGTGGCCCCATGGCAATGTAATATGTAGTGTTTCTCTGTGCTTTACAGCCTTTGTACAGATTTTTTTTTGTAATTAAGTGCTCAGTGAAGTGCTGTAAATATCACATATTGAATGAAATAAATGCATATTTTTTGAACAACTTTGAATGATACAGATAGAACTATTTGCTTTAGATATGCAAACTTCTTATCACAAAAACTGGGGGACCAGGGCAACACCTGGTTATATAGTTCAAAGGAGCCTGCTGAAAGCACCAAATAAAAAAATCAATAGAAAAAGTTATTCCCACATTTATTTATGCATCGTGAAAGTGGAACATGCATATTTGCATCGTTAAGCATCTTTACTAATAATCATCATTCCTTACGTGGTATACTGTAGAGGACAGAACCCAAAACAGGCTGTTGTAGTTCATTGAAGTTAGACCCAGTTCCTTACCTGTAGCACAACACGATTTCCCCTTTCAAATGTATGATGATTTGGTGTTTAATCCTGATTACCTTAAATACGAAAATTAAAAGAGAAGGAGCCATCATAATACACCTTTACAATTGTGGAATGTTCACCCATAATTTATCTAAGGAATCTAACTAAGGAAAATCTAATATGATGTAATCCCATGTGATCTGAAAATCACTATTCAGAATTCCAGAGAAAGACATATTCCTGCCAGAGGGTGTCCTTTGTAACCAAATTTGGTGTTCAGCCTGGTCCGTGGAGATTCAGATAGGAACCACTTCACTTAAGAAATCTAAGGTAAGGGCTTCCCTGGTGGCACAGTGGTTAAGAATCCGCCTGCCAATGCAGGGGACACGGGTTCGAGCCCTGGTCCAGGAAGATCCCTCATGCCGTGGAGCAGCTAATAAGCATGTGCACCAGCCACAACTACTGAGCCTGCACTCTAGAGCCCACGTGCCACAACTATTGAAGCTGGCGCGCCTAGAGCCCGTGCTCCGCAACAAGAGAAGCCACGCAATGAGAAGCCCGCACACCACAACAAAGAGTAGACCCTGCTCGCCGCAACTAGAGGAAGACCACATGCAGCAACGAAGACCCAACACAGCCAAAAATTAAACAAACAAAATCTCCCCCCCCCAAAAAATATTATTTGCCTTATTTTGGAGAGATGCAGTTGTCACACTATTACCTGTTTTTTGTTAACTTGTTTCTTGCAAGTAAAATTAAAATTAATCATGAGGGCTTCCTTGGTGGCACAGTGGTTGGGAGTCTGCCTGCCAATGCAGGGAACATGGGTTCGTGCCCCCGTCCGGGAAGATCCCACATGCTGCCGAGCAGCTGGGCCCGTGAGCCATGGCCGCTGAGCCTCCGCGTCCGGAGCCTGTGCTCCGCAACAGGAGAGGCCACAACGGTGAGAGGCCCGCGTACCACAAAAAAAAAAAAAAAAAAAAAAAAAAAATTAATCTTGAGTTCTTTAACCCTAGAAGCTCTCTCCATTTCGATTTAGTTAACATTACTTGATCACTTATATTCGATCCTAGTATATAGCTGTTTAGCTTAGTATTCAAGAATCTATCCAGCCTTATCCTCTATTATTCTTTGAACCCTACTCTCTGTACTAATTAATATCATTTCTAAAATTGTTACTCATTTACAATATCTGATACCTTATAAGGTGCTAAATAAATGTTTGCTGGATAAATGAAGAGGGAAAATTACTTTATTTTTGATAGAAAAAATATTAGTGTGGTTTATTTCTGTTATTTTGACTGTACTTGTGTTTGTTTTCACAGTTGTTTATCATGAATACATCTTCAGTGAAACAATAGATTATCTTCTGTTAGCCACACCTGTAGATTTGAATGTTAATGTCTCAGAATCTTAGGAAAAGGACACTTTTATGTATGTCGTAGTCAAAGAATAATCAGACATTGAGATGCCTACATTTAATTGATGCCAAAGTGAGGTCATCTGAGTATATCCTTCAGGAATGCTTTCAGCTGCAGAGAGAAAACAAACTAATAGTGGTTTAAATAAATAAGAGGTTATTTTTCTCACATAGGAAGTCTGGAGATGAGCCTTTAGTTTTACTTGCTGACTCTGTTACCCTCTGTCATCCTAAGTTAATGACTTTCCCTCATCGTATTTGTCGTGTTTGCAAGATGGATGTTCCAGTTCCAGACCTTCATTCCAGAAAGGAGAAAGGGTAGCTTCAGCTGAGGTGGTCCTTTTTATCAGGAAAACAAAACCCTTCTCTAAAACCTCCCAGCAGACCATCACTTCATGGTATCTAGAGCTGGGTCATGTGACACTAGTTGCAAGGAGACTCAGCTAGCAGGTGGTTAGCTTCCAGCCTGTCTGGTGGGAGGCCGGAAGGGGATGGGGAATTGGGAATGGCTTTGGACAGGCCTTTAGGGGCTGTTTGCGTCATCTTTACTGTTGTTCCAAGCTTTGGGGAGAGGAATTGTGGGGTAGAGTTTCTAAAAAGTATGGTCTTTTTCAGCTAAGACCTTGGAAGTATTCGATAATATTAAGGATTATTTCTGGGGTCGTGATTGTTTATTTTGGGGCCCAGCTCCCTTCCTTTACTTTAGAAGAGACTAGAGAGCCGTCATACACTTACTTTCAATACCAAGAATCCCCTTGCTCCCTCTCTCATCTTTAGATGCTCACTTTCTCTCTTAGATCACTAGATTGTTCCTGCCAGCATTTAAACTTGCTCAGGTCTTGTCTATCTTAAAAAACAGCTTTCTTTGAGCCACAGCCAGATTTCTGTTCGGTTACCTCCTATTCTTTTTTCAACCTTTTCCAATCTGATCTTTGTGGTGGTTGGATACTTTGCAGTTTTGCTTTGTCCTCACAGCTGAATTTGACACAATCACTTCCTCCTTGAAAATTCTTCCTTGACTTGCATGGACATCATACTCCTGATTTTTTTCATTTCATGTCTCTGGCTCCTTCTCAGGCTATATCAGCAGTTCTCTAAGTGTGTCCCCAAAATCCTTTAAGGGGCCCACAAAATCAAAACTGTTTTCAAAATAACACTAAGATGTTACTTGCCTTTTTCACCGTGTTGACATTTGCATTTGATTTTTGCATCCTTGCACTTCAAAGTTACAACATCCTTTGGTTTCTTGAATGCTACAAGCTCCCTTCAGCCTCAGGATCTTTCAGCACCCTGTTCCCAATGCCTGGAGTACTTCCCCATGCTCACCCTCCCTCATGAGTAACATTGAAGAGAATGACAGTGAGCTGGGTGCTACTTACTCTTCAGTTCTTTAACATCCCTTGTCCAGAGTGTGTCTCCGGCATTCTTCTGCCTTCCCTTCAGGTTCTCCTCTAAGTGCTCTCATAGCACTTCGTTAGCACTCTGTTGCGGAAGTCGGAATTCTAGTCACTTAATCATTTGTCTGATGTCTGCCCCACTGTTACTTAGGTTCCACTAAAGCAGAGAATGAATCTGTCTTGGTCATCATTCTAGCATGGTGTCCGGCGTAATTGGCACTCCATAAATACTTATTAAGTGGATGAGCGGTTGAAATGCTGTTGCAGTAAACTGAAAAGCTGAATGGAATAGTGGAAGGAGCCCTGAACCGAAAGACAGGAGATTTGGGTTTGAATTTTAATTTTGTCATTTACAACTTTTGGACCTTTCACGATTCTAATTCCTTATCTGCAAGATGATGTTAGTATTGAAAATAGGGTCTCAATATCTGCCAGAAAAGATATGCATTAAATAAAAATTCACTCAGCAAAATGAGTGCCCACCACAGTAGTGCTAATTTCTGTGCTAGGCTCTGGAAATACAACAAAGACTAAAACAGACATGCTTGTTTTTGTGGAGTTTATTCTAGTGGATTTGTTCTTGGGCCCTAAGGTCCTTTCTGCAAAGATTCTGTGACATGAAGTGAGGCATAGTAGGTATCCTATTTTGAAGGTTAAATATATGATGACATCTTTAAAGGAGCTTAGAAATGTCTGTTCACCTTTAATCTGTGTAGTTGAAACCCTTGTTTCTGTTTTTCAGTCCAAGCCTTATGCATTTGACCGGGTGTTCCACTCAAACACATCTCAAGAGCAAGTGTATAATGACTGTGCAAAGAAGATTGTTAAAGGTAAATATATTTAACCTGCTGAGTTGTTCCAGCAATAAGTCAAATTTTGTTTGTGATCTCTCCTGTTTACCCAACGTTCTCTTTTTCATTTTACATTCCCTTTCCCTTTAGTTAATTGCAGAGGTTGTTTAAATAATAAAAAGGTTAAATATAGTTAGTAAACCTATTGCTCATATTCCATGAACTAATTTATATACAGTACCTATTAAAGGGTGTTATGAGAATTATAGTGTTACACACATGTCCTTGGAAGATGCGTTTCTATTAGATATTCCCAGGAGAGTTTCTAAGGTAGCAATTGTAGAAACACAGCAGCATGAGGATGAAGACAAAATTGCTAGACAAGTTTCTATAATGTATTAGGAAATGGCAGTCTGTCATTCTCCCATTCCATTGTTATTCCTTCCCCAGGGACTTACCTTGTAGTCAACTGTGAAACCCTTGAGGAATTCAGCAGGGGTTGCCAAGGATGAGAAAAGTGTACATTCCAGTTAATACTATTAACCTATACTAAGGTATTTTTCAGGTTTATGTTTTCTAAAACCATGGAACCTTAGAGCTGAGAGGGTGTTAAGTGATTATCTGGACTTATTTCCAGTTACTGCAGAAATATCTTACATCAAAGGGATCTTATGATTAAATAGCCATTACTTCGTGAAGTGCTTTATATCACTTTTTGACAGGTCTAATTGTTAAAGAGTATTTACGAGGGGCTTCCCTGGTGGCGCAGTGGTTGAGAATCTGCCTGCTAATGCAGGGGACACGGGTTCGAGCTCTGGTCTGGGAGGATCCCACATGCCGCGGAGCAACTACGCCCGTGAGCCACAGCTACTGAGCCTGCGCGCCTGGAGCCTGTGCTCCGCAACAAGAGAGGCCGCGATAGTGAGAGGCCCACGCACAGCAATGAAGAGTGGCCCCCGCTTGCCACAACTAGAGAAAGCCCTCGCACAGAAACGAAGACCCAACACAGCAAAAATAAATAAATTAATTAATAAACTCCTACCTCCAACATCTTTTTAAAAAAAGAAAAAAAGTATTTACGAGATTGAGGCAACATCTGTCTTCCTATAGTGTTCACCAGCGTAGAGGGGTTGGGATTCAGTATCAAGTGGAAGGTTAGGATTAAGTAGGAGCACAGACATTTCATCTAATAACAGGAGGAAACGTAGAGTTTATGGATAGAAGTGGGTCCATTCGTGTGATGGAGGGAAAATGTACATGTTCTTTTCATATTAATTCCAGTTTGTCTCTGATGTAGGGAGCGAAGTCATCACAGAGAGTGAGGATGGGAGAGGAGGTTCTAGGAAAAGGTACAGAGTCTTCTAGCAGTGTGGAAGTGAATGGACTAGGGAGGGCTGGCAGCATTGCCAGGCAGCATTATGAGCCCACTTGTGGTTAGCTGCCAGAGCGTTGAATTTACCCAGTTGTATTTTGCCAGGCAAGTACAAAAGAGGGAGAGAAGGGCAAGCGATGTAGTCGAGAGTGCTGCATTGTAACGGTGAACCCTGGAGTCTAAGCTGCCTGGGGGGGTGGGGGGAGGCAGAATTTAAGGGACAGTGAAAAAAGGTGGTAGGGTTAGTGTGTTATAGTCTCAGTGGAGTCAAAGGTTTTTTGGAATCAGGGTAATAGAAGGAGTAAAAGGAAGTGGATACTTGGTGTTAGGAAGGCAGTGCAGTTAGTAATGAAAGGTCTAGAGTGTGACCATGGACTTGGCATCTGAAGGAGAAAAGGATAAGATCATGGAGAAAATTAGGTTCAAGAATCTAGAGGCCAGAGTATCATCTAGTACATGGACGTCTAGTAGTGGGATCACCCACTACGTGGACATGAAACCACCAAGAATTACAACAGGTATGGAATTGGTGAGAGACAGTGGACTGGAGGGAGAATTAATGGGTGATTCTGTAAACGACTGCAAGAAAGAGGAACAGGCAGTGTCATCTTTTCTCGTAAGCATCAAATAGTTTTCCAAATGGATCTGTCATGGAATGCAATTATACTACATTCTTTGATTTTGACTTAACTTTTGTCATCAGTACAGCAAAAGATTGCTTTTTTAATAACATGAAGTTGTTGATTCATGAATTCACGGGCAGTTTAAATGTATGAATCTTTTTCACATCTGCTGCAGCCAACGTTAGACCCCAATCCACACTTAAATATTGAAGTTTTTTTCATCAGGCATAGAACCAGCATTGCATATTTTTTTCATCTGGCATCTGCACAAGTCTTTAAAGTGCAGATTCCATTTTGTTCATTTTAGCTCATAATCCTATTTTGAGTTTTGTTTTTACAGTTGTCTTGCAAGGGATCTGAGTTGGCTATTAGCATGTTTTAATAAGTCTGTTATGGTCACAAAGATACTGAAGGCTTTTTTTTTAAGGTCTTTATTTAAGCACAGTGGAGTTTGGAAAGTATTACTATGAATCATTTATAAAGAACTTAATGGGCCATGGTTCTTAGCCTAATCTTCTAAAAATGGAATAAGGTTGTTGGCAGTTATTAAATCATACTTGGTATTTAACCAACTTGAGATTCTCTTACCTGTACAGTTGTCTAGTTCTTAGCTTACCAACATATCCACAAGAATATGATGAAAAGCTTGCATCCTTTTGTGAAATCATGGTGCATGACTCTGGTGTTCCCCCAAAGTACTAGTTGAGTGACCCAAACAGGAAGTGAGATTAGTTCAGCCATATCTTTTCCTCAGTGAAATTTTGGTATATTTGTCTGAGGTTCCCAGAATCTATTGACTTTTTGCTTTTTGAAAACGAGTGTAGCATTTACAAGTTAGTCATCTTCTTTTTTTTTTTTTTTTTGCGGTATGCGGGCCTCTCACTGTTGTGGCCTCTCCCGTTGCGGAGCACAGGCTCCGGACGCGCAGGCTCAGCGGCCATGGCTCACGGGCCCAGCTGTTCACGGCATGTGGGATCCTCCCGGACTGGGGCACGAACCCGTGTCCCCTGCATCGGCAGGCGGACTCTCAACCACTGTGCCACCAGGGAAGCCCTAGTCATCTTCTTTTACCTGCATTCCCTGTGGCTTTTGTGAAATTTTTATCCATGGGATGTAATTCTCTTACAACTAGAAACTTGGGCTCATTTAAAGCCATTCTTTGGCCATCCTACCCACCTCAACCCCAAAGCCGCTCTCAGCAGTGTTTTTTCTGTTGTTCATTTTGCAGATGGTGTTGTAGAAGATGGTAATACATCGTTTGTTGACATAATCACCTTTTCTAGGCAGTGCAGGTCTACTCACTTCTGAATATTTTAAAAACTCTCTTTAGGGCCTTACTTTTTATTTTGTTTTGTTTTTATAAGACTCAACTTATCCTGGGCTTTTACCTTTCTCATACTGTTCTAGTGATTTTTATCTCTTTTGTACATCTTCAGTTATGTAGTCTCTTAACGATAGGCTCATACCTACCTTTCTCAGAACTCTGCAGTCTGTGGTCCTGACATCTAGGGTACTTGTTTCTACTACCTTTTGTACTGTTTCATTACTATTTACAACTCTGAGATGACATCATTCTTTTTTTGAAATCTTTCTCCTTTTCTCAACATTTTGATCCCTTTTACTTTTTACCTTTTACCAGCAGATTCCTGCTTTACTGTTGGGAACCGAGTTCTGGATAGCAGTTCCCTTCTTTGCAGTATGGTTAAGAGCATAGGCTTTGGAATCAGACAAACCTAGGTTGACGTCTAGGCTCTGCCACTTTCTAGCTTGTGACCTGTGGCAAGTTCCCCAGCCTTTCTAAGTCTCCATTTCCTCTTCTGCAAAATAACGGTACTGTGAGGATTTTAAAAGATGATTCATGAAAAAGTACTGACTCGCCCTGGACAAGACACAAATGTGACAGAGTTACCAGTAAACACGTAGCTTTAAGGAGAGAGATGGGGGTGGGGGGCTAGGTGAGGTGTCGGGGCAGGAAAGCAGTTAAATACGTGGCGCGCTGGACTTGGGATTCTCGCTGGCACACAGATCAAGTCGAAGGCCATGGTAAGGAACTGGTAGGCAGGGATTGGCAAACTGATGGGCAAGCTGGTGTTTCTTCTGAGATGCGGATTCGACGAGCAGGCTGCTGGGACTGAGGTGAGAGCGGCTCGTGTGCTCTGGACTCCTGACAGCCCACCGAGGTTGCAGTGTTCCATAACTATCTGTACAAGTATATAAGTTACGTATAGGGCTGCTACCTTTTCCTTTTTGTAGATAAGTCAGATAGATTTTTTTTGTTTTCTTTTGAGCATGCTTTATCCACTTGTGTTCTCTTGAACTGTGAACCCGAGTGATGTCTACAAGTTGGTTTCCCTGGTATAAAGTAATTGTCATTTATTCAATATTTGCTATATGCCAGGCATCTTACCAGGCCTCCAGGGAGTCCCCAGTTTCCCACCATAGCTTCCTGACCTGGACTGTGTGCCACTGTATCCCCTTAATTTTTCCAGGTGTAGCCTGCCATGTATTTATTTTGGTTCCTCTGTTCCTTGAGAATATAATGTAGTAGTTAAGAGCTTGTCTTTGGAACCAAGACTGTCTGGGTTTGCATCCCACCTCTATCTTACTGGCTGTGGAACTGTAGGCCACAGTTTCTCAGTTTCCTCATCTATAAAATGGGACTAAAAATAGTACCTTCCACAGGGTTTTGTGAGGATTAAGTACATTCATATATGAAAGATTATTAGAGCCTGGCACATAATGCTTTCAAATGTTAGCAGTAATGTATATATTTTTTTAATTAATTAATTTTATTTATTTATTTTTGGCTGTGTTGGGTCTTTGTTGCTGCGTGCGGGCTTTCTCTAGTTGTGGCGAGCAGGGGCTACTCTTCGTTGCGGTGCACGGGCTTCTCTCTGTGGTGGCTTCTCTTGTTGCGGAGCACGGGCTGTAGGCGTGCAGGCTTCAGTAGTTCTGGCGCAAGGCCTCAGTAGTTGTGGCTCACAGGCTCTAGAGCGCAGGCTCAGTAGTTGTGGCACGCGGGCTCAGTTGCTCTGCGGCATTTACCGCCAGTAGGGAAGCCCATCAGTAATAATTTTATATGATGACTTCTAATTCTCACAGCCTTCCCCTAAGCAGACATTCTGCTGATGAGGAAGCTGAAGTTCAGAGAGATTAAGTGACTTTTAGAAGGTGATAAGCTGTTCCTTCACTTGCTAAATATGTTTTTCTTGTTTACAAAGTATGAAAGTAATATTTGTCCATAGTCCCACCTCTTTTTCTCACAAGAAAGGCAAAAGTATATTATAGAAGGGGAGGGACACTTTAGAAAGATGCTGTATGAGTAATAGTAGTAGTCATTCAGCAAGCATTTGAGTTCCTACTAAGTGCCAGGCATTGTGCTAGGAGTTAAGCACAGCCCTGGCCTCAAGGATTTTATAGGCTAGTGAGGAAGGCAGACAAGTAAACTGATGGTTGCAATACACAGTGATCAGTATTATGATTAAATGCAGGTGCTACAAGAACACGTAGGATGGGACTCTTTCCCAGATTCGTGTGGGGGTGGAATTGGATTGGAGAGAAGTAAAGCCTAAGCTAGTCTTAAGGATGCACAAGAGTGGGAAGGAGAGAGAGGGATTTACTCCAGACAGAGAGATGCATGTGGGCTAACTGAGGCAGCCCACATGAGAAAAGTATCACCTGTGTAAGGAAGAACATACATTGTGGTATGACTGTGACGTTGAACCGTATGAAATTGTCAGATTCAACCATTCTTACCAACAAAAACAGCAGTGTGAGGGGAAGGATGGTGGGAGATGGAGCTGAATAGGCAAAAAAGAGCCAGTTCCAAAGGTGCCTAATTTTATCTGATTACAGATGCGTGCTTTCTGGGATTTTCAAAGAGATGAATATTATTTGTGTGTGTGTGTGTGTGTGTGTGTGTGTGTGTGTGTTTAAAAGAACTGTACTCTTGGGGGCTTCCCTGGTGGCTCAGTGGTTGAGGGTCCACCTGCCGATGCAGGGGACACGGGTTCGTGCCCCGGTCCGGAAGGATCCCACATATCGTGGAGCGGCTGGGCCCGTGAGCCATGGCCGCTGAGCCTGCACATCTGGAGCCTGTGCTCTGCAACGGGAGAGGCCACGACAGTGAGAGGCCCGCATACCGCAAAAAAAAAACAAAACAAAAAAACCTGTACTTTGAAGGTATGTGCATTTCATTGTATGTAAATTTTATCCCTGAAGAATAAAACTGCAGAACACTGAATTCTAGCCAATGGTGTATGCATGCTGGAGTATTTAGGTGGAAATGAAGTCTGCAGTTCACTTTGAAATGCATTAAATAAATAAGACAGATTAAAATGATTAAGGCAAACAGTAAAATGATAAAATGTTAATGATACAATCTTGGTAGGGGTTATAGGGGTGTTCACTGTAAAAATTCATTCCGTTTTTCTGTATGTTTAGACTTTTTTATAATAAAGTGTTGGCAGTTAAATCACTATAGAAAGCAAAGGTCAAGAACAGATTTGAAGGTAGGCAAGAAGGGATTATTATTTTCCTAATTGATAACAGTTACTACTTTAATGATAGCCTGGTGCCTCTAGAAATCACCTAGTCACTGTTACATCCCTGCTCCCAGAACAGAGAGCCTGGATCGGAGTGCTCAGTAAATACTTGAACATTGACTATTCCGTAATCTCTGTAATCATATAAAATTTTTGTTTTGCTTGAAGTCCCAAATACAGACATGTGGCATACATTGATTATCCTATGAGCCCTCATATGATGTATTTCACCTAACACAAAATTACCATAATATCCTATAGACATATGCTACTAATATGATCTTGGGAAGGTCACTTATTCATTCACCTACCAGTATTTATTAAGTACTTATGGTAGTTGCTAGGTAATTGGATAATATCATGAATGAACCTTTCATGTATAGATCTAACAAAATTAGGTTTTATGTGATTGATTAAAAGATCTTAAGCAGAGGGTATGATACTGACATGCTGAGAACAATTATATGTAAAGGAAGTGGATTGGAAAGGGTCTGGTGCTTTTTTTCCCCCAGATTATTGCTTCTTCAGAATTACAGAAATATTGTAATCTTATCTATTTTATTCTTTTTAAAATTTTTTTATATTGCTTTGGTAATTGTAACAAATGTACCATATTTTTATTTATTTTTGGCTGCGTTGGGTCTTCATTGTTGCGCGCGGGCTTTCTCTAGTTGTGGCTTGCGGGGGCTACTGTTCGTTGCGGTGCGCAGGCTTCTCATTGTGGTGGCTTCTCTTGTTGCGGAGCACGGGCTCCAGAGCGCAGGCTCAGCAGTTGTGGCTTGCGGGCTTAGCTGCTCCGCGGCATGTGGGATCTTCCCGGACTAGGGCTTGAACCCGTGCCCCCTGCATTGGCAGGTGGATTCTTAACCACTGTGCCACCAGGGAGGTCCAGTCTTATCTGTTTTAAATGTGATTCTTGAAATTATTTTGCTTCCCTTCATAAAACTGAAAAGATTTTGAATGAAAGTTTCAAATGTTTGAGATCTCCTAAAATCTTCCCAGGGAAGTAAGTACTAATACCTTCTTTTCCTTATTAAATATTTCTGTAGCAAATCCGTTATCTAGTTAGCTGTGCCTAATGTTGGGACCTTTAAATTTTTTTTTCTTTTCTTTTTTAAAATAATCAATTAAAAAAAAGACAAGAATTGACTTGCTTACTACAGGTTTACTTTCCACTGTTACCATCTGCTGTTTCCAACTGAGATTTCTCTTTTTACTTTGGCTTCCTCTAAAATAGAATGTAATTTTTTATATATATAAATTTATTTATTTATTTATTTATTTTTGGCTGCGTTGGGTCTTTGTTGCTGCACACAGGCTTTCTCTAGTTGTGGCGAGTGGGGGCTTCTCTTCATTGCGGTGCGCGGGCTTCTCGTTGCTGTGGCTTCCCTTGTTGTGGAGCACGGGCTCTAGATGTGCAGGCTCAGTAGTTGTGGCTCGCAGGCTCTAGAGTGCAGGCTCGGTAGTTGTGGTGCACGGGCTTAGTTGCTCCACAGCATGTGGTATCTTCCTGGACCAGGGCTGGAACCCATGTCCCCTGCATTGGCAGGGGGGTTCTTAACCACTGCACCACCAGGGAAGTCCTAGAATGTAATTTTATAGTACTTTTCTTTTCACCAAAACAAACAAAAACAAAAACCAAACCAAACAAACAAAAAAAACAAAACAAACTGAATCCCTGAAAACTGGAAATTAAAGGTCACATTGTTCACTCACATCCCTCCCAACCCCCCCTTTAGCCTAGTAAAGGAAGATGCTTAAATGTTAATGGTAGGCCTTAGGATACACAAAGGGCTAGAAAAGATTTTCCGCTGTTTTTTTTTTTAATTCCACGGGACCTCCCTGATAATCGGTTTTGAGGTAGGACTGGGCTTGTTACACTTTGTATAAGGAGGTATGTTGTGTGGGTTTGTGAGGCTTAACCACCAGTTAACCACCAATCAGTCCTACTTCTAAAAGCTATTTCATATCTGTATGCAAGCTGCCAGAGCACTTTTTTTCTTTTAGGTCACGTAAAGCTTTGGAATACAGGTGTAATGACATCTGAGATGTACATTGACAGGAGAGATGATTATAAGCAGTGGAATTTAAAATTTGCTTCTTACTGACAACAGAAAGTAATCTGGGCTGGAGAGAAAGGAATTCCTTAGGTGGATCATCACTAAAAGGATTACTATTAATATATTCTTATTTCGTTTAATGCCTTGCTTAAGGGGAAAAAAAAATCCCTAATGTGTAAAATCTCTTATTTTTTCATAGATGTGCTTGAGGGGTACAACGGAACCATATTTGCATATGGACAAACCTCCTCCGGGAAGACACACACAATGGAGGTAACATCTCACAGTCTGTACTTAGGTGTAGTTTGCTGCGCACAGTGCACTCATTCGTTATTTGTGACATCGTTTTACCATACGCTTAAGCAGCTTTATCTACTCTATTGCTTTGTCTCATACACGTTATACATGAGTAACATCGATGTTGCAATCTAATCAGTTCCTGAGTTTGAATGGTGAGACCGTATATTTGAAATTATATCTAGCTTTGTTTTATCCACAGAACCACAAAATTATGAATGTTTTAGAATTAAGTAAGAGTTCTCTGTCACCTTCTAACGGGAAAGTTTGAACTTTTTAATATTTGTGTTATTCAGAGCACTTAACTGTTTCCTCCTCTCCTTGGTCGTGTCCGTGTGTCCATCCCATTTCCCCACCCCCAGCCAAATACTTGCCCCTCTTCTCTGATAAGAAGGTCTTCAAAATTATCAGAGCTGCCGTTAATAATAAATGTGAACCTGCTCAAGCTTTGCTTCTAGAACACAGCCTGTAATTTTCTGCCACTGCTGCAGAGTATCTGCTTTTATCATTTATCTGAGCATTCCATATAAAGTAAATGACTGCTTATTTTAGTGTCACTCATGTTACTCATTTCCATAACGTCAGAGAACAAGCACATTCCTAGCATTTGGATGAATTTGACGTGAAGTAGATGCAACAATGCAGATTTATATGCCGAGCAACTAACAAACGTTTTCCTAGAATGTGTTCGTTTACAAATGTGCATAATCTGATCTAACAATTAAAAAAAACGCTAAGATCAGTTGGTAACCCATATGGTTGGCATATATTATTTATGTGTAACTTACGAAAATATGTAACAGTTGAATTAGGTTTTTTTTTAGGTATTTTGTACAGCCACATTTTTTTTCACCAAAAAATGGCAACAATTAGAATTCTTATCCTCTGTTGACTGTAAATTATAGATTAAAAGTTTTGATTTTTAGGGCTTCCCTGGCGCAGTGGTTGAGAGCCCACCTGCCGATGCAGGGGACACGGGTTCGTGCCCCGGTCCGGGAAGATCCCACATGCCGCGGAGCGGCTGGGCCCGTGAGCCATGGCCGCTGAGCCTGCACGTCCGGAGCCTGTGCTCCGCAACGGGAGAGGCCACAACAGTGAGAGGCCCGCGTACCGGAAAAAAAAAAAAAAAAAAAAAAAAAAAAAAAGTTGTGATTTTTAATTTGTGTGTCACAGTTTGTTTAAGAACTGGTTTTGTTTTCTGTTTAGGGTAAACTTCATGATCCAGAAGGCATGGGAATTATTCCAAGAATAGTGCAAGATATTTTTAATTATATTTACTCCATGGATGAAAATTTGGAATTTCATATTAAGGTAAAATCATTGGGGAAAGGTTGTATTTTATTTTATTCCTAGAATAATTCTGTTCAGTACTTTTTCTTTTAAAAAAGTATTTTTAAATATTTTAAAAATTATCTTACAGACAGGTGTAGCTGAAAGATTATTAGAATTAGTAAACTCACATCCTTCATCTGCCGTGGTAAACAAGTAAGCTGAGCCTCTCTTGCCTTAGCTGCCTTCTCTGTAAGATAAGGGAGTTTGGCTACACAACTCAAAAGTTCTGCCTAATTACACCTAATTAGTCTAATTTTAGGAGAAGATACATAGTGGAAAATGTACTTTAGTTACATAAGGGGTTTAGTGGATTTAGGGCTTCTCATTAGAATAAGAGCTGTGGCTGAGTTGTCCCTGTAGTCTAGATGGTACCTGGAACTCGGACCCTAGTAAATATTTAATGAATAGGTGAATAAATTACTTTGTAATTTTAAGTGGCTGATTTTTCTTTTCCTTTATTCCCTCTGCCCTTTAGGTTTCATATTTTGAAATTTATTTGGATAAGATAAGGGACCTGTTAGATGGTAAGTTAAATTCTTGCTCTTCGATTGTTTTTCAATATACCACATACTGCTTCTTTTTAGTAGTAACTGTGAGACCATTTCTTAGTGACCTATATGAAATTGACTTAAATTATAGGAAAAAGTTTTAATTGAATGCCTTTGGACTTATTGAAAGCATATATTGTGGGTGCTTTGTAAGTAGTAATTAGCACATTGGACACAGAGTCTGGGAGCCTGAGTCTTGAGCGCTCATCTTCTGTCAGCTGTCGGGCAGAGACACTGTCCTTGGCAAACCATTGAACCACTCCAAAATGTGGGTGGCAGACGTTGGCCTGGACCTAAAATTCTATATTGCTGCATTGGTTTCTATATAAATCTCCTACTGTTTCTATAGGCTCTTGCTTTTATAGTGATATTTACATATTTTTGAAGTTTATGTATTATTAGTAGCCTGCTTGGGGAGAGAAACAGTTGATTGACTGTTTCATAGCCAGTGTTAGAGTTTAGGGAAATGTTGTTAGTGTTATTTATTTTTCTTTTTCAGTTTCAAAGACCAATCTTTCAGTTCATGAAGATAAAAACCGAGTTCCCTATGTAAAGGTACGTATAATATAGAATATTTAGTAAAGCCCTACAATAACATTTTTTTAGGATAGTGACATACTTTAAAAATTTGTTTTACAGGGGTGTACAGAGCGTTTTGTATGTAGTCCAGATGAAGTTATGGACACCATAGATGAAGGAAAATCCAACAGACACGTAGCGGTTACAAGTAAGTAGCCTATGTATTAACACTAGTTAATGTACAAACTGCCTTAAAATATCTTTATCAAGTTGATTAATTGTAAGATTTTTCTTAGGTGAAATAATGCTTTAGAAATTATTAGTAAGGGAAAGCCGTGTTTGTTGATAGTTGTTTGTGTGGTTTCTTTGCAGATATGAATGAACATAGCTCTAGGAGTCACAGTATATTTCTTATTAATGTAAAACAAGAGAACACGCAAACGGAACAAAAGCTGAGTGGAAAACTTTATCTGGTTGATTTAGCTGGTAGCGAAAAGGTAAAATGTTTATATTCTGATAGATATCTAATCATTTTTATGAACTTTAACTCAGATTTGGGCTTGTGCATTATTTATTGTTATATATTGAAAATATGTATCAAATTGAATTTGGTAGCATTTTTGAGAGTTACAAGCATTTATGCCAGTGCTTTGTCATTACAAATTTACTGTCACTTGAGCCAGAGTCCAGTTCAACCAATAAGTGTTATCCTTGACTTAAGGTGTATGCTTTTATTGAGAATGTGTTGAGTGTATGTCATTAAGATTTTACTAGGTATCCTCTTCCTAATTTTTGGTCTCTATTTTATTCACATTGGCAGTGAGCTCTCTCTGAAAACTAGTAACTATCCATTAGTCCTTTCGGATTTTGTTGTACTTCTTTCTTTCCAACGATTATTTATTACAGTCATATACAATCTGATTCTAGTTTATGTCAAAATCAAAATAAGTGCAAATGTTTTAATATTGACCTATATGTGAGACTTTTTTGCTGTTCTGCTAACCTGTTGTTTCTTCTGATTAGAATGACATACCTGCTCCCTTCTACGCAAAGTCTTATACACATACTTCAAAGCCCGTCTCTAATTTTGTGAATACTGAGAGGCTGTTTTTTCAGCCATCATTGCTAACATATTATTCTATTATCTTTAATATATATATTTTATATTTTTTTAATAGAAGCAAGTTTGCTTATATAATAGAAATTTGGTCTCTCTCTTTAACAGTTATAGCATCAACATTATGCTTCCGTAAATTTTTTAAAGTTTCTCTTTAAAGGGGGTTAACAGGCCTCCCTGGTGGCACAGTGGTTAAGAATCCTCCTGCCAATGCAGGGAATATGGGTTCGAGCCCCGGTCTGGGAAGATACCACAGGCCATGGAGCAGCTAAGCCCATGCACCACAACTACTGAGCCTGCACTCTGGAGCCTGTGAGCCACAACTACTGAAGCCCGTGCACCTAGAGCCCGTGCTCCACAACAAGAGAAGCCACCGCAATGAGAAGCCTGTGCACCGCAATCAAGAGTAGCCCCTGCTCGCCGCAACTAGAGAAAGCCCATGCGCAGCAGCGAACATCCAATGCAGCCAAGAAAGGGGGGGATAACAAATTAGTAAACTACAAATGTACATGTAAATTGGTTAATTTTCAGGAGCACACCTAAAAATAAAATTTGGTATCTTCTTAATCCCATTTTGTCATGCAGCTAGTTACTTGACCTAGGTCTCAGAAGAGTCATACTCGATAAATAATGATAACTTACAGTAAATACTTGGCAAATAAAATCATGAACCTTTCCCTTTTCTTTTTTACTAGTTACTGATGACCTCTGAGCTTTTTAGAAAATCAAAGAAAATCACCTAAACTCGTAATTTTTTGAAATCTTACGTATAGGTTAGTAAAACTGGAGCTGAAGGTGCTGTGCTGGATGAAGCTAAGAACATCAACAAGTCCCTTTCTGCTCTTGGAAATGTCATTTCTGCTTTGGCTGAGGGTAGTGTGAGTATACTTGTCTTCTATTTCCCTGTCGTTAGTTAGCGGAGAATTACAGATAGACACATACATGTGCATGGATGTGTGAGTGAGAGAGGGATTCACTGAATCAGTACGTATGAATAAGTTGTCTTTTAGGGATTTATTTTATAGTATTAGTATGTATATCCTAGTTTCCATCTTAATAACTAGCATTTAAAACAACTGAAATCACTTTGTAGTTATTGTAAAGTAGCATATTTCTACAACAAATTTTATTACATAGAAACCCATTGGTCCTCTTTGTTTTTTGTTTGTTTGTTTGTTTTTGTACGTAGACATATGTTCCATATCGAGATAGTAAAATGACAAGAATCCTTCAAGACTCATTAGGTGGGAACTGTAGAACCACTATTGTAATTTGCTGCTCTCCATCATCATACAATGAATCTGAAACAAAATCTACACTCCTGTTTGGTCAGAGGTTTGTTGTTAAGAAAATGTGGTCTATACGCCTCCTTCTCTGCTGCCATTGCTGCTTATCTTTTTTTTTTTTTTTTTTTTTTTTTTTTTTTTTTTTTTTTTTTCTTTTTGCGGTATGCGGGCCTCTCACTGTTGTGGCCTCTCCCGTTGCGGAGCACAGGCTCCGGATGCGCAGGCCCAGCGGCCATGGCTCACGGGCCCAGCCGCTCCGCGGCATATGGGATCCTCCCAGACCGGGGCACGAACCTGTATCCCCTGCATCGGCAGGCGGACTCTCAACCACTGCGCCACCAGGGAGGCCCGCTGCTTATCTTTTTAAAAAATTGTTTTATTGAAGTATAGTTGATTTATAATATCATGTAAGTTTCAGGTATACAGCACAGTGATTGTTATATACATATCTTTTTCAGATTCTTATCCCTTATAGGTTATTACATAATATTGAGTATAGTTCCCTGTGCTATAAAGTAGGTCCTTGTTGGTTTTTTATTTTATGTATAGCAGTGTGTATATGTTAATCCCAATTGCTTCTTATCTTGTTATAAGTGCAACAGAAGTCTTTATGTGATTGATATTATCACCCATATTTTAACTTACTGGTTTATAGTTTTGTCTCCTGGACTAGAATCACCTGAAAACCAAGTATTACATTTACATACCCTCTGTAGAAAATGCTTGTTGAATTAAATAAAATTGAATGGGATATCAAAAAAAAAGAAAATGTAGTCTAAATGTAGATAGGCCTTTTGTTTATTAAATCTAGGAAAGTTTCACGTAGATATTCAAATCATTGTGTATTGTTAGTGTGCTAGACACAGTTTTTTAATTGAGAGGCAGATAATATAACCAAGGTCCATCTTGTAGGCTGCTTGGGTTTGAATTAAGTTTTAGTACTTAAATTTTAGTACTAAAATTAGTACTATTAAGTACTAATTTTACTACTTAAGTTTTAGTACATTACAGTCAAATGTTAACTTGAGTCAAATTTATGTGAGAAGCTTCAATTCAGCATTAAAGAAAACAAACATTTGAATCAGATAATAAAGCAAAACCTGACACATAATCCTACATTAAGCCTGTTGACATATGTGACCTGTTCACATAGTGAGATAACCATATATGAGATGGCTAGCCTGGGAAGGTCAATAATGATGACTCTGTCTCTGACCATCAGTGATAATTGCTTTTCTTAATTCAGCCTTATAAATGAATTGGAGAAACGATGGGCTCCTGTTTTTTTATACTCATCAGGTTTTGTTGTTGTTGTTGTTTTTTAAGCTATTTACAGATGTTGGGACTGACCCAAATTTAATGGATTGTGAATAAGCACCATACTAATTATAGCTCTTAGGATTTAGTCAAAGATAACTGGACAAGAATAGTTAAGTTAAATTACCAGCCACACATGCATATATTACAGAAATATAGATACCAGTTGAAAGTAATTGTCACATTCTTCCCCCCTCCCCTTTCCCCAACTACTTCTCTTAGGGCCAAAACAATTAAGAATACAGTTTGTGTCAATGTAGAGTTAACTGCAGAACAGTGGAAAAAGAAGTATGAAAGAGAAAAAGAAAAAAATAAGACCCTGCGGAACACCATTCAGTGGCTTGAAAATGAACTCAACCGATGGCGTAATGGTAATAACTTACGAATTTGTCGTTTTGAGTTTGCTGAATACAGATTTAGACCTGTTTTATAAATTTAAAAGGCATTAGGGATCATCAGATAAAAATGAATAAAATCTTTTACATTAAATTCTGATTTTACCTGAAATAATAAATAGAGGCATAAAGGCCAACTAGCTAGCTGTAGAAGTCTCAGGATGGCGAGATGCTTAGCTTAGGGTGAAATCAATTACAATGATAAGAGTTGGTGACTGGCTTTAGAAGATGGGGGAGAGTCAAAGGTCATTCCAGGGCTTCCCTGGTGGCACAGTGGTTGCGAGTCCGCCTGCCGATGCAGGGGACACGGGTTCGTGCCCCGGTCCGGGAAGATCCCACATGCTGCGGAGCGGCTGGGCCCGTGAGCCATGGCCACTGAGCCTGCACGTAGATAAAGTTGGTAGGAGCTGCTGAAATTGAGTAAAATTGAAATTAGTTTTAGACAGATGGGTTTTATTAACCATTCTGTTGTCTTATTTTAGGAGAGACAGTGCCTGTTGATGAACAGTTTGACAAAGAGAAAGCCAACTTGGAAGCTTTTGCAGTGGATAAGGATATTACTATTACCAATGATAAACCAGCAGCCACAATTGGAGTTACTGGGAACTTTACTGATTCTGAAAGAAGAAAGTGTGAAGAAGAAATTGCTAAGTTGTATAAACAACTTGATGACAAGGTAGGTATTGTTCATGTTCAATTCTGTTTTAGAACATTTTTTTTTTTTTTTTTTTTTCTTTTTGCGGTACGCGGGCCTCTCACTGTTGTGGCCTCTCCCGTTGCGGAGCACAGGCTCCGGACGCGCAGGCCCAGCGGCCACGGCTCACAGGCCCAGCCGCTCCGCGGCATATGGGATCCTCCCAGACCGGGGCACGAACCCGTATCCCCTGCATCGGCAGGCGGACTCTCAACCACTGCGCCACCAGGGAGGCCCTAGAACATTTTTGACATAGGTATTTTTATGTTCTAATTTCAGTATTATGGGTCCTTGTGACATATACATCTTCCTAGATTTCTAACTTTTTCAAGATCATTGTATTAACAAAAAATTTAAAATCACAATCTCTGTTTGTATGTAGGAACTGTATATGAGGCATATGTTTTTTTCCCTTTAAGCTAAAAGAACTTTCAAAAGGAAATTTGGCGTGGGTCCTTGGAGAGCCTTAATGTTCTTAGAATCAGGGATCTGAGGGCTCTAATAATAAAAGTGATGCAAGAGATTAGACAGAGGGAAAAGAATTGAGTGGAAATAATATCTTTTGCTCTGATTATATCAGTAGTGTGAAAAATAGCACAATTTTGAACCAAGTAGAGAGGGTGGGAAAAACAACAGTAAAGAGACCAGAAGAAAATTGTTCTGGCTTTGTTTTTTGTTATTAGGTGATGTTTTTATTGTATTTTAAACAGAGAGTGTAGATAGGTTTGAAGTGGCTACATGGCTTTATTTTCAATACAAAGCTTTAAACATGTTTATTACTTTTTAGCATTTAAAGTATTTAATGAATAGCTTTCATAAACATAAGCCTTTTTTCTTATTGTGTGATAAGTATGTTACTATGATTGATAATTGAAATTGCATCTGTTTCAACACCGTCCTAAGATAAGAGATTGGAATAACCTATGTTGAATTTGGAGAAAATGACTTTGAAATATTGGGGGGTGGGTAGTAATCACAATATGTGTCAGGAATCAGTTAGAACCAGGTTGTGAGCTACTTTGTTAACCTGTTACTAAAAATTCTAGGATGAAGAAATTAATCAACAGAGCCAATTGGTAGAGAAACTGAAGACCCAAATGTTGGATCAGGAAGAGGTAAACTGAATACCTGTCATATTGCTTCCAGAAAAGCTTTATAGTCTGTCATTGTCACTGAAATATAAAAGATGAAGGCACCTATAGAGCTCGGAATATACTCGAGTACATTTTAAAAAATTTTTGAGTATGTTTGTGCTTCACTGTGGGTATCCTATGAGACCGGTACATCATACAGACTGAAGCAAAGATCGGCTGACTTCCTCTTAAGGTTTTTTGGGGTTGGGGTTTTTGGGGTTTTTTTCAGTTTGAGTTCTAACTGGAGGGGGGAGGATGACTTTTTTCTTTTTAACTCTGTCTTCTTCTTTCCTTGTACAGTGCTGTTTTGTCTTATTTTCCCCAAAACATTTCTTTTCCTTTTTAAAAAAAAGTTATATTTATTTTATTTATTTATTTTTGGCTGCGTTGGGTCTTCGTTGTGGTACGTGGGCTTCTTGTTGCAGAGCACGGGCTCTAGGCACACAGGCTTCAGTACTTGTAGCGCACAGGCTCAGGAGTTGTGACCTGCTGGCTCTAGAGCGCAGGCTCAGTAGTTGCGGTGCACGAGCTTAGTTGCTCTGTGCCATGTGGGATCTTCCCGGACCAGGGCTCGAACCCGTGTCCCCTGCATTGGCAGGCGGATTCTAAACCACTGCGCCACCTGAGAAGCCCCCCAAACCATTTCTTACTGATCCTTGGGAAAGACTTACTACACTGAGCTGGAGTAACCTTAGATTCTCCCTCCCTTTATGAAGTATATTTCCTCATGGAAATGATGAGGGAAGGAGTATAAAAAACAGTTAAACACAGATATATGTCTAAAGGGATTATTAAAGAAAATACTGATTTCTGAATTGTATTGGCTTTGTTTTTAGTAATTGGTAGTTTAGGGTATGACTTTTATCGTGGAAATGAGAATGTCAATGAATAAGATCATTTTTTACCCCTTCACCATTTCTACCCTCATCTAACCTGTTGTTCATTTCTGTCATCTTCACTTTCATCTTATTTCTTTCAAGTTCCTTCTCTAGTTTTTCACTTTGGACCCTCATTTTATCTCACTTGGCGGAATGGGGGGATAATTGAAAAATGGTCCTTTGTTTAAGGTTTGTTCTGGGGATGGGAGCAAAGACTATACAGCTTCAGTGAGAGATACCCAGCATCAGTCAAATTAATCCTGGTCTGATCATCTTTATTCTTATTTGACCTCTAGCATTGTTTCTCAAAGGAGCACTAATAATATTTCCATAATTCTTCATTTATATGGTTCTGTCCTGCACATTATAGTAGGACAGTTGGCATCCCTGGCTCCCACTTCGAAGTGCCATTGGCATTCTGCCCCGTTAAAAATACTCCTATACATTTCCAGATGCCCCTACTTAAAAGCCACCAACCCTGGGTGATCACAGTATTCTCCTAACTAGTCTCTTGGCTTCTTCCAGTTCAAATTTTATTTACTGATAACATGTTTTCCTGAGGCATGGCTCAGGTGCCACCCTCTGTTGCCCAAAGAAAATCTAAACTTTTAAAACATTACTGATTTCTTTCTTTTTCTGTGCCCACTGTTGTGAGCCTTGTATGCCTTTTCTTTCTGTTACGTTAGTTTGTACACGACAAAAATCTTCCTGTCATAGCCACCTTCTCCGTGAATACCTGTCCAGAAATATCCCCCCCCTTTTCCTATACGACCAAGCACTTTGTCATGTCCTATCTCCTTTATGGCGCTTACATTTCTTCTTGTATTGCATTTATTTGTGTACCTGTCTTTCTTCCACTAGATTCCTCAAAGAAATCTTTGATTTCTTTTCCATCTCCCACAGTGTCTAGCACAGAGCCTGCACATAGTAGGCATTCAGGAAATCGGTTGAATGAATAAATGTCACCATGCATAATAACATCCACATTTCATTCCCTTTGTGATTTGCAAATGATAACGGAAATAGGTTATTTTTAACTTGTATACATTTTAAAAACCTGTGTACTTTGGGTAAAACAGATATTTTTATTCCTTTGTATAGCTTCTGGCATCTACCAGAAGGGATCAAGATAATATGCAGGCTGAGCTGAATCGTCTTCAGGCAGAAAATGATGCCTCTAAAGAAGAAGTAAAGGAAGTTTTACAAGCCTTAGAGGAACTTGCTGTCAACTATGATCAGAAGTCTCAGGAAGTTGAAGACAAAACTAAGGAATATGAATTACTTAGTGATGAGCTGAATCAGAAATCGGTAGGATATAGTTTTCTTTCCTAATACTATACTACAGTATTCTTAATTGAAAAATTACCTAAGTAACTTATTTCTATATAAGCTCAAAATTGATAACGTCAGTTCTTAAGGAACTCAAGTGTCAACTTTATTTCCTCCCATATATGAAGCCTTAAAGGTGGAGGGAGGAGGGTTATCTTTTTAGTTTCTAAACATCTATTAATACGTAATTAAATGCTATTTTAAAACATATTGACTATTCCAAATACTATTCTGTTAAAAAAGTAAAAGTTGGCTTCTAGTTGCTCAGTAAAGTTATTAGCTAATTGTTCAAACTAGAATTAAAAATGTGCACATAAAAATAAAACAGCAGAATATAACTTCATGTAACTTATGTTTTGTTCACTGTTACGTTTTCAGCACTCGGACCAGTGCCTTCCTAGGACAGTGTAGTTGGATCTTCCTTGTGATCCCCAGGGGATGAGGGTTTTGTTTTCATAGCTGTAAGGCGGGAATTGCTGCCCCCCAACAGTGACGCCAGAAATAGTATATAGCTGTGATTGCTGCTGCAGTATTTTGAGTATCACCATGGATGAGCTCTTTTTCTTAAAAGTTTTCTTGTTGTTAATGCTAACTTCTTGTTTAGGAATCACATTTAGAGTTGCACCCAGGATCACTGCTCACTATTTATCTCCCTGTCCGTGTCAAGTGTCTAAAGGAAAGCAGTCAGCACTATGAAATGGCATTTTTAAAAGGCTTCCTGCCCCTGGAGAAGTTTCTTTTCCCTTTTTAACCTCCCAGCTTACAGTTAGCTTGAAGTTACAATTTAATACCATGGAGATCAAGACACCTTTATAACTCTTAACTGAGTTGCATTATTAGCAAACCTAATTTCTGTTTGGAAGAACAGTAGAGTTTCTTACAACTCGGTAAACTGAAAGTGGGTCCTTGGTCACTGATTTCAGTCTTTAAGACAGTTCTGTTTGTGTCCCAGTTTATATATCAGCACTGTATTGGTAAGGAGTTAGAAACCCATAGAGCGTTCTGCATCTTTTTATATGCCTACAATATTGCTGTTCAGCTGCTAGAGAAAATGTCTGGTAATTTAGACCTGGTATTACACTGTAGGTCAAACTGAGTGAACACACAATATACTGCTGTTGAGATACTTAAGGAAATGAGCAGCTGAAATGATGGTATCTTTACTAAAAGATATTGACTAAAAGTCAGTAACCTGCATTTAAAATGCAGTATCTGATCTGTGATATAATGAATAGTTTTAAAGCAACCAGATTCGGTTGGGTTTTCAAAATTGTGGTGACTTTGTTGCTGGTAAGCCAGCTAGTATTTTCAATTTATAATTATAGTAATTAAACTCAGATAGTAATGCTACTTTATCACTCTCTCCTGGATAATTGCTTGTATCATAGTACAAAAGTAGTAGTAATTATCAGGTGGATTCTTTTCAGAAACTAAGTAGTATATAAAAAGCAGATGAAGAAAACATACCAGCCATCTAGAAAACTGTCAATTGCATTCTAACATTTATTTTCTCAGACTCAGTTTCCACAAACATGCCATACTATGGTCATAAATGAAAATCAAATATAGTTAATTCGGAAGTTTTCATTTCTAAGTAGAAAACATTACCCAATCTCAAAAATGAGTGAAATAACACAAACTGTTTGCCCTTAATGGAATTACAATATAGCTACTTTACATGGTCTCTTAGGCCTAAAATATTTTTTAAGTTTGAGCTGGGAGCTTTCGCAGAACTCAGTAGAGAATTCAAGAAAATGAAAGCAGAAAATAATGGTTTTGTGAGTACTAGGTGAAAACTTGAAATACCTGTCAATATTTGAATTGATCTTTCATTTAATAGATTTAACAGTACCTTTTGTTTTGGTTCTGTTAGGCAAGTTTAGCAAGTATAGATGCTGAGCTTCAGAAACTTAAGGAAATGACCAATCACCAGAAAAAGCGAGCAGCGGAGATGATGGCATCTTTACTAAAAGACCTGGCAGAAATAGGGATTGCTGTAGGAAACAACGACGTAAAGGTAACTGTAACTACCAAATATTAAGCATGATAATCTTTACACAATTCATACTTTCATTTTTCACAGAGTTCTTTTCATACCCATTATCTCCTCCTCACAACAGCTGTTTGTAGTAGATGGTATTAACTTCATTTCAAATAGCCTAGGAACAAGGAGGAGAATAAGGGGTGCTTGGGGAGACATGCTCAGTAAGTAACATTTATTTGGACCCCATGTTTGGTTTTTCCTCTGTGTAAAGATTTTGCGCTTAGAAATTATGTTAATAAATTACCACACAGGAAGTATGTAATTGAAACAACAGTGAAAATTAGCTCAAGGAGTAAACTGAATGAATTTGATTGCTTTAAATGTTTAAAAAGATGAAAGGTAAGCACTGCTAATTAATGCTCTCTCTCTCTTTATTTTGAAAAAATTCAAACATATAACAGTAGAGAGAATAATGAACCTTAGAGTTAATCAGTAATCAAAATTTTGCCACACTTATTTTTTCTTTTCTAATAATCTTTTTCAGGATGCTAATACTGGTTATATTAGCACTAGCTTGTGGTAAAAAAAAAATTTGTGACCTGGTAGATTTTAAAACTTAGACCAAAAAACCAAAGACTCTTAACTGCAAAAACATACACATAACATGAAAGATTTGTATGTTGTAGTAGGTATTTGTTTAGACTTCCTTTTTTGATTAAAGTCTAGTTATAGTAACAAAGAGAACAAACTTAAACTTGGGTTTATAGTGAGAACCAACTAAGCAGCCCGGTTTAACAAGAGTTGGAAATGAAATAAAAGTTTTCACTGTGGAGCACATGTTCCTTCTGTTAGATGTTATTCAGAGCTACTGTTTGTTGATGGAGGCAGGCCTTCGTTCTCGTAATCATGTCATTTTTTAATGCTGGCTCACCTCATCGAAACAGAGCAAAGTGTTGTTATTAAATGCTGGATGACATGGCTTGCTCTTTCTTCCCCATCAGTCTGAACATCCTGCCCTGTCCTGTTTATGGTGAAGCAATGTGAGATTGATCGAGCTCTGTGGGAATCTTCTGGGATGAAAAAGTAGATTTCCTTCATATTAGTGAACACTAGAAAGGTGTTGTTCAAAATTTGCTTTGTAGATTTGTGACTTGTTTTTAGAAAAATCCTTCCATTTCATGTTCAGATAATCTTAATTTAAGTGAAAAAGTGGTAAAGATAGAGAAAATAAAGAGTAAGACTGGCTTATGTCTAGTGGCAGAGTGATAATAGTACAGATACCCTGACACCTAAACTGCTTTTTTCACTGAACCGTTACAGTATTTTGAAAAAAGGTCAGCCTTGCAAATAGGTTCTTTAAAAAAAAAAAAAAAAAAAAAGGCTTCTCGATATTTTTGTGTTTTGCATATAGTTCTTTTCCTGTTAATAAACATCAGTAAGTGCTGCTTGAGCTCTACTTGTTTTGTGTTTTTTACATTATGGTTCACTAGATCACATGTTAAGACTATGTTAGCTTTGTAAGAAACTCCCAAACTGTCTCCCAAACTTATATAGCATTTTTTGTTCCATCCAGCAGTGAATAAAAGTTCTGTTTATTCACATTCTCACCAGTATTTGAGGTCATCAGTTTTTTTAGTTTGAGCCATTCGAACAGATGTGTGATATTATCTCATTGTTGTGGGGTTTTTTTTAATTGATTTATTTTTATTTTTGGCTGCCTTGTGTCTTTGTTGCTGCGCGCGGACTTTTCGCTAGTTGCGCCGAGTGGGGGCTACTCTTCCTTGTGGTTCCTGGGCTTCTCATTGGGTGGCTTCTCTTGCTGCAGAGCACGGGCTCTAAGCACGTGGGCTTTAGTAGTTGTGGCACTCAGGCTCAGTAGTTGTGGCTCGCAGGCTCTAGAGCATAGGCTCAGTAGTTGTGGTGCATGGGCTTAGTTCCTCCGCGGCATGTGGGATCTACACCGACCAGGGCTCGAACCCGTGTCCCTTGCCCTGGCAGGTGGATTCTTAACCACTGTGCCACCAGTGAAGTCCTCATTGTTGTTTTAATTTGCATTTGGTTGTTGGTTTTCTTACCTTCAGTTTTAAGAGTTCTCCTTGTATGTTTTGGATAATAGTCCTTCATCAGGTATGTGTTTTGCAAATATTTCTCCCAGTCTGGCTTATCTTTTCATTCTTTTAAGTGTCTTTTGTAGAGCAGAAGTTTTTAATTTTAACAAAGTCCAACTTACCATTTTTTTCCTTCATGGATTGTGGTTTTGGTGTTATATCTAAAAACTCATCTGCGGGCCTCCCGGGTGGCGCAGTGGTTGGGAGTCCACCTGCCGATGCAGGGGACATGGGTTCGTGCCCCGGTCCGGGAGGATCCCACATGCCGCGGAGCGGCTGGGCCCGTGAGCCGTGGCCCCTGGGCCTGCGTGTCCGGAGCCTGTGCTCCGCAACGGGAGAGGCCACGGCAGTGAGAGGCCCACGTACCGCAAACAAACAAACAAACAAACAAACAAAACACTCATCTCCAAGCCCATGGTCACCTAGATTATCTCCTGTGTTATCTTCCAGAAGTTTTTTAGTTTTGTATTTACATTTAGGTTTATGATCCATTTGGAGTTAATTTTTCTGAAATTAAATTTTTCTGTATTTACATGTGGATGACTAGTTTTTCCAGCACAATTTATTGAATTGAATTCCCTTTGTCAGAGATTAATTGACTGTATTTGTGTATGTCTATTCCTAGGCTTTCCGTTCATTTCTAATGACCTATTTTTCTGTTCGTTTTTCAATACCACATCATCTTGATTACTAGCTTTATAGTAAGTCTTGAAGTTGGGTGGCATCAGTCCTCCAGCTCTGTTGTTCTTTAATATTATGTTGGCTATTCAAGGTCTTACCATTTAAACTTTAGAATCACTTTGTCAATATCTACAAAATAACTTGGAGGGGGTTTGATTAAGATTATATTATATCTATAGATCAAGTTGGGAAAGACTGACATCTCAATATTGAGTCTTCTATCCATGAATACGGACCGTCTCCCATTTATGTAGTCCTTCTTTGATTTCTTTTGTCATCTGGATCTTACACATATTATGTTACATTTAAACAGCCGTGTCATCTGCAGACAAAGACAGGTTTATTTCTTCCTTCTCAAGCTCCTTATTTTTTTCCTCTCTTTTTTTAATTTGAAGTATAGTTGATTTACAATGTTGTGTTAATTTCTGCTGTACACCAAAGTGATTCACATATACACACACGCACACATTCTTCTTCATATTCTTTTCCATTATGGTTTATGACAGGATATTGAATATACATCCCTGTGCTATACAGTAGGATCTTGTTTTTCCATTCTACATGTAATAGTTTGCATCTGCTAATCCCAAACTCCCACTCCTCTCTCCCCTCCTGCGCCTTGGCAACCACAAGGGGATGCCCAAGAGTGGGATTGCTGGATCATATGGCAACTCTGTTTTTAATTTTTTGAGAAACTGCCATACTGTTTTCCATAGTGGTTGCAGCCGCTTACATTCCCACCAGCAGTGTAGGAGGGTTCCTTTTCTCCACACCCTCTCCAGCATCTGTTATTTGTAGAGGTTTTAACGATGGCCATTCTGACCGGTGTGAGGTGGTACCTCATTGTAGTTTGGATTTGCATTTCTCTGATAATTCATGGTGTTGAGCATCTTTTCATGTGTCTTTTGGCCATCTGTATGTCTTCTTTGGAGAAATGTCTGTTTAGGTCTTCTGCCCATTTTTTGATTGGGTTGTTTGTTTTTTTTGATATTGAGTTATGTGAGCTGTTTGTATATCTGGGAAATTAAGCCCTTGTCAGTCACATCACTTGGAAGTATTTTCTCCCAGTCCATAGGTTGTCTTTTCATTTTGTTTATGGTTTCCTTTGCTGTGCAAAAGCTTTTAAGTTTGATTAGGTCTCATTTGTTTATTTTTGCTTTTATTTCTATTGCCTTGGGAGATTGACCTAAGAAAACATTGGTACGTTTTACGTCAGCAAATGTTTTGCCTATGTTCTCTTCTAGGAGTTTATAGTGTCATGTCTTATGTTTAAGTCTTTAAGCCATTTTGAGTTTATTTTCATGTATGATGTGAGGGAGTATTCTGACTTCACTGATTTACATGTGGCTATCTAACTTTCCCAGCACCACTTGCTGAAGAGACTGTCTTTTTCCCATTGTATATTCTTGCCTCATGTGTCAAAGCTGTGTGATTGACCATAGTTGTGTGGGTTTATTTCTGGGCTCTCTGTTCTTTTCCATTGCTCCATATGTCTGTTTCTGTGCCAGTATCATGCTGTTTTGATTACTGTAGCTTTTGTATTATCTGAAGTCTGGGAAGGTTATGCCTCCTGCCTTTTTCTTTTTCCTCTGGATTGCTTTGGCAGTTAAGTCTTTTACCTGCTTGGTCAGGTTTATTCCTAAGTATTTTAATTTTTTGGTGCAATTTTAAAAGATACTGGTTTTTTTACATTCCCTTTGTGATGTTTTATTGTTAGTGTAAAGAAATGCAACCAATTTCTATATGTTTATCTTGTATCCAACTACCTTGCTGAATTCCTTTTATCAATTCTAGTAGTTTTTGTGTGGAGTCTTTAGGGTTTTCTATATATAGTATATATCATGTCATCTACATATAATGACAGTTTTACCTCTTGCCTTCCAGTCTGGATACCTTTTACTTCTTTTTCTTGTCTGATTGCTCTGGCTGGAACTTCCAATACTGTGTTGAATAGAATTGGTGAGAGTGTCTTGTCTTGTTCCAGATTTTAGCAGGAAGGTCAAGCTCTTATTTTATTGCCGGTGCTGTGCAGCTTGCAGGATCTTAGTTCCCTGAACAGGGCTTGAACCCATGCCCCAGCAGTGAAAGTGCTGAGTCTTAACCACTGGACAACCAGGGAATTCCCCTGAGCTCCTTATTTTTGACACTGAATATTGTACTGGAATTTTGTAATGAAAGTTACTAAGGAATGTACACTGACCACAGTTCCTCCTTGGAGAACTTAAAAGTCATCATTTCCCTGCCACCTAAACATCAATATTTGTTAAGTTTTGAACGGGACGTATACATGATTAACAGTGAATTTACTGTAGAGGGCCTTTGAGGAGGAAATCCAAAAATTGAAAGAGGCAGTGTTCATTAGTGTTGTTTGTTTGTTTTTACCCTTACATCCATCTTCCTTGTAGGCCTGTATTAACATTAAGTTTTAGAAAGTAAGGAAGGCAAAAATTAAGCTCTGCTTTACTCACTCTTTATTAAAAACAATATTTAATAAAAGAAGATCTTCCAGACTTCCTACAAATGTTGAGTAGTATTAAAAATATTTAATTTTGTTTAAGATTTTAGAGTCTAATTGGGTAAACACAAACTAGACATTTCTGTCTTTCATTTCTGTTTCCCTTTTTCTCACAGCAGCCTGAGGGAACTGGCATGATAGATGAAGAGTTCACTGTTGCAAGGCTCTACATTAGCAAAATGAAGTCAGAAGTGAAAACCATGGTGAAGCGCTGCAAACAGCTAGAAAGCACACAAACTGAGAGCAACAAAAAAATGGAAGAAAATGAAAAGGAGTTAGCAGCATGCCAGCTTCGTGTCTCTCAAGTATGTGTTACAGAACCAAGTTTCCTCATTTCTTGAACAGCCGTATGTAAAGTTTATTTATTGTAAACGTTTTAATAAAAAATGACCTTCCGTAGGTTATTTTGAGTAACAACATTAAAAGGTTAATTCAATTAGTTTTTCTTACTCTAGCTGCAGTAAAATAACATGAATGATTTAAGTGGGTTATATTTGGTAACGTGTATGTTACGTATAGGAATTTACTAGAAAGCTGTGACTATTGAAGAATCTAGAAGAATTCTAGGGTGAATAAAAATGCAGGGCTGGTTTTCTGGCTTTGGCAACTAAATGGGTGAGACCATTCACCAAGATAGGAATTGTAGCAGGAGGGATGAGGGTAATAATGTTAGTTGGAGATAACAGTAAGAATGTTATCTCATATGTCAGCCTTTAGTGCCTTATTTAGTAAGTGTTAAAAAACTTGTACACATGACCATTTCATTGATTAAATTCTTCATCATTGTAAATCTTGCCCCTGAACATTTTAGGTTTAAATATCTTATTCTGTAAATGTATTATATGTTTAGATAATGTCGATAAAACTTGCTTACTTTCAAATATTTTGGACAACAAAGTATGTGTCAGAGGTTTTATTCCACTTCATAGCAGTATATTTTTCCCAAAAGCATGAAGCCAAAATCAGATCATTGACTGAATACCTTCAAAATGTGGAGCAAAAGAAAAGACAGCTGGAGGAGTCTGTGGATTCCCTCAGTGAAGAGCTAGTCCAGCTTCGAGCACAAGGTACTCACTTCCAGTTATTTATGAGTTGTATCTCTATTGTAAGTTACTACCTACTTTAGTATAATTGTAGTCAACATTCACACTAAGAGATTAGTAGGAATACAGGTAACTTGGAATAGTAACACATTTTAATGTGGCTTTGAAACATATTTTTGAAATCGTGTTTGAATATTCAAGTGGCCAGTCTAAGAATTTCCCACAAAGTTATAAAGTGGGGTGTGTGTGTGTGTGTGTGTGTGTGTGTGTGTGTGTGTGTGTGTGTGTCCTGACATAGGGAAAAGCTGTTTCATTTCCCTACCATGTGCTAACCCATCTGTTCCAGGATTCGGCAAAGAAAGTAAAGGAAACCATAATATCAACACAAAGAATATAAGGTTATAAGTCAGTATGTCTTGAGCATAGAGAGCAAGATTTACCTTTTGGCATTTGGATAATTTAAAGTCAAGTACTGTTAAGGAACATAGCCTCATAAAATCCATTTGCCCCTTGGTTTATATCAAGAATTCTAAGGCTCATTTCCTCTCTTCTGTTTTCTCTCCCTACCCAAACAGAGAAAGTGCATGAAATGGAAAAGGAGCACTTGAATAAAGTTCAGACTGCAAATGAAGTTAAGGCAAGTTTGATGTAGCATTGGATTCTCACAGTTTTAATTCATCCTTGTTAATCTTGAGTAATCTGACTTAATATCTTTCCCCCCAATGATTTTAGCAAGCTGTTGAACAGCAAATCCAAAGCCACAGAGAAACGCATCAAAAACAAATTAGTAGTTTGAGAGATGAAGTCGAGGCAAAAGAAAAACTTATCACTGATCTTCAAGAGTAAGTATGCTTTCCTCTGAGATAGCAGAAAGTACTGGTGGACAGTATATCCTTATTAGAAACCTGCATTTTTCTTTGAAACAATTTTTGACTTGAAAATAAAGAATCTTTTCATTTATGAGTGGAACTTCTAAGTTCCATAGGAAATTTTTGAAAAATGTTCTTAGGTCTTTTGATGTAAATATTCAGTAAAAAGTAAAGAATTCCCAGCTTCAGCCACTATTACAAATAGATACCACTGTCTCCTCTGAATCATTTCCTTAACTTTTAAAAAATACTCTTAACTAAGAAAAACTTTATTGGAAATTGTGGGTTTTAGAAATACGTGTTTTAATAGGAGTTGTCATCTCCATTTTTCTGGGACACATTTTCCTACTTCCAGAACCATATGCGTATAGCACAGCATTTATAGAAATTTGAGATCTGTAACCAAATCATGATTTGAGTAGGAACCAGAGGAGAGTAACAAAAAACGATGGCAAAGTTTGGGACATGGGGCTTATTAATGGATTTAGGGACAAGAATTCAGGGAGACGAAAGATACAGAATCAAGTTATGGTTTCAAACCAAAGTATAAAAAGTACTGTGTAGCTGAACGTAGCCCAGTCCTCTCTGCTGCTGGGGGGCACATCCTAACAGAGGAGGCCTGCTGTGTTTGAATGGTGAGACTATGGAATTGAAAAGTTGGAAAGCTTTAATGGCAACATCCAGAAGATGGGGATGTTGATGCTGCGAGGTTTTTACTTTGTCAGCCAGAACCAGAAGATGGCATTAGAGCAAGGGCGCCTGAGAGCGGAGCACGAGAAGCTGAAAGCTACAGAGCAGGACAAGAGCAGAAAGCTACGTGAACTTACGTGAGTAGACCCTTAATCCGAGTATAAAAATAAAAGCTAAACGAGAGAGTTACTGGCATTACACTCAGAAATACCCAGTGGGTGAAGTTTTCACTTCGTGAAGGCTGAAGGGTGCTTTTCTTATTAAACCCTCTGAGTTGGTTTGATTTATACCTAAAAACTTGCAATACTTTCTTGTACTTTAGTGAAAGCCAGGTCTTAATATTTCACTGGTAATCACCTAAAACATGACATTTGGTAATTTAGAAGATTTCAGGATCTGCCACAAAAACTGAATTTTTGTCAGATTTGATCTTGCATAAATAAAAGACCATTATTGTTTAGCCTTGCCTTTTGAACAGAGGTTTTTGCCATTTATTTTGTTTTGATTTACTGACTAAAAGTATAGTCAACACACAGTTTCTATAATCTGAGCAGGTAGAAAACTCACGATTATAACTTTCACATACCTTGAATTTATCAGAGACAATTTATAAAGGAACAGTTAGTTAGGATGGGCACACCAACAGGACCAGCTCAGAGTTGATTTTTTAACAATTCTACTGAATCTCAGCCATAATTTTGTTTAGAGTAACGTTAACTTAAAATGCATAAAATGTTTTTGTCTGCTATAATCTCTGTAGTTTTCAGTTAATCAGAATTATTTTGGATAAAGATCGGTATGCTATATGATAATGCATATTCTTAAAATATAAAAAGAACCACTCCTTGTTCCTTGAATTCTACCACGTTTTCTTTCATCGCTTCCATTGCTATATTAGGACAGTTTTTCCCTAATAAACCATAGATTTAGAAAATTACAAGGCATATAGAAATTTCTTTGAAAGACACGACATTGGTAAGCTGTTTTTTAAAACTATGATGATCTTTTACTTATTTGAATGTAAGCATTGATCCTGTCAGATAAAAATATTTGATTCAATATTTCTGCTAAATATAGAATTTATGGACTCAAAGTTGAAAATGTATATTCTTCCACTGTTTAGGGTTATGCAAGATAGACGAGAACAAGCAAGACAAGACCTGAAGGGTTTGGAAGAGACGGTGGTAAGAAAAACCTGGATATAAATAGGATTGGGGAATATTTAATGGGTTCTTCCCCTGGTTATACTCAGTTTGAAGACCTACTTCTAACAATACTGCTTTCTTAATTCAAGGCGAAGGAACTTCAGACTTTACACAACCTGCGGAAGCTTTTTGTTCAGGACCTGGCCACCAGGGTTAAAAAGGTATTAAAATAATACTGGGTCGGTGTTACTGTGCTTACTGTGTCTAATTGCATTCTGAGTGGAGTAGCCTCACACTGTCATAAGAGTGGGGAGGTAAGCGTTGCCCTTATTTGGTCTCATAGCACCTGCCTGTCTTCTCTAGAGCGCCGAGGTTGATTCGGACGACACCGGAGGCAGTGCTGCTCAGAAGCAAAAAATCTCCTTTCTCGAGAATAATCTTGAACAGCTCACCAAAGTCCACAAACAGGTAACAAGGAGAATATTTTGTGTTCGCTGCAATAAAATCTGAGGAGTGGCACGTATTTGAGTCTTCAGAGTCCTAAGGATTTTCATACCCTGAGCCATTCCATTATTTTATCACGCAATTGTATAAACAAACAACTAGCAGTTTTTATGGGAGTTAATATTCCTAACAGCCTTTAGCAAGAGGTCAGTGAAAACATGTGTTGTTTTCTTTGTAGGGTTTCAGGTCTGTTAGTTTTCTTAATTTATTCATGGTCATTTTTAAATCTCTGGTAGACAAGTCTTTGAGTTAAAATACGCCCCCCCCCCCTTTTTTTGGTCTTTATACAATTTTTTTTTAAATATATGTCTATACTCTGTGTACCTTTAAGCCACTTTGTTAATTTATTTATTTATTTATTTTTGGCTGTGTTGGGTCTTAGTTTCTGTGCGAGGGCTTTCTCTAGTTGTGGCAAGCGGGGGCCACTCCTCATCGTGGTGCGCGGGCCTCTCACTATCGCGGCTTCTCTTGTTGCGGAGCACAGGCTCCAGACGCGCAGGCTCAGTAGTTGTGGCTCACGGGCTTAGTTGCTCCGTGGCATGTGGGATCCTCCCAGACCAGGGCTCGAACCCGTGTCCCCTGCATTAGCAGGCAGATTCTCAACCACTGCGCCACCAGGGAAGCCCCAGTCTTTATACATTTAATGCCCCGGAGTCTGAAATACTACAATAATGAGGCAGTTCGTATTTTTTTAAAAATAATGCTTACTGTGGGGTTTTTTACTTATTTTTTATTAAGGCTTGATATGTGATTCAGTTACTTTTTAAGTTTCTTGGCATACTTTATTGTTGTATGTCTTTGTTACTAGAAACCTGATGTTTGCACTAGAGTGAGGTTAAGGGAATTTTAGCCTTTCTTGCTTTCAATGCTTATTAAGGGACTTGCCAAGTTTATGTGTACTTGTGGGTCTTGCTGTATCTAAAAGATATTTGTTTCCACCAGATTAGTATCTTAATGAAGAGACGTAACACTGTGTTGTAGCATATTGTCATAGGGAGAAAGAACAGTCTCCCCAATCCCCCAGTATTGAATGAAATTATATTTTGGGGAGAAACATATGTGAGGATGATATTTCTGGGTATATGTATTCTTTGTTGCTGTCTAAATTATTTAAATTAGCTAAGTGAGAAAACCTTAATATAAAATGTAGTTTTTCTTTCAAGAGCAATTATGAAATGTTTCTGTTTTTTCAAATCATCGTTAAAGTCAGAATCCTTATTTTTCCTATATACCTTTAGCTGGTACGTGATAACGCAGATCTTCGCTGTGAGCTTCCTAAGCTGGAAAAGCGACTCAGAGCTACAGCTGAGAGAGTGAAAGCTTTAGAGTCGGCGCTGAAAGAGGCCAAAGAAAATGCATCTCGCGATCGCAAACGCTATCAGCAGGAAGTAGATCGTATAAAGGAAGCAGTCAGGTCAAAGAATATGGCCAGAAGAGGGCATTCTGCACAAATTGGTTAGTAGGACACAATAAAACCTTTAAACCTTGCTTTGGTTTGAATGTTTTTATTTACTTGAGAATGTAATCTGATTGATTTGTTATGTGATGTCACGGTGGTTTTTGTCTGTATTTTCTAATTTACCAAAGAGTGGCATTGTTGGGAATGCAGAGCATTGAGGAATAGCCACCTTAATTAACAGGACAAGGAGATAAATCAGAACTAGACAAGCAAGACTGGTCAGGTGTAGGAGCAACTGTGTAGAGCGATGTTATGAAAACAAGAAGAGACTTGCAAGAAAATGTCATGCACAGTATTTCATGCTTTAATTGCTAGGCATTGATGCAGGAATAAGGTTCTTAAGAGGCTAAGGATTGTATAGGTCCTGGAGCAAAGGATGTAACTGAAAAGAAAAAGAGAGATAGAGGGATTCGCTGAGAAACAAGAAGGCAAAGAAAAACAAGACATTTGGGAATTTGTTGTAAATAAGAAAAGAGACTTTAACAAGTCATTGGGGTCGTGTGTTATTTGTTCTGAAGTCAGTGTTTGTTTTTCATCCCAGCTAAACCTATTCGTCCTGGGCAACATCCAGCAGCTTCTCCGGCTCATCCTAGTGCAGTTCGTGGGGGAGGTGCATCTGTGCAGAACGGCCCGCCGGCCGTGCGAGGCGGAGGAGGTGAGCAGGCGTGGTCTCACGCGCGCCCTCCGGTCTGTGCTCTCTGTCTGGCTTCGGAGTCGCAGCTGTCCATGGGGATGTTCAGCCATTGGTGGCTAAGCAGTGTTTTGGATTCTCACAGTAGCGTTATGATTTCTTCGTAATGTATGGGATTATAAAAGTAACTTAGCATGGTTTCGTCTAGTTTTTTCATAGTTCAGATCATACTATATGTATATTCAAATTTGTGCTCTTACTGTTTTTAACGTAATATTGGGTCATTTTTCAAAGCTCTGGGTATTGTCTAATGAATATACCATGGTTTATAACTATTTTACTGGACATTTAATTATGTCAGTTTTTCCATACTTGAAATTTTCCAAAGTTGAAATTTCCGTGTATGAAATCTGAAGTATGAGACATCTTTTTATACCTCCTCACTTTCAGATTATTTCCAGAAGATTCCCATAAGTGGAATTATGAGAAAATGAACATTTTTAAGACTCTTGACACATACTAACACACTGCTCTTCAGAAAGACTGCACCAAATTGTATTTAGCCAAGGACACGGTGCATTTTGTTGCATCTTTGCCAGTATTGAGTATTAATAGTTTTTAAGTTTCTAATTTAATAGGCTAAAATAAGCGTCTCATTGATTTATTAATGAATTTGGATTTTTTCATATATATATTGGCCCATTTATATACATATGTTTTTTATGAATTATTTCTGTGTCCTTTCCCATTTACCTGTTGTGAGCGGTTTTTCTAACTGATTTATAAGTTCTTGTTTGTTTCTTTCTAAATACAAGTAGTATCTGTTCCCTGTAGGGGGATGAAGAATTATCAAAAAGCTAAAATTATCAAGAAGATAAATGTCATCCAGAGACACCACCCAATATATTGTGTATATTCTTCTGGAGCTTTCTTTACATATTATAACTTTTAAATTAGAAAGTTTAAGGTGTCTAATAAACATTCTAATATAACATACTACCAAGATACTACGCTATTCTATATATGTTACTTTGTAGCCAGCTTTTTTTAGCTTGGCAGTATATTCTGAACATTTTCTTACACAGCATGACTGATTATAGCTGCCTAATATTTTATCATATGACAGGAACTCAGATTAAATTCTTCAGCAAATCCCAAGAGTGTAGGTGGTTTGGAAACTAAAAGCAGTAGATAACTCTGAGATAGGGACTGGGTTTGTTTCTAACAGTACTAAAGTCAGTTTATTTTAATTCTGCTTTTTACTTTGTCATTTTTGCATAACATTGGCTCTCAGTTTGAGTGGAAAATTATGCAATATTCTGGAGGAATCACATTTCCATAAATTTAATACAGTTTTTTGTCCACACGGTGGAGGATTGATACAGTGAAAAGAGTACAGATATTGGAGTCCCATCTAAGTTTGCATCCTGATTTTTCTACTTTTATGAGCTTGAGCAAGTTACTTTTTTTTTTTTTTTTTTTTTTTTTTGCGGTACGTGGGCCTCTCACCGCTGTGGCCTCTCCTGTTGCGGAGCACAGGCTCCAGACGCGCAGGCTCAGCGGCCATGGCTCACGGGCCCAGCCGCTCCGCAGCATGTGGGATCTTCCCAGACCGGGGCATGAACCCATGTCCCCCGCATCAGCAGGTGGACTCTCAACTGCTGCGCCACCAGGGAAGCCCCGAGCAAGTTACTTTTTAACAGTTAATTTGTCTCGTTTTGATTCCTTTTAAAATTCTTTAAAAAATTCTTACGTGTAAAAGTAAATTAGAGATTTATGACCTATTTAATGTATCTCTGAAATAAAACATTTTTCTGCATGCCACAATAACATTATCACAATTGACAAAATATTTTTAACATTATACCAATCCATATTCAGATTTTTCTAATTATTTATTTGTGGTTCAGTCTTCTACAGCTGGTTTGTCTACACCAGGGAATAATCCAGGACTGATGTTTACATGAGGTTATTCCCCTTAAGTCTCTTGTAATCTAGAGTAACACCCCCCCCTTTTCTAATGACACTGACTTACTAAATAGACTAGGCCAGTTTCCTTGAGCATATGCCTCCTCGGATGTGTTCGGTTGTTTCTGTGTGTAGTTGCCTTGTTCCTCTATTCCCTGTTTATTAGAAGCATTTATTGGATTCTTTTAAACATGTTTACAGACTACACTGTGGTTGATAACGTGTTTAATATTGTGTCACATCAGCAGACATTACAGGAGTTTTCCTGCCAATTAAGAGATGGCCTCTGTTTTTCCCCCTTTGGATTAATAACTTGTTGAGTCCCTTTACTAATAAAATGAAAGTCATTCTTGAGAATTACGCAAGTTAAGATGTCATTACCTAGTATAGCACGGGTGCTGAGCAGATGCAAGCTGCCTTTTCTGGAAGTGGAGCTGGGCAAAAGAATTTTCAAAAGATAATTATAAATACAGGTAAAAGTTTATCCGTTTTGGATATTGTCCTCGTTAAAATTCACATGTGAACTTTGAACTCCTATCTCATTTGCAGAGAGGATACTCCATGGCCTTTGTTAACCATAGCTAGGTTTTAGCTTGCACGTAGAATGCTGACTGCAGTGTAGTGACAGTACTCGAGCACGTGAGGGAGAGGGTGGCTAACCTGCTAACCCAGGCTTTCAAGACTGCAAGTAACTATCAGAGTACAACCACTCACAGGTTTGTTTCATTGCTGGTCCAGAGGATAATGGTTATTGTTTTTCAAAGTCTTGCATCGCTCAGTCGCAACCCATGATTGAGGAGTATATGATCTACATAAGTGATAAATTGTTGGAAAAAATGAGGTACTTTGTAGAGATTGTTAAATTATTTTTTAATTATTAAGAAAAACATTTCAAAACACTGGGTTTATTTTGGGGAAAAGACGGCAATGTATGAATGATACTGATACTTTCAGTACCTAGTTTTACATGGCTGGTTCTAACTGCGTAATGCTTTGGACAGGTGGAGGTTTTCTAATAAACATGGAGGTAAATAAGCAGCTGAACACAAGGATGCCTCTAGGGAACACCTGCTGCTGGGATTGTTTATTTTATTTTATTTTATTGGCCACACCCGCTCGGCTTGCAGCTGCTTAGTTCCCAGACCAGGGATTGAACCCAGGGCACAGCAGTGAAAGCGCCAAGTCCTAACCACTGGACCACCAGGGAAGTCCCTGGGATTGTTTATTTCACTGTCATTTTCCCCACCACATGTACCTCTTGCTTATCCCTACCCCACCCCTTTTTGTTTCTTACAGCTACCATGTATATAACATTGCTAGTTAGTTAGTGGTCCTTGGCTTAATGTCACTGCCACTGTCTACTGGCTGCCATTTTATTAATCATCTTTTTCTTTTTTTAAAAAAATCTAACTTACACATCTGCTCACTCATAGCTCTTGCGGGGAGTAAAAACATGCAGGGTGACCTCCTTTCAATATTGTACTGTCCCTAAATGGCTCTGCTTAGGAGGCATTAAAAAAGGAAAAATTCAGTCATTTAATGTTGCCATCTTTTCACTTTTGGGGAAAGTGGTCGAAGATGTTGGCTAAATGTTTTTAAACTCATTGGTATATTTTATTTAATTCTTTTCATGATTATCTCAAGTTTTGTATAAATAAAAATATTTTTCTCTGTGCTTTCTTCCATCTTCAGGTGTTAAAAGTAATTGAAGTATGAAGAGGACATGATATCAATGACTATAGCCTGTATCCCTTGGGAACTTTAGAATTATAACCTTTTTTTAGTGTATAAATTGTACCTGGCCTGTACAGCTGTTTCCTGCCCTCTCTTCTCGTAAACTCTGCTGCTTCCCAACACAACTAGAGTGCAATTTTGGTGTCTTAGAAGGGAAAAACGACAGTTTACAACTGTGGCCCTATTTATTACACAGTTTGTCTTTCATGTCTTAAATTTAGTCTTCACTGTGCCAACCTAACTGTGTCATACAGGACTGTGCTTTTTGTACTTGTTGTTCTGTGTTTATTTTTTAATCTCAGTTTAAGTTACCTAGCTGCTACTGCTTGTTGTTTTTCTTTTCTTATTAAAACAATATTTTAGGGGAAATGGAACCTTTAGATTAAATGTCTTAAATTTTACCACTTATAACACTACATGCCCACAAATTATATCAGGTCAGTACTGTACATTAAAATCCCTTGAAATGACTTCGGAGTTAAAAATTATCTTTATCATCTCTGAAGTTTGCTTCTGAAAACTACTCTTGGAGCACTGAAACCTTTAAAACTGCCTAACTAGACATTTGAGACTGAGCAAGGCTACTTAATTATCTCATGAAATGACTGTTGTTGAATTATCTTGAATAGAAATACTTTACAGTATCAAAAGCAAATCTTTTGCTTTTCTTTAAGAAGGAGAGTTTGGAAAAGGAATTTATTTCTGTTCTTCCCGGTGCTTTAATCCACATAGATTGATGGAATGAAAACACCCCGCTTTGTTTTGGTGAGCCCACTAATTAATATAAGAATTGGACAGATAATGATTTGTCATCTTACTATAGTGAAGTGAACTAAGATATTATAGGATTAAACATAATTTTATATTGTTAGCACCATATTGGTTGATCTAAATTTATAGCCTATGGAAATTGAGAAAAAATGTGGAAGGACAAGACAAATACATGGTAAATTTATAAATATATAGGTTAAATTTTGGTCTGAAATCCCTGAGGTTTTTTACCTGGTACACTAAGGCATACACTATAATTTATTTCTTGTTTAGTCTAGAAGTAGTAAATTATTTGCAAGTCACTAACAGTCTTCAAATAAATTATTTTGTTGGCGGTAGCTGGTAATTTTGTTGTTAAGTGTACCTGTTCTTCTTCTTCAGATGATTGAACTAAGTCAGCAGTTTGTTTTAGAAGCTATAAAAGTAACAGGGAAAGAGATTTCAATATTTGCTTCATCAGTTGGGTGTGGGTAACTGCAACTGTGTTAGCAGAAATTTGCAGAGAATGGGGATTTAAGGTTACTCAGAAGAGAAAGTTGGAAAGTTCTGTGTTAGGATCTGGGTGGCAGAATTAACTTTTCGAAAAAGTTTTATATACAGATATTTGTATTAAATTTGGAGCCGTAGTCAGAGGACTCAGATCATAATTGGCGTATTTTTCTATTTCCTTAACTGTTGCAATTTCCACTTTTATAATAGTTTTGATTTAAAAGATAAATTTATTTTTTTAACAGTCAAAAATCCTTGCTGTTACGATCTGCAACCTTAAAAGTGATTGTATTGTTTTTAGGAATGATCAAAAGAAACACTCCAAAAATTGAGATGAAACCTTGTAGAGCAGCAAGATTGAAGCAGTGCAGTTCACTAAAAAAAAGTGCTACCGCCTATTTGTGATGATAGTTTTCTAAATGGAGAAATGTTTGGCTGCATTCACATAGACATTTGTATTTTGTTTTCAAACGAAAGCTTGCTTTTGGGGCAATATTCTTAAATGAAGCAGAATTTTTTTTCTCTCTTTTGTCTGAATATGGTAGTTTCATTCTTATAAGATACATCATGGTATTGGTACTGTGTAACAATGAATTGTAACTAGCATGTGGTTCAGAGTATACAATGCTAGGGTTTTTAAAATATCTTAATGGTTCTTTTCTATTTATAATTTCAAACTTTCACAAAATGTACAGAGAATTTCCTAAATTTGTTTTCACTGAACTGCTTTTGCTATGGTAGGTCATTAAACACAGCATTTACTCTTATAAATGAAAATTTCTGATCATCTGGAACATTGACACTTATTTCAATTTGCAGTGTCTTTTTTTTTTTTGACTAACTATATTAATGTTCTTCTGAGTGGTATTGATAAATGGTTCAGAAGAGAAACTCAGTGAAGTAAAAGTAATATTTATTCATGGTGATCAATTAAATTATTTGCCTAATTTAAGAAAACTGTGCATAACTCTCAATTTGACAGGAGGTGATAGAGTCTGAGTCCACCTGTGGAATATGTTGGTTTCTTTTCAGTGCTTGAAGATGCATTCAAAGATCATTGGTTGGGAAGGCACCATATAATTTTAGTTAACCTGCATGCTGTAAATGTCTTCTGTGTTTAAATAAAGAAGAAAAAATTTTTTGAAATGTAATGACTTTCTTAAAACTCAATTCAGTGACGTAATAGGTTGATTTTACATGACCAAGTGGCCTTCTTTCTTGACAGAACAGTGACTAATATGTCATTATACTCATGTGTATTTTGTCTCCTAATGTATTGCATATGCTTTGGACATCAAGTATTTAATATGTAGGCTGAAGATTTAAGAGCTAGAGATGAACCATCAGTCTCCCTTATGTTATTTTACATTAGTGTAGCCTGATACGTGATGAGGACACTTCGATGTGTTATTCTTCCCCCAAAACTATTAACCCCAGTCTGATCATGAGAAAAACATCACACTAACCAAATAGAGGGACATTCTACCAAATGCCTGACCAGTGCTCTCCCAAAGTGTAAAGGTCGTGGAAAACCAGGAAGATAAGTCTGAGGAGACTTGGGAGACTTGATAGCCAGACGCAGTGATGCAGGGCGGTGTCCTGGGTTGGACCCTGGAGCAGTAGAAGGACATCAGGGAAAACTGGTGACATCTGTTGGCAGTAGTGTGCTGCTTAATTTCCTAGTTCTGACAGAGGTGCAGTGGGGATGTGAGATGGTGCATTAGGAGGAAGAGTATGAGGGCGACTCCCTGCTACTCCTTTGCTACTTTTCTGTAAGTTAAAGTTATTCTGAAATGGGCTTCCCTGCTGGCGCAGTGGTTGAGAGTCCGTCTGCCGATGCAGGGCACACGGGTTCGTGCCCCGGTCCGGGAGGATCCCACGTGCCGCGGAGCGGCTGGGCCCGTGAGCCATGGCCATTGAGCCTGCGCGTCCGGAGCTTGTGCTCCGCGGTGGGAGAGGCCGCAGCGATGAGAGGCCCGCGTACCGCAAAATTAAAAAAAAAAAAAGTGACCTTCCTTGGAGGTAGGGTCTTTTCAGGCGTAATCTAGTTATAGGTCATCAGGGTGGCTCTTGCCAATGTGACTTGTGACATTATAAAAGAAATTTTTGACAGGTGCATGGACGGAGACACGGAGAAGATGGCCATCTACAAGCCATGGAGAGACTGAAACAGTCCTCCCTTCATAGCCCTCTGACGGAGCCAACCCTGCCAACACCCTGGTTTGGGGCTTGTAGCCTCCAGAACTGTGAGACCATCCATTTCTATTGCCTCGCCTAGTCTGTGGTGCTTGCTTTCATCAGCCCGAGCAGACTAATGTGATTGCCGATGCTGGCAGTGAGCTGGGCCCTCTGAGCATATTCCTCCTTTCTTCCCTTCAGTTTGCCTCTTGTTAATACCGTCCAGTTGTCAGTGTTGTGAAGGGGTCCAGTGGAGGACACCAGGCGTACACGGTCCCTTAGTGAGCAAAGAGCCCGGGCCACATGGCCATCTCTCCAGCAGCAGGTGGCCTCCCTCTGGGAGCCTGCGCTTCAGCCTCAGAAGTTTCCTGCCCACCTGATCTGTGGTGGCTGGTGGGAGACGGGCAGCCTTGGCCCACTAGGATCCAGTGAGGTGTTTCCTATCCCCCAGTCCCAGCCAGGGTCTCGACCTGGCCTGCCTGCACCCCAGAGGGATGCTTCCCGCTCACCTAGTAATTGGACCAGCTCTAGCCTGGGAAACCTAGCAAGCTTCACCATCCATTGGGCTGCAGCCATGCCTTTGCAATGAGATCTGAACCCCAGACATGGGGAAGGAGCCCCTTCCAAGTCTGTTCCTTCCCTGGGTACTCTCCCTTAGCCCTGGACTATTCTTGAAAGTTCTCTGTACCCATTTATAGTTAATCCCCTTGGACCTGGCCTGACACTGAGGGTAATATGAACGTTTGTAATCAGAATGCTTAGAACCCCAGCCTTTTTCCATTGCTTGGTTACCTGAATGCTGGCAACCAGGCTTATGCTTTCCAGCCAGGAGATGAGAAGACTTCGGTGAAAAGTTTGACAGCTGATACAAGGAGTACCCAAAGAAGCAGAAATGCCACAGTCAACAGTCCTACTCCTGTGAACCAATTGCTTCCAGTCAGCTTCATCGTGTCCCCACCTTAAATACGTACAGACAGCCAAGGATCACGACACATGTGAAGAAAGCCTTTATGATGACAGGATCAAAACAGAAAAAAATAATATGGAGGAAAGTGGAACTATGAAAGGGGAAGAAAGCATTTTTTAAAACTAATACTAAATTTAATACCTTACACTTCCACCTTGAAAAGCATGGATATTAAAGTGCTAATATAATTACCTTCCCTAGTATATCTTTTTTACTTTTTGTTATGTATAAAAAACAACTAAAAACATGCCCAGTTTGTAAGGAAATGACAAATTTCAGAAAATTCAGAATCTGAATACACTCTATACATATTTTCTAGATAAAGACACAAAATTGCCAGATACTCAGAGGCCCCCTGGTCCCATTCTGGTGACTCCCCTTAAGGTTTAGTATTGTTCTGGTATCTAACAAAAAGATCATTTACCTGTATTTTGTATTTTATATAAATGTTATGACAGTATAACCACTTTGGGATTTTGGGCTTTTTTATTTCTTATGTTGTTTGTGAATATACCTATATGGTTGCCTGTTGTGATCGTGCATTGCCACTGTTGCATAGGATTCCATAGTGTAAACATTTAACAATTTATTCCAACGTGTATTACAATATGAGTGATTTTCAGTTTGTGTCTATTGAGAATAGCACTGGTATATAAATTCTAGAACTTGAGGGGAAAAAAAAAACCTAATAGTAAAAGCCTCAAGGTTTTGACATAGTGAAAAAAGAGTTTGTCTCCACTAAACAAAACAAAAAACCAAGGGGTCATAAGAAAGAAATACTGAGAAAACAAAAAAGGTCTTGAAAATAGAAACAATAGGAAGGTTAGAAGATGAAGCTGAGAAAGTTGCCAACAAAGTCATACACACAAAAAAGTCAGAGGGCTTCCCTGGTGGTGCAGTGGTTAATAATCCGCCTGCCAAGGCAGGGGATACGGGTTTGAGCCCTGGTCCAGGAAGATCCCACATGCTGCAGAGCAGCTAAGCCCATGCACCACAACTACTGAGCCTGCACTCTAGAGCCCGTGAGCCACAACTACTGAGCCCACGAGCCACAACTACTGAAGCCCGTGCACCGAGAGCCTGTGCTCCACAAGAAGAGAAGCCACCACAATGAGAAGCCCACGCATCGCAATGAAGAGTAGTCCCTACTTGTCACAACTTAAAGAAAGACCAAATGCAGCCAAAAATAATTTTTAAAAAAATAAATGGTCATTTTTTTAAAAAAGTTGGAAAATAGGAAAGAAATTAGAAGACCACAACACAAGGCTTCAGATCTGAATAAGTTAAATAAGAAAATGTAACTGAAGGCCCTCTGTTGCCAATGCCCAGAACAGTGGATAAAAATAGAACCACACTAAGGCACAGTAGAAAGAAAACCCTAAAAAAAAAAAAAAAAAAAAAAAAAAAAAATTCGTATAAAGGTGTGAGAATCTGAATGTATCAAACAACACTGGAAATTAGAAGAAAATGGATTAGTACCTTCAAAATTCTGAGGGAAAGTGATCTCAAACCTCAATTGGTATAAAGGTAGGTAAAATAAGGTTTTCAAACACAAGTTCTCAAACAATTTACTTATGTATCATTTATTGGGAAGCTATTGCTCAACCAAGTGAGAAACTAAGAAAGAGGAAGATGTGGGACATACAAACGAAGAGACCAACCAAAGGAGGGGAGCACCACGATGACAGCATCCAACGCAACCTGTCCGATGGGAGTCCGGCCGTCAGAAGACGGCCGGAGAGGTGTTTCCAAAGCAAATCAGACGGATTGATGTGTTTGAGGATCGTGAGAAAAAAATTTATATAACTGAAGATGAGTTTAGGGTTGACTAAATGATTGGTTCAGAAAACACTAAGGGAAGAAAGAATTACTGAGGGACTTCCGTGGTGGTGCAGTGGTTAAGAATCCACCTGCCAGTGCAGGGGACATGGGTTCGAGCCCTGGTCCGGGAAGATCCCACAGGCCACGGAGCAACTAAGCCCATGTGCCCCAACTACTGAGCCCACGTGCCACAAATACTAAAGCCCGCGCACCTAGAGCCCGTGCTCTGCAACGAGAAGCCACTGCAATGAGAAGCCCGCGCACTGCAACAAAGAGCAGTCCCCACTCGCCGCAACTAGAGAAAGCCTGTGCGCAGCAATGAAGACCCAACGCAGCCATAAATAAATTAATTAATTGATTTTTTTTTTAAAAAAAGAATTACTTATTCAAAAAAGAATCCGGGCGTGGTGGTGCTGGGATGAACTGGGAGATTGGGATTGACATATATACACTAATACGTATAAAACAGATAACTAATAACCTGCTGTATAAAAAAATAAATAAAATTTAAATGATAAAACAAAAATAAAAGACTCCTAAATATAACCCAAAAAAGTAGACTCACAGATATAGAGAACAAACTAGTGGTTACCATTGTGGGGGTGGGAGGCACAAACCATTGGGTGTGAGATAGATTCAAGGATATGTTGTACAACATGGGGAATATAGCCAATATTTTGTAATAACTGTAAATGAGAAGTAACATTTAAAAATTGTATTAAATTTTTTTTAAATAAGTGCCCCCCCAAAAAAGAATCCTAAGATAAGCAAGAGAGGAAAAGTCACCATAGTATATTACATGACTCAGCTGTGATTGGCACATTTCATCGTGGTAG